>NC_083283.1:8397317-9062317 GCF_963506605.1 Zootoca vivipara
GCTTGCCTACCATATCACCTTTTAGTTGTCCCTTCTACAGGTTAAACATAGGCCCCATCTGCCATTATATAGTTGAAGCAGTATCATACCACCCTTTCTGAGCACAATTCAAAGTGTTGGTGCTGACCTTTAAAGCCCTAAACGGCCTCAGCCCAGGATACCTGAAGGAGCGTCTCCACTCCCATTGCTCAGCCTAGACACTGAAGTCCTCCTCCAATGCATAGCTGCCAAGTTCTGGATTGAAAAATCCGGGACCAGCAGCAGCGTGGCACCGGAAGTCGCTTCTATGCGACTTCTGGGCATGCGTAGAAGCAACTTCTGGTGCCGCTCTGCCCATTTCCAAAATGGTAGCGGCGCCAGAAGTCGCTTCTACGCATGTCTGGACATGCATAGAAGTGACTTCTGGTGCCACGGCCATTTTAGAAATGGGCAGCGCAGCACCAGAAACATGGCCACCAGCAGGAGCTGCTTTCCAGGGGATTTATGGGAGATAAATCCATTTGGGAGACCAGCGTGAAATGGTAAGAAAATACGGGGGGTTTCCCGGGCAAAACGGGGTACTTGGCAGCTATGCTCCGATGGCCTTCTACTGGTTTCCTCACTGTGAGAAGTGAAGTTATGGGGAACCAGGCAAAGGGCCTTCTCGGTAGTGGGGCCCACCCTGTGGAACACATTCCCTTCAGATGTCAAGGAGATAAAGAACTACACAAGTTTTAGAAGACATCTGAAGGCAGCCCTGTATTGTGAAATTTTTAATGTCTGACATTTTATTATGTTTTTTTATGTGATGTAAGCTGCCCAGAGTGGTGGGGAAAACCTACTCATCTTGTTGGGGTATAAATAGCAACAACAAGAACAACAACTGTGGGAATGTTCAGGGAGGCAGGAGAGGATATATTGTTTAATTATATCCTTCCCAACTTGTGTTAACAAATTCTATAATTTAGCAGAGTAACATTCCCCTTTTTAAACTTACACAGCGGATAATGTTTTTGCCAGGCTTGCTTAAGCCTCTAAAATAAGTTTCTTTGGTAATTCCCCTTTACTCTCTCCTAAAAAGAATAGACATGACACAGTCTTGTATAAAAATTATAAAATAGTTTACTCACTCATTCTGTTCACAAATGGATCTCAGAAGGCAGACTTAAGTTACAAATATATAGGACAAAATTACAAAATATAGGACAAAGGAACTATCTCCCTATGGGATACATTTCAGATGCATATATTTTGTAACTTAAGTCTACCTTCTGGGATCCATTTGTGGAAGCCAAGAGAGCATCTCAGGGTGATGCTTCTTCGACAAAAGCAAAATGGAGAAGAGAGAGATGAGGTGGCAAGTCCTGTGCTTTTATTACCTGCACAGGTAAAGTCACGCCCACCTCTGGTCACATGTAGAGGAAGTTTGTCCCAGCACAGGAGGAAACAGGAAGTTTATCTACTGGCTGGACAAACATCCCTCTTCATGTCTAAACATGTCCACCCTAGGAATGTTGTATTTGACTGCTTCGTGTTTCACACAACAACAACAACAACAACAACAACAACAACAACAACAACAACAACAACAACAACAACAGCCCTAGCTTCCTCTAAATAATCCTGGTGCTGAGAGCGGTTTGGAAATCCCTTATTCTTCACACAGAGCTGTGGTTTCCAGCAACTGGAATTCAGAAGCATGGCTGCCTCCAGCTGTGGAGACGGAGCATAGCCATTATGGCTAATAGCCATCCATCGGCTTCTCCCCCATGGATTTGTCTAATCTTCTTTTAAAACCATCCGGGGGGGGGGGGTTGTTGGCCATTGCTGCCTTTCATGGGAGTGAATTCCTGAGGCTAAATTTCTCAGACTTCCGGTCCGTCGCGACGGAGAGAAGGACGCAGGGACTTCGCGTGCCGAAGTCCCTGGCCTCGCGGAGGGGGGGGAAGTCCGCAGAGCGAGCGGACTCCCCGTAAAAACACCGGGTAGAGAGTCCCGGTGACTCACGCGCCCAGCGGCTGCTCCGTTTTGCGGATCCCCTGCTGCCCAAGAGCTCAATAGAGCGATCGAGAGCCGGCGGGGTGGAACCGCGGGAGCCATTTTGGGCTATATCTTACCTCCGAGAAGCGAAGCTCCGAGTCCTGACCCGGCAAGCGGCGGATTCCTCCGAACAAAATTAAAGATTTCCATAAAGTAAGTGGAACTTTTATTTGGACTTTAAAATCATCAATTGGAAAAATAGGAGAGACTTTAAAGAAATGGAAGTCGGTCTCTTCCTAATGGCAAACCGGGAGGCGCTTTAAATAAACCCAAGCCGAAAGACGAAAAAGTTTCTGGGACGGTGGACCCAAGAGAAAGAAAGACTTTTTTGAACCTTCTCAGCTCCCGTGTCCGGCACCCCCTGAGGTACAGCATTGTTGGGGGGAAGAGTGTTTTGACAGCTGTCAAAAGCTGTCAAACTGTTAAAAGACCGGGTGGACTTATTGCATTGCTGTGAACAGTAAAAATCGATTGAAAATGAGGTAGAACTATTTAAATTGAAATTAAGAATGGATTTGTGATGGAGTTAAAGACAAAGGGAAAGACCAACCAAGATGGAGTCGATCGTCTAAATAGGAAGGAATTTTCCAGCACCCTTTGCTCCCTATCTCCTGTCCGTCTGTGGTTAAGAGAACTATGAAAACAAAGCATTCTCGAGCCTTCCAGGAGGCTGTGCTGAACTATCTACAAATATGGGAGGACATTTACAAGGAACGGCAACATCCTAATTTATCATCAGTAGAGGCTGAAGTCCAAGTTCAGGATTTAGAGGACAATTTGGATTTTGAGATTTTTGACTCTGAGACTGTATGTGAGGAGAAACAACCTGAGGAGAATTTTGAAGGCGACTTGGACTATAAAAAATATATCTTGGATGAAGCAAAGCATGGATTTCAAAAGGAAGAAAAACAGGAAAAGCAAGAAAATGAGAAGCAAAGGAACATGAAGATTAATGAAATTGAAGATCCTGGAGGAGTTAATATGTGGAGTGGTGTTACCCAGAGATGGGAAGGACAGGGGCAGGGGGGAATAAGGGCCTGGAGATGGAATTGGGAAAGAACTGGTGTGGGGTGAAAATTTTAGTTAAAAGTTTTTTTTTTTGCTTTGAACGACGGTCTTCGAAATCTTGGCTTGTTAACGGAAATGCTGAACCAATTGGGGGAAAAGACATAGGGAGGGGGGAAGGAGAGTGTAATAAAGTATATGGTTAAGATTTAGTGTAGAGATTTGATGTTAAGGGGGGGGGAACTGAGTTTTCTGGAGGGAGTTAGAAGAATGGCTGAGGAAAGAATTTTATTTTGTAGCTTAATATTAATTTCTGTGAGGATAGGTGTCTGGGCAGAGAGCTGCCTACCCTTCTCTCTTTACTTGGAGACACCCAGTGGCAGGGGGTGCTCGGAGGGGAGAGGAGGGGGTGGAAGGAAACCCAGACACAAAAAATGGAACCTTGGAAGTGCTGTGCCCTGCAGGTCCCTCTTGTGGCAGAAGGGGGCCGGTGGGAGGGCAGCATGGAAAAGGAGGAGGATTGAGTCAATATTATAAGAATAGGATTTTGAATTGGAATAGAAAACCCGCCACAATTAGTTTGAGAAGTTAGGAAAACCAGGAGGAAGAGTATCGAGGAAGTCACAATTATAATGTTAAGACAATAAGAACTTGGGAATTTATGTTTTCCCTATTGTTGTGTATATTTGTCTAAATGTGTTTTTCTCTCTGAAAAAGCTGGGGGGAAACCAACTCTCAGAGCTCCTCCATCCTTGTCCTTTCAGTGGCAGGGAGGGGATAGGGGGGAGGAGGGAGGGGGGAGGTCAAACCCAACTTATAATGGACCCCCTTTGATTCTCAACGCCCACGGGTCCTACTGGTGGCAGAAGTGGACGGGTGGGTGGAGGGAAATTGAAGGTACAGTGTTATATTATATGTTTTGTGTGTCTTGTTTGTATAAAACTAATAAAAATTATTATATAAAAAAAAAGAATTCCTGAGGCTAAATTTCTTCCTGATGCCAAGTTCCCGAGACTGAGCTTTCGCTACTTCAGAACTCTGGAAAATTAATGCTCAGAGAAGATCCCCTCCAAGAAAAACCAGGCGATTGGTCCCCATTGCCAATCTGCCATGTTCAAGATGCTTCTCTGAATCTCTCACCAAAACACACTACAGGGTGGTGTGTGTGTGTGTGTGTTTATCATTTTCTGCGGCACCTTTTAACTCGAAAAGCTTTTCCCAGTGTTTATCATGTTCGCCTTTAAAATGACCTTATGAGATAAGTTGCCCTCTCCTGAGAAACTGAAGTGGAGAAGAGATAGCAAGTTTGCCCAAGGCCACACAAAAAGCGATTGCACACAGAGGCGCTCCAAAGCTGCCAGGCAGTATCTGGAAATCGATGGCATTTGCTCATTCCTCACTTTAAGACAGCAACTGGCTTCCTTGGCAGGAAAGGACGCTTGCTGCCATCTATTACCAAACCCACGAGCCATTTGAACTACAGTTTTTCTTCAGCGCAGCAAGCAAGGTTCGGCTTGTTGTTCTTGTAATTTAAAGCGTTCTGCAGAATCTGGGGCCATCTGCAACGATGAATCTAACGGGTGTCTCTTTTATTTCCCAGATGTGTAATGTATAACAGAAATATGAGGCAAAACTCACAGTGACCGGGCCTGGATCTCGATAAAACCACACCAGCCCAGGGACAGGGAATAGTGCAATGCCAGCACTGTATGGCTAGATATAAAGAGTGTGCTGTTGTTGTTTTTAATCGTTTCTATAGGCACTTTTCTATTATTAATGTCAAATGACATTAACATGTTCTCCAAGGCTGGTTATATTTCTTTCCTCAGCCAATCACTATTTTCTGCTTCTGCTCTGCTTTTTCTTCTGTATCAGATTTCGAGATGTTTAAAGAATCTTTAAACCTGTAAGACATTTCCCAGCCACTAAGGTCAGTCAGGGAAACCGCCTCTGTTTTTGTACCTTTGCTCCCTCAGAGACAAGGCTGGGCCATGAACATTTTGCTTTGTATGGGGGTGGGGATTCCCTTTGGGGATTCGGTACAAAGGCTCACACCACATTCTCAATTAGTCAGATTTAATTCAGTAATAGCTGTTGTCTTTGTCCATGGAGCTTTCTTGGCAGAGATACTGGAGTGGCTTGCCGGTTCCTGCTCCAGGTAGATCATGTTTGGTCAAAAGTCTCCACTATGACTGGTCCTTCTTGGGTGGCCCCTGCACGGCATAGCTCATAGCTTCTCTAAGTTATTCAAGCCCCTTCGCCATGACAAAGCAGTGATCCAAGTTTGGCAGTGATCCTTCACCACAACAAGTTTGACCTAACTGCGGGAGGCAGTGGAAGACAGGAGTGCCTGGCGTGCTATGGTCCATGGGCTCATGAAGAGTCGGACACGACTAAACAACTAAACAACAACAACAATTCAGTAATGCATTAACAGGTCCAATGGGCCTGTGACAACACGTCCATTAGCAAACCCCCTGTATAGGGAAAAAAATACATCATCTTTGCTGTTTCTTCCTCTTGCCAACCACCTTTCCCCATCTTCTGGCATCCCAGAACCTCACCATCTCTTCATCCAACCACAGCCTTTGAAAACACTTGCACAACCAAAGTTTTTTTATTTTATTTTATTTTACGTGCAGAGCCTTCCTTGCACCTTAACTGGAGTTGTTTTCCAATCGAGCAGTCAGTGTTTAGGCTCCTTCTACCTCTTTCTACCCCCTACCTTGGAGCCATTGGTCCGGGTCCTACCATCAGAGCAGGAGAAAACAAGCTTGCTCCATAGAATCATAGCCTGTGGGAATGCAAAAGAGAAAGAATCCCTTAATCTCAGGGTCGCGGGTGTCAGACCCACGTTGGATGAAAGATTCCTGCATTGCAGGGAGTTGGACTAGATCAGGGTGTCTCAAGCTTGGGTCTCCAGCTGTTTTTGGACTTCAGTTCCCATCATCCTTGACCACTGGTCCTACTAGCTAGGGATGATGGCAGTTCTCCATACCTATCCCCTTTCTTGTTGTTCCGGGACAGTATTTGAAGATGGCAATCATATCTTGGAGGACCTTCAAAGTACCTTCTTGACATGTAGCCCTAGAGCCAGGGTGGGGAATTTTTGGCCCTCCAGATGTTGCTGGACTCCAACTCCCTTCACCCCCTTAGGCAACACAGCCAGGGATCAGAGATGATTGGAGATGCAGTTCAAGAACCTCGGGGGGGACACTGCATTGGTTATCCCCAATGTAGACAATAGAACACTAGATTGAGAGACAGGCCATACTGGTATAAAACAACTACCGGTACCTCGGATTCTTTGTTTTTTTATATATATAACATTTTATTAAATTTTCCAATTGATACACATTTAAACATCCAATCAAACTAACAAATAACACAATAACACAATAACATGTATTCTACTGTGACCTCCCTCCATCCCCTCATAAGGTTTTCTAACCAAAGCTTATCTCGCAGTTTCTTTATTTCTTCCCCTTAAGTTCTTTGAATGATGACCATTCAGTTCTATTGGAGGAAGGATAAAAACCAGGGAGAAAACTGGTCTAGACTCCACTGGCAAGAGTCCCATGGATGTATGTGCAATACATCTCTTCAAAGAATACAAAGAGATTCATTACACACACAGAGAGAGAGGGAAAGAGATTGTGCAATGCCCAGCTCCTCTCTCCACAAGCAGTGGAGAGCTGCCCAGAGTGGCTGGAGAAACCCAGACAGCTGGATGGGGGTATTATTATTATTATTATTATTATTATTATTATTATTATTACACTCCCCCTCTCTCTAACGCACACATATTCTGGAAGCAAGGCAACTCACATCTACAGAACTGGCCGGAAAAAGCCCATCGCCTGATGAATAACTCTAAAAAGTGCAAACAAGCAAAGATGTATAAATATACAGTCATTTTCCTGAGCACTGATTTCTTGAAAGCTCATTATAGCTGATTTTAACTAAGCAAGAGCAAGCAGCTCGTTCGTGCTCAGCCTGTAATGAGCAGATCCCCGTCTCCCTTCCCCGGCTTGAGGCTGCATGAAGAAATATTAGTTTTGCATAACTCTGGCCGAACAGCTTTCTTCATAAATTAAAATTGTTGAAACTTGTGTTAGATGATGTTGTCATTAATCTAATGCATTGTGGTTAGGTTCTTGTTTCTTGAACCCAATTTTCTATTTGCTAAATTATTAGCTGCTCTGTTTCTGTGTGTGTGTGTGTGTGTGTGTGTGTGTGTGTGTGTGTGTAGAAGGTTATGTGCACCACAAATGGGAAAAATTCACATTTAAAGGCAAACCAGATTTGCAGTTTCTGAAAAGAATATGTAAATTGGAACACAGCCATCCTTTGAAGCTCACACATTTGCACTGCAGTTCTCCTGCCAAGTAAGGTGTGCAAAAAACACATTAGATGGAGGTGAAGTATGCATAGAAATGCATATAATAGTGAAAGTAATGTACAAGAAACATGATATTACATGAAATTCCTTTGTTAAAATGTGTATATTAATTAGACAAAATTGCATGCAAAAATAAGTGCATAGCAAGAGAAATGTTCATTAAATTCTTATTAATTTTCATGGGGAGTTTTTAAAATAATTAATGAATTGAAGGTTGATGTTGAATACTGAACTTGAAACCGAGAGGAACCGAAACTGAGATTAACCCATCTCTATCCCACCTTTATCCCATCCCATGGACTGCTAGAAGATCAAACCTATTCATTCTTAAGGAAATCAGCCCTGAGTGCTCCCTGGAAGGACAGATCGTGAAGCTGAGGCTCCAATACTTTGGCCACCTCATGAGAAGAGAAGAATCCTTGGAAAAGACCCTGATGTTGGGAAAGATGGAGGGCACTAGGAGAAGGGGACGTCAGAGGACAAGATGGTTGGACAGTGTTCTCGAAGCTACGAACATGAGTTTGACCAAACTGCGGGAGGCAGTGCAAGACAGGAGTGCCTGGCGTGCTATGGTCCATGGGGTCACGAAGAGTCGGACACGACTAAACGACTAAACAACAACAACATCCCACCTTTCTGTCAAAGAACTCAAATTAGTTTGCAATTGTAGTTTTTTATATATTTTCAAAAATCACATCCTGCTCTCAGAGTGTCTTACACACAGGTAAAATTCACTGCAGCAACGAAACGGAAACAAGGTGTACAATTAAAATCTAAAAAAAAGAACTCAGAATCATCTGTTCTGGTATCTGACACCCAGAGGCACAGCGAAAAAGAAAAATGCATTCATCTTCCTTTGGGACCCACTCAGTAGTGGTGCCTGTCTAATACTGGGGGAGGGAGAAAGCATTCCAGAACTTTGGTGCCACTACTGAGAAGACCCTGTTAGGGATACCAGTCAAATGAGCCTCCATTTAGGGATACTAAGAGAGCCTCACTGGTGGATGGCCATGCATGGGTCAGTTGGTAATGAGATAGGCAGTCGATGATGATGATGATGATGATGATGATGATGATGATGCCACTCTGTGTGGCTTCCAGCACATATCAAAACGTTTCAATACGTTTTTCCACACACATGCTCCTGACCCCCTTTTCTCCTGTGACCCCCAGCCACCCGCCCACCATCGCGGGTGGGGCCTACTGTGGCTGTTACCTCTGAAGTAGGCTTCATTATAGAAGCAGTGAGGAGGAGGCAGAGGTTCCGAGTTCAAGGAGCGCTCCTGGTTATCACCTTCTGCTACCTCAGCCTCGGCGGGGGAACTGGGGCAGCAAAGGAAAAGCCTCTCCCTCCCTCCCTCCCTCCCTCCCTCCCTCCCTCCCTCCCAGTCTTGCGCCTGAGGGGAACAGTAAGAAGGCAGCGGAGGGTTGCCGCTTTCAGAAGAGGAACGATGGAAGGTGAAGCCACAACACCTCCCTCTGTCCCTTGCGACCTCCCCACAGGTAGGCAATTGGGGCAAAGGTCAAGCGATGAATTTCACAGCTCAGTCGGGATCTGAACCCTCAGCCCTCACAGTCCTAGCCTGACACTAACCACGCAGCTCATAAGACATCCCTACTGCTCCTAAGATACTAACTCCCATTTAACCAGGAGCCACACTGGGAAGACCAATACATTTCTCACTGAAGGCTTCTGTGCTTTGGCAGACAAAGGCAACTTACTGGGGAACAGTTCCCTGCGCTTATACCCACCCCGAAGCAATATACAACATGCAATTTTTTTTTCCTGCTCCTGCGCTTTGGAAGGTATGAAACTGCTGAAGAAAAAAGGGGGGAGGAAATACCTCACATCAGAAAAGTGATGACAGGAGAGCGAAAATGAATCTTTGCAAGTTCATGATAACCTGTGAAATAACAAGCTCAAAATAGCTGTCATGGCACAGCAGCCGAAGGAGAACAGGCCCTTAAACTTTGAAGCTGCGAGCGACTTTCAAAGAACATCGCACACAGCAGAGCAAGCTTGGCAGCGCAAATGTTCCAAATGACTGCTGGGGGCGGCACATTTGTTGCTTCTTGAGCAGGTTTCTATCAAGTGTCAGTTGGACAATTGTCAATCGTTCAGGCTGCAATCTGGCAGACATGGGCCACATAAGCGCTCTCTCTCTCTCTCTCTCTCTCTCTCTCTTCTCTCTCTCTCTCTCTCTCTCTCTCTCTCTCTCTTTGCACAGCTATGACACAACAGCTTTGCCCCCCCCCCCCCCCGGCCAAGTAATCTCAGAGCAACAAGGATGGGGATAGGTAAGGAGAACTCTGCTGGATCAAGCCGGAAGTTCATCTATATAATCCGGTATGCTGTTCTCACAGTAGAACAAACAGGACCTGAATATAACACTATGTCCAGCTGCAGAATCCCCAGATATCTCTAGCCCCACATATGGATGGGTAGATCTCTCCATTTTAGTTTCTCCCAGCTTCTCAGTCTTAAGTTCAGCTGCCCACATTTCCACATCCATCTGCAAGTTTCATTCAGTCCTCGTGAAAATTCATGGGCCTATCAATGAGAACCTCTCCAAATATATAAACATTTTGATATGGATTAGCATCACTGCCCTTCCCCCCCCCCAATCATACATTTTAATTCCGGCACCTTTATGCACAATTTTGCCAAGCATATGGATTTTTGTACACAATTACTTGACCGGAAAGCTGCATTGCAAAATTCAAAGAAGTGTGAATTTCAAAGGATTTCTTTGCATTGGTTTGTGTAATGGTTCAGAAAGTGCAAACTAGATAGGTTCGCCTCTAAAAGCAAACTGGATTGAATTTCTGCCCCCATCCCTAAGCTACTGCCTGGCTTCAGTTTTGAACGTGTAAAATGGGGATTTGGTGATTGGTCGCAATGACTGGGGGAGCTAGATGATAAAACCTGATCTATAATTTAAAATACCGTAATCCTTACACAGCATTCTAGATGTAAGTGTTTTAAGGTGTCCCAGCTGCCCAGACACTTGTTGTTCTGAGGAATTCTTTTTACTGGATTCCGTCAAATGTAGACACCAGCAGAAACACGTACAAGAGATTTCAATAAATCAATCACTCAAGAAGCAGCAAAACAATAGACAACCTTCTCTATGGGCCGCATTCATTATTTCTCTGTAGTCATTAGGAGTGGAAAGCTGAGTGTGCAAGAATTCGTAGAGAGAATTAATGGGCCACATCTGAAAAAGATAATAGCCTGGCTGTGGAGGACAGAGCAGAGGGGGGCGGGAGGGAGGGAATGAAGAAGCAAAACTGTAAGTGGGAAGAGAGAATGGGGAGCAAAGATTAGAATAAAGCAACGTGTATTGTGAGCCACAAGCAATTTAGTTAAGATGTATCATCTCACATTTCCATGGTGCTTTAATTTCCCAAGGACGCTGATAAAGGAGTAGAAACACTGCAGAAGTCCTGCTCTTAAAAAAGTAGGAAGAAACTGCCGGATCAGGCCAATGGTCCAGCATCCTGCTCCCACAGTGGCCAACCAGGTAACAAGATCTGAGCACAAGAGCACTCTCCTCTCTTGAGGTTTCCAGCAGCTGGTATTCAGAAGGGACGCGGGTGGCACTGTGGTCTAAACCACTGAGCCTCTTGGGCTTGCCGATCAGAAGGTCGGCGGTTTGAATCCCCACAACAGAGTGAGCTCCCATTGCTCTGTCCCAGCTCCTGCCAACCTAGCAGTTCGAAAGCATGTCACAGTGCAACAGCATTTCCATGTGCTCTAGCTTCCATCACGGTGTCCCGTTGCGCCAGAAGTGGTTTAGTCATGCTGGCCACATGACCTGGAAAGCTGTCTGTCGACAAACGCTGGCTTCCTCGGCCTGAAGCGAGATGAGCGCTGCAACCCCATAGTCACCTTTGACTGGACTTAACTGTCCAGGGGTCCTTTACCCTTTTATTCAATTTCAAAAATAAATAAATATTCATTTTAAGTATAAGCACACAACATACACATCAAACAATACAATAATAAACAAAAAATACTAAAAAAAATGCAACAATAAAGCAAAATAAAAGAAAAATTCAATAAAATCATAATTATATTCTTGTTTCTTCACATTCTGATGACTTCCTCAAGTTCCCCCTAACTGTGCTTCACTATAAATCATCCTTAGCCATTTCTGTATCATACTTTCAATCATCTTCCAATCTAATTTTTACCATGTCTTCTCTTATTTTCATACTTAAATCCTATACCTAAAAATCCTAAAATACTAAACATTCTTCTCCCTACAGCCTATAACAACATCCAAATCTGATTCAAACCTTTCTTTTTACCTTGTATTCAGACGTGTTGCTACATCCGACTGTGGCAGAAGAGCACAGCCATCGTGTTTGGTCGATATTGATAGCCTCTATTAATTTGTCCAACTCCCTTTTAAAGCCATCTAGGTCGGTGGTCTCTTCACTGCCTCCTGTGGGACTGAGTTCCAGAGTCTAACTGAAGAAGCACGTTCTTCTAGCTGTCTCCAATCTTCCAAAGTTCAGCTACATTGAACGCCCACCCTTACTGGACATAGGCTCTTGGAAAACCTGCCAGCAGGACCTGCGTGAAGAACTGCTTTCTTTTCTTCCAACATTTAGCTTCATTGGATTATCACTTTGATGGACAGAGGCACAAACTATGAACAGAACTATGCACAAAGGAATCGTGTTTCAATAAGGGAAGAATTATTCAGGACCATAGGAGATGACAACCTGAGTCATACATTGCCATTGCTATGCTCTGCCTGCACAGTTGAAAGAGGGAGAGTGCTCCTGTGCTTGGATCCTGCTTGCAGACTTCCCACAGGCTTCTGTCTGGCCCAGGCATAGGCAAACTCAGCCCTCCAGGTGTTTTGGGACTACAACTCCCATCATCCCTAGCTAACAGGACCACTGGTCAGGGAGGATGGGAATTGTAGTCTCAAAACATCTGGAGGGCCGAGTTTGCCTATGCCTGGTCTGGCCACTCTGAGAACAGTATGCTGGAAGAGATGGCCTATCAGCCTGATCCATCAGGATCTTCTTGTGTTTTATGTCTCCTTAAAGTGGTACCATAGACTTTTCAATGTTTGATGTGGATGTGGCCAGAATATCACAACATATTCCACTGGACAGCAACAACCCTCTATTTTGTCCTGCAAGGACCTGATGAGTAGTGAGTGAGTAGGAGGAATCCATTTTAAATGGATTTTTACATACAATGTGGCAGTTCTAACTTGATCAAACTTTGCCGTGATCAGACAGCCTCTTACATCGAGTGTCTGCTTATGTCTGAAGCACTCATTCATTCCTTTATTTTTATCTTTCAAAGAGATCAAGTAACTATATTGAGTCCAGACTGCTAGACAGAAGTGAGCCATCTTGAGCAGGAGAAGGGAACCTTTGGCATTCCAGATGTTGCTGAACTACAACTCCCACCAGCTCCTTGCAAGGGTAGCCAGGGACTAGGGAGGGCAGTAGTTCAGAAACATCTGGAGAGCCAAAAGATCCCCTACACCTGATCTGGAACATGGCAATGCTTTGTATTCTGCTGTTAACTTTTTTGTGCTGACATTGTTTTCTCTTTCTAAAGTCATTAAATTAAGTGGGTGTATTTCTATTGTTTTATGCAACCTTGCTTAGCTTAAGCCAGGCATCCCCAAACTTCGGCCCTCCAGATGTTTTGGACTACAATTCCCATCTTCCCAGACCACTGGTCCTGTTAGCTAGGGATCATGGGAGTTGTAGGCCAAAGCATCTGGAGGGCCGCAGTTTGGGGTTGCCTGGCTTAAGCTGTTAAATTAGGTTAACTTATTTGCATTGTTTCATGCAATGTTGGATGGGCAGATTTCTCATTTGTAGTTTACTTGTTGATATTATAATTATTTCTAATAGTTTCTAACAGGATTCTCTCACTGTTTTTATTTTCCATGTCATGAGCCTCTTTGAGCTTAATTTTGTGGCATGCAAATAAACAGATGATGACATACAAAACTATACCCAAAGAACTTTCATATATTGTACAGATATAATACATATATAAGCATCAAGTCCCATGCTGTTCTATATGTCTGCTGTCTGCAGTATAATTTTGCATTCATACATACATATTTTTACATGGATCATTTTATGTGTTTGTGTGCTGGTTGCTTTAGGAAACCTGGAGGGTCTATGCAAATGACATTTTTATATTATTATACATATGATAATGGATGTAAGAATACACTTATGTGAGGATTGTTTGTATATTTAACTGAACCAGAGAGAACTCACTTCTCATTTAGGAGCAAGGGGGGCAATTAAGGAGGAGGAGGAGGAGGAGGAGGAGGAGGAGGAGGAGGAGGAGGAGGAGGAGGAAGAAGAAGAAGAAGAAGAAGAAGAAGAAGAAGAAGAAGAAGAAGAAGAAGAAGAAAGTTGGGTGAATAAGCTTGACACTGATGTTTTCAGAAAATTCCATTTCTAGTTATTTATTTAAGCATTTATAGCCCACCATTTAGGACAGGCTTCCTCAACCTCAGCTCTCTAGATGTTTTGAGACTACAATTCTCATCATCCCTGACCACTGGTCCTGCTAGCTAGTGATCATGGGAGTTCTAGGCCAAAAACAACTGAAGGGTTGAGGTTGAGGAAGTCTGATTTAGGACAAAGCCCTCAAAGGCAGCTTACATAAAATAATCATGACATTCAATATCACATTTCACTTTTTTAAAAAAACAAGGCAGGCAAAATCAGCTAAAGGAATTTAATTAAGACAGGAGTATCACGAAGAAGCCTTGAAGAGGACACAACCAATCGCCTGCCCCCAAAATAATCTAGCCTATTATTAGTAGGCTGGACACGTTTCAAACCTGAGAGAGGACATTCCTCTGTTTGAAGGGCTACAAGGTCCAAGGAGTGGGTTAAAGGACTGAGAGCCATAAGAAGTGGAAAGGCTTTGAAGTGGTCCGTGAAAACAATTAACAACTGGACATCAGCCTGAGCAAATAACAAGTCACCTGGTCATGGTTCTTCCCCACAATGGTCATGGAATCATAGAATTGTAGAGTTGGAAGGTACCCCAAGGTACCGCCTGATATGCAGGAATTCTCAACTAAAGCATCCATGACAGATGGCTCTCCAACCTCTGCTTAAAAATCTCCAAGGAAGGAGATTCCATCACCTCCCAAGGGTGAGATTTGTTGTATTGGACTTGTAGCAATTGCTTCTCACTTCCCATCTTTATATGTGAATTAGCAGAGGCAATTGTTATGCAAATCTGTGTGCACCCACTTTCCCCTCTCTCTTCCTGCCACTCTCTTCTTCCCTCTTCTTCCCTCAACTTGCTACCCACATGAAATTACAGAAACGATGCTGAGCGGTGTCCATTTGATCTGATAGAGTAGGAGGCAGGAAGAAGAAGAAGAAGAAGAAGAAGAAGAAGAAGAAGAAGAAGAAGAAGAAGAAGAAGAAGAAGAAGAAGAAGAAGAAGAAGAAGAAGAAGAAGAAGTTTGGATTTGATATCCCGCTTTATCACTACCCGAAGGAGTCTCAAAGCGACTAACATTCTCCTTTCCCTTCCTTCCCCACAACAAACACTCTGTGAGGTGAGTGGAGCTGAGAGACTTCAGAGAAGTGTGACTAGCCCAAGGTCACCCAGCAGCTGCATGTGGAGGAACAGGAAGCAAACCCGGTTCACCAGATTATGAGTCTACTGCTCTTAACCACTACACCACACTGGCTCCCAACAATAGGGAGAGCCAGAGACAATGTCAGGTGCAGCCGCCACCACCACCCCTGACTGGTTGCAAGTCAAGAGGCAGACAAGTATGACAATGACTCATTTGCTCTGACAGACAAGCTTCCGCTGGGGATGGATGTGGTCCTATGGCCACAGAGTGGCCAGAGACAGCAGCTCTTCAGGGTTAGATAAATGCACCTTAATATACCTGTGCTTTTCAGCTTGCTGCCTCCAACAGTGTGGGTAGAACATAGCCATTGTGGCTATAGTCCCCATGATAAATGTATGATATTTTAATTACTTCTGAATCCTGTTCTCCATGCTGAGATAAATGTCCTGACAAAGCACAGCCTGCTCTCCTAAGGTCTTTCTCTCATTCTCTGGTTCAAGCCATTAGGTAGTGCAGCTGGCCAGGACTGATTTGTAGTCGCAGAGGGAATGCCCTGCAGGAACAGACCAATGGCCCATCAAATGGCTTCTCCCCTCCCCTCCCCACAGCCGCCTTCATCCCAAAGAGGCCCCTGCCAAACATTGCAGATAAAGTTATAAAACCACCATAATGAATCTAATTGCTCAATACGGCCCCCGAGGGGATCATCTTTCCATGGCTTCCAGTGGGCTTCAAGCTATATACTCAAAATGAGAATTGATCGCCCTCATAATCATCTCCTAACTCTCATTAGCACCTGGTGCTACCTTTGTTCGTATCGTTCTGCCCTTATAAATGCTGCATGGGATTGGGCACAACAGCCGCCATTTTTTTAAAGAAGAAAAGGGGGTAAAATAGATTTATAGAATCATAGAGTTGGAAGAGACCAACCAGTCCAACCCCCTGCCACACTTCCACCAAGATTTCTGCCACCCTTCCAAGACCTTGCCATGAAATTGCCAGGAAATTCAATTTACATTGAATTTTTGGTCCAAGGAGCTACTTTGGGCATGCCCAAAGACTTGTTTTTGAAGCAGTGGTTCAGTTTTTATTCTCTTCCTCTGAGCTGCACAGACACACCATGTTTTATGTTGTTGTTTTTCCATTTTAGATAAAGCTTGAAGCAATGGAAGGAGCACAAAAGCATAAAACCGGTGTAAAGCAACAGAATTGACATCAAAGCAATAAAACAGCACTAGGGAGGAAGAGAGTCAACCCAAAAGCTTGCTGGGGAAATAAAACAAACTCAAGCAAGAGTTGACTGGTGCCACAAGGATGGTGGTGTTCATGCTTCTAGTAGAACGATGCAATGTTTAAGGGCCATGGTTGTAAATGCTTCCTTTCTAGTGACAGCCATGCTTAAAAACAGCAAGGATGGGTGATGCTCTTGGTCTGCATGACCTACCAGCACACCTCTCCCTTTCTTTCTGCGTCCCCCATTGACCACGTGACCCTGACTTCATTCTCATCCTCCTCCCTCCCTCTTATGACCTATAAGCATCTGCTATTGATGGATGGGCAAGTATGAGGAACCCTCCACCCCATACAAAACGGCCATGGACTATTGCTGTTATTAATATTGTGCACACGGAGGCAATAGGATGAATGAAAACTGACTCGTCTTGAAATAAAAATTGTCCAGTCCAAAAATATGGTTCCAAAGCTTTACCCATAGAGCTAGTTCCAAAACCAACACGCAAAACCAGGCATAGACAAACTCAGCCCTCCAGATGTTTTGGGACTACAATTCCCACCATCCCTGACCACTGGTCCTGTTAGCTAGGGATCATGGGAGTTGTAGCCCCAAAACATCTGGAGGGCTGAGTTTGCCTATGCCTGCTCAAAACAATAATGTTACATCCAAGTAGTTGCATAACATCACATGCTTGTTGAAGCACAAGCAAAGCATCTTAGAAATATGAAATTATTTTATCCAGAACGGAAATCAAAGTTCTGCCTCTCTCACACACAGACTCCTTTAGCCTGAAGCTGTGTTCTCCTAGAGAGAGAGATTAAGCATGCATCCTTTCTTTTCCAGTGCTTGAGAGAGAGAATACCAACTCCCACGGAATAGAGACTTACAACTGAATACTTCTCATGTGATCTAAGGTTAAACACCTCGTAACAAAGTAGCAGAGATACATTCTAAGTTAATTACCAACCTGTTAGTCTCTCTGCAACTCCTTTGTTCAGCTACAGTGGAAGTTTCCAATGTTATGCATTTGGCAGTACAGTATACATACAGAGCAATCTTCCATTTTAATGTACAATTAACTATACTTAACCGGAGCTGGTATAGAAGAAGAGGATTGAGACTGATAGCTCTATCTTCCATGGATTCAAAGCAGACCATGCATTACAGCGAACAGGGGAACAAGGTGCCCTCTACACTTGTAGAGGTGTTTGTGTGTGTACACATCGTTTGTACAGCTCAACCATTGCACGAAGGTACACCAACTCTACACTTTGTACAAGGCAGCTTTTTGTGAAAATTGGTGGCTTTATTCAAAGTGAATGCTTCATGCACTATTGGTTAATGAAATACTGGACAATGTATTGCTCTTCCAATAGGTTTTTTAAATAGTAAAAGGAAGAAGTTCTGACTTCCTGTACCATACGTCCCTTACTTTTTTTTTCCAAAACTGACCCCACTTCCTGTGTTCCCCTTGTTAAGTGTCCCCGCCCTCAGTATTTTGCTTTTCAGTGGGAGGGTCAGTCTGTATCTGTGAGGCTAGAAGAATGCTATATTGTTTAAATATTCAATTGGGAGCCGCCCAGGGTGGCTGTGGGGACTCAGCCAGATGGGCGGGGTATAAATGGTAGATGATGATGATGATGGTGATGGTGATGATGATGATGATGATGATGATTGTATTGTTTTAATGTTCAATTGGGAGCCACCCAGAGTGGCTGGGGAGACTCAGCCAGATGGGTGGGGTATAAAAAATAAATTATTATTATTATTATCATTACAGTGGAACCTCGGTTTATGAACACCTCGGTTTATGAAGTTTACGAACGCCGCGGACCCATCTGGAACGGATTAATTCACTTTCCATTACTTTCAATGGGAAAGTTCGCTTCAGTTTATGAAATCTTCAGTTTATGAACAGACTTCCGGAACCAATTACACCCATGCTTTGGGTTAAGTACGCTTCAGGTTGAGTACTCCGCGGACCCATCTGGAACAGATTAATCCACTTTCCATTACTTTCAATGGGAAAGTTCGCTTCAGTTTATGAACGCTTCAGTTTATGAACAGACGTCCGGAACCAATTGTGTTCATAAACCGAGGTACCACTGTATTATTATTATATAAGAGGTAATAGCTTTGGCTGGCTAGTTAAGTACCACAATTTAACATGTTCAAAGAAGTTGTTCTGTGCCATAGAACAGATCGGTGTCCCTTTCCCCCTGCCCTCACCTGGTTGGCATGTAGGAGAATAGCCAGAGATGTGTGTGTGTGAGAGAGAGCTGGAAATTAGAGAGAAAAGCATGTTTGCTCTGCACTAGACTTTAGGGAACCCCTGAAAACCTAATGGGGAAGCAAGACATATGGAGTTGTTAGTGTTAGGGGCCCCTGCTCAGCTTGCATATATATGTAAATAAAACAATATATCCTAAAGATAACACAGTCTTTGTTGATCTTCATTCCAGGGAAACCAACCCCTGGTTAGCACAATCACTCCTGGAGCCTCTCACCACTCAGAGATTGGGGCGGCACGTAACAATATCCAGTAAGGTTTTCTTGCTCCAGGTTTAGCTCCTGGGCATGTGACCACACGCACCGAATCCCTCCCTGCCCTGCATGCTCCATCTTTCTCGTTCTTCACATGACAGTCACAGAGGCTGTTGTCATTATTGTTCATCTGTCAGAAGATGTATAGCCTGGGCATATTATCAAACAAAGTCACGCTAACGGCATAACACAGCAATACATTATCAGAGGAATGCTGCTTTTCATGATGTATTGCTGCAATACATCAGAGGGGTGCCAAACGGAAGAAAGACTCTCCTCGCAGACATGCACATAAATGTAAACTAAATGGGGACGGAGCTTCGGAGAGAGAGAGCAAATGGGACTTCTCCATGGGGCATTGCTCCATTTCATGGGCTTCCGCACCATAAAAAGAACAACTTCGAAGAACTTTCTCGCAGTCTAGTGTTCAAGGGGGGTTAAGTTTGTTAGAGGATGATTGCCTTACAGGCAGGTACTATGATCTGCGGTACAAGACACAAATTGGAGTAGTGCATCAGCTTAGCGTGGCAAGTCATGGTGTTGCATTTGGTGCAAGAAAAACTGTCGCAATGGTTATGCTGAAGTAGGGGTGGGTGAATCTATCTTTTTCTCTCTCAGTTTCTCCCCCCCCCCATTTTAAGTTCCATTCACCACATTTCCAAATCAGCTTGCTATTTATTATTTTTAAATCAGGAGTTTAGTGTGACACCCTCCCCAATGTGCACATATTTGTATGCAATCTTCCTAATATATGTAATTTTTGGCAAAGCAATTCTCTCTAATATAACACAGCTGACTGTGCTGTTTTCACTCATATTTTCATGTACAGCCTTGCTCTAGTGTATGCACCTTTGCACATTTTACATGGCTAGAGAACTGAATTGCAAAATTCAGAGAAGTGCAATTTTTTTGGAGGGGTTACTGCTTTCTGGTTCGCATATTGTTTTGGAAATCACAAATTAGATCGGTTTGCCTTAATATGCAAACTTAATCGAATTTCTCCCCTGACCCTAAGCAAAAGGGGTGCATGTCCACCCTACAAGGTGCTTAGGAGGTTAGAGTGAGAGTAGAGGGATGATGACCCAGGTGGGACCCAGGTGGCACTGTGGGCTAAACCACTGAGCCTAGGGCTTGCTGATCAGAAGGTCGGCGGTTCGAATCCCTGTGACGGGGTGAGCTCCCGTTGCTTGGTCCCAGCTCCTGCCAACCTAGCAGTTCGAAAGCACATCAAAATGCAAGTAGATAAATAGGAACCGCTATAGCAGGAAGGTAAACAGCGTTTCCATGTGCTGCTCTGGTTTGCCAGAAGTGGCTTTGTCATGCTGGCTACATGACCTGGAAGCTATATGCCGGCTCCCTCAGCCAATAATGCGAGATGAGCGCGCAACCCCAGAGTCGGTCACGACTGGACCTAATGGTCAGGGGTCCCCTTACCTTTACCTTTAGAGGGATGATGAGCTAAGCAGGAAACTAAAATATATCTATAAGTTAGGATAGTCGTTATGGAAGCTGGGTTGCAAGAGGTGCACATTTGTTGCTTGTTTGTGTGTCCTTTAATTAAACGAACATTCATGCTTCAGTCTATCATGCAAAGGCTAGATGGGTAATAATGCAGAAGGAGTCTGACTGCTCTCTACTTAAGGAGGTGATGGCAGGTGATA
Organism: Zootoca vivipara; assembly: GCF_963506605.1. NCBI lineage: Eukaryota > Metazoa > Chordata > Lepidosauria > Squamata > Lacertidae > Zootoca > Zootoca vivipara. The sequence continues at coordinate 8,417,790 of NC_083283.1, forward strand.
CTTTAAAGCAGAAGGTTGCTAATGTGGTGGGTATCAAAAATCCACAATATACTTTCACTCTTCCTGCTCAATTCCTGCTTGCATTGGCAGCCTAGCCTACATTGAACTCATGTCCACATTTCATTCTAATCAGAGAAGTGCAAAGAGCTTCTCTCTGTGGCAGAGCATTGTGGTGGCTGAAATAGATGCCCTGTTCTCCATTGATGTGGTGGCTGAGGGTGGGGGAATAGGCATCCCTGCACTATTTTGCGGCCCTCTCTCTTTCTCCTGTTCTTTTAGATATGGCAGCTGTTATGGCATGCTGTCCATGACACCCTTTTTGTATTACCCCACCATCCATGGCAGCCATTTCCCAACCTTACCCACGGGCACTCTCTCAACTCTACAAATGTGCCCATCAACCCAAAAAGATCAGTGACCTCTTCCTTAAAAAGAGGTAGGACACAATAGACCACAGCCCCAATAAACCACAAGATGGCAACTAGGAACAAGACGTTGATTAGCTTCCACTGTACAATGGAACCCATAGGACCCAGAATTGCCTGGAGATTTCTGGGATGTGGTTTTTTAGGAATAACGCAGAAAGCTGCCTTTACCAGACCATTGATTCATCTGGGCTCAGTATTTTCCATGCTGACCAGCAGTGGTTGTCCAGGGCTTCAGTCGGGAGCTTTTCCCACAGCCATGAATCAAACCTGGGACTTCTGCATGCAAAGCAGATGCTCTAGTCCTGAGCTATGGCCTTAGGGTCTACTCAGCATTGCCTGGAGAGAAGAAGAAGAAGAAGAAGAAGAAGAAGAAGAAGAAGAAGAAGAAGAAGAAGAAGAAGAAGAAGAAGAAGAAGAAGAAGAAGAGGAAGAAGAAGAGGAAGGAGGAGGAGGAGGAGGAGGAGGAGGAGGAGGAGGAGGAGGAGGAGGAGGAGTTTGGATTTGATCTCCCGCTTTATCACTACCCGAAGGAGTCTCAAAGCGACTAACATTCTCCTTTCCCTTCCTTCCCCACAACAAACACTCTGTGAGGTGAGTGGGGCTGAGAGACTTCGGAGAAGTGTGACTAGCCCAAGGTCACTCAGCAGCTGCCTGTGGAGGAGCGGAGACGCGAACCCGGTTCACCAGTCTACTGCTCTTAACCACTACACCACACTCTGAACCAGGACCCTCGTACATGCAAGACAAGTCGTTTACCACTGAGTGATGCTCCTTCCCCTTTAAAACACAATACCTGGACAGCAGATGAGCAACAGCCAAACTGGAGGAAGAATACAGCCGCCATGGCCAATAGCCTTATGGTCCACCCATTTCTCTGATGCTCTTTTAATGCCATCCAAGTTAGTGGAACAGCTCTCCATCTTGTGGAATCGAATTCCACAGTGCCATTATGCTTACGTTCATTTCGATGCGACTTCGTTGACATCCTAAGGATTCCTTCCCTTCTGGACAAGGATGCTAATTGACATGGAGAGCCTAAGCAATGGCAAGCTGGTCCCGGAATACAAAGGAGGCCATTATGCAAATGTGAAATAGGTAACATACTGTTCTATTAAACTTCCAGATGTCAGTCCCAGCGGAGGAAGCCATCGACAATTCATGATTCTGTAAAAACATTTTTTCTTGCGGATCCATTTAAGATGAAATATGAGGCTGCCCTTTGTGACAGGTAATGCGGTATTACATTAAGGATAAATAAATCACCAGAACAGATGTAGTCGTCGCTTGCATTACCGGGGCCATTAATGGCATTTTCGGGGGAGAAACTCTATAACAAATTTCAAGGCTGACTAATGCTCCTGGCTGCTTTGCTGTGACATTTTTTAATGTCCTTTCTTGTCAGAGGCTTGAGTGCAACAGCTGGTAAGGAGCCAGCTGTTGCCCTGCACACGGACCACTATCTATTTGTTCTGCTCAGGTGTGAATATAGCAGGGCAGTTAGTGGACTCATGGAGATGCACTGGAAGAAGACCCCATCTGAACTATATATTTAAAGCAATATCATAATACTTTAAACAGCCATGGCTTCCCCCAAAGAATCCTGAGAGCTGTAGTTTGTTAAGGACTCTGAGAGTTGTTAGGAGACTCCTATTCTCCTTGCAGAATTACAATTTGTTGGATCACTCCAGCAATCTCTGATGAATGATTTAGAAGGATTGGGTCCAGCATCACTTTCACTGCTCATGTGTGCCAGTATCCATACTCAGCAGAGTTATATCGCAACGCAGCTCCTTCCTTGGAAGCGTCTTCGGGGTTGAAGGGACACACAGTAGGCAATAAACACTCATGGATGCCATAAAGATTCAGTCAAGTGTAGAGGTTTACTTGACAAGCATAAAAGCATATTGGTAGCAAATATATACAGACATTCACTGCTGCTGTGGCCAAGGCATGCTTAGAGTCCAACAAGAGTTCAAGACTCTCTGTCTGCTTCACTCACCACAAGACACAAGCAAGACACCCACAAGTTACACAAAAGCATTGTTATCGGTACTTCCTGTTACACTGTGCATGTCAAAAGAACAGTTCCCACAGAAAATGTCCTTGCATAGACAAAACAATCTCAGCCTTCTGCTGCATCATGAAACTTCTCTGTTCTTCTCTGTTTCTGGAACAAATGATCCTCACACAGAGAGAGAAAATATCCAACACAATTCTCAGAGAGGGAACTGATGGTTAAACCACTCTGAGAATTTTGACTCTGTGAGGGCAATAAGGGTCTCCTTAACAAACACCTATCCCGGGATTATCTGAAGGCAGCCTTGACTAGTTAAAATAGCATGATATGGCTTTAGTGTATAGTGCAGATGGATCCCTAAAGAACAAGAAAAACTAAACCCAGGTTAAATCTTCTAATGTGGAAGATCTAGAGGAGGGAGGGGGAAACTCCAGCTCTTGTTGACTGACATCAGCCCTAGCCAGGATGGCCAATGGTCAGGGATGATGGGAATTGTAGTCCAGCAACATCTGGAGGGTCACAGCTTCATTATCCATTGCACATAGAAATGGAGCTGTGTCATCCATAATCTCTCACCTGTAGCTCCTAGAATCTGTCACCGTGCGACAGTGGCCACATCCCATGAACAGCGTTCACTGGATGGCTAAACCAGGTGAGGGTAGGTGATGGGTCTCAAAGCCTTGGTAAGTTAGGGATTTCCCCTGCATGCAAAGACAGCTCTGGCGGACTCAGTGGATGAGACCAAGTGTGGGTCAAACAGTCAAGAAGGCGGTTTCTCATATGAAGTAGAGGGAAGTGTGGGGCAGATGGGGCTTGTCAACCTGGGAAGGAATCCCTTTTAGAAGAAAAACTGACCCTAAACCTCCACTGTCTTGTGAGATATCTTCAGGAGAAGAAAAGGCTAAGGCAGGCATCCCCAAACTCCAGATGTTTTGGACTACAGTTCCCATCATCCCTGACCACTGGTCCTGTTAGCTAGGGATCATAGGAGTTGTAGGCCAAAACATATGGAGGGGCCACAGTTTGGGGGTGCCTGGGCTAAGGAGTAAGCCCTGTACAAAATCCAGAGTAGAGTCAGTTGGACGGTACCTTGTATGCCTCCTCCCAGCAACTCCTGCAGACAAGCTGGTGTCAAATGATTTGCTATGGACCACATCAACGAAGTCAAGAGATGGGTCTTGCTGTCTGGGCAGCCTAGACCTCCACACACAATGCCCAGGCTTACGCCTGAAGGAGGTTGTTCTGGTGCAGCTAATGCAGCAGTTTCAACATCACCCCCAGAGGTGAACACCATTGTCTCTCAAGACAGATAGATGGCAACAACAAAAATGTTGTCCATGGTGATAGCTCATCTCCCAATGACTTCTGGTGCTCAAGACTGAATATGCTGTTAAGGACTAACATCATGAGCTGAAGCCAAGCCTTGCTTAGTCAGTTTCTGAGAACTGGGTGTGTTTAATCCAGGACATCAGGAATGTAGGAAGTTGCCCTATACAGAGTCCATCTAGCTCAGCAGTATCTACACTTAATGGCTGTGTATCTCGAGAGCTTCAGATGGGAGACATTCCCAGCCATACTGGAATTTGAACAAGCACCCTGGATGTTCTGTCATTGAACTACAACCCTTCTTTCATGCTCCAGAGCCCTCTTGAGGCACAGAAGGCAATAGAGATGTGCAGTATTGGACCACAGCACAGAGAAAAGGAATAGGGATACGATTAGCAGGCAGTCTGATGCCTTTGATCACCAACTTGGAACAAATACAAAGGGCTTAGCCTTTTTGTCTTTGCCAAGTCAACCCAGCGGTACTTTCTGCCTTTTGCAATTCCAGCTCTTGCCAATCACAACTGACCTCCTGGGTGGGGGCATGGGGGCTATAGGTCAGGATTTGTATACAGCCACCTCTGAACCTGGCCACTGCCACAGCAATCTCAGATGAGGAACTTTGGCAGGTGTCTGCTGAAATTCCCTCTTTGCAGCACAACTCTTAAAGGTATGGGAGCACTGTTTTGCTTTGTATGGGCTGTCTACACTGGCTGGCGGTGACACTGCAGAGTTTCAGACAGGGGCCTCTCCCTGCCCTACCTGGAGGTGCTGGAGACAGAGTACATGAAGCCACGTGACAACGTTTTGGGTGTTTTAGTTTCCAGAAAAGGAGATTAAGGGGAGACTTGAGAGAGGTATATAAAATTACATGTGACATGAAGAAAGAGGATAGAGACTTTTTTTCCCTCCTTCCCTCACAATACCGTAACTCAAGTCCAAACCCTCTAACATTTCCCTGATGAAAATAGGGATGTCCTATTCTATTATTTATATTTATATTTATACTAGCTGGTCCTGCACACGTTGCTGTGCGTTAGTCTGTCAAATGGAGGGTAATAGCCCCCCTTCAGATCCCCCCGAGTCTCAGAGTCCCCCTGTTTTACAGGATCTAGTGGCGGAGGCGGGGTTTGTGGGTGTGGGCTAGACTCCATGGGGAGGGAGGAGGAGGGGGAGGAGGAGCTGTGGAAATAACGCCACTTGAGGGCGCTGTTTTAGCTCGAGGAAAAACAAGTTTTTACCTGCGCAGGTATGAGATGTGAGCAATCAGAGGTGGTACAAACACTCGGGTAGTGGCATGGACCGTTGTGTCCAAATTCCAGGACAATCGGTCAAGCGGTTTCGGAGAAAAGTGGAGCCCACAGTTTCACCTTTTTTACACACACACACACACACACACACACACACACACAGAGAGAGAGAGAGAGAGAGAGAGAGAGAGAGAGAGAGAGAGAGAGAGAGAGAGAGATTTATATTATTTATATTCCAGCCATCTGACATCTGACTGGAAAAACACAATGAAATATTAGCCATTACATTTCCTTATACAGGGCTGCCTTCAGATGTCTTCTAAATGTTGAAGGTTACTTATCTCCTTGGCTTGCGGGGTCACATAACGCCATACCCTTCAACATTTCTCAGATGTAAACAGGGACATCCTAAGGAAAAGTGGGACATTCCAGGATCAAATCAGAAACCGGAACGGCTTCTGTAAATCCAAGACTGTTCCTGGAAAATAGAGACACTTAGAGGGTCTTCAGGTCCATCCAACAAAGCTGAAAACTGGAAGATCTGGGGCAGGCAAAAGAAAGTACTTCATCACACAGTGCAGAGTGAAAACTATGGGACTCGATTTCACCAGAGGTAATGTGATGGCCACTAACCTGAATGGCTTTAAAAGAGGATCAGACAGAGTCATGGAGGAGAAGGCAATTGGCAACTAGTAGCCACAATAGCTATGTTCTGCCAGCACTGTCAGAAGCAGCATACATGATAGAATCATAGAGCTGGAAGAGACCACAAGGGCCATCCAGTCCAACCCCCTGCCAAGCAGGAAACACCATCAAAGCATTCGTGACATAGGCCTGTCAAGCCTCTGCTTAAAGACCTCCAAAGAAGGAGACTCCACTATACTCCTTGGCAGCAAATTCCACTGTAGAACAGGAAGTTCTTCCTAATGTCAGGAAGTTCTTCCTAATGTTTAGGTGGAATCTTCTTTCTTGTAGTTTGAATCCATTGCTCCGTGTCCGCTTCTCTGGAGCAGCAGAAAATAACCTTTCTCCCTCCTCTATATGAAATCCGTTTATATATTTGAACATGGCTATCATATCACCCCTTAACCTTCTCTTCTCCAGGCTAAACATCCCCAGCTCCCTAAGCCGTTCCTCATAAGTCATCGTTTCCAGGCCTTTGACCATTTTGGTTGCCCTCTTCTGGACACGTTCCAGCTTGTCAGTATCCTTCTTGAACTGTGGTGCCCAGAACTGGACACAGTACTCCAGGTGAGGTCTGACCAGAGCATCTGAAGGCCAGTTGCTGGGATTCACAAACAAGCACTCAGGTCCTCTTTGTGGGCATCTCACAGGCATATGGTTGGCCACAGGATGCTGAACTAGATGGGCCATTGAATTGATCCAACAGGGCTCTCCTTACACTGATTCAGCCCCCGCTGTCCATTCCAACTAACAGCAGCTCCTCTGAGTCTCAATCAGATGTTTTCCATGGTCCTAATACCCGAGATCATTGCAAGTGGAGCTCTTGTGGTACCTTCTGAATGCAAATCCTGTGTCCTCTAATGCCTTTTTTTCATGGCAGGAGAACACATTTCCATTTTCTTTTTTCTTTTCTTTCTTTTTTATAAATAATTTTTATTGGTTTTACATATACAGTGGTACCTCGACTTACGAGTACCTAGACTTCCGAAGCTTTCGACTTCCGAAATCTGCTAACCCAGAAGTATTTTTGCCATGTGCGCGTTCTGCACATGCGCAAAGCGCAAAATCACGCTTTGCACATGCGCAAAATGGACACTTCAACTTCCGAAGTTTTTGACTTCTGAAGAGTGAAGCAGAACGGATCACCTTTGTAAGTCGAGGTACCACTGTAATCACATTACGTAACATCGTATCCTCTTGTTTTATCTCTTTGGCTCGACTGAGCTTAACGAGTCCCCTCCCTCCTGTCTGATGGTTTACAAAATTAAACATCTTTACATTTTCCTTCATTTCCTATCCTTGTTATATCGTTACCTAAAAAAATATTATATTCTATCTATAAAATGAATAAAGATGATTTTAAAAAATATTATATTACTCAACCTGAATAGGTAGCAATTTCACCTTACAGATCTTCAGATAACCCTGCTAATGATGTTAATTGCTTACAGTTGTCTTTCAAATATAATATAAATTTGTTACAGTGCTTTTGGAATGCTTGGTCTCGCTGGTTCCAGATTCTTCCTGTCAGTTTTGCCACTTTTGCAAAGTCCATCATTTTCACCTGCCACTCTTCTTTTGTTGATAACTCCTGTTGTTTCCATCCTTGGGCTAACAAAATTCTTGCCGCAATTGTTGCATGTAAGAACATTTTTTTTATCTTGTCTCGGTATCTCTCTACCCACTATACCTAATAAAAAAGCTTCTGGTTTTTTTAAAAAAACAAAGGTGTTTTTAAACATTTTCTTTAACTCATAATATATCATTTCCCACATTTCCATTTTCTTGGGTTTCACAGAGATTTTGCTGCCATATCTTCTGGCTCTAACGTTCTCTTGCAGTAGCTGCTGCTGCTGTTTGATGCCGTCGCTTCACAGCAGTTCTGATTTTCAATTGTGTGTGCACGTGCAGGGGAGCCCCTTCTGATTTCTCCTTAGCCAATCTTGATCTTCCCTTTTTTAAAAATAATAATAATTGTATGATCTCATGGTAGGAGGGACATATGACAAATTGGTGATAGCCAGTTATACATATACATAATGGTATAGTTACTAATTACTTAAGAGTCAGTTCTCTAGTAGTCTATTTACTGAATGAACTTCTTTTTTAGCATTCTCAGAAGCAAAGTCCTCAGTCAAAGCACTAATCTGAACCTTTTTCAATGCTACATACATCTGAGATCATTGTTAATACAGATATACCGTATTTTTCTGTGTATAAGACTAGGGTTGTTGGTTTTTTTTAGAAAAAATGAAGCTTAAAAATTGGTGTCATCTTATACATGGATAGTGGTGAGGATTGACAGGCGATTGGTGGCTGCCGCGAGCCGGAGATTGTCAGCTGTGTTTTGGCGGGTGATTGGTTGTTGCTGCAATTGGGCGGGGGATTGGCATTTGTTGTTGGCAAGCGATCAGACGATTGGTTGCTTCGGTGATGTGCGTACGATTGGCTGTGTTTCGGCAAATCCCTCCCAGAAAAAAAGCTCAAGAAGTCTGGGCAATCTCTCCCCTGAAAAGCTGAACAACTCTCGGTAATTTCCCCCATTTTCTCAAGTTGGAGTCCCAAAAACGAGGGGGCGTCTTATACATGGGTGTGTGTTATACATGGAAAAGTACAGTGTGTGTGTGTGTGTGTGTGTGTGTGTGTGTGTGTGTGTGTAAATTTCAACTTTGGAAAAAACCTCTCACCAAATGCAGCTTGGTACAGTGAGAATAATGCAAAGTACTACATATAAATTGGAGTAAAGATCTTGAATATTGCACTTGCAAAGGACTGCCAAGGTATGCAGTGTGTGTGTGTGTGTGTGTGTGTGTTTGTGTGTGTGCTGATTATATAACCTAAAAAAAAAACCCACTTGATCTCAGTCTGGCACTCTGTTGAATCAGCATCTCCCCTCAAGGTACACATATCCATCTTTCCTGCCCTTTGCAGTCCTTAAACTGCACCATTTGCTTAAATCTCTCATCTTGGCGATTGTTTCATCCATCATCAAATTAGAGAATTCTATGCGGACATTTGTATTTGGGCTCAAGAATGGGGTCAACTCGTGTTTCCTCTTGTAGGTTAATTTAATGCAACCTCGACGTTTGCAACTGTGCTTGCCGACAGCCAGTGCAGGAGATAAGTCCTGCCACATGTCTCATTCCCTAAAAAACACTGCCCCACACACTAATCAAAAGAGGTAAAAGGCTGAAATCCTATGCATGTTTACTCAGACATAAGTCCTGCTGTATTTAGTATAGGATTACAGCCTGTAGTCTGCATTTGTGTAGGGGTGAAGGGAGCTCAATCCTTCCCCTGGCCTTAAGAAGATTTTCTGCTCAAAAGCTGAGTTACCTTCCATGGCCTCCTCCTCCTCCTCCTCTTCCAGCTTCTAGTCAGAGCCAGTGGAAAAGGCTGAAGGACAATATTTTCTCCAGGCTGCTGAGATTTCATTGTGAGACAATGTGAAACGTGTGGAACTGTGAATCTCCTTTCTCCTCTTACTAAAACAAAATGCCTCTTGCCTATCTGGTGTCCTGAATGAACTGGGCAACTTAGCATGTGCAGAGGAGAAAACAAGACATAAAGGATCACTTCTGGCAAAGGAACAGGTGCAGGAAGTATTGATACGGCATACCCTCCAACATTTCTCTGATGGAAACAGGGACGTCCTAAGGAAAAGCGGGACATTCCGGGATCATATCAGAAACCGGGACAGCTTCTCTAAATCAGGGATGTCCCTGGAAAACAGAGGAACTTGGAGGGTCTGGTATGGATGGGCCTGGCTTAAGCAGGAGGTAGAAGGCCTTCTGCCTGTGTCTTTGTAGGGAGAAACTTGGTTGTCTGCAATGCTGCTGCATTAGACAAGGCTATCGAATCACTGACTGACTATAAAGGAGGCAGCATTTTGCCTAAGATTTTGGGGGGCCCTAAAATGTGTGGACCCTGCTTCCAACATTCCCTACCAAATTTCTCAGATGAAAAAAGAGACACTCTCTTCCACATCTGATCTTGCCGCACTCAAGTGTGTCATAAACACATACAGTGGTACCTCGGGTTACAAACACTTCAGGTTACAGACTCTGCTAACCCAGAAATAGTACCTCAGGTTAAGAACTTTGCTTCAGGATGAGAACAGAAATCGCGTGGTGGCGGCGGCAGGCCCCATTAGCTAAAGTGGTAAGAACAGTTTCAGGTTAAGAACGGACCTCCAGAATGAATTAAGTTCTTAACCCGAGGTATCACTGTATATGTCTGTCACCTTGAGCCAATTACAATCTCTCGGCCTAACTAACCTCACAGGATTGTTGCAAAGAAAAAAAAGGTGTGAGGGAAGGGATCGGGTACAAACCTTCAACGGATAAATGGAATGAAATAAAATTTTAGCTGTAAGCTGCCTTGAGTCCCTGTCAGGGGGAAAAAGTGGGGTGTATTATTCTTATTCTTATTCTTATTAACTGTGAGAATGATCAGGAACATACCGGAGCATAAATCCTATTGAACTCAATGGGATTTACTTCTGAGTAGACATGTAAAATATCAATTTACAAAAAAGGAATAAACATTCCACGTGTTTCCTTAAATAAATTGCTGGCTGCTGAAGTATGGCATTTAAAGAATTTAAAGTGGATTGGTTACATTTTCCTTTAAAATTATATGAAGGGGTTCGTATGCCAACTTCATCATTTCTCTCATTTGGTGCAGGTATTTTATTTTCAGTATAAACAGGACTCTGCTTTTCCACGTACACAAACACACCCCTTTTAATTCTTCTCCAAGACATGGAGGGGAGAGAAAAGGAAAACCGGGACATTCTGGGATCAAATCAGAAACTGGGAAGGCCAGTGTGGTGTAGTGGTTAAGGGTGGTAGACTTGTAATCTGGTGAACCGGGTTCGCGTCTCCGCTCCTCCACATGGAGCTGCAGCCCCACTCACCTCAAAGGGTGTCTGTTGTGGGGGAGGAAGGGAAAGGAGAATGTTAGCCGCTTTGAGACTCCTTAGGGTAATGATAAAGCGGGATATCAAATCCAAACTCCCCTCCTCCTCCTCCTCCTCCTCCCTGGAAAACTGGGAGACTTGGAGGGTTTGTCCCAAGTCACTACTGTGAGCAGGCAAAGGAACAGAGACAGTCATTCTGACTAGTGAAATCACAGAACCAAAACTTGTCTTTACTGCTGGTTTCAAAGATGCATATCCATTATTTTTGTCTCCTTAAGATTTAAGCAAAAGAAAGAAAGAAAGGACAGGTATTTCTGACAGCAGCTATCCGTTCATCCTCGTTTGCCTGGAAGGAGATCACTTTCTTTCTCGGCTAAGGAGAACGAAATGCACAAACTCCATTTCATAACACCATACACTTCTCTGGAGATTAAAGAAATCACTATCTTTCATAATTCACATCTATATAGGGGTGAAAAATAATCTGTTATTATCTGGAGCAAAGAAAGAGTAATTTATAGCCAGCCGTGAATACTTAATCATCCAACCGAATGATGCTGCCCATATTAATACAGGCAAAATAAATCCATCTCCAAACCGACGGCAAGAACTTACCATAAAATGAAGATAAATCAGGAATGTTTGTGACTCAGAAATCTTTCCAGTTTGTAGACATAGTTAGCAGTTAATTGGTCTCTCTCCCCTCAACCCCATACCAAATAAACATTCCAGAAATGACTTTGTAAAGGGGATTTAGGCAATGCAGAAAAAAACAGAAAAAATGCAATGGATTTGGGGAATAATCTTTGTGGATTTAGGGGGCGAGACGTCTGAGTGAGGATGCTGGGATCCATCAAAGGCTTGGGAATCCTTCTTGCCTGATAGGTCTCACTAAACTCTTGCCAAGGCTTGGTGTACCCAACTCCCATCCATGCAAGCCAATGTCGTCTCTGGCCCATATTGGCCTCCTGGCTGTAGGCACTAATAATAATAATAATAATAATTTTATTATGTATATGTCACCCATCTGACTGGGCCACTCTGGGCAGCTCCCAACAAAGTATTAAAAACACCCTACAACATCAAATATTAAAAACTTCCCTATACAGTGGTACCTCAGGTTAAGAACTTAATTTGTTCCAGAGGTCCGTTCTCAACCTGAAACTGTTCTTAACCTGAGGTACCACTTTATTTAACGGGGCCTCCGGCTGCCACCGTGCCGCCTCCGCACGATTTCTGTTCTCATCCTGAAGCAAGGTTCTTAACCCGAGGTACTATTTCTGGGTTAGCGGAGTCTGTAACCTGAAGCGTCTGTAACCTGAAGCGTCTGTAACCCGAACTACCACTGTACAGGCCTGCCTTCAGATGTCTTCTGAAAGTCAAATAGTTGTTTGTTTCCTTGATGGGAGGGAAGATGGGGAATCTCAGGCCCAGCAGCCAAATCATCTCTATCTGGCTCTCAGGAGTTTCTTCAAGTCAAATCACCTCCGAAGCCACATCCTCTCCTTGTCCTGTTGTACATCTTCCTTGAGTGTTTTTTGCCTGGATGGAATGTGTCTTTGACCTCGGATAATGCCTCTTGCTTGTCTGGATGCAGGGGGGTTGATGAATTGATGCAGGCAGAAGTCTACCATACAAATGCAAAAGCATACTTTTACTGTCCACCCATTGTAGGCTTTGGCCTGTTTGTCCAATTCAGAAGTCACCAGACCCTTATATAGTGAGAGGGTGGGGAGGGGTATTACTCAGAAGGGTGATGTCAACAGTGCCCTTCAGCTCTCTATATTTGACAAACAGGCCAAACCCTACGCCAAAGGATAAATGGACATAAACCGGACATCAGGAATCACAAGACAGAGAAACCAGTAGGAGAACAGTTCAGTCTCCCAGGACATGGGCATAGACAGGGGGGGCAGGAGGGGGCAGCTGCCCCCCCCAGAAGCAAAAAATTATTGTATTTTACAGACCATAACCAGCTCTTTCCCCCTCCAAAAACTGAAGTGGAAAGGGCTTTGCTTTAGCAAGAGCAGCTCTCCATTTGCTGGGGGGGGGGGGGCGGAAACACAGCTGTAACAAAAAACACATCAAATAAATAAAGCAAAGTGGCTACCGGTACTTAAGCAGTTAAGACAATGGAGCAGAATATCCCTTCAGGCAAGGTTCACCCTATTCACCCTATTGTTCTTCAATGGGAGTTGTTAATGAGCATTCAGGGATCGCATTAACAGTTCTATTGGCGATTTAATGAGGGTGCAGAGGATTCAATTTGACTAAGGTGGCCCTGCAAGGCTAAAAGGAAGTGAATAAGAAAGGGGGGGGGCTGTAGCTTTGATAGACACAGTAATGTTAAAATAAAAAGCAGTGGTGTTCCAGTCTGCCCCTCCTCCTGCATCTGTATACTTTAAATCAGGGGTGGCCACCTCCCAAGAGACTCTGATCTACTCACAGAGTTAAAAACTGGGAGTGGTCTACCCCCTTTGGGGGGGTTCAGGTCAAAGCTGTTGAGTTTTTTTAAGGAAGGGAAGCCTTGTTTTGGGGGGGTTAGGTCAAACTTGTTGAGCTTCTTTTAGGAGGGAGGGAGGCCCATTTTTGTTTAGGGCTTCAGGTCATAGTTCAGCTTTTTTTAGGGAGGAGGAAAATTTTGGGTGAGCTTTTTTTAGGGGTGCCAGTGATCTAGCAGTGATCTACCACAGACATCCAGTGATCTACTGGTAGATCACAATCTACCTGTTGGACGTGCCTGCTGTAAATCAAGCAGAGAGAAAGCTGCTTACAAGGCTCCTGTACAGGTGTACCAGTATCTTCCTCTTGCTGCAGAGTTCTAGCATCACAGCGTCACCCAGAGGCACCCACAAATGTGAGTTATCCCTCTCTCTATTTCTTCCTTCCTTTCCTCCTTCTTCCATTCTTAATAAAATACGGGGGGCAGATAAGCCCCACATAGAAAGCCCATCAACATGGGGGGGTGACTCTTTCAAATACGGTATTTACTAGTAATTGGGGGGGGGAGAGGCACCTAGGCCTCTAGGAGTTGGCTGCTATGCCTAGGAGTAGGACAATTCAAGAGAGCGGAATGATGCATATGATATGGCAATATATCAATAGAATCATAGAATTGTAGTCGGAAGGGACCACAAGGGTCATCTAGTCCAACCCCCTGCAATGCAGGAATTTTTTCCTAAGGTGGGGCTTGAACCCACAACATGGTTGAAATATTATGCTGATATGCAGCAACGCCTCGGAGCCGTCGTGGCTGCGGCCGTGCCTTGCCTCGCCCTCGCCCACCCTGTCACCCCCTCTAGCCTGCCCAACCCTCCCGTCCTCTCCAGCCAAGCAGGGTAGCCACCGCCGCTGCGAGCCCCAGAAGCACAAGGTGGCCGCTGCCGCTGCTGCCGCCACCACCACGATGTCATTAGGCCAGCTGGCTCTGTAGCCCCGCCCATGTTCCCACTTTGTGGCCCCGCCCCTGAACGACCATGGCTTGCCCCCCCCCCCAGTTTTGATCCTGGCTATGCCCCTGTCCCAGGACATTCTATACAAGATCTCATAGTAGCTGTCCTATCACAAAAGAATTTCAGAAATAGACTGGAAAGAGAAGTTTCTGAATTGCAACTTATTACCAAACTTAAAAACGATGGAGATACCTGGTCTGAATAGAGACATTGGATTCTTATCTCCTACTACCCTCCTGAGGAAAACCCCACCCCACCCTCCCACTATATATAAGGGTCTGGTGACTTCTGTTTCAGTGTATCTGAAGAAGTGTGCATGCACACGAAAGCTCATACCAATGACAAATTTAGCTGGTCCCTAAGGTGCTACTGGAAGGAATTTTTCTATTTTATTTTTATTTTGTTTCGACGGCAGACCAACACGGCTACCTACCTGTAACTAAAATGTTTAAGAAAAACCAGCAAAGTGGTTCAAACTGACTGGAAAAATGAGAAATTGAGAAACCGAAATGGCAGATGTGCCCATCAAACAAGAGTGCTGCTCTTTCCTTTTGTCCCTCTTTATGTCTGATATGCCACCTGCAGAAGTGACTCAGTTGGACTCCAGGTCTACTCAACCTCAAGCTATTAAAAACGACAGAATTTGAGTTTTACAGGGCCTCGGTTCAAGTCCTTGCGCTTCTGGTCGAAATTGTTGCTGTCGCCGAGGCAAATCAGGATAAATGTCCCTTTTATCTCTTAAATGAAATATCCCATGTAGGGGAAAAGAAAAGGGAAAGAAATGCCCCCCCCTTAAGCTAAACTCCATTTTGTTAAAAGATCTCCCGATGTCTCCTTAAAGCAAGCACAAAGCCTTCAAGATTAAAGGGACAGGTAAAGACAGGGTCTGCAATAGAAATTCCCATTTGATTCGGGCAGCTGTAATCTTTCTTGGCAATGAAATGCATTTACTAATGAGAAATTCTTTTGAAAGCAGATTGGTAAAAGTAATAATAGATTCTTGCAGATTTCCATTAAGGGGAAAAGGGTCACATGCTCCAGCCTTACAAAGGGAGATTTAATTGAATAGAATAAGGGACGAGAACTCCTACAAGGGCTAACCATGTTTGCAGCTAACCCGCTCGATGGTTGCAGCTGTTGTCAAGCATGGCTGCCTGTGTTTCTGTGCATGACAACCGCAGGTTTAGTTACATCCACCTGCGCTGAGTTTTGCTGAAGGCTGGCTTGTTTCCAGGCCCAACTAAATAGGACAACTTTGGCTTCAAAAGGCTGAAATATCTGGGGCACTGTGCACTATAGGTAGGAGATAATTAGAAATGCAGCCATACCAACAATTCACGATTTGCTAGGTAGACACGAGAGGAGCTGAAGCTCAGAGTTTTCATCGTGCCCTCCCTCAAAGAGGGCACGTGTTGCGGTGAGACCTGGAGACCGACCTCCTGTGTTGCGGGTGGCTAAGATTGGTCAGCCACAACACCCGATAGGTAGGTCCCTTGATGTTGGGTTCAATCTGACCAATGGGGTGCAGTCCAAATGGATCAAGGGACCTATATATACCCATACATGTGACCCAGAGCTTCCTCTTTCGGTGCATGCATTCAGAACACCAACAGCGTGTCCTCTGTGCAGGAGAAAGAGAGAGAGAGAGAGAGAGAGAGAGAGAGAGAGAGAGAGAGAGAGAGAGAGAGAGAGAGAGAGAGAGAGAGAGAGAGAGAGATTTACCTTCGATGGATCATTCTGGTGATTTCTCTCCGTTATCCCCTCTTTCCCTTGATTCTCCCAGTTGTTTTTCTCCCCTCCTTGGTTAATTCCCTTCCTTTCCTTGCCCTTCCCTTCCCTTCCCCCTAGAGGGGCTTTTGTCCTGTGGGGCTTCGGCCCCCTGAGTGCTCCTGGTCTGTGGATCTTGCCGCTGCCCACTTAATTTTCACCGGTTGGCTTTTCGTTCTCGGTTCTGCCTGTGGCTGCAGCTTTGGGACCTTGAATTACTGGGCAATTTGTGTGTTGCGGTACTGGGCCGTTCTGTCCAGCCGATCGCTTTTGGGGGCATCTCTGAGAGTTCCCTCTCTGGGTGAATTGCTGAGTTTACATTACTTTTCTGCTTGGGGGCTGGTGGGGTATTTCCTAGGACCAGGAACCCCCCCCCTTTTCTTAGCCCGGTCGCCATTTTATACCTTCTTTTCCAGTATACCTGAAGGAGCATCTCCACCCCCATCATTCTGCCTGGACACTGAGGCCCAGCACCGAGGGCCTTCTGGTAGTTCCCTCACTGCGAGAAGCCAAGTTACAGGGAACTAGGCAGAGGGCCTTCTCGGTAGTGGCACCCACCCTGTGGAACGCCCTCCCACCAGAGGTCAAGGAGAACAACAACTACCAGACTTTTAGAAGACATCTGAAGGCACCCCTGGTTAGGGAAGCTTTTAATGTTTAATAGATTATGGTATTTTGGTGTTCTGTTGGAAGCCACCTAGAGTGGCTGGGGAGACTCAGCCAGATGGGTGGGGTATAAATAATAAATTAATATTATTATTTCCATAACCTCCCGAGTCGTTTATCCCTTTTCTCCTTGGGTTGGTGATAAATTCCAGTGAAAAATAGATTTCAGGAAAGCAATCAAGGCTTCCACCCATGAAATATCCCCCATCCCCATACAAAACGTGTGAAAGTCAGATCCTACATGGCTTATTTGTTGCTGCCCTACTTCCTACTGGTGTTTTTAGCAAATTCGCATTACAGTTGCGCTGCTTCATGAGCTTTGTAGTCTGCAGTGCATAAATCCCTTCATAGACTGTATGGAATAAATGAATGAAAATGAGTTTTATTCTCAGGGAAGGTATGGTGAGGGTGATCATGGCTGCCTTAAGACCGATTCTGTGAACAAAGTGGTTCAAAGGAGCCCCAAGGAGGGCCCCTTTGCAGAACTGTTTATCAGCATGTTTTACAACCTGATTTGTAAATGTCTTACATCCTGAGTTGCTGAGAGAAAGCAAATGTTGGAATCACAAGCTTGACTCCCTAAGAGGCTCGTTTCCTGGTTAATGTTACAACTAAGTAAAGAATGTGTTAGAAATAGATTGTTAGCCTTGAATGAGGGATAGATTTATAGTTTAGAGGTGACTCAAGATAACAAGGAGAAATAGCAGGTGATAGTTTAAGCACTAGTAGGTAAAGGTAAAGGGACCCCTGGCCATTAGGTCCAGTCGTGACCAACTCTGGGGTTGCGGTGCTCATCTCGCGTTATAGGCCGAGGGAGCCAGCGTACAGCTTCCAGGTCATGTGGCCAGAATGACAAAGCCGCTTCTGGTGAACCAGAGCAGCACACAGAAACACTGTCTACCAGTGTGGTGTAGTGGTTAAGAGCGGTAGACTCTAGTGAACCGGGTTCGCATCTCTGCTCATCCACATGCAGCTGCTGGGTGACCTTGGGCTAGTCACACTTCTCTGAAGTCTCTCACCCCCACTCACCTCACAGAGTGTTTGTTGTGGGGGAGGAAGGGCAAGGAGAATGTTAGCCACTTTGAGACACCTTCAGGTAGTGATAAAGTGGGATATCAAATCCTAACTCCTCCTGCTCCTCCTCCTCCTCCTCCTCCTCCTCCTCCTCCTCCTCCTCCTCCTCCTCCTCCTCCTCCTCCTCCTCCCCGCTTGGAGCAGTACCTATTTATCTACTTGCATTTTGACGTGCTTTCGAACTGCTAGGTTGGCAGGAGCTGGGACCGAGCAACAGGAGCTCACCCTGTCACGGGGATTCGAACCGCCGACCTTCTGATCGGCAAGCCCTAGGCTCTGTGGTTTAACCCACAGTGCCACCCGCGTCCATTAAGCACTAGTGCGCATGCTCAAATGCTTCATGAATATTATAAAACACACCCCTCTTGTAAAAACTGCTAATTTCAATGGACATGGGATATATGTGATTGTTGGGGGTGCCTATTTTACATGTTTAGGAGCAAACATGATGTAGGTGGATTGGGAAACTGCCTGTAAACTGCCATTTCTTAACCGACAGGAATTGTAGTAGGGATATTCAGAACGGTCTTAGGGTATAAATTATCTGTGATATGAACTGGAATGCGCAATCCCCTCTTTCCAGCATGAGCTGTGGGGTTCTTTTGCCCACAGTACTGTGTCAACCAGCAATAAATCTGCTTATGCTTGAATGTGGTGTAGACTCCTTCTTTCAAAGAGAAATTTGAATCCCTCTGGGAAAGATCCCTGGGACAGATTTGTCCAACACATTATTATCATGGATGTAAGGCAGACGTGCAAAAGTGTCCGAGGCTTTTATGTGGGGATGTTAAGGGAGGCAGGAGAGGATATTTTATTTTATGATATCCTTCCTAACTTAGCTCTATAACTTAGCAGAGTTGTTAAACAATCCCCCCTTTAAATTACACAGTGGTTAGCTAGTTGCAGGCTTGTTTGAGCCTTGCTATTTAGGATTCCTGGTAAGATCCCTTTTTATATCCCTCCTAAAAGAACGGACACGACCATCTGATTAAAGTTAACATAAAACTAGTTTACTAACAATCATCCAGTTCGCTGAAGGCAGACTTAATTTACAGAACAACATATAACTCTGTGAACTACCCCATAAGGGAAATAGTCTCAAGTGATTGCGACTCTGCGGTCACTTCTCCTAACTCTTAGGAACACAAAAGTGGAGAACAAGAAAAGCAGAACATGGAGGCGGGTGCTCCTCTGTCCAAAAACAGGCCACACCCACATTAAGTCACATGCAAAGGAAGTCTGTCCCAGCTCAGGAGGAACTAGCAAGTTTTCTCCTGAGTGATACAAAGCATCCCCCAGCATGTGCATTGTAGGAATGTTGCATTTGACTGCAATACGTTTTTACATCCCACATTTTATACCCTTAAATATAGTAAGTATAACACACACACACACACACACACACACACACACACACACACACAACCTAGAGCAAAACAAATAGGCCAGTCATATCTTCACCCTTGTGCCTGGATTCAGTCATGCATCATAATTTTCTGCATGGTATTTTTAAAAATTAATTGCTTTGGTAAATGCACCAGCCATCTTTTTCTGAGCTTCTTGTGGGGCACAACACAATGATTATTGCTTTAATCAAGAATGCCACCCCACGTTCTCAGTTCACTTGCTCCCTATTGGGCAGGAGAGGCAGTTGATTAACCATTTCTTTATCTTGGGATTTTTATCTGTGAGTTTCCATTGCATATTGCTAGGGATAGCTTTAACTAACTGGACTTAATGAAAAATTGGAGACTTTTAAGCCTTCTTAGCAATATCAAGTTACTTTGGGTGTGTGAGGCTGTGTTTTCATCAGTCTAATGAGCAAGGGCGTACCCACCATGCGGCAAGTTAGGGCAGCTGCCCTACTCTAGAAGCAGGGCTGGTGGGCAGAGGCGGAGCACAGCCCGGCGGAGCGCGAGTTCGCCATTCCCGCCGCACCGCGCCGCACCCTCCCTCCAGCTCCCCGGCGCGCCCTCAGGCAAAGCCAAGCGTGGCGGGGAACCAGGGAGCGCGGCGCGGTGGGCGGGAACGCCGAACTCGCGCTCCGCTGGGCTGGGCTCCGCCTCCGCCCACCAGCCCTGCTGCTAGGGAGGGGCACAGCCCGGCGGAGCGCGAGTTCGCCGTTCCCGCCCGCCGCGCTGCGCCCTCCCTCCAGCTCCCCGTCGCGCCCTCTGGCAAGGCCAAGCGCGGCGGGGAACCAGAGAGCGCGGCGCGGCGGGCAGGAACGCTGAACTCGCGCTCCGCTGGGCTGGGCTCCGCCTCCGCCCACCAGCCCTGCTTCTAGGGAGGGGCACAGCCCGGCGGAGCGCGAGTTCGCTGTTCCCGCCCACTTTGTGGCCCCTCCCCTTCCGTGCCTTGGCCCCTCCCCTTGCCCCCCCCCTAGTTTTGATCCTGGGTACGCCCATGCTAATGAGTTTCAGAAACATAAAGGATTAGCAACTACTCAAATCCCTGGCAGATTACACTGAAGCGGATCCAAAGGGCCAGCTTGGAAAGATTCAGGAACTTCAGAAGAATTCTTAAGATAGCCCAGAGCATGGAGGCAGGAAAGAGAGAATAAAGCTTAGGCAGGCAGACCATCATTTGGGACAGTACAGAATGCCAAGGAACTTCGTATTTTAACAAAGGTGGTATCCCTACACCTGTACACTGTACACAGTAAGAGCAGAGTGAATAAAGGCTGCCTTAATGCAAACTTTATGCATACCCCAGATGTTCTGTTACCCCCATCAAACTGCTGCCATCACACCTCATTCATTGCTTCTACCCTAAACATGCTCTGACATAGCCAAGCCATTATGGGAAAGTCCTTCTGCACTGGTGACAGGAAGCATCTAAGGTGCTCTGTGTTAGGGGGTGGGCAAGTGATTCTGTGTGCAGTCTGTGCCACTTCTCCATGGGTCGACCACTGTGCACCCCATAAATCTTCTTCTGGGTTCCCCCCAACTCTCTGGAACAGAATTGAGAAGGGATTCCCTCCCCTGCTTCCATCCCCATGCCCTGGCCAAATCTGCTTCCTGGTCCCACCTCCAGGTGTCTTTCTTCTGCAATGAAGAAGCCTACAAGACAGGGCGTGTTCTTCAGCAGGCTTTCACATGAACAGGGACATTGGCACAATCAGGTCTCCACATTGTGTGGGGTGATAGGAGGACATAGGCTCCTTCTTTGACAGACAAGGGTCTGGGAATAAATGAGCAGCTGGAGGTGTGGGCTGTGGAAGGAGCTCACTTGGTATGTATTCCCTGACTGCATGCAATAGGCAAGTGTGTCGGTCTCATAACCTGGAGGGTATGAGACTTCTTATCTGAAGAAGTGTGCATGCACACGAAAGCTCATACCAAAATATAAACTTAGTTGGTCTTTAAGGTGCTACTGAAGGAATTTTTTTATTTTACTTCGACCCAGACCAACACGGCTACCTACCTGTAACCAGAACTCTGGAGGGTATGAATTTGAGCCTACAAGGGGAAGGCCTACCCTAATATACGACTTTCAGGCATCTCTTAAGTACTATTTTCTGCCAACAGGTCTATGTTGTTAGACTCTGCATTGTTTATACAGTGGTACATCGCAAGACGAATGCCCTGCAAGATGAATTTTTTGCAAGACGAATGCGTCTTGCAATCTGATGGTGATTCGCAAGACGAATTCAGTTTGCGAAAAATTCATCTTGCGAATCGCAGTTTCCCATAGGAATGCATTGAAATTTAATTAATGCGTTCCTATGGACAAAAAAAGAAATTTCAATGCATTCCTATGGGAAACCGCGATTCGCAAGACGAATTTTTCACAAAACGAATTGACTCGCGGAACGAATTAAATTCGTCTTGCGAGGCACCACTGTATTGCTTATATTTTTACACAAAAGCTCATACCAATGACAAGCTTAGTTGGTCTCTAAGGTGCTACTGGAAGGAACTGTTTTTTGTGTTGAATATATGCTATATGGTAATTTTAATTATATTTTTATGTTGTTGTAGAACATCCTGATTTATTCTATTTTATTAGATGGTGGTATTTAAATACTTTTTAATAAAATAATGGCAAGGACTTTTAAATTTGAAACATTATTGTGCACTGTCTGGCTCAGGGAAGATGGGAGTTGTAGTCCGGCTGCATCAGGAGGACATCCCATTGGCTACGCAGCACTCTTACATTAATAGACCAGATAACATTTAAATAATGAATATAAAAAATTCTATGCACTATTGCCAAATTGCTGCCCTCACAAAGGAGGAGGGTTCAGAGCGGGGGTGGTTAAGAGTAGATTTAGGTACTTTGGGTCTCTAGAATCCTTGCCAACAGCAGCCGTCAAATTCTGATTAACTCTGATACAAAACTGATCTTTTCAATTAATGGAAATGAGCCTCTCTTTTATGTAGTCTATTACCAGAGGCCATTCAACGATATTTTTATTCCTCCACATTTGACCTTAAAACTGTTTTGTAGTCGTCAAGGATACAATTTTTCACACAGTGGGGATGTAGGAACAGCTAATTAAATGGTGTTTAATGACATTTGTTCCTTAAAGCTGGGCTGATTAAATGTAGCATGTAATTTTTTCACCACTTTTTTTTTAACCAAATCAAGCAATTCAGCCAATTTCCAAATGTGCTTAATAAGCCAGGCCAAAATAATTAGACAGAATCTGATGGGGCCCACCACAGTCATAAAGTCTGGAGAGAGGAGGTTGGCATGTTTTATGCCACTTATTGGAAAAGTTTAAAGGTTTGGAGGTGGGTAGCAATCGTGAATATTAAGGCTTTGCTGAAAATATTCCAGCTGAACAGTTGAACAGTTTTGATTCCCAAGACAAAAAATAGCAAGTTGGATGTGATGGAAAGGTTTCCTGTTATACTTTCAGGCTAAAAGCAATACAAGCTCAGCAGAAATAATAATAATAATAATAATAATAATAATAATAATAATAATAATAATAATAAATAAAACATCAAACATGAAAACTTCCTGATACAGGGCTGCCTTCAGATGTCTGCTAAAAGTTGTGTAGTTCTTTAGCTCCTTGATAAAGTGCAGAAGTAAAGATTCCAACATACATGAGCACGGCAAGAAGTTCATAACCGAACGGAAGTGATGAAGCTGTCCCAACAGTTGGCACATCCTTCCTGCCAAGCTTTGAAAGAAAAGGCAGGGTGAGATTATATTGTCCCATGATCCTGCCATGGATGCACACGCATACTCCATCTGGGTGCATGTGTCTGGTCCCACCTACAAAGATGGTGCCTAGTCCCTCTGTCTTCAGCTCTGCCACCCACTTCTTTGGCTGGTCAAAGTCTTCCCCTCTCCCTGATTAGGCTGCTTCCTCCTCTCTGACATCCAAAGTCACAAGGAGAGGTCCTCCCTCCTTCATCCCTGGGTGCCAGGTTTCCCATCCTCCATTGGCTCCCTCTCATCCCTCCTCCTCCTCTGGGACTGCCAAACTAGGCCAAATTCTGATGGATCTGAGGGTACCACGGCGATCTGTGTGAATATTCACCTTTTCCGACTCCTATCCAGAACCACTTCCTCGGATGCTGCTGTCTTCTTCCTTGCCGCGGTTTCTTTCTCCTCTGAACTTCAGTCACATGGTCGGTCCTACTCAGTCAGGAATCACACAGCGAACAGGGTGACATCATGGTGATACGAATCCAATCCAGTTGGCTATGTGACGGTGGCGCTGGGGGATATGCAAACGGTTGAGAGAGGAAAGCAGAGTGCTGTAAATGCGTAGGTCAACTTCCCCGGCCCGCCAAATGAAGAGCAAACAATAATAATTGGTACTGACCACACTGCCAACAACTGTTTAGGAAAATGGAATTGACTCATTCCTAATTAGTAGGCATTTACCCAGTGCATGCATTCACGTCCAGCTATTCTGCCAGTGAGGAAAAATGAACTACCATCGTACCTCGGAAGCTGAACGCCTTTAAACTCTAACATTTTGGCTCCCGGGCAATCAAAAATCGGAAGTGATTGTTCCGGTTTTCGAATGTTTTTCAGAAGCCGGACATCCAGTGCTCCTGCAGCCAATCGGAACCCGCACCTTCGTTCTCGAACCATTTCAGACTCCCAGAATGGATTAAATTCGAGATCCAAGGTACGACTGTATATGGTTTTGGTTTCAAAGATACCCTGGTGGGAAATACTGAGGATCCTTACCACTTACCTTGTGGTGGGGCAATGAAACTTCTCTGAGATATTATGAGCTGTGGTGAGTTAATGGATTAATTGGGGGGAAGAGTGGAAGGCAGGCAGGAAAACTTCCCTGAACTAGCAACTGGCTCTGATTTAGGGCAATGATGGGGTTTAGATGTCAAGTGTAGGCAATAGAGGGGATAGCGAGGGCAGGAGAAGGGGAGCAATGTCTGCCCTGTGTTTCTTAAGGCAGGTATAAGGGGGAGAAAGTACAGAGAACCTCCCCCTTGCATCAGAAGTAGCTCCTCCCCAAGCAGTGATGGAAGCGAGGGCTCTGAGGAGGCTAGTCAGGAAGTGGAGAGAGAGGGCCAGGGCTCCAGCAGCATGGGAGAGCCCCGGCTACACAGGAGGGAGGAAAGAGAGGGGGAGAAGGGAGAAAAGGAAAGCATGGAGCGTAGACCCTTTCCTCCGGTTCCGGAATTACGCAGGAGAAAGAAAGGGAGGAGATTCACTGTCCCGAGACTCCTATGTTGGAGAAGATCACGTGGGGGGGGCAGTGCCGGATTCTGCATCGGAATGAGCAGACATGTTTTACACACCTGTCTCACTGTAAATAGACTGCACTAATAAAAGCTGTTTAAAGACAAGCATGTGGAGCGTTGTTACTCTGGAGTAGTCGCAAGAACCCCTGACAGCAGGATAAAAAATAAATAAATGAATAAACACCGCAAGCAACAAACAAGATAACAAACAGTGTACTACCAGCGTTGTATTATTCTTATTTGTAAGGTGCGTAAAATGGGCAGCTCCCCATGCGGTTGTGGGTCCAAAGGTTTTGTGTTGAGGAAATTTTGAAGGAAAAAACCCCCTCATTTCCAGCTCCTTCCAGAAACATCCCTCAGTTCCTCAGCATGAAATGAAACTTTGCTTCTTCTTTTTCCCTTTTCTGTTTTTTTTAAATTCCCCGTTCTTCTCCTCCCCCCTTCCCCCCCCCCGTTGCCGGCAAGCCTATGAAAGGAGCTTTGAAAGGAAACGCAATATTTCCTTTCATCATTTATTAACGTGTTATTATTGTACAATAAATTTGGGCTAAACAGATAAGAGGAGGTTTCAAATTAAAAATTTAATCTCTGAGAATGGCAAACAACAGAGGCGAAAATATTCTTCGCTGAGCAGTTTTGCGGGCTTGGCATTTATTTCCCTGACAGATTTGAGATCTTATAGATGTGTCAGGGTTTTGTTTTGTGCGTTTTTTTCCCCCATTGGCAGAACCAATGAAGGCAACATGGAGAGATGGGAGAGGCATAATTTGTATCAGTTCCATGGTGCAATTCACTCACAGGTGTTTTGGTCTTAAACACATTCCTACCTGACTTTTTATAGAAAGGCAGCAGAGAGAACTGTTTCTCTATTAATATTAATGTTGAGGGGGGAGGAATCCAATCAGGCAGCGTTCCCTATTCCTCATGAAATGGTTTTATTTATTTTAAAAGGGGGGAAACACACCAAAAAGAGAAAAGAAAACCCAAGTAGCTGTATCAGAGGGATTCTCGTTCTATATTCATGCCAACAACTGGTGCTATTTTTTGGGGGAAGCGGAAGACGAGCTTTGCATTGTGTTTTCAATAGCTGTTTTATTGAAATAAATGAGCACTTGAAAAAGAATTGCAGAAAAATTAGTTCTCAAGAGCCAGTGTGGTGTAGTGGTTAAGAGCGGTAGACTCGTGATCTGGTGAACCGGGTTCGCTTCCCGCTCCTCCACATGGAGCTGCTGGGTGAGCTTGGGCTAGTCACACTTCTCTGAAGTCTCTCAGCCTCACCCACCTCACAGAGTGTTTGTTGTGGGGGAGGAAGGGAAAGGAGAATGTTAGCCGCTTTGAGACTCCTTTGGGTAGTGATAAAGCGGGATATCAAATCCAAACTCTTCTTCTCTTCTAGGAGTCTCTCTTTCTAGGGTGTTTACTCACTCATTCTCTCTCTCTCTCTCTCTCTCTCTCTCTCTCTCTCTCTCTCTCACACACACACACACACACACACACACACACACACACACACAAAGCCAGATTTAGGTTTGATGAGGCCCTAAGCTGCTGAAGGTAATGGGGCCCTTTACATGTCCAGCTGTCCCTTGCCAACAACAAATTGTCGCTGGTTTTGTGTGTTTGAATATATGCTATATGGTAAATTATGGACCTAATAAGTATCTAAAGCCATTTGCACGTAACAAAATATGTATTTTATCAAAGTAATTGTTGAACTGAAATACAATTAAGAAGTACATTAATAGTGAAATACAATTAAGACAAAGAATATTAATAGTGATAGTGATATTTCAGGGAGCAGGCTAGCAGGTGGGGCCCATTACGTACATCATAGGAGCCTACACAACACAAAACACTGATGCTGTACGGTATGTAGGTTTTATTTTATGTGTTTTTCTACCTTATATTTTTGAAATGTACATCCAGTTGTAGAGAGAGAGAGAGAGAGAGAGAGAGAGAGAGAGAGAGAGAGAGAGAGAGAGAGAGAGAGAGAGAGAGAGAGAGAACTGGGTTTTGAAAGCAAATGAGTCAAGTTTACAGAAAGAGGAGCATCATAACGTTATCCTGGCTTGAAGTGTCTGGATTCAGTCTGTCTGTTTGCCATAGAATTATAGAATTGGAAGGTATTCTGAGAAAGGTACTATCTTGTCCAAACCCTGCGATGCAAGAATCTCAACTGAAGCAACCATGAGAGATGGCCATCCAACCTCTGCATTAAAAACCTCCAAGGAAGGAGAGTCCACAACCTCCCGAGGAAGTCCATTCCATTGATGAACAGCTCTTACGGTCAGAAAGTTCTTCCTGACGTTTAGTAGGAATCCCACCTTTTCTTCCAAGGAGCTCAAGGTGGTGTACCTAGTTCTCCCTGCTCCTCATTTACGGTACTCCCCACAACAACCTTGCAAGGTAGGTTAGGCCGAGAGTGAGACTGGCTTGAGGCCACCTGGTGAGCTTCATAGCTAAGAGAGGATTCGAACCCTGGTCTCCCAGGTCCTCGTCCAGCACTCTACCCCCCCTCCACAAACACACCTTGCTTTTAAAACAAAAATGAAATAAAAAAATCCTTCCAGTAGCACCTTAGAGACCAACTAAGTTTGTCATAGGTATGGGCTTTTGTGTGCATGCACACGAAAGCTCATACCTATGACAAACTTAGTTGGTCTCTAAGGTGCTACTGGAAGGATTTTTTTATTTTTGTTTTGACTACGTCAGAACAACACGGCTACCTATCTACACCTTGCTTTTGAGACACATACCAGGATCAGGTGGGTCCCATGTATGCAGAAATGCGTGGCGGCACTGAAGGCGATCCTAGCATCCCAAGCAACTCGAAAGATAAATAAATCCGTTTGGAAATAGCAGAGCAGGAAAGGGGCTTTGCTAGATGGTTGGCCTAAGCCATTCGTTTTGCTGAACAGCTGGCCTCTCTGCCTGGAGCCCCACGAAGCCGTCGCATTATGAGAGTCCACAATAGCAAAAATGGCCTTTTAAAGTTTTATTCCTCACTTATCTAGTACAATAGGAAATCAACTTCTTCAGAGGGGGGGGGGGGCTGCAGACGTTTGTATCCTCGCCCGGTTCTCTTCAACCTGGAGGGCTGAGCAGTACAGATTCAGTGATCTGAACACACACCAGGAGTTCATGTAGCCCACGGACTGTAAACTGCCCGCCACTATTTGAGTCATTGACCTCTTTTGATTCTCTGTCCTCTTGAGGAACACTGTTCCCAGGGCAAGATTTACTACGGCATTCATTTAGATAGTTTGGAGGCATCATATATATACAGTATATATATTCGGATGCGGTGCTGCTTAACTGAATTTAATATTGGGGGAAATGAGAAACTGAGAGGATCATCATTGACAGATCCTTCCATCTCTAACTGCAGCATCATTCAGGTATTCTGCTGCAATACTCTGGACACATTTGAGAATTAAAGAACAAGAATCTGAGAAGGACAAGGAACCCTTTTTATATAATTCTGGTTTCTAATAGCTGCCTGCTTCCCCCCACCCACCCTCTCTGATCTCTTACCACTTAAACCAGCCTGGAATTAAACAGGCTGTTAATGGTTCAAAAACATACGTAGCTAAAGAATTGGGTTTCTTTCTTTTCACGTGAAGCATCTGCCTTGCAGCACAAATCCAGCAATTAATTATATTTTAATGAATTTTTGGTCAGCTTATACCTGAACCCTGGGCACTAGGCACAGACCATGGAGGTAAAATATCACCTTTATACTTTGGGAAAGTACAAAGGTATTTATCTGCCCTTTTGGGGGGAAGAAAAGGCTGAGCTGGATGGAACTTGGTCCGAAACAGATCTTATCCGATAATTTTACTTTTTGAAAGGGGTCCTCACAGCATCCTGTAGCACAAACCTCAGGCCACTTGCAACCATGTTAACACAGAAAATCAAGGGAATTTTGTGATGTAGTTTCCCAAGCAAAGTATGGATAGAAAATTGCACTCTAAAATGCACGTGTTAGTGAAAATAGCAAATAAAATTGTACTGTATCTGATGGAATAGATTGTAAAACTGTTTATGATAGGCAAAATTGCATTTTTAAAAAATGAGCTTATTGGGAGATATTTGCATGGAGATGTGTATAAATTTTTCTTCAATTTAAAACATATATCAGAAAGTTCTACAAAGGCAGAAAACAAAATTGAAAGAATTGCCCGTGTCTGATCAAAATCCATTTGTGCTTGCCCAAAATAAGAAACCTTCGAGATTTCCAAACAGACTATCATCCACTGGATATAAGTAGATCTCTAACTAGCACAAGATCCTCCAGGATCTGTTTTTCAAATGTGTCTGAACCATCGTTTTTGGATTACGTAGAAAGCCATAGCCAGCAATTCCTTTTATTGTTTCAAAAGGGCTTTGTCATCAGGCAAGCCCAGAAAACATGCAAAACGCCTCCTTCCATTTGACACTTCCAACTGAGGGTTTTTCCTTCCCTTTTCTTCTATTTTGTTCAGCAGCGAGGTTCTGCGCGAGAACCCCTAGCATGTGCACCAATTCAGTCACTTCCGATCAATTCATTCGAGCAATGCTTCTTCAAGTTGAACAAAAGCAATAAAGGAAAATGTGAGGTGCTCTGGAGATTCTTCCTTGATATTGGAATTTGGAGCCTGCCTGATTCCACCTTTCTCCTTACCCAGCGGACACTTCCATCACAGATTAAGAACATAAAAGCCATGGTAGAGGAGGTTAAAAAGAAATCTAGTATGGCAACCTGTTCTCACGGTAGCCAAACAGGATTCCATGGGAAGCCTGTAAGCAAAAGCACTTTCTCATCTTGAGATTCCCAGCATCTTGTACTCAGAGGCACAGCATAGCTGCCAAGTCTCCTGTATTCCCCGGGAAATCCCCGTTTTTCCAGCTGTTCCTAGCTGAAAAAATGGATTTTTTTGTTTTTCCCCGGTTTATTCTGGCGCAGCGGCCATTTTGGAACTGGGCGGAGCATGCTCAGAAGCGACTTTTGATGCTGCTCTGCCCAGTTCCAAAATGGCTGCAGTGTGACTTCTGGCGCGGCGGCCATTTTGGAACTGGGCAAAGCAGCATCAAGTCACTTCTGAGCATGCTCCGCCTAGTTCCAAAATGGCGGCAGCGCTACTTCCGGTCTGCTACTTCTGCCCGGTCCCTTATTTCTCCAACAGCAACTTGGCAGGTATGAGGCACATTGACCCCACAGTGAAGGGGGAGCATAGCCATCTTGGCTAGTGGCTATCGATAGCCTTATCCTTTAGGATGTTTTGCTTAGCTGCTCGGCAACCCCCGACATTGCGGCAGACATCTCCATTTTTCTTCTCAATTTTTTTTTTTTTTTTTGCAAAAAAACATTATATATAAACAAGAACTAAAGTAGGGCGAATTTTCTTTTCCACCTTTCCGTGTTCTTATTTTTGACAGACAAATTCAGTGTGAAGATTTGGAGGCGTTAGCAATTTGTCAAATATAAATAAATAAGGCAATTTGGAGCATTTCATTTGGGTTCTGTTGAAAGATGTGGTGTTTGGGAATGGCACCCGGTGTTGAGATGCCAATTATTTCAGGAATTGCCTGAAATGGCTGGCAGATTTCTTTTGTTTTTGTTTTCTGCTGCTGCTGCTGCTGCTGTTAATTCATTCATTTATTCATTCATATATTCAATGCCTACATTTTGGCTGAAAGTTTAAATAGAGAGGGAGAGGAGAGAGTCACATGGAGTGGAATGGAGAATATATTATTATTATTATTATTATTATTATTATTATTATTATTATTGATTACATTTTTATACAGTCATACCTCTTGTTGTGTTTGCTTCACATTGCGGCTTTTCAGGTTGCAAACGCGACAAACCCAGAACTGTATACTTCCGGGTTTCGCTGCGTGCGCATGAGCAAAAGCATTTAACATGCTTCGCACATGCGCAGAAGCGCTGCTCTACTTGCGGACTTTTCGGGTTGCGAACAGCACCCCAGAATGGATCGTGTCCGCAACTAGAGGTACCACTGTACCGCCCTATGCTCGCAGGCCTCAGTCTGGTTCACAAGATGAAATCACAATATAAAAATGCAAAATGCATAATCAAAACAAAAGCAACCCAATATCTCTCTCCCCCGCCAAAAAATATACATTTATTCATAATATAAATATATGCATAATATATACATAACATACTTTTACAGAGCCACCACTTCTTGATATTTTTTACTGATCTTATTGTGGTGTTGTGTTCTTATGTGCACTTCACGGACCCCAATCTAGAGAACCCATCTTGAGAGCACCGGGTTCAAAGGTGGTGGCTCAGGGTCTGTGGCCCCAGCCAGCCAACCTCCTTGGACTTGTGGACACACTTCAGATTTTGAGAGCAAAATTCATAACATGGCTCCCCGTGTGAGCCCAAAACTTGGTGCCCCTAAATGGATCCTCTCAGTTATGAATAGTCTCAGTTTTGCACCCCCTTGGATCAGTGCCCTGTGCCCGTGGTGCCCTAAATCCAGCATTGTTTGAGAGTGAGGGCTGTGGGCATCAGTCACAATATGGCTGCCGTGGCAGCAGCATGGCCTGGCATTATACAAAATTTAAGGTAAAAAGTAAAGGTAAAGGACCCCTGGACGGTTAAGTCCAGTCAAAAGCAACTATGGGGTTGCGGAGCTCATCTTGCTTTCAGGCCTGTTTGTCCACAAACAGGTTTCCTGGTCATGTGGCAAGCAGGACTAAACTGCTTCTGGTGCAATGGGATGGAAGCCAAAGTGCACAGAAACCTTTTACCTTCCCGCTGCAGCAGTACCTATTTATCTACTTGCACTGGCATGCTTTCAGACTGCTAGGTTGGCAGGAGCTGGGACAGAGCAATGGAAGGTCACTCTGTCTCGGGGATTCAAACCGCCGACCTTCTGATCGGCAAGCCCAAGAGGCTCAGTGTTATAGACCACAGCGCTGTTGGAAAAACACTCTGGGGGTGACGGCATACTCCCCAATACTCCAGAGCATCTTCCTGTGGCCCTCTCGGGCTGGCATTGTCCCTTCAGTCCAGAGCGCCAGCAATATGCAACCCTTAACTCATGAAAAGAGCATGCAGGTCTTCTAGCATCTTGCAGCGAGAAGAAAGACTCACCTGGAGTTCTAAACTACTTTATTTACAAGCTATGTACAGAGACTTCAACATCACGTCTGTGTTCTCTGAACAACAGTACAGAAACTGCAACACGACAGAAGTGAAAGCAACATACAAAAACAACACTTATGTGGAAGAGATAAGACAGACTTTCATTCCCACACTCTCTCAGACCCTCATGTGATTTAAACTAATCACACTAGTCCTTGCTGAAGCAGCTAAGAAGAGCTAAAATACTAACAAGCGCCACCCGCATCCCTACAAAATTTAAGAGAGTACAGTGGCTACCTCCTCCTGCTTCCCCCACTGCCCCCAGACAATCTCACGCTTACCTTGGGAAGTCAGCTATGTCCTCCTGGTCCTGATAGTGGAAATAAAGCTGTCAAAGGTGCAAGAACCCCGCTTTCCTCAGTGCCAGCCCTAAACCCAAACTCAGGTGGGGGTGGGATGAAAGGAATATATAATTAAAATTAAAGGACGGATTAACAAGTTCTGAACTGGAAAGGGTTAAGGAATGAGATGTGGTATAGCTGGAATTATAATTTAGGACGAGAGGTGGGAAGGGGGTTTATAATTTAATATATCAGATGAGATAGAAATAATAGTTTAGCAAATGTGGAATATTTCAAGGGAAAAATTAGAGGCTAAGTAGAAATAAACAATGAGTTAATGATTAAATAATGTGAAGTATATCAATAGTGGATGAATGGCAGAAGAGGTTGATAGAATATATGGAATTGTCTGAGTTAACCGGGAGGCTTCGAGATCGGAGTGAAGAAACAGAGGAAGAAGACTGGAAGAAATTCAAAGTTTATTTAAAGAATAAGCATATAATAGAGTAGAATCAATGGAAGTGAAGGAGATACAAGGAGGTTGTAGATAATAACAAGTTAAGAAATAAGTATTGTTAGAAGTAGTTATATGTATGTAGAAAGAAATGGAAGGTAAATATCAAGGATTATAAGATATAGAATTAAGTCAATTTTTAAGTAAAGTTAGTTGTATAATATGATTTTGAAATTACTAAAAGGGATTTACATTGTAACACAGAAGGAGGAGGAATGAGGAAGTCACTAGATGAGATAAGAAGTGAGATTATGAAATAAGAATTTTTTTGTCTTTAGGTGTTTTTGTATTTTTGTATTTTGAATGTTTTTTTTGTTGATGATATTGTTATTTTTGTTGTATTTGTTGTATGTTATAAAAATCAATAAACATATTTGAAAATAAATAAATGAACCCAAACCCAGGCTGCCATCTTGTACCCACTTAGGCATTCCGTCTCCAGTTATGGCTACAGGCTCAAGAATGTTACTTGCCCAAAAATGGAAAGAAGAAGTTCCACCAAAGGAAGAATGGATACAAAAACTTATGGAGTATGCAGAAATGGCAAAACTTACTGGAAAAATAAGAAATCAAGATAACAAACCTTCTTATAAAAGAATGGAAATGGTTTATTGAATGTTTACTAACAAACTGTAAACAGATAAGAACATTAGCAGGATTATTGTAATAACCTGCAGTTTTACAAGAGTGTATATTTAAAGTAGATGAGTAAATGAGCAAATTAAGTTAATTTGGATATGCAGAAAATATTAAAAATAAATTTAAGGAACCGCAGAAAGAGGGGGGGAGGAAGTCAAGTTTAGAAACATAAGAATGATTGTAAAATTATTGAAATGTATAAAACTGAAAATCATAAATAAAATATATTTTTAAAAGTTATGGCTGCAGGATTGTGGTCTTTTTGAAAGGCCTTGTGTGTTGGGAAACTAGGCAGCTCACCCTTTACATTGGAAAGGAAGGGAAGAATTTGAGAAAAGAAAATGCACACAGCAGACAGGGCAGTTTCAAAGAATCTTTATTAGTCTGTTTCCTCCTTTTTTTGAATCCTTCTCAGCAGTTCCTTTCTGCTACATGTTTTAATGAAAAGATCTTCCAGCTGATGTGAAGCCCCACGTGGTGCCATAATGGACAACGAAGCAAGGAAGAGCCCAGCTCTTTATTCTCCTTGAACTTGAAAACATTTCCCCAGCGATAGCTTGGGGGCAAGGCTGAACTGGTGGGAGACTCTGCGATGTCGTGGTTTCCAGCATTCCAGAACATTTGCACAAAACAAACCTTGTCCTGTGCCTTTCATGGTTTATATGAAGCAGAAATTTAAAACAGAACCATTTTGTGCATTCTTCTCTGCTGTCATTTAAAAAAAAATGACTATATGATTATGATTAGTCAATTTCAGGTACTCTTAATTTCTCCTTCCCCTCCAGTCTTGAGTTCAGTTATCTGCACTTCCATATCAGTTTGCAAGGGACTTTTAAGTCCTTGTGAAAATTCACCAGCATTTTAATGCAAATTTCTCCTAACGTTTTTGCAAAGCAGTTTCCCACTTTTGCATCTTATTTTCATTAATAAACTTATGCATGCTTCTTGGCTAGTAAATCAGCTTTTGATACCATTGGCTAAGGAATCTTTCTGGACCATCTCCATGGGTTGAGAGTTGAAGGCACTGCCTTACAGCGGTTCCATTCCTACCTCCATGGCCAGATTGGGGGGTTATGTGTGTGCATACTGACAGCTTAATTACAAGGGACCACAAGGTACGACTTTGTCCCCAGTACTATCTAAAATGTACATGAAGCTGTGATAGCAAGTCTTCATTCATTTGTTCATTTGTTCATTCGTTCGATCATTCTATTTATATACCACCCTTTATCCAGAGATCCCAGGGACCCAGGTGGCACTGTGGGTTAAACCACTGAGCCTAGGGCTTGCTGATCAGAAGGTCGGCGGTTTGAATCCCTGTGACGGGGTGAGCTCCCATTGCTTAGTCCCAGCTCCTGCCAACCTAGCAGTTCGAAAGCACGTCAAAATGCAAGTAGATAAATAGGAACCGCTACAGCGGGAAGGTAAACGGCGTTTCCATGTGCTGCTCTGGTTTGCCAGAAGCGGCTTTGTCATGCTGGCCACATGACCTGGAAGCTATACGCCGGCTCCCTCGGCCAATAATGTGAGATGAGCGCACAACCCCAGAGTCGGTCACGACTGGACCTAATGGTCAGGGGTCCCTTTACCTTTACCTTTTTATCCAGAGATCCCAGGGCAGGGTGCAACATCAAAAAACATAATTGACGTAACATAATAATTAAAAAATATATATATCACACAGCATAATAATGCACAGCTAAGACTTGCAGCAGATTGAAATTGGCACTCTAGCAAGTGCTAGGAGATGAAACAACTTTTAAGAGCTTTCAACAAACTGGAGGAAACTACCCCTAAAATTGGGATGGGGGGATCATTGGGAAACAGACCACAATGATTTACTATCCTGGTTTTATTTAATCTGTCCATCAGGGCAGCTGTAGACTAGCTATGTGATAAAATGCACAGGGAATGCATTATTTTACGATCATTTTAAATGATGTAAAAATATTACAGTTAATGCCATTTTGATGGGATCTGCAAGAAGAATTCCCGCCGTCACCATCTATCAATGGTCAAATTATTATCTGTGAAATTCGCTGGGCCTGTTGAGGTTGCTCTTGAAATTTTCACTGAAGTTGGTGGAGGTGTTACACAGCCATTATCATGATGCATAATTCAATCTAGCTGGCTGGGATAAGCTATGATGATTTGCGCCGGGCTAGCTTGACTGCCAAAAGCAGGGGCGGGAGTCTTTCATTCTACTCAGGTCCAGGGAATTCATTGGGTCAGTGGCCTGGAGCCAATGATGGATGGACCCAAAGAATGTCAGAAGAACCTGGCTACTGAATCAGGCCAGTGGCCCATCTAGTTCAAGCACTCTGTTCTCAAAGTTGCCAACCAGATGCCTAGGACAAGTTCATAGCAGCTTCTTCCCCACTTGTGGTTCACAGCAACTGATATTCATAGAATCATAGAGTTGGAAGAGACCACAAGGGCCATATAGTCCAGCCCCCTGCCAAGCAGGAAACACCATCAAAGCATTCTTGACATATGCCTGTCAAGCCTCTGCTTAAAGACCTCCAAAGAAGGAGATTCCACCACACTCCTTGGTAGCAAATTCCACTGCCGAACAGCTCTTACTGTCAGGAAGCTCTTCCTAATGTTTAGGTGGAATCTTCTTTCTTGAAGTTTGAATCCATTGCTCCGTGTCCGCTTCTCAGGAGCAGCAGAAAACAACCTTTCTCCCTCCTCTATATGACATCCTTTTATATATTTGAACATGGTTATCATATCACCCCTTAACCTTCACTTCTCCAGGCTAAACATACCCAGCTCCCTAAGCCGTTCCTCATAAGGCATCGTTTCCAGGCCTTTGAACATTTTGGTTGCCCTCTTCTGGACACGTTCCAGCTCGTCAGTATCCTTCTTGAACTATGGTGCCCAGAACTGGACACAGTACTCCAGGTGAGGTCTGACCAGAGCAGAATACAGTGGTACTATTACTTCCCTTGATCTAGATGCTATACTCCTATTGATGCAGAGGCATACTTCCTCTAATTGGGGGGGGGGGGCTTAGCCACCATGGCTAGTAGCCACTGACAACACCCTCCCCAGTGAATTTGCCTAAGGCCCTATCTGTACTTTACAGTGGTACCTCGGTTTAAGAACAGCCCTGTTTACGAACTATTCGGTTTACGAACGCTGCGAAACTGGAAGTAGTAGTCTCCCGGTTTGTGAACTTTTCCTCGGTCTAAGAACAGAAGCCGAACAGTGGAAGGGCATCGGTGGCAGGAGGCCTCATTAGGGAAAGCACACCTCGGGTTAAGAATGGTTTCGGTTTAAGAACGGATTTTCAGAACGGATTAAGTTTGTAAACCGAGGTACCACCGTATATACATTTGAGGTTGCACCACAGTGGCGTAGCATGGGTTGCCACACAAGGTTGATGTTTCACACTGCCTCATGGGTGGGCCAGTCCTGTTACACCAAGTTCCCTGGGAAGACTGAACCACTCTGGGAGCTGTAGCTCCTGTGAAGGAAATAGGGGCCTCCTAGCAACTCTAGGGACCCTTAACAAACTGCAGGTCCCAGATTCTCTGGAGAAAAATCATGCCTGTTTAAGTGGCATCAGAGTGCTTTCAAAGTATAGTGAAAGTGGGATCTAAGCCTCTTTTAAAGTCCTCCAAATTGGTGCTCATTTTAATAATAACAACAGCAACAATAATATTTTTTTTAAATAGCCCACCCATTTATACCATGTGATAGGGAACTGCCTGTCCCAATTCCCTTTCTCTGCACCACGTATAATTTTATATCCCTCTATTGCAGGCATCCCCAAACTTGGCCCTCCAGCTGTTTTGGGACTACAACTCCCATCATCCCTAGCTAACAGGACCAGTGGTCAGGGATGGTGGAAATTGTAGTCCCAAAACAGCTGGAGGGCCGAGTTTGGTGGCGCCTGCTCTATTGTGTTTACTCACTTTCCCCCCTAAGCTAAAA
This sequence comes from Zootoca vivipara, assembly GCF_963506605.1. Lineage (NCBI taxonomy): Eukaryota > Metazoa > Chordata > Lepidosauria > Squamata > Lacertidae > Zootoca > Zootoca vivipara. Next base: position 8,454,587 of record NC_083283.1, read on the forward strand.
TTCCCCAGACATGGCAACCGAAACCAGAAATGGGAAGTCAGTTCCTCTTCTCTCTTCCCTACACCCCCTTTCCTCCCTCCTCCTTCTCTCTCTGTCACTTTCTTTTTTTGAATTGCATCCACCCCTGACGTTCCAATGAAATCAGGCCCAATGTCCCTGACATAAGGATTAAATCTGAAGCAGGATTTACCGGTGCAAGAGGCTTTGTAATTGGTTTCTTATTCCAACCCATAAAAATGAGATGATGATTATTGTTCCCATTTCACTGATGAGGAGCCGATGCAATGAGACAGCCGCCTTGCTAATTCACACATGCATCACAGTCTCTTTATGACTGCAATGTTGGGTGATGGACTGAGCTGGTGTAGAAACAGTCTCACAGGCAGGCAATACACATCACCTCACCTGGAACTAGAGATCCTTGAGGAGTTGAGTCTTTGCATGCACCTGGGAAGGTGAAGGTCGGGGCAGATTTGCATCAAAATTTGCAAATGCTGGAAAGGTTGCATTTGCACTTTCCAAATTGTCCATCACAGTTATTGTCTTAAGAGAAACAGAGGAAAAAATATTTAACATACAGTTTATAATTAGGTGCAGTGTATATTTTAGATAGGGTTGCACTTTCCCCGAAAGAACAGGTGCACATTTGCAGGGGATGGGCTACTTAATTCATTGCCGTCACAGGAATTGCTAGGAACACCTTTTCCCAAAGTTGGCTGATACTCCAGTGTTGGCCCTTCGTGGATAGGAGGAACTTGGCTACAGTGGCCCATGAATGGCAATGTTTCTCACATTTTAAGACGTAGCCATAATATAAGCCATAGCAGGATTTCTAGGCAATTGCGCGATATAAGTCATACCCCGAAAATAAGACATAGTGAAAGACCCTTCATCCACTACCCCCCTCCCGCCAGCCATCCCCTCCCGTCTCGTTTTGCCGAGAGACCCAGACCACTTGCATTCCTAGGCTTCAAAGGTTATGCATATGAAAGAGGAGATTAAGGAGATAGATAAAGACAACTTCCTATTATCACCTTGCCTTTGTCCTGAAAGGTAGAAACCTTATGGTAGCCATGAGATCTGGGCATCAAAGGAAAGTACTTAACAGCTATTTGGTAAAGCCAATTGTGATCTCAGGCAGCATCTGGCTAATCAGTCCTGAGAGAGAGAAACGTGATTTCTAAATAGAGAAATAAACACAGCCAATTGTACAGCATCTGTAAAATTCATATTAAAAAAATCATTTCCCTGTTATGATCCAGCCCCCGAATAAGACACCCCCTGGAAATAAGCCATAGGCTTGTTTTCTTGAGTAAAATAAATATAAGACGGTGTCTTAAAATGTGAGAAACACGGTAGCTATATAATCCCTAGTGTAGTAAGATAAGACCTTTGGAGCAGGCATTTTTTTTAAAAAAAAGTTTTTTATGAACCACCCTAATACGCTCTGTGTGGGGCAGCCCTTAAAGTTGGCTTGGAAGGTGCAACTCAAGCTTCCTACCGCAATGCCACTGGCATGTGACCCACACATCCTTGAAAGACCTGCCCTGGTTGCCAGTTTCCTACGAAGCCAGGTCTAAGACTCCCCTATGCAATTTGGGGCATGCTTCCCCGAAAGAATGCCTTCTCCCATGAACTAAGATCTTCAGAGAAGGCCCTCCCAATTGTGCCTTGAACTTCATCCATCCATCTTGTGGCAACCTGGAGGAGGGCTTCCCCCCCCTCCATTACACCGCCTCTTTTGCCCCCCCCCCCCCCGAGATATGGTATGCACCTATGCTAATATTCTTCTGCTGCTAAAAATATATTCATTCACCCAAGCATTCCCTGGCTTGTTATGGGGCATGCATTGGTTGGAAATGACGGAGTATTCCAAAACCTTTGCAGGTGCAAAAAGTATTCAAAGCAGCATTGCATATAAACACCCATCGTGAACACAAATCATCCTGGTGCATAATAAAGACATCTGGAAGGGAATGATGTTTTGCTGCATTATTAACCTTAATAAGTTAAACCACCTTGGAATTTTCTTTGAATTGAAAAACAGTATTCAAATATTTGTCAGTAAATAAAATAAGTGTGGACCAGTGGATGCCTGGACTAATGGCTTAGGAGGTGATTTGGAGTGAAGAAGTAGCAAGCAGGAAAATAGTTAAGCACATTCTCTGAAAAGTGTTCTTCCCAACACATCTCTCTCCTCCTTTAACGATTGGGCTTTGTTACACATATTTGCATGCAGTATTTAGTTAGACCCTAAGTGTCTTAGCTTTATGAGTCTTTTTTTTCCAATTAGGAAACAGGAACAGCTGTGTACTCTCACAGGGATAATATTCTGAAGTGGCAAATGTACTAAAGCAAGGCAAATGAATGCATTTTCCATTTTCTAAATTGTCAATTTGCCTCACGAGCCCTTGAAGATGCTTTGCAGTCTGGACAACAGCTAAAAACCGTTTTGAAAATTCAGGACATCGAAAACGTGAGGTTTGTCTTTATTGCAGGGTGTTCAAAGAGGTGTCGAAATTTGAGCCTTCACACCACCACCCTTGAGGTCTCAACCTCTCAACATTCTAACCACAGCGATAATGAAGGTTTTTATTTCCCTTTAATATTCAGCTTCCCCTGCGTGCACACACACACACAAACGAGATGAGCATACTGGGGAAATGGCTAGACATTTCAACTATTATTTAGTGCATCTTACCCCGGTCAATCCGCACTAAAGAGGTAATTCAAACTGGGCGCCAACATTCAACCATTATGCAAAAGCATTGGATTTGTGCAGGAAGTCTTCTTGCACAAGAGGTCAGCAGGACTTTGTCTGAAGATGCTGCAAACATTCCTTCCAAGTCAGGGGAAACTGATCTGTTGGGACAAAAGAGGCTCTATACGCAACCACCAACCTCAATCTCAATTTTGTTTGCTTGGGCCCAGTTCTCCAATCTGTTAAGGCCATTTTGATTACTGATTCTGTCTTCTGTGTTATTAGCTACCCCTCCCAGTTTGGTGTCAACTGCAATTCCTTCATCCAAGTTGTTTATATGATTATTATTATTGTTATTATTATGGCTTTTCCCTCAGCCGGAACTCACTGGAACCTAGTTCCATCACCTCTCAGGTGGGCGCCATTGCCATTATAAGAGAACAAGGGAGGCGTTCATGGTGAGTTCTGGCACCTCCCCTCCCGCCCGAAAAATAGCTCCTCCTCCTCCTCCTCCTCCTCCTCCTCCTCCTCCTCCTCCTCCTCCTCCTCTTCTTCTTCTTCTTCTTCTTCTTCTTCTTCTTCTTCTTCTTCTTCTTCTTCTTCTTCTTCTTCTTCTTCTTCCCTTTGTCAGTAGATCCCAGATTGCAACAATTTAAAATTCAGAATTAAAAACATTTAAAACCCATCCAGATGTGCGAGGTATAAATAATAAATTAATTATCATTGATTAGATGATATAGATAGATAGATAGATAGATAGATAGATAGATAGATAGATAGATAGATAGATAGATGATAGATATAATATAAATTACAATAGCCTAAGCCAGGTACAGCTATTATGAACCTGTTTTGAATATTTCAGAGTTGTTAAACTTAAGCTTTTTTTCTGGACATTTTCTGGACATACCCCTAAACATTTTGTGAATCTTTGTACTTTTGTCCATTTACTGTATTTATTTTTCCCAATTTGAAAATGGTGATTTTCTTGAGTCAAACTGAAAATACCCCTAAACTTTTTTTTTTAATTAAGGAAAATAGCACTGGTTAAACTCATCCCCCACCCCCACACAAAAATCTTAGTAAAAAGGAGGGAAGCTGCTACTGAATAGGGAAATATGGCGTCTTTGTGTCTGCAATTCTGTGTAGCATCCCAACAAAGAAGAAAAACCACACTCTTCCTTTCTCCTTCCTTCCCCCAGTGAGGAGAGGACCCCTGCAAGCCTGGGTGTCACATTCTTCTAGGAAATGTCAGAAATGTCATCATCAATGAGTATTAGCAATTAATTTAGCATTCCGAAAACCACTCATCTGCTCATCAGACATGGAAACAACGGTCCCCCACGGTGCCGACTCCTTAGGGGTTTTTATTCCATTTGCATATGGCACCAACAAACCCCAAAAGTTTTTGTAGCACATGCTGCAATTTGGAAAGGAAATCAGGGTTTGAAATGCACAATCAACGCGGTCCAGAGATAAAGGGCCTTAGAGTGCTTGGCATATACATGGAGCTGCCCCACCATCAAATTTATTTTTTGCGTATTTCTTCAGCAAGGGGTGTTAAAATTATGTTTCTGGTTGTGCAGAATTCAAATCTGCTTTTATTTATTTTTTTGTGATTGGGCAACATTTGCCTTGGCAAGTCTACATTTGATGAAGAAGCACATAAAATGCTCTTGGAAAACCAGAACATTTTAATTTTACCTTTTGAATATGTCAGGTAATCCTAATAAATAATGGCAATTAATTAACTAACAATCACAAATTTAATACTTGGCAATCGCTTTCAGTGATTTCTATGCCATTTTACAAACACGTTACTTTCCAAGTAACACTAAATTGTATTAATTTGACCAAAATATCTTTTGAGTTCCCATGTCACATTACAACTTCATAGCAACCTTCCTTTTTGGGGAAGTTGGAAGCTGAAAAATTCAACACACCACAGTGCTCCAGGCTTTGACTGGCCACACAGGGCAGTCAATGGGAAGACAGAAATTATTTAAGTATTCATGCTGGCAGCAAATAAAAAAATATTTTCAGGAGATGCAACATGGGATGGGAGGCAGATAAGCAACAGCTTGCTCATCCTAGCTGATTCGAAGCTGGCTGAGCCAAGGGCAAGTCCCTAGAAAGGTCTCTTTGGGTAGGATTGCAGGGGTGGGATAAGAAAGTCAGGACTTAGGCTGGATCCTAAGTCCATTTAACTCAGTCAAATGACCTGGAGACCCAGCCTAAAACACTATTTTAAAGGCGTGTTTTCCCCCTGTCAGACTCAGGCAGACCACCAGCAGCTGAACACATAACCTCCAAATGTCCCGATTTTCCAGGGACAGTCCCAGAATTACAAAAGCCATCCTACCTTCTGATTTGATTTCGGAATGTCCCTGTTTCCCTTGCCAGTGCAGCTGACACTGAGCTCGTGGAAGGAGGATTTGCAGGTGCTTTTCCAGAATGATGACAATCCTCTTCCTTGGCGATCATTCGTAGCCGAGTAAAATTGTCTTCCATGAACACGGTCTTAACAGTGAGTTCTTAAGTGTCTGTGGACGCCAATTCTGGATCCACACATCCTTCCACAGTGGGGACATAGGTTTCCGGGTGGGAGTTGATCATGGTGAGGGTTTGCCAAGCGTGTCTTCCTCTTAGCACGTTTCTCCCTTGCATCCTGAGTTCAAGTGTCTTCAAAACCCATGACACCTTTGGTAAAGGCTGTTCTCCAATTGGAGCGCTGGCAGGCCAGTGTTCCCCAGTTGTTGTTGTTTATACTCCTTTTTTTCTTTTTAAGATTTGCCTTGAGAGAGTCTTTAAACCTCTTTTGTTGACCACCAGCATTACGCTTTCCATTTTAAAATTCGGAATAGAGTAGTTGCTTTGGAAGATATCCAATGACATGACCAGTCCAACAAAGTTGATGTGGAAGAATCATTGCTTCGACACTGGTCCAGAATGATGACAATAGCAGTGGTGGCGACTGAGAGGGAGCATCCTGCTGCTTTTCCATGGCCATCGCAGCTGTCCTCCTCCTTTGGGCACCTTGTAGCAGCTGCTGGAGAGCAGACAAGGAGAAGGAGGTGCTGCCACCAATAAGGCCCTGCCACAGGTTATATGCTGACTCTGAGGAGCAGGCAAAGGGCAAAGCCACCCTGGGAAGGAAAAAAGGGGGAGTAGAGCGTACTGCAAAGAGTCTTGATTTTTTATTTGTTTTAAAAATGCTTTGTGTGTCCACATCTAATCTTGCCCCTTTCTAAAATGTATTTATTGGTTTGCTTCTTTATTTTTGTAAATCTAAAGTCCAATCCAATCCGGATTAAGGGGTTTTCTCAGGAGGGCGTGTGTGCTGCGTTCCATTGGTGGTGGCAGTCGCCCTTCTTCTGACAGGAAATGTTGGGGGGGGGGACAAAAAAAATGAAAGGTCAAGGAGAATCCAGTTGGGGGGGGGAGTGAGAAATGTCCCTATTTTCATGAGAGGAATGTAGGAGGATGTGTGACCAGGTTTTGGATCTGGTGTAACCTAACTCTGTCTTAACTTACACTGCTGTGCTTTGCAACAGCTTCTAGTACATAGGATATGGAATCTGTTTTGTGTTATGCCATGCCTCTTCACAGCTATTTTGTGTTAGGCCACGATGCCACAACAGCCATTTTTTTAATTTCCCAGCACCCCAAATGTGCCCACTGGCCCCTGAAAGTTTGGCAGCTCTTGGACCAGCTCCCTGCAAACTGAGGCTCCTTCAGCACGTTCTCCTTCTGCGGCGATGGGTTTGAGAAGACCATAGCAGGGCAGGTAGGGGCAGCTCCTCTCTAAGGAAAGATGAAGCAAAGCAGGAGCACGGTTGTGCCCGCCTGACTCTTTTCGAAATTCTGCTTTGAACACCAAGATGCTTGAGTCAATATTGTTTTCCTGCAGCAGATGCCAGTATTAATTATTAAGCACTGTGGATACTGATCGCATCCACGAAATATGACAGAGTCCCCAGAGTCATGCAGCAATGAGGTCTTCCAGGCTTTATCTTTCCCACTGCAGAATACTTGATTAGCATCCTGCCCAGTTTGGTATTAAATAAACCATGAACTTTGCTTGGGAAACCATTCCGTAGTCAAATAATAGTAGGCAACAGGAAATTTCCCTTCTGTTCAGCCGAATCCCGAATCCTCTCTCCCCTCTCTCAATCCCCTCTCTGCATCTGTGCAACAAATTCGCATTAAAAAGAGCATTAAAAAGAGTCTTGTTGAATCTGAAAAACTGTCCACATGGAGGGAGGAGTTCAAACTTTCAGTTTCCGCCCAGCACTGGATATTCAGAAAGGTATACTGCTGCTTTCCATGGAGGCTCCTTTTAGTGACCAAAGCTGTAGATAGACCATAGGGTCCCAGTTCAGTGCTAAATCATCTGTTTTCCCTGATGTCTCAGGTTCAATTAACTCCAACTTTATTAACTTTCAGGATAAATTTGAACATTCCTTTTTACCCAGGCGTTTGGTGGTTGATTAATAATGTTTCTCGCGACCCCAAGGTTGCATGGTGGAAGAATGTATTTAAATGCTCTTAGAATGTTTTCTAACTCTAGCTTTTAGAAGTTTTTAATTGCAACGGTTTTAGAAATATATTTTAGCTGATTTGAAAGCAAACCATCAATCGCTCCACTAAAATAAAAGCATTAAAAAGAAAGGAAGGAAGGCAGGCAGGCAGGAAGGAAGGAAGGAAGGGAAGAAAGAAGCCTGATTGACATCTCTTTATAATAATATAATAATAATAATGAATTTTTATTTATACCCCGCCCTCCACAGTCAAAACCAGGCTCAGGGCGGCTAACACCAATAAAATTACAATAAGGCATAAAAGAAAACAATTAAATAAAATACAGATTAAAATACAATATAAAAATACAATATAAAAAGCACAGGTGTAAGCTAGATGTATTCCTTGGGATGTGGAATCATCTCCAGAAAATGTAGGGTTCTCCCCTCCCTTTTCCTTCCCTGCTCCCCACTTTTGTATGCAGTTTACTTTCTTCTTATTTGTTATAAGGTCAAGATATTTATGAATTATATATTTGTGAATAATCTTCAGTGTTGTACAATATTGAAAAATTGAGGAATCTGTACCAAATAGGATTCTGGCACTCATCTCCCTCGCCCCCTTTAACTACAGTTATAAACAAACTTGAATATTGTGAGGAGAGGGGTAGGGGTGCAGAATCCAGTTGGAAGGAGAACGTATAAATATTTCATCTAGTGCTGCTGCTCTGAAAAATGTGAACAAATTAAGAATACTGGGTCTCACTTGCAACAACCTGTATTTTATGCAGTCTCTCTCGACAAGACTACAGAGCAGGAGAAAATCAGGAGGAGATGAAACTGTTGAGTAAGGCAAGGTCTCTTGAGCAACATAGGTGGAATCTACACACAATTTTTTAAAAAAACGCTCTGAAAATGCTTTTTTTAAAAAAAAGTTTTGAAAAAGGCATTGAATTTGCCATAGCTCACTGTCGCCATCTAGTGTCACATCTGTACACTGCACTTTACAACACACTTAGAACGTTTTATTTGCAGCTGTATAGCTGAGTCCATACACTAGGTCATTGCTTATATCACGATGGGCCTGAATTAATGGCTGCCATATCAATGGCATCTGTTTATCAGGTTTTCTCTCCCTGGCAAAACCCTGTCCTAATTGTCCCTTTCCTTTTCGGAGGAATGCCTCTTAAAATATTTTAGTGTGAGAGCCCCTCCAGAAGTCATTTGCATTGCACTCATGATGCTCTTGAATACTGTTTGTGCTTGCAAACATTTTGGGGTGGTCATATGGCTTCACTGCCTAACAGTGATATCCCATAATGTACTGCTGAAATCCCCTAACTTAGGCCACATTCATACTGTAGATTGATAGCGTTATTACATCACTTTAAGCAGACATGGCTTCCCCCAAAGAATTCAGGGAGCTGCAGTTTGTTGAGAGGAGATCTCTATTCCCTTCACAGAACTACAATTCCTCACAGAACCATCAATCCCTTTTCCCAGGGAACTTTGGTAATTGTAGCTCTGGTAGGAGTTTAAGGACCTCCTAACAACTCCCAGCACCCTTAGTTGACAAACTACAGCTCCCAGAAGTCTTTGGGGGGAAGTCATGACTCTTTGAAGCGGTATCATAGTGCTTCCAAACTATGGTGTGAACGTGGCTTTTGTTGACTTGTATGTTTCCTTTTGGAAATGAGGCACAGCAGAGACTGTAGTGTCTTTAGGATATATGTTTTATTTACACATATATACAAGCTGAGGCTATGTTGGAGGGGTTTAAAGCATTACACTCCAAGAGGGTTCTGTTTCTCCAATGTCCACAGTCCTGGATTCGAACTGTTAGCCCAAGTGGTGCTCCGACCCAACTTTCTCCAGCCTGCCGCCACTTGCAAACTGACACCTTTTAGCCTGCAAAACTTCCCCTAAAAACTCTTGCATCACCTTCTGCTAACTACCTAGAGCCCAGGGCTGGGATCCACCCATTCGTTGGCTCTCGCATAGCCTGAGCTTTGCTGATGGATTTCTTAATGGGTCATAACAATTCCCTTGGTCCTCTTTTAATGGCCCATTAAAATGGCAATTTGCTGAACTTGGAAAACTGCATTCGCCTGTGTTTTGACACTGCTGAATTCAGTGTCCGGAGCTCTGGATTAGAAGTGGGGTTCAGGAATTAGAAGGGGACCCCAGGCTCCCCACAAACTCATAAGAATATACGGTATATGAGAGTGTGTGTAGATGGGGAGTGGTAATGGTTAGCTAGGACTAAGACTTGGATAAAAATCCTGACTTAACAATGAAACACAACTAGGTGACCTTTGGTTAGTCATTTTATTCCAACCTAAGCCTACCTCAAATAATACCATCTATAATCACATTATAAAATGTTGGGGAGCAATCCGTGCATGACCCCTTCACAGCTCACTGGAGGAAAAAGTATGAAGGTAGCAAATAAAAATAATAAATTGTGCTTTTATGCTTTTGGAGATCCACTGAGAACAACAATTATAGAGCAGCCTCTCCTTGAACTGCTGAGTCTGGCAGCAGCTGGTGAGATTTTCATTTGATACCTCAACGTTTCATAACAAATACTTTAAGAGCAAGAATATGCCTTCTTGCTTCGTCTGAGATCTTGTTGATGTTATGGCGTGGCCCCCAAATGCAGCTGGCTTGGGGAAGTGCCAGCTCACCCATCTTGCCAGACCATCAGCTCACCCAGGTTCAGTCCCCAACAGCTCCAGGGACATTTGGGGTGAAACTCCTGCATGAAACCATAAAGAGCCAAGGCCAGTAGACAGCTTAAATTGGCACAATATGTTGTTGTTGTTGTTGTTGTTGTTGTTGTTGTTGTTGTTGTTGTGCCCCGGGGGCCAAATTTTATTTCCGCAGCTCTTCTCCTCACCGAAATTGTCAGTTTGCCAACTGATAATTTGGAAGGAAGAGAGAAGTGTCAAAAACAGCAGTAGGGATTTCCCCTTAATTAGTCTCAAATAGAGACGGTGAAAGAGATATAGTGGAGTGCATTGGATGAATCCCAAATCCTGAACTAAAAGCATGTGCCTCAGATTCACTATGGATTTTACAGAGGCGAAGCAGGATCTATATGAGGCAGCACAAGTCAAAGCAGTGATCCCTGAAGTGCTTTGTAGTGCCTCAGCGACCCAGGTGTTGGGGTGGAGGGAGAAAGCTGCAGACAAGCATCTGCTAAAAGGGGAACTAAACATCTCTAAGCTTACCATTTAAGGAAAATATAGGGTGGGGAAAAGGAAGAAGTGGAACTAAGGTGGAAAGAGGAAGTGGATCCATTGTAATGGATGGACATTCCTTGCATTGGAGACTCATTGTGGTTGTTGTTGTTTAGTCATTTAGTCGTGTCCGACTCTTCGTGACCCCATGGACCAGAGCACACCAGGCACTCCTGTCTTCCACTTCCTCCCGCAGTTTGGTCAAACTCATGTTCGTAGCTTCGAGAACACTGTCCAACCATCTCGTCCTCTGTCGTCCCCTTCTCCTAGTGCCCTCAATCTTTCCCAACATCAGGGTCTTTTCACGATCTGTGAACATCAGGGTCTTTTCACGATCAGCTTCACGATCTGTCTTTCCAGTGAGCACTCAGGGCTGGTTTCCTTAAGAATGGATAGGTTTGTTCTTCTTGCCGTCCATGGGACTCTCAAGAGTCTCCTCCAGCACCATAATTCAAAAGCATCAATCCTTCGGCAATCAGCCTTCTTTAGAAGAGCACAGCCTTCTTATTTGGAGACTCATAGAATCATAGAATTATGGCCGTGCCATAGAAAACTTCGCAAGAGAAAGCAGGGTGCCATGAGGAGGAGAAAGTCAGACCGAGAGCCCGCCTGCCTCACGCTTCCGCTGCCGCCATCGCTCGGCTTCCGCAGCAGCCAAATCCCCCCTCACTCACCTTAAGCCGCCTGCGTGTGAACGGGAGAGCGCGAATGGGAAAGTCCAACTAGACAGCCTGCCTACCTGCGCACGAACGGGCTGTCTGTCTGGTTGAGCGCGAGGGTCTGGCTGCTGGAGAAGGAGGGAGGGAGCCTCTCCCTGGCCCTCCTCCTGCTTCCCCCTGAAAAACCTCCGGCCATGGAGGGTGAGACGGCGCCTTTTTGGCGCTCCCCCCCATAGGAATGCATGAATTAAATTTCAATGCATTCCTATGGGATGCAAGACGCTTCGCAAGATGAAATTATCGCAAGATGAAACGACTCCTGCAATGAATTAATTTCGTCTTGCGAGGTACCACTGTACACGTGTTCCACGGAGCCTCTTTTAAAAGACTCACCCTGTATATTTTTTTAAAAAAAAAACACACCTAGACATTCCGTTGCAGCGCCCATAACTTAGGTTTAAGGTGCAATTTAGCACCTAGCCTTCATATCTCAGTTTCTAACATTGGCTCCACCCCAGATATTTTATTCAAGTTGGAACCCTTGGTGGAGGGGGCTTCCACTTCCTGGCTCAGCCACCAAAATGACTTAGGCACCTCCTCCTGACAGAAACTGAAATCTTACCAACTGGAACCAGGTTTGTTGGGGGGAGAAGAGGAGACAGATCTGTAAATCATTCCATACTGAGTTGCAGACGGAAAAGCTCTGTCGCCCCACCACAATAGTGACTGAAAGGGATGGGGGCGCCATTGTTTCTCCCCATCGCGAAACTTGCTCACCTTCCAGATATATCCTCGCCCAGATTTTTCGGTTCCAAGCACTGGACACAATGCAAAAGGCAAATAAGTGCATTTCCCCAGTGAAAGCTACCTTCCTTGTGCGGGAGAATAAAATAATGCCCTCTGGGTTATTTAGCAACAATAGCCTGCCAAGGGTTTTTTTTTTAATTTTATCTCCAGGGCTCATGACAGGCTGCAGAGTCATGAAAGGTCGCACCTCAATGGAATTCATTGTTACAGTATTTGAATCGGGGACTGAATACTCCAAGCATGATGAGCAAGAAGACTTATTTAAAAACCAAGGAATGATTCAGAGCAGGGGACGGTGAATCCTGAGACCCAAATGAATGGTTCAGAATGACGAGAACAATTCTATATATTCATATATTGTATTGCTCTTCTGAATTCACAGCTGCCTAAAGAAATTATTTGACAAAGATTCTCACTCTGCAAAACACCAGGGCCCCAATCCAAAAGGAGGAAAGGTTCTACAGTGGTGTCTCGCTTAACGAATGCCCTGCTTAACGAAATTTCCGCTTAACGAAAGGATTTTTCGAGCAGAGGTTGCCTTGCCAGACGAGTTCGTTTTATGAAAAATTTGTCTAGCGAATCGCGGTTTCCCATAGGAATGCATTGAAATTCAATTAATGCGTTCCTATGGGCAAAAAATAAATAAATTCAATGCATTCCTATGGGATTCGCTAGACGAATTTTTCGTTATAAGAAAAGACCCATGGAACGAATTAAATTCGTCTAGCGAGGCACTACTGTAGATGTACAGCCGTGCCTTGGATCCTGAATGCCTTGGTAATCGGACGTTTTAGCTCCCGAACGCTGGAAGTGAATGTTCAGGTTTGCGAACATTCTTTGGAACCTGAACGTCTGATGGGGCTCCTGCGGCTTCCGGTTGGCTGCAGGAGCTTCCTGCAGCCAATCAGAAGCCATGCTTTGGTTTCTGAATGTTTTGGAAGTTGAACAGACTTCCGGAACAGATTCTATTCGACTTCCAAGGTACCACTGTACATTGTCAGCAGTGTGATGCAGCAGCTAAAAAAGCCAATGCAATTCTGGGCTGCATCAATAGGAGTATAGCATCTAGATCAAGGGAAGTAATAGTACCACTGTATTCTGCTCTGGTCAGACCTCACCTGGAGTATTGTGTCCAGTTCTGGGCACCACAGTTCAAGAAGGATACTGATAAGCTGGAACGTGTCCAGAAGAGGGCAACCAAAATGGTCAAAGGCCTGGAAATGATGCCTTATGAGGAACGGCTTAGGGAGCTGGGTATGTTTAGCCTGGAGAAGAGAAGGTTAAGGGGTGATATGATAACCATGTTCAAATATATAAAAGGATGTCATATAAAGGAGGGAGAAAGGTTGTTTTCTGCTGCTCCAGAGAAGCGGGCACGGAGCAACGGATTCAAACTACAAGAAAGAAAATTCCACCTAAACATTAGGAAGAACTTCCTGACAGTAAGAGCTGTTCGGCAGTGGAATTTGCTGCCAAGGAGTGTGGTGGAGTCTCCTTCTTTGGAGGTCTTTAAGCAGAGGCTTGACAGGCATCTGCCAAGAATGCTTTGATGGTGTTTCCTGCTTGGCAGGGGGTTGGACTGGATGGCCCTTGTGGTCTCTTCCAACTCTATGATTCTATGATTCTATGATTGGCTTTGCAATGCCCATTTAATGGTTCATTTGAAGACCTTCATGTTTGCACTATACAATTGTACATCATCATCAACAACATCATCATCATTATTACTAATAATACTGCTGGTGGTGGTAGTAATTTAGGATTCACTTCCTATGAGGCATCTAGAATATAGAATCATAGATTTATAGAGTTGGAAGGGGTCCTCTAGTCCAACCCCCTGCAAAGCAGGAATCTCACCTAAGGCATCCATGACAGAAGGCCATCTAACCTCTGCTTAAAACCTCTAAGGAAGGAGAAAAGCATACATCATACAGTTGCATAGGTAAAAACAGAACAATTGCCAATATAAATACAATTTAGAAACAAAGAAATACAGCTGGGTATGCAAAATCAATTTGAAATCCAATACAGATAGCAGCTGAGAAAGCAATCTCCACTTAGAAGGCTTGTTGAAAGAGGAAAAGTCTTCAACAAGCACCTAACAGACAGGAGAGATGGTCCTGGTCTGATATGTGATAGGAGAAAGTTCTGAAGAGGAGGTGCTGCCACACTCAAGGCCTGATTCAGACACCGTGCAGAACAAAGTTCCTGGTGTAAGACATACATAGTATATAAGCTTGCTCAAAAAGGATGGTGGGCATGTGTCCTCCAATCTCCATAGAAATGGACTCCACCTCAAGAGCCCATTCCTGCCCTTCTCCATATGTCATGGATTTCCATCAGCCCCAGCCAGCGTGCTGGTGGAGGCATCTGCCCAGGGCCGGATTTAGGTTTGAAGAGGCCCTAAGCTACTGAAGGTAATGGGGCCCTTTATATGTCCAGCTGTCCTTTGTCAACAACAAATTGTCACGGTTTTTGTGTGTTGAATATATGCCACATGGTAATTTATAGACCTAACTAGCGTCATTCAGCCCGTTAAAAAAACGGGCACTAGAACATACCGGTATGTGAGAGGAGCAGCGGGGCCACAGCCTTCCTTCCCTTTAGCAGTGGGCGCTCCGCTGAGCCCATCTGGGCAGCGGGCGCCCGGGAGAAGGCCGTGATTCGGCCTGTTTCGGTGGCGGTGGCGTGGGGGGGGCGACTGGCCCTCCCTCGGCTGCTGCTTCCTCAAGGGCGCTCCGCTGAGTCCAGATGGGCAGTGGGTGCCCAGGAGAAGGCCGTGATTCGGCCTGTTTCGGTGGCGGTGGCGTGGGGGGGGCGACTGGCCCTCCCTCGGCTGCTGCTTCCTCAAGGGCGCTCCGCTGAGCCCAGCCGGGCAGCGGGCGCCCAGGAGAAGACCGTGATTCGGCCTGTTTCTGCGGCGGCAGCGCGTGGGGGAGCCGACTGGCCCCTCCCACGGCCGCCGCTTCATTGGGGCGCTCCACTGAGCCCAGCCGGGCAGCGGGTGCCCAGGAGAAGGCCGCGATTCAGCCTCTTTCTGCGGCGGCGCATGGGGGGGCCGGCTGCCCCCCCAACGTGTCGCCACCGCTGAAACAGACCGAATGGCGGCCTTCTCCTGGGCGCCCGCTCGCTCACACGGGGAGCGGCGGTTGGCGGCCACAGGTAGGTAAACCGTAGGCAGAGGGGTTGGGGGGGGAGAGCGCGTGCGTCCGCGTCCAATCCCTGTGTCCGTGGGGCACATGCGCAGTAGCGTGGACACAGGGACACAGGGACTTTATTATATAGGATAGGTATCTAAAGCCATTTGCACATAACAAAATATGTATTTTCTCAAAGTAATTGTTGAACTGAAATACAATTAAGAAGAAGTATATTACAGTCATAACTCGTGTTGCGTTCCACTCTTGTTATGGATGATGAGGCGCTTTAGTTGCGGACTTTTCGGGGTGTGAACGGCACCCCGAAGCGGATTAAGTCCGCAACCAGAGGTACCACTGTAATAGTGAAATACAATTAAGAAGAAGTACAGTGGTACCTCGGGTTACAAACACCTCGGGTTACAGACTCCGCTAACCCGGAAGTAGTACCTCGGGTAAATAACTTTACCTCAGGATGAGAACAGAAATCATGTGGCGGTGGCGCGGCAGCAGCAGGAGGCCCCATTAGCTAAAGTGGTACCTCAGGTTAAGAACGGTTTCAGGTTAAGAACGGACCTCCGGAATGAATTAAGTTCGTAACTAGAGATGCCACTATATATAAATAGTGATAGTGATATTTTAGGGAGCAGGCTAATAGGTGGGGCCCATGACTTACATCATAGGAGCCTACACAACACCAACCACTATTGCTGTATGTAGGCTTTATTTTATTTGTTTTTTATCTTATATTTTGGAAATGTACATCCAGGGTTTTTTTCCTTTTAAATTTTTTGGGGGGCCTCCAACAGAGTGGGGCCCTAAACTATAGCTTGTTTAGCTTATGCGTAAATCTGGCACTGTATCCGCCTCATTCTGCCTAGTGGCAGGGCTGCCCTACTGTGTGGAAGTGAAGGGTTTCTTTCTGAAGAGTGCTCATTTATCAGGTCGCCAGTCAGCATTTCTTGACAGAACATTCCACCGCTGTAATTCTGTCCCCCTCCAGAACGTGAAACGCCAGGAGAATCCGAAGTCAATAAGAATATTTAATAAACACAAGCAGTCCAGGAAGAGCGCGAGTGAATTATTGCCAGATTGTTATCCTTAAGGGCCCTATTCCATTCAATTTGATCCCCTTAAAAACTAATTTTCTTTTATTTCATTTGAGCAACTGCCCTTCCCCACCACTTCGCAGCAATCACCTCTCTGGTGAAGAGGTGAGGGGAAGCTCAGTCAGATGGGGGAGAGAGGAAGAGAAGAGAAGAGAAGAGAAGAGAAGAGAAGAGAAGAGAAGAGAAGAGAAGAGAAGAGAAGGAGGAAGAGGAAGAGGAGGAAGAAGAAGAGGAGGAGGAGGAGGAGGAGGAGGAGGAGGAGGAGGAGGAGGAGGAGGAGGAGGAGGAAGAAGAAGAAGAAGAAGAAGAAGAAGAAGAAGAAGAAGAAGAAGAAGAAGAAGAAGAAGAAGAAGAAGAAGAAGAAGAAGAAGGGGAGGAAGAAAGGGGGGAATTGCATTATTGAAACAAGAGTCAAACCATATGAAAGAGTGGAAATGGGAAGCTTCTTGCCTGGAGATCCTTGCCTGATATGTTTTTGTGTGTGTTTTTTTAGTGTATGTCTTCAAAAACTAATAAAGATTGAATTTTTTTTAAAAAAATCCTTTATGATACCAAGATTGAGCAAACTTTAAAAGGAACGTGCTGGAGACACAAAGCAATGACTTTACACCAGTGTTTCCCAAACTTTAGTCCCCAGCTGTTTTTGGATTACAATGCCCATCATCCCTGACTACTGGTCCTGCTAGCTGGGGATGATGGGAATTGTTGTCGAAAATCAACTGGAGACCCAAGTTTGGGAAACCCCGGTTTACTGTACATCAATCCTTTGAATAGTGAGCTCAGCTGGTCAGTGCCACTAGGACTGTGGCCAAATTGGAGAAACAGAGAAATAAGAGGGTGCGGGCAGTATACTTGAGGTGACCCCAGTAGAGAATGGTGCCCATTGGGACTGGTGGAGCAGAAGGCAAGTAGCACAAGAGGAGACAGGTTCAAAGCCAATGACAGTCAGGGCTTGTTGACTCTAGCTTTGTCCTTCTCCTCCTCTTACCTTCTGGGTTCTTCAAGGAAAATAAGGAGGAGGAAGACGACAGGCACTTTCAGCCCCTGAGCTGGCTGCAAGTAAGGAGGCAATCAGTCAGGTGGGAGCTGGCCGAAGGCAGACTTCAGTTGGTGAGGCATTGCTCCATTTGCCTTTATGGAGCAGCCTTCACTGTCCCCATGCATTTTGCTGCTGCACCCTCACGGGAACCAGCTGACTTGCGAGAGCACCGCACCACTACAAGTGCAGAATCCTCCTCCTCCCTGAGCTCAGCTGTGGCGGCACCGGAGGGGGGAAACGGGACATCCCAGGATCAAATCAGAAGCCCGGATGCTTTCTGTAATTCTGGAGATGTCCCGGGGAAATCAGGACACTTGAAGGATATGGCTTCCTAATAATAAATGCCATGAGCTAGGCAGTCATTTCATGTTTGGCAGTGCCCCTACAACGCAACTCCTGGGCCTGCCTTGAATTAATGGAGTTCAGCGAGAGGGCAGAAAATCCCCGATCACTTTTAATTGTTTGTGCTGGAACTCTCCAAAGGAGGTCAGGGAGCCAAGGTACTCGGGCTTTGCTCAGACGAGATGCAGAATGACTGATAATTTGAGAGGCCCTACAGAGAGAGATTGCAGCCGCTTATATCATAGCTGGGAAATCAAAAGCTAAAGGGAGGACAGAGGAGAGCAAGCTCCATCGCTCTACCACGCTCCAAGGACCCTTGTGGTGTTCTGCACGACAATCTATAGAAGGTATTAGCCTCATCTAATCCAGCTCCCATAATTCTTTGGGGAAAGCCATGACTTTTTAAAGTGGTATCATAATGTTTTTAATGTATAGTGTGAATGTGGCCTACACAGTGTAGAATTCAACTAAGGAGCTCACGTCCACAAGAGGCATTGATGTCCACCAACTTGGATGGCTTTAAAAGAGGAATTGAGAAATTTGTGGAGGAGAGGACTACTACCCGTGAGGGGTATCCACTGCCTCTTAATACCAGCTGCTGGAGGCCATAGGAAGGTTGAGTGCTCTTGTGCTCAAATCCTGCTTGCTGATTTTCCACAGTCATCTGTTTGGCTGCTGTGAGAACAGGATGCTGGACTAGATGGGCCCTTGGCCTCATTCATAGAATCATAGAGTTGGAAGAGACCACAAGAGCCATCCAGTCCAACCCCCTGCCAAGCAGGAAACACCATCAAGGCATTCTTGACATATGCCTGTCAAGCCTCTGCTTAAAGACCTCCAAAGAAGGAGACTCCACCACACTCCTTGGTAGCAAATTCCACTGCCGAACAGCTCTTACTGTCAGGAAGTTCTTCCTAATGTTTAGGTGGAATCTTCTTTCTTGTAGTTTGAATCCATTGCTCCGTGTCCGCTTCTCTGGAGCAGCAGGAAACAACCTTTCTCCCTCCTCTATATGACATCCTTTTATATATTTGAACATGGCTATCATATCACCCCTTAACCTTCTCTTCTCCAGGCTAAACATACCCAGCTCCCTAAGCTGTTCCTCGTAAGGCATCGTTTCCAGGCCTTTGACCATTTTGGTTGCCCTCTTTTGGACACGTTCCAGCTTGTCAGTATCCTTCTTAAACTGTGGTGCCCAGAACTGGACACAGTACTCCAAGTGATGTCTGACCAGAGCAGAATACAGTGGTACTATTACTTCCCTTGATCTAGATGCTATACTCCTATTGATGCAGCCCAGAATTGCATTGGCTTTTTTAGCTGCTGCATCACACTGCTGACTCATGTCGTTTGTGGTCTACCAAGACTCCTAGAGTCTGCTGCTTTGATGAAAGTACTCTCCTACTGTGGCAGACGGGAGGAGTTTCTGCTGTTCCTGGAACATGTGCAGAGGAGGGCGACCAAGATGATCAATGGCCTGGAAACCAACCTTATGAGGAGCGGTTGAAGAAGTTAGGTATGCTTAGCCTGGAAAAGAGGAGACCGAGAGGAGATAGGATAGCCATCTTCAAATATCGAAAGGGCTGTCACATGGAAGAGGGAACAAGATTGGTTTCCCCTGCTCCGGAGTGTAGGAATTGAACCAATGGCTTCAAGTTACAAGAAGGGAGATTCTGATTTAACATCAAAAACTTTCTGACAGTAAGACCTATTCGTCAGTAGAACAGATTCCCTTGGAAGGCTGTGGACTCTCCTTCCTTAGAGGTTTTTAAGCAGAGGTTGGATGGCCATCTGTCATGGGTGCTTTAACTGAGATGCCAACGTTGCAGGGGGTTGGACTAGATGACCCTTGGGTCCCTTCCAACTCTACAATTCCATGATTCCATGATTCAGTGGAGCCTTCAGAGTCCAAGGTGGTAATGCCGCAACCTGTGGCCAGAGGAACATGGACCACACACACCCCAGGCTTGTGGGAAGCAGGGATTTTGTCTTAGGCGGCTGGCCTTGCTTGCCTCAGAGTCCTCAGCACCATCACCTGAATAGAAGCTGACTCCTGGTCCCTGACATTCCCCACTGCTAAGGGGTAGCACAGCAGAATCAGGAGGCCGCAGAAGAGAGCAAGTTTTTTATTTTTAAAAAAATTCCTTTATGTTCCAGAAAATAATGGAAATGCCTTATTCTGCCCGACAAAAGCCAGCCTAAGTAGCACTTCTGCCTCAGAAATGAAAGCCCAGGCCCACCTTTGAAAAGGTGACCTACATTTGCAAATGCAAAAGGAAGCAAAAAAAAGCAGGAATCTAGAATGGCAGAGACGGAGGAATGGAAGCTGTTGTTTTCACTGCAATGCTTGTGCCAAGTAATCGCTTTGATAGGAATCCTTTTTCATCTCTCCCGTTCCCTCCTCTCGCTGCTGTCGCTCGTCATCCTGTTTTAAAAGTCAAAAGAATAAAGGCAGAAATTTTGAGGTTTGACTTATTAAAAGCTCTTAGACATATATATATATATATATATATATATATATATATATATATATATATATGACATATATATATATATATATATAAGCATTTCAGGAAAACTCATTCTGAGATAAAAGTCTATCATCAGAGAATGAGAATTACAGCAGACTTAATCGATTCTGATATAATCAGATTTCTTTTTACCTCTCCCCCCCCCCTTAATCCTGCTAGGCTTCCTTTCTTCTTTTCTTTCTTTTTCTTTTTTAAAAGAAAAAAAACATTTTTCTATGCCGGCAGCATAAGGTATATTGGGCTGAATGCAATGGCAAATGAGAAACTTTATCTTCTAACCTTCCTTTGTCTACAAACCTCTGAAGGGAACAAGAGGTCATCAGCGATGGCTGGAAAAATTGTTCCCAGATGAGCAGAATATTACACACACACACACACACACACACACACACACACACACACACACACACAATTTCAATTACACCAATGTGGGAATTGTGAATGTAAAAAAAAAAAAACCTAGGGGAGCCAGGGAGGGATGTTGGGTCTTAAAGTGCTGTTTTGCAAACCATGATTTAGCCCTGCACAAGTAGGAAAAATAAATGGTTTTCCTGGAGTAACAGACAGTCTGACAGTTTTATATTAGATGGGGAGATGAAGCTGTCACTGCAGAAGATACTGGCTAAGAGCAACCCAAAATGTCAGCAAATCTACGTATCTCTTTACTGCAGGAGAAATGTGTATGTGTTTGTATTGCAAACACATATATGCATAATCTGCTAAACGGGAGGGAAACCACATCCTATTTGTAGGAGCAGAACCTGGAGATTTCTTATTCCCTCCAGAAATGATGCAGAAGGAATAAAGAGCATCCTCCATTCACACCTGGATACAGGCACTCCTTTTCCTGGCATGCATTAGACCCCAAAGACAACAAGAGGAAATCAAAGCGGACCATTCTAATGCATAAGTACTGCATCACAGACTTGCAATGGCATTCCAGCAAGAAAATCCACATCTTTGGAGAGCTGACAATTCAGACATTTGCTTTCTGGTTCCAAGCAAGCCCACTTTTTGACAGCAGATTTCATTTTCAGTATTCAAGAGGAAAGCTTGGGGGGGGGGAACCCAGCCTCGCAATTATTATTTTTGTGTGTGCTGATCTTCCCATTAAAAGGAATTCAGCTGCCAAGGGTGGCCAGAGTCCCTGGGTACACCAGCGTACATGCTGTTAAGAGAGGAAAAGCTGGAGTAAATAGGTCCTTGGTCTAATCCAACAAGGCAATTCTTATGCCCTTATCATGTGCAGTCAGAAGGGGACAGGCCATAATGCCTGTTCGTATATAACTGAAGTGTCACAGCAGCTGTTTCCACATGGCTGGATCCTACACTGCTGGGGTGCGATCTGTAGAAAGGAGCTGCATGGGTCAGGTAACTGACGTGGTTACTTCTGACACCAAGGTTCCCACTGGGAGTCAGTGACAGTAATATGGGAACGAACCTTCATTTACTCATAGTTATCGGCTAACCAGGGAAGTGGGGGAAAGCATGCCAGGTGAGGTTGACTGTATGTGCAAAGGGATGCCTAATGGTTCAAACAAGTCCAACTTCACCCAAGTAAGAATTATTTCTATATTTCCATCAGTATATTTATATCAGTACATGCGCATAGATGGAAACATACTGTTATGAGTTGGTGGGCGCTAGACACTTCTAAATTCCTAGACCCCAGTAAGTGCTTGAATTTAATTAAGCCTCCTGAACCCCTGGATCCAGCAAGGGTTAGAATATAAGCCAGGCCAGCTTCCTCAGGAGATAATCACCTGGGAGATGAGCCATGAAGAAAACAAAGGAAAGGTAATGAGCCATTAAAGAAGCCAAGGAGATGGGTTCTTTGTTGGACGGGAAATGGGCCAGGCCCCTCCTCCAGTTCTAAGATAATGAAAGGAGCTAAAGCCAGAATTCAGAGTTGAGAGTTGTTTGTGATGTGATCTAGAGGAATAAAGGTTGCAGGCTGTTAAAGGCAGCAAGCTGGAGATTGTTTGGTATGTTTGGGATGGTAGCTAGAAGCATGTAGATATGTTTGTTGGTCTGGTGACTTCTGTTTCAGTGTATCTGAAGAAGTGTGCATGCACACGAAAGCTCATACCTATGACAAACTTAGTTGGTCTCTAAGGTTCTACTGGAAGAAGAAGAAATTATTTTTTTTATTTTGTTTCGACTACACCAGACCAACACGGCTACCTACCTGTAACTTAAAAAAAGCTGTATGCATTAAACATTGAGCTATATTTATGTAGCTGTGCATCATCCTTAATTTGATTTTTCACCAACAACAGCAGTAACGGTAATAATGTGTAAGCAAACAGCTGCCCTGCCCCTTTCACTCAGCACTGCTGACCACTGCAAAATATAAAATTGTTCAAGCAGTTTATAGCAATCAGTGCTTAATAGCTATATTCCTCCTTGGCCCATCTATTCATTTATTATTTTGCTATGTTCAAATGCCAGAAGCAAATCTCTTTCGCTCTCCAGTTGCCTTAACTGTGTGCTCCGATCTTGGCTTCCATTCTCATCCACGCTTCCCAGTGGCCCATCAGCTTTGGTGTGATCAGGGCCGTCTTAAGCATATCTGGCGCCCTGGCGCAAACATCCCTCCAGCACCCCCCCGCCCCGTTCCCAGCGCGGCTGTCTGGCGGGCGCAGCACGCAGCATGGCTACCGCAGGCTCAGCAGCATGGCACCCCCCTGGCGGCCCAGCACCCTGGCGCCCTGCGCCACCCAGCCTTGCCGTAGGGTGTGATCTCCCAAGTAGACGAAACCAAACACTGGGCTATAAAGTCAGAAATCAAAGCCCGCATCAATTAGATCACTGTGTTTTCAAACATTCTACCTGGAAGGAACTTTTCCCACATTGACTGATGCTGCAATCCTGTGCATCTTTACTTAGTAGCGATTCCCACTGTAATCAGCAATGTGTACACAGGATTGCAGACTCTGACTATACGGTAAGCCTACACTTAACCTCCTAGTGGTGCAGCCATACAACTGTTAGCACATTTCCAAAGCTAAGCAGGGTCCAGTATGGTTTCAAATTGGATGAGGAAACTGCAGTATGAGATTCCTGCATTGCAGGGAGTTGGACTAGATAATCCTCAGGGTCCTTTACAATTCTCTGATTCTAAAAGAACCTGAAAAAGACATGCAT
Organism: Zootoca vivipara; assembly: GCF_963506605.1. Taxonomy (NCBI): domain Eukaryota; kingdom Metazoa; phylum Chordata; class Lepidosauria; order Squamata; family Lacertidae; genus Zootoca; species Zootoca vivipara. The sequence continues at coordinate 8,477,824 of NC_083283.1, forward strand.
TGGGGTTGCACTGCCAATTGCGGAGGAACATGAATTGCATAGGATTCTGGGGTACACATTATGTCTGTTGGGTCAGCATATTCCCAAGTGTAACAACATGTTATTCTTTGAAGGAGAACTTACTTGAAAATGACTTACAGATGGTATTTAACTCCAAGTAGACTTGCTAAAATGTATAAGATTGAATTTGGTAAGTACTGGGAGGCAAAGAGGTTGAGGGAGCTTTTTTTTCATATGTGGTGAACTTGTAAAAGGGTTTTGGGAAATGATTCATAATGAATTGAAAAAAATGTTTAAAAATACTTTCCCAAAAAAAACAGAGTCCTTTCTGTTGGGGATAATCCAGACTGAAATTCCCAGGTGTCAAAAAAGGTTATTTATGTATGCTAATACTGCGGCCCATGTTTTGTTAGCCCCAAAATGGAAAACGAACGAGGTCCCGACCAAAGAAGAATGGCAACTCAAGCTGACAGAATATGTGCAGCTTGCAAACTTAACATACAGAATAAGAGAACAAGAAGAACATATGTTTAGAGAAGATTGGAAAGCGATTATCGAATATATGGGAAATAACTGTGTACAGCTGAAAATGCTGGCAGCATTAAGATAAATTCAACAGTGAAAAAAGTTTTGATGGGTGTACTAATGGAATACTAAATGGTATAGTTTCTGTAAAAGATGCAGGGATTAAAGATACTATGTAAAATGAACCACAGAAAGAGAAGAAGGGAAGTCATTGATACAGTCATACCTCGGGTTGCAAACATGATCCGTGCGGGAGGTGCATTCGCAACCCGCAGCGCCGCATCTGCGCACTCGGGTGATGTGATTCGGCACTTCTGCACATGCGCATGATGTCATTTTGTGTTTCTGTGCATGTGCGAGCGCAAAACCCGGAAGTAACCCGTTCCCGTACTTCCAGGTTCAGCAAAGAGTGCAACCCGAAAACACATAACCCGCAGGGTTCGAATCCCGAGGAATTTTAAGGGTGTAAAAACGAGTGCTTTAAATTGTAAAACAGAAAATTTAATAAAAATGATATAAAAAAGAAAAGGGGAAAGTGTTGTAATGGTTATGGCAGATCCATTCCAGGGTTCCAGAATAACCTGGGATGTTCCTAGACCAGTCCATCACATGACTTGCAGGAGACAGACAGGAGAAATTGGAATTCTGGAGGGAAGAATGGCAGCCTGTATATAGCTATGAGCAAGGAAGGAAATCTAAAACAAATCTGTTCATCCAATAAACATAGCCTGAATCCAGGTTCTTATTTCCAAGAGTCCCAGGCCTCTGAATACTTGGGTGATTATTCCCCTGAAGGGATGACAGGGGCAGGCAGGAATAGCAGTGGAACGCCCTCCCTTCAGATGTCAAGGAGATAAAGAACTACATAACTTTTAGAAGACATCTAAAGGCAGCACTGTATTGGGAAATTTTTTAATGTGTGATTTTTTAGTATGTTTTATATATGCTGTAAGCCAGAGTGGCCAGGGAAACCCAGCCAGATGTGCAGGGTATAAATAAAATAAGTTGTTGTTGTTGTTGTTGTCGTTGTCGTCGTCACAAGTCATAGTGGAGAGTTTTGACTAAACGTGATCCACCTGGAGAAGGAACTGGCAAGCCACTCCAGTATCCCTGCCAAGAAAACTGCATGGACAAAGACAACAGGCATATAAAAGTTATGACGCTGGAAGATGAGCCCCTCAGGTCGGAAGGCGTCCAACATGCTACTGAGGAAGAGCTTTGTCAAACCATCTCCCTAACATGGATTTTGGAAATTTTCCTTATTGTCCGAAATGTGTTTGTCTAATTATTTCCAAAAAAAAGGTATAGATATGAATAGCATCTCTTCACCAATAGCACACTTTTTACATTGGGGTGTGGGGTGTGTGAGGTATCTATTGTGTGACAACAACTCTAATATTAGAAAGTGGCTGAAATTTATTGGGTTATTTCTGCACAGTGAAAATCTGAAGTTGGATTAATGTCCCTCCAGCACATACTAAATCAATTTCATACATATGCTCATATTTTCACTGGAGTGACACCTTGTCATGGTTGTATTTTGGTTAAAAGACGAGGGAAACAAGCCAACTACTGAGAATCTGAACCCTTGCCCTCTTTTTTTAAAAAAAAATCAAAAAAAATTTCTCACCATTTAGTCTTCAGTATGTTTCAGACTTAAATGTGAAATAGAAAAAAAATATGCATCATTTCTTGAGGAAAAATGTCTAGTTACAAAAGGCCCTGAATGAATAGTGTTATTGTTGTAAGTGCAACGTGCAACAGAAAGTTGCAGCGTGGCATTCTCCCTGTTCAGTATTTCGGCTGCACAATTCTCTCCAGTTTTCTGTCCATTTCAGGTGAATCTACCTGATTTGCACTTTCCAAAGCAAGACACACTTCTCTGAATTTTGCAAAATGCACATTCTAGGGTAACCGGTGCATATAAATGCATATATTCATGAAAGCAGCATACGAAAGCTTTGCAAATCTGTGAATACAAGGCAAAATTGTATACAAACCGTAACTCACCAAGGGGAAGTCCCAGCATACTTTATATCATGTAGGATGGTGTTACAACTAAGCTTGCACTGCAACAGCTACAGGGTTTTTCTTTAAAAAAATGCTTCCAGATTTTTGCACCAGTTATTCCATTTGCAGAATTAGGGGTACATGCAGAAATGTCCTTTGATATATTTTATATCTATATATAGATATACACCCGCCTTACGCTGGATGAACTGCATTTGCAGCTACGAGATTGTACCTTTGTAGCCGTGTGTGTGTGTGTGTGTGTGTGTGTGTGTAATTTAAGATTTTCCCAGTTGCTAATCCATCCGGCCAAGACATATGCCTGATGAGGGGCATAATTAACTGGGTGCTGAGCCGATAATGATCCCGTGCCCTTCTGCCAAAACTGGATGTGAACCCTGCATCAAAAGGTAATGGCAAGCAGATTTCACAAAGCACATTATGCGAGTCAAATAGCTACATGGGAAATACTCAGATCTGCTTCATGCTCAGATCTGTTGAATTACAAATACATAAAAAGAGGAAAGGAGGCAAAGAGACAGACCAAGCTATTTCCATAAGAGAACAATAAACAAGGCCAACGCCCTGCCATAAAAAGGCAAGAAATGTGGTTAGGAGAGAGGGGAGGCAATAATACGCTTTGTACTTTTTCTTTGTTAACTGCCATGCAAATCTGCGTAACAAGCTGAGGTGAGATTTCCACAACCTTGGAAACCTGCTGCTGTGGATGAGAAGAAAGAAAATGTTGACCTATGACCTGGAGGAAGCACATGCCCATTTCCCTGCCCCATCAGAAAACAGATGGGTGATCTTGGGAAATCTCTCAGCATCAATTTCCCAACCTAAACCCAATACTCTTCTATCCCATTCTTGTTTCTAGGAATTTGGAGAAAGATACAATGCGGGGACCCTTTCATGGATCACTGCCTTGTCGTGGCGAAGAGGCTTGAACAACTCAGAGAAGCTATGAGCTATGCCATGCAGGGCCACCCAAGATGGACAGGTCATAGTGGATAGTTTTGACTAAACGTGATCCACCTGGAGAAGGAACTGGCAAGCCACTCCAGTATCCCTGCCAAGAAAACTCTATGGACAAAGGCAACAGGGCATATAAATGTTATGACACTGGAAGATGAACCTCTCAGGTCGGAAGGTGTCCGACATGCTACTGAGGAAGAGTGGAGGACGAGTACAAGTAGATTCAGAGCTGATGAAGTGGCTGGGGCAAAGCCTAAAGGTGGCTCAGTTGCGGATATGCCTGGAAGCGAAAGGAAAGTCCAATGCTATAAAGAAAAATATTGCATAGGAACCTGGAATGTAAGCCTCATGAGAAGAGAAGACTCCCTGGAAAAGACCCTGATGTTGGGAAAGATGGAGGGCACTAGGAGAAGGGGACGACAGAGGATGAGATGGTTGGACAGTGTTCTTGAAGCTACGAACCAGTTTGACCAAACTGTGTGAGACAGTGGAAGACAGGAGTGCTGACGTGCTCTGGTCCATGGGGTCATGAAAAGTCGGACACGACTAAACGACTAAACAACAACAACAATGCGGGGAAGGCGTCTTATTCCCCTCCATCCCTCACAACAATTCTGCTTGTGTGATGAGGCTGAAAAATCGTGGATAGACCTGAGCAGTGTGGCCTTGCAGGAATCCAGATCCAGTGATTGTATCCAACGCTAGTCAGAGTAGACCTATTGAAATTACTGTGTGTGACAAGCTGAGATCCAGTAATTTCAACGACTCTACTCTTAGTAGAACTTAGCTCAGGGGTCAGCAGACTTTTTCAGCAGGGGGCCAGTCCACTGTCCCTCAGACCTTGTGGGGGGCACACAAGAAGAAGAAGAAGAAGAAGAAGAAGAAGAAGAAGAAGAAGAAGAAGAAGAAGAAGAAGAAGAAGAAGAAGAAGAAGAAGAAGAAGAAGGAGGAGGAGGAGGAGGAGGAGGAGGAGGAGGAGGAGGAGGAGGAGGAGGAGGAGGAGAAGGAGAAGGAGAAGGAGAAGGAGAAGGAGAAGGAGAAGGAGAAGGAGAAGGAGAAAAGAACTAATTCCTATGTTCTGCAAATAACCCAGAGATGCATTTTAAAAGGACACGTTCTACTCGTAAAAACACACTGATTCCCAGACGGTCCGCGGGCCCGATTGAGAAGGCAATTGTTCGCATCCGCCTTAGTTTGCCTACCCATGACTTAGCTGATGGGAATCCCAGGTCCCACCCCCCAAAAAAACCCACACAATTCTGACAGTTTGGGCTCAGTCCCAGCTGAAATGACAACCCCACCAATTTGCAAATGGCAAAATCACTGAATCATATACAGTAATTGTAGAGTAGAAAGGGGTCCCAAAAGCCATCTAGTCCAACCCCTGCAGTGCAGGAATCACAGCTAAAGAAACCTGGGCAGATGGTCCTCCAACCTTTGTTTAAAACTCTCCAGTGAAGGAGAGCCCACCACTTTCCACTTTAAACTGTCATGGCTTTCTGCAAAGGATCCTGGGAAGGACAGCTGGCAGCTGTAAGGAGACCCCAATCCCAATGTGGTTTAACAATCAGTCCCTCTTCTCACGGAGCTCTGGGAACTATAGGGGAGTAGGTGGTCTCTCAACAATTCTCAGTGCACTTAAAAACTACAGTTCCCACAATTCTTTAAACCACCATGATGTGCAAAGTGGTCTGATACTGTTTTCAATGTTACACAGATGAGGCCCGAGATTGCTTTTTTGTGGAACACTTGACTCTTCCAATGCCATATTCCTAAAACACACACACACACACACACACACACACACACACACACACACCATTCAGACAGAAATTCAGTGTAGAATCAGAACAAGGAAAAGAAGGAAAGATCACATGCACTCGCTCTATTGCCCTGCCTCTGAGCATTGATTGAGCATAGGGTCTCTTCAGAAGAACTGATCAATGCTTGGAGGTGAGAGGTGGGGTCAGTAGCCCAGCCTCACTCCCCCTGTGGACAGATTGAATTGTGGGCTGAACAAGATTTGTGAGCGCTTGTTTTTCTTGTTTTCATTTTAAGGAAGCATACTATCTCCGCATCACTGCGGTCAGCATCTTTTGACCCCCACAGATTTCTCCCAGCGAATGGTCTCCAACCACATCATTCCAGCTCAAAACACCTTCTCCTCCTCCTCCTCCTCCTCGCCAAAATAACATGCAGCTCAAAACAGGCATCCGTTCTGTATGAGAACGGGAAGCAATAAGGGGTGGTGTGGGGAGAGAGAACTGAGCTTTCAAGTGAGAAGGAAATTAGGACACCGACGTGGGGAATTGGAAAAGAAGATGCAACTGACAAGGCGGGATGGAGCCTGAAATAGTACAAAGAACCTAAGAAGAATCTCGATGCAGGATCAGGCCGAATGCCCACCTAGTCCAGCATCCTGTTCTCACAGTGGCCAACCAGATGCCCACATGGGAAGCCTGCCAGCAGGACCCAAATGAAACAGCTCTTCCCCCTGCTTGTGATCCCCTGAAACTGGCATTGAGAGGCTAGCTGCCTCTGGCAGTGGAGGGAAAGTATAGCCATTGAAAGACTCTGGGCAGATCTATGCCATACATTTAAACCATATCCAATACCCATTTAAAACATTCATTATCTGAGGCCCTTCTTTGTGTGCCTCCTCCACGTGAGGTCTGGAGGGTGGCAACACAAGAATGGGGCCTTCTTTGCAGTGGCTGGCTCCCTATTTGTGGAATGCTATCCCCAGGGAATTTCGCCTGAAGCCTTCATTATACACCTTATACAAATAATCCAGAGATGCATTTTAAATAACAGGACACATTCTACTCATGTTAATACACGCTGATTCCCAGACCGTCCTCCGCGGGCCGGATTTAGAAGGCGATTGGGCCGGATCCAGCCCTCAGGCCTTAGTTTGCCTACCCATGAGCTAAACTGTAGGGTTTTGTTTTGTTTTTACAATGGGAGGAATACAGAGAGAAGAAATGCCATGATGCTTCTGTAGCCACACAACCGAACACCTTCATCTGCCCCAGCTGCAACAAAACATGTCTCTCCCATATCGTTTTCTACAGCCAAAGCAGGCGCTACAGCCTTCCAACTGCTTGACTTCACCCCCAAAAGTGCAGTCTTCCATTGTCTCCCGAGATGGACTGATGTCAAGAATGATCAGCTGGAAAGGTCACAAAGACAGATGAAGCCTTGTGGAGATAGTATTGTGGCAGAGCTGATGGGTTGGGTTCTGCTTCTCATCTTTCCCACTGCTGCAGCCAACACACACACACACACACACACACACACACACACACACACACACACACACTTTGGTGACAGATGGAACTTGGGCTAACAGGATTTGAGACAGGTAACTTTTGTGTATCAAAAAGAATTAAGGAATGAGAAAGAAGCCAACATGGTATCAGCATTAAAAATGGATCAAGATGAACCAAAGGCAGCACGAAGCAGAGCACAGACAGATGGGCTACCCAATAGAGATCCAACTCTCTCGGCAAGAGATGTCATTGAATTAAAACATTTGGGCGTAGGAACCGTTTGTAGATGTTCAGTTCCCTCTCCTGCACCTCCGCTCAGGGAAGAAGATGGCAGGGAGGAGGGAGGGAAATAGTGTTCTGCTCAGAAAGTTTCCTGCAGCAGCAAGCAGGAAAGCCAGTCGACACCAGGCCTTTTTACAGGCAGGGCAGAGTAGAAATGGCACGTGCTTCTTTGCGAATGTAAACCCAGCATGGATGGGGCAGGCTAATCCCATTTTTCTCCCCACAGAGGGCAGGGCAGGGCATGCTCAGCCCAGCACATTTTACTGCCAGACCCAGGGCCGGATTTATGTTTGATGAGGCCCTAAGCTACTGAGGGCAATAGGGCCCTTTGTATGTCCAGCTGTCCTTTGTCAACAACAAATTCTTGCTGTTTTTTGTGTTGAATATATGATATGGTAATTTATGGACCTAATAGGTATCTAAAGCCATTTGCACATAACAAAAATATGTATTTTATCAAAGTTTATTTGCTTTTCATCTTATATTTTGGAAATGTACATCCAGGTTTTTTCCTTTAATTTTTTTTGGGGGGCCCCCAAGAGAGTGGGGCCCTAAGCTATAGCTTGTTTAGCTTATACGTAAATCCGGCACTTGCCAGACCCAATGGACAAGATGGAACTTCTCACCTGTTATTTATTTAAATTTGTTGTTGTTGTTGTTGTTGTTGTTGTTGTTGTTGTTTTCGTTCCACTCTTCAGCCAAAAAAGGGGAGAGACTCCCAGAGTGGCTTGCACACATCAGTGATAAAGAGAGACCCTGCCCTCAGATATACCGGTACCATCGAAAAAGACATGACACAAAAGAATGAATTGAGAGGGAGGGTGGGAAAGAAAGCCCAGGAACAATGGCTTAGATATGGAGTTCTTGAAGTGGCCAGCTTGTCTTCTCAGTGGCAGCTCACAAACTTTGGAACTCCCTCCTTGGAGAAGCTAGACTCGCTCCCTCCTTGCTGTCCTTCTGCCAGTGGGTGAAGACTTCCTTGTTTCAACAGGAATTTAATGACTGCATTTAATGAAATGGCTGGTGCTGTTTTTATTGTGATTATCTGTATGTTTTGAACAGATTTTATATACAGGCAATGACCATTTTACGCATGTTCAACTGACCCGCAATCGCCAACGAGCAAGTCCTTTTGGACCCAGAAGAATGGGGTCAGACCAGGGGTCAGAACACGGCAGGGCATACTTACGGTATGTTGATGGATGTGGGAGCCAGGAACAGAACCCCCATATGTATATATTATACATACCGCCTGTATGTATATAGTTTTAATTCTAATAACATTTGATTGCTTTTTTCTATATTTTTAGCAATTGTTTTCAGCTGTAATCCACCTTCAGGTCAAAAGGCGGGGTATAAATAAATATAGAAGAATACTTTCTTGCAGGAGGAGTCACCAAGGCAGTACTAAAGGAATAACTACCTGGCTGGCAATAGACATAGCAGAGTGAACACTATGCCTGGCAGATTTGCCAACCTTTGGACTATAGCAACCCTTGGCACTAGATGGAGGTGGAGCTGGGTTTATTTGGCAGATCTGAGGACCGTGGGCTCAGGAACTTGCTCCTTCTTTTGCCTCTGAGACTGAGCCCCATCAGTGTCCTCCTGACACTAGGCCAGTACAGAAGCAAATGGAATAATAGAATCACGGTGATGGAAGGGACATTAGTGGACACTTAGTCTGATCCCACAGCACAGAACAGGCCCTGCAATGCAGGATGAAACTGCTGTATCCCTGTCAGATGACTATCCAGCCATCTGACTTAAAACACCTCCAGTGAAGGAGAGAGCCCACCATCTCTGGTGGCCATCTGTTCCACTGTCACCCAGCCCTTACCATCAGGAGAGGTGCAGGCACCCTCCTGATGTCATTGGACACCAGCTTCCTTCAACCCTGGCCATTGGCCATGCTGGCTGGGACAGGTGGGGTTTGGAGTCCAACAGCATCTGAGGAGTAGAGATCATTGGCTACCCCTGCATTAGAAAGCTTCCCATAATGTTTAGCTGAATTCTGCTTCCTTGCCATTTTCACCCACTGGTTCCAGTCCTCCCTTCTGAGACATTTATGGAGATTGGATGATTCATCGCTATTGATTCCATTGTTTATTTTATGCTCTGATCTTATTTGTTGGATTAACAGCCCCGGGCAAGTGTCATGGGAGTGCGATAAGGTGCTCTGGTTAGCAGAAGAAAAGCAGCGTTGAAATATATTCAATACAAAAGAAATAAAAGTGTTCCACCTCCATATCACGGTTAGCAGATGGAAGGCTGAAGCATGACATTGCAGGTTCCTCTGGGAGTTGGGGGCCGTGACCCAGCCAGCCAGCCACTGACTGCACACAGACACATGGCCTCCTTGGGGACAGTGCTAACTAAGGAGTATAAACTAGAGGCATGCAAAAGATCTGGACTACCGTGAATCAAAAGACCTAGTCTGGGTACTTTGGACAGATTCAGAATTTGTCCAAGCTGGAGTATGTCAACATGAAGCAGATTCCACCCACATGCTTCACTGTGCCTACAAAAATGGGGCAGGGCGGGAATCTTCCATATAAGGAATGGGAGGGATTGGGGAGCTCTTTCGTGATTGATAGCTCTGGGTTCTAATGAGAGGGAATTGTTTCACCAGGGCTCTCCAGCCACAGTGCTTTGAGGGGTAAAAAGGTAAAGGTAAGGGGACTCCTGACCATTAGGTCCAGTCGTGACCGACTCTGGGGTTGGGGCGCTCATCTCGTGTTATTGGCCAAGGGAGCCGGTGTACAGCTTCCAGGTCATGTGGCCAGCATGACAAAGCTGCTTCTGGCGAACCAGAGCAGCACACGGAAACGCCATTTACCTTCCCGCTGGAGCGGTACCTATTTATCTACTTGCACTTTGACGTGCTTTCGAACTGCTAGGTTGGCAGGAGCTGGGACCGAGCAACAGGAGCTCACCCCGTCACAGGGATTCGAACCGCCGACCTTCTGATCAGCAAGCCCTAGGCTCAGTGGTTTAACCACAGCGCCACCTGGGTCCCTGCTTTGAAGGGTAGGGATGTTAATTTGAGGTACCACCTTGCTCTTGTCTGTTGTGTGCTCTTTGCTAGTTCTGTGAGTGCTGCTTGCTTGGAAAATTCTGGACACTGAAGTCCTTTTGCCACAGGCCTACACACCCACTCCTGTCAAAACAGCTTTGCTGCAGCTGTTGGTGCCAATTGAGCAGAACGTATGCCTGAAGCTGTTTTATTCATTCATCATAATTCCCTAGATCATGCGATCATCAAATTACGAAAGCTACCTTCTTACCTTTTTACCCCAGGAGAAAAATCCCCAGATCACTTTTTTTTGAGCTATGTGACTCTCTGACTCTCTCTCTCTCTCTCTCTCTCTCTCTCTCTCTCTCTCGTGTTATTATCACACAAATCCCAATAGGGTTGATGAACTGATTCCTTTTCAACCACTCTATATTGCAAAGGTTGCCGATAGGAGAACCACTGCAGCTGTCCTTCTGAAATTTGGTGTGGTTTGTCCCCTCAGAAGGGGCTGCTAAGCCTGCACAGTTCATCCAATTCTACTGAGAAAATAAAAAAGGTATAATTTGTTCCTTATTTCCAAAAAAAAAACACAATTTATAATATACTAATTTTATATTTTAATGGTGTCCAGCAAAAAAAGCCACTGGACCTATTTGTCTGTGATTTGGCTAGTTTTACTCACACACCACCTGCCTGCAAATTTCATTCAATTCTGCCAAGAAGAAGAAAGTTACAACCCTTCTTTGCTTCTGCCATAATAGTGAATGAGCGCGGCACATAGCTTCATTTTTCCAAATCAGGGTGGATCCTGAGCTGAATCAGGAAGCTTTCAAATTACTGCAGACCAGATATTGCTATTTTTCTGAAGCACCTAATTGAGATTTAAACCAATCCTTGTGGTTAGTGCACACCTCAAGCAAAAATCCATCCCTGTATTCCAGAACTGGAAGAAAAGCTAGTTTGCACTGTGCATCTACTCCCCAAAATAATTCAATGACTGGGGGGGATGTTGTTTCTGTGGCTATGTTTAATGGGCTCTCCAACTTTTCTCCTGATGAGATCTCAAGTACAATAAAAGAATGTGTATACAGAAAGCTCACCTTAAAATGCTTATTCACTCCAGAAAATTGCAATCCTCAAAGCAATTTGGAGTTCTTCCTTTTTTAAATGATGCACGTTTGTTCACAACCCACTTTATGAAACATCAAAGCCACCTGTAAGTCCCGATTACATATTAAAAATATTCATCTAGCCCTGAAATGTTAACCAGAGTTAAGAGCAAAACAATCCCCTCCCTCCCCGTGTTCTCCAACACAACTCTCTAAATGATCTTACTGTTTTACTAGCGTTTTCCCCCTGCACTGACAGCCTGCTTTGATGGTTTTCCTTTAAAATAAAAAAAAGTCATCAAATAAATTTAATGACAGCTGGCAACCCTGCAAAGATGCTTTGATGGAATCTGACATGACCACCAATGCTTTTTCAGATACATGCTGCTTGGGAGGTAAGAATACAGGCTGTTATCATTTCCGAAACGTAATCTCCTTCCAGTTATGCATATATCTAAAACAGATAATTTTTAAGTCAACATTCAGGGTCAAATTACAGTTTGTATTAAATACATGGATTGCATTTCATGTAATTTAGTTAAGATTTAGCTGTCAACTTTTGGATTTGAAAATAAGGGATCAACAGCCTCACCTGTCCTGGGGACAGTCTACGGTATATGTAACAATCCAGGATAGCAGTGGGAAACGGCGCTGGAATAAGAGAATTTCCAGCAAAAAAAGGGAAAGTTGACAGCTGTGGCTTGGAATAAGGGAGTTTCCTGCAAAAAAGGGAGGGTTGACAGCTATGAGTTAAGTGGTGGTGGTTTGTGTTTGTTTGTTTGTTTGTTTGTTTGTTTGTTTTTACATAGGAGCCGGTCTAGGATGGAGTAGGAAGCATCTTACATAGGAACACAGGAAACTTCACTGTACTGACTCAGGCCAACGACCCCTGTAGCTTAGTACTGTTTACACTGACTGGCAGCAGCAGCAGCAGCTCTGCCAGGGTTTCAGATAGGGATCTCTCCCAGTCCTATCGGGAGACTCCGGGGATTTATCCTAGGATGTTCTGCATGCAATTCAGATGCTGCATTACTGAGCTAAGGACTGCACAATGAATTCCTTCCACAAAGCTAATGGAACCTTTTAACTTTAAGAAAATCAGTTAAATCTGGGCTGTTGCAAAAGGGCTTTGAACTGAGTGCCATGCAAGCTATATACTGCTGCCTTAGAGATGTGTACAGCATATAACTGTGATTTTAACTGGGGTGTGTGTAGGCGCATGCGTGTGTTCATTATATTGTTATTTTGGTATATTATTCTGCACTATCAGATATGGAATTCTATTGCACAAGTTGCTTTGAGGGTCCTTCCAGAGTCAGCATTTAAATATCATCATTCTTGGAAGCTCCCTTGCACAGAGGCGGACCAATATTGGCAGTGGCAGTAGCCATCCAGGTTTTCAGATAGAGAACATTCCCAGCCTTATCAAGAGAGGCTGGAGGTTGAACCCCTGGGATCTTCTACACACAAAGCAAATGTACTAGCCCCGAGCAACTTAGTCCTTCCCATTTAGTGCCTGACCACCATTCATGCTTCTTCTGTCCCAGTTATATTATGAGTTAGGTGGATTTGTAGCGGGCTGGCCGGCCTAAGAGTGCTCACTAATGGTTCCTCATCATCTAGGGGAATAAATGTGACAACTGGGGTACATAGGGGCCAACTCCTGGGGCTGAGGTCCCTTTGCCCCCCCCCCATAAAATATTTGAGTGGCCTGGATCCCCCCAAAGTTGATGGGCATTGCCATTCAAATAGTGTGTGTGTGTGTGTGTGTGTGTGTGTGTGTGTGCCATGTCATGTCATCAATTATGTGGGGTGGGGCTTACCTCCACCCCAAATATTTTATTCAAGTTGGTACCCCTGGTGGGATGTCACAGAGTTTTGTCCTGGGCCAGCTGTTGTTCAACGTCTTTATAAATGACTTGGACGAAGGAACTGAGGGGATGCTCATCAGATTTGCAGATAATACCAAACGGGTATTAGAAGACAGAATCAGAATTCAAGACGGCCTCGGCAGCTTGGGGAACTGGGCCGAAGCTAACAAAATACATTTCAACAGGGACACAAATGTTAGGTTCTGCACTTAGGCAGGAAGAACCAGCTGCACAAATATAGGACCGGGGGGGGGGGGGACATCTGGCTTACTAGTAGCACGTGAAAATGGCCAGTTAAGTGCCACCATGTACATGTCCCAAGAGGTTGCCCTGTTGCCTTAGAGACATATGTGGGTAACTCTCCTCACTCAGCTGGAAAGAGGCATCATCTTTTAAGGTAACACTACAATAGCCAGAGTTTGCATGTGAGTTTTGGCCGATGCAGAAAGCTGGAGATACAGAGGTGTGTCTTGCTCTGTCATGCCGAACCCAAAGCTATGGCTTCAGTATCTTCCTGGAAACCTGGGGGGGGGGGGTCCTAAAACTGTATACTGTATTCTACAGACCCCACAGACCCCACTTACTTTCATTCTGACATCCTGACATGAAATGGAGCGGTATGTGCAACAACTGCGGGGTTGGGGAAAGCAGGCTAAGGAACCATCAAGATCCCTTTTAAATAATATCAACAGTCTGGTCGGGAGGAGGTGGAGTGGGACGCCGACAGATGCACATTAAGAGCGTAATTAGAGGAGGAAGGTGGAAGGGGGTGGGGAGGAATACCGAGTTCCAGGGTACTGTCTTTTTTGGTCGAGAGAGAGCTGCTGATTTCAAATGAATTCGCAGCAGACAGATGGTTGAGAAGGAGGCAACATCCATCCTTAAGAACTGCTGGGAGGAGAGGAGCGCTTTGTCAGGAAGTCGGGATGAGGAGACGGAAGACTTAGCACAGATAAACAGAGATTAAGGGGAACTGTGCAGGGTGCAGCTCAAAATGGCTGCTTTCGTCGAAAAGACGCACACATACACACCCAAAAAAAGAAATGAGGAAAGATGAAGGAGAACCCAAGAAAGAGCTTGCCAGTCTGCCTGGGCAGAAGGGGATGGAGGTTGTGCTTCTCAAGGCTGCATGCAGGTGTCCGTGAGTGGCAGTGGCCACGGGAGGAGAGGGATTGGAGACTGATTTGGAAGAAGGAATCAGTGATAGCAGGTTCTCCCCTTAAGGAGAGCATGGGTTGCGGAAGGGTTAACAAGACATTCCCTGGTTTGTTGGGCGGGTCAGTTTGGATGGCCACTGGGGTATTGTTGCTGGGGAGAATGTTATGTTGCAATTATTTGATTGACAGCCACAGCCTATATATACCGAGCAAGCAGCTTACGGATTCACTTTTGGTGCTTGCAACGGATCTCCCTCCCTCCCTATATTTAGGGGTTTGTTTGCGCATGACATTGCTGTGCCTGTCATGGGGTCGTCCGTTTTGATGCAGGGGCCTAGTAGGAATTTTGCCACTTGGCTGATTGGCTGGTTTTTGCCTACTACATAGCAAAATGTCACAACTTGTAAGGTTGCGGTTAGGCATTGGTTCAAATTGGATGGTGGAGGGGGTAATGATTTTGGCTGGGCCTGCCCCTCAAAATTGCTGCTGCCTTTAGGGGTATTCCGTTAAAGAAATCCTGGGGCTCCACGTTTGTCCGTACCCCCGGTAGGGGCTAGGACCGCGCATGAGCCTTGGGGAGCATCTGGGGGAGAGGTCAAGGGCTTGGTGGCCCTGCCCCGGCCTCTCTCAGAGGGTGCTTACCTATCCTGGCTTCCCCAGTACGCTAGGGGAGTCAGATCTGTCCCATGTGGGGGACAGATGGCTGGGGAACCAATGCCTAAGCAACCACTCACATCAGTTGTATTTAAATAAAGTTGTGGCCAAAATTAATGCCAAAAACCTTAAACTTAAATTCTGTGTGAATTGTGAGTTATTGGTGGGAAGTCTTGGTACCTCGGCACACAACTGGGGTTCCCTGTGACAGCCAGGAGAGGAGAGTCAGAGGCAGGCAGTGGCGTAGCAAGGTCAGGTGGTACCCGGTGCAGAAAATTTCTCGTCAACCCTCCCCCATTGAAATCTAGTTCGACTCCCAAGAGACTGTGATCTACTCACAGTATAAAAAGACTGGCTATATAAAAATCTACACATTGTCACTGCCAGGAATTGCTGAGCCTTTTTTTTAGGGGAGGGTTGGCCAAAGTTGTTGAGCTTTTTTTTGGGGGGGGGGGTTGCAGGATTTGAGTTCTGAGTTGAGAAAGCTTCTGTTTCTCTCCTTCCCTCCACCCTCCACTTGTTTGCTCTCCTGCCTCCTTCCCATCCTCTGCCTGCCTGCCTGCCTGCCTCCTCCAGCAGCCTGGGACTGTGGGGCTGTCAAAACGAAGTGGTGAAAAGCGGTGCAACTACCCCCCCTTCTCTCGATAGCTCAGGGTAGGTGAGCCCCCACCTTGCTCTGCCCCTGGAGGCAGGAGAATCTGGAGGTTTGGAGAGGGAAGAACAGGGGCAGGAGGAGGGAGAGAGAGGTCAGGCTGGTGTAGAGTCAAGGGCTTCCACACCTCCTCCTCCTGCTCCACTCTCTTCCAGGACCAGAAGAGGAATGAAGAGGGAGGAGCAGGAAGATACATAGAGGCAGAGTCTGCGCCTGCTTGCATACAGCTCCAGTGGGGGTTGGGGCCTCTCTGTTGCGCCAGCTGCCAAGTGGGGATTTAACCCCTGGTCTCCCAGGTCCTAGTCCAACACTCTGGCCACTATGTCTGTTAAGTAAATGTATATGTATTAATGAAGGTTTCAAATGGAAAATGGCTAACTGTGTATTTCTAACACGGGGGGTTTTCCCCACAAGAGTTTTTCTAAAGTTTTTCTCTGAGCTTCTTGCAGAGTTAGTTGATCATTGATTGTTGTTTTCTGGTAGCTAACAGGTGAGGGTTGCAAACCAGGGATCATGTGAGAGGTATTGGGTTGTAATCTCCATTTTGGAAAAAGTTCCCTTTGGGTTCTTTGCCTCCCAAACTCATTAAATATAATGGAATCCTGGGAATTGTAGTTTGCTAAGGATGCTGGGAACTGTAGCTCTATGAGGGGTAAACTACAGTTCCCGTGATTTTATTATTATTTTGCAGGGGAAGGCAAAATGTGCTTTAAATGCATGTGCAGTCATAGCTATAACTCACCCAAGACTTTCAAGTGAGCTACACATTTCAATAAATAAAATAAAGGCACCATGTACGTCTTGAGTTTGCAAGTCACTCTCCCATTATAACAAGGGGGCTCCCAGAGGACTTTGGATTGATATTGGTTATGAAATGTTAATAAGAGCAATCTGCCATTCTCTGGTTAGGAAAGAAAGAAAATCAAGCAATAGTCTGTTTTCTTTCACGTTTCTTTTTTAAAAAATCATTATTTTTTACTATATTAGTCCTATGGGGTTGCAATGATAATTACTATTATTATCATCACCAAAAGGCACACATGTCTCTGAGTGCTTTGCATTTTAATTAAAGAAAATAACAATTAAATAAATAAGTCATTAAGCTTCATAAATAACCCAAAGATTCCCAATTGGAAAAGAAGTAATAAAAGAACAGAACCATTTTCTGGGCCGTTTACACCCGGGGCATCAAATATTAAAAGCTGCGGTAAACAGGAGATGTGACAAGCAATACTTTCTGCCTGGTGTTGGAGAGGAAGGAAAGAAGCTTTTAGACTGAGATTCTATAGAGGAAACTAACAGGAAGTATGGAGGGCAATGCATTGTGGGCAGGTATTCAGCAGAATGCTCCCATCAGATATCAAGGAAATAAACAACTATCTGACTTTTAGAAGACACCTGAAGGTAGCTCTGTTTAGGGAAGTTTTTGATGTTGTATCGTGTTATTAATATTCTGCTGGGAGTCACCGAGAGTGGGGTATAAGTGATCAATTTATTATTATTATTATTATTATTTCCTTATATGATAAGTTCCTTTCAGAAGAAGCTTCAGAACGAAGGTCTTCTCCAGCTATATCAAAACATACCCTCCAACATTTCTCTGATGAAAGTAGGGATGTCCTATTCAATAATAATAATAATAATAATAATAATAATAATAATAATAATTTTATTTTTTTACCCCACCTATCTGACTGGGTTGCCCCAGCCATTCTGTAACTTGCACCCTAAACATTTCATATAAATAAATAAAACTAGAATAAATTGTGCAGAATGAAACGACACATAATCATGTTTAATGAACATAATCTGCAAGGTTGAGGAATGCTGGCTTTCCTGGAGGAGAGTTTGGCTCCCCGCCGATTAGCAACTCTGCCGAAGAAGAAGAAGAAGAAGAAGAAGAGGAGGAGAAGAAGAAGAAGAAGAAGAAGAAGAAGAAGAAGAAGAAGAAGAAGAAGAAGAGAAGAAGAAGAAGAAGAAGAAGAAGAAGAAGAAGAAGAAGAAGAAGAAGAAGAAGAAGAAGAAGAAGAAGAAGAAGAAGAAGAAGAAGAGGCTTTCGCCTGAACAAGAACAAGAAAAGTCTGGTGTGTTTAATGTGGAATTGACTGTTTTATCCCCCCTGCCCCAGGAACATTGGACCACTTGGCTATATAGAGAAGCATTGCCTCTATTAGGTTCCCACTGCTCACCGTATTAATCATAATCCAGCACACCTTTCAGAAAGTAAAT
Organism: Zootoca vivipara; assembly: GCF_963506605.1. NCBI lineage: Eukaryota > Metazoa > Chordata > Lepidosauria > Squamata > Lacertidae > Zootoca > Zootoca vivipara. The sequence goes on from NC_083283.1 coordinate 8,495,576, forward strand.
AACATCTTTAAGATTATCAGACTCGGTTTTGAACAACATTTTTTCTTATTAAACAAGCATGCGCGAAGAGAGCGAGAAATCAATAGGAGAGAGTGAGAGTCGCTTGCGACAGCAGCCAGGTGCAAAAGACATTTGTTATCACCAGTGCAGCCTCAGCAGAAGATGACAAAGCTGCCACGTTATGGGCAAAGGTAATCTTCCAGGGCTCAGCCGGCGAAAGTCCTTCCATATAGCGACAAAGTTCTGCATCTTTTGCTGCCACTCCAGGCAAAATCTGAAGTTATGCTGGGTGCTGTGCTGACTTCTGCAATGCAAGGGGGGGGGGAAACCCTTCCTTCCTTCCTTCCTTCCTTCCTTCCTTCCTTCCTTCCTTCCTTCCTTCCTTCCTTCTCTTCCTCTTGGAGTTCCTTCCTCCAACTACAGATGGAGAAGAAATTCAATTCATTTCGCATCTAAAGGAGAACTTATCTAATTTGCACTTTCTGAAACAATAGTGAATCAAAGCATAACCATCCTTCAAAATATGTATTTCTCTGAATTCTGTGAGGCAGTTTCCTGGGCATGCACATGAATATATAAATGCATATATTAGTTAGTATAACATACAAAATGGATCATATTTTTTGGGGGGGGGGAATGTTTTTCAAAAAGGTGCAGATCAGACAAAATTGCATGTGAAAATTTGCAAATAATGAGAGATTTATGAGAGAACACCTAAAGAGGACTAGTATGTTGTTCCAAATTCTACTGCTATTCCCGAGATCTTGAAAATCCTGGTTAGTGCCAATGTCCTGGTATTTTGCTTTTATTCTGTAGGTTTATTATCACTTTATTGACAGAGAGAGGGGGGAGGGAGAGAGAGAGGGAGGGAGAAGAAGAAGAACCCTACAGCAACAGCAATATAAAATAAGCTGGAAGTTCTGAGCACAAAATTCAAAATGCAGCAGGTCCTCAACAGAAAGTAAACAACAAATTGCATTTGGCAGGAAAGATTTTCCTCCCGTAGTACTAAAAACCTCGTTGAAAAATAAATTCCTGAGTGTAATTGAAACCGTTGCCAACTCTTCAGATGGATCAGCAAGAGAGCCAACGACCAACGGCGATGATTAATAAGTGCTGCCATTTACCAAGAAGCCGTTTGATTAGTGCCGTGCTCACTTCTACGCCACTCCATCTGTGGGGCATAATCAAGATCACTTAATGCAGATTAGCTACCCCTTAACTCACACTTCTTTGTACATCCAATGAAGGTGGTTAAAGCGTATGGGAAGGAGGGAACCCCCCCCCCTCTTTCAGAGCCTGTTTTATGGGTGAGCAAAGATTCTCCTCCTCTTGTGAAAAACCAGGATTTTGTGGCCGTTATAATCTAGACATGGGCTGCGTTTATATGGTGGCTTATTCGATTTCCCTAACTGGTGTCAGGAGTAGGGGCAGGAGTCAGGCCTATAATGCTTTGCAGGACTGGGGCCTGCCTCAGCTTGTGCTGGAGAAGCAAGGAGTGGCCACTCAGATGAGGCCTCAGCTTGTGCTGGAGAGGCAAGGAGTGACCACTCAGGTGAGGCCACTTGATACCTCACTGCACCTGGTGGCAGGAGCTGGGAAGGATAAAAGCTCAGCATTTCCCTTCAGCTCTTTGCCACAGCAACGCTATCCCTGCCTGGTTGCATCTGGCCTCGTGCTCCTTGGATCCTTGCCTTGCCGACGCCTTGATCCTCAACCCTTGGACCCTTGCCTTGCTGACGCCTTGATCCTCGACCCTTGGACCTTTGCCTTGCTTCTTGCTTCTTGTTCCTTGAACCTTCGCCTTGCTTCTTGTTCCTTGAGCCTTCGCCTTGCTCCTTGGACCTTCGCCTTGCCGACGCCTTGCTCCTTGACTCCCAGACCTTCGCCTCTGCCTTGCTCCTTGACCCTGCGACTGCCTGCTGCTGGACCCTCAACCCTGCACCTGTTCCTGCTTCTACACCACCATCTTGCCTCTTGTCCTGACGTCCTCAGCCAGGGCTTCAACCGCCCACCAACCGGACCGTGACAACTGGAAACCTAGTGGAATCTACTTAACGCCCCCCCCCCAATTGTGGGGGGTAAAGCAATTAAACCTGGGACGGTACACCAGCATCCAGTTCTTTCTTGGTGATTCGATGGGGGATTAAGGGGGAACTTAAGTGGAAAGACTGGGATGTTGTCCAATGAACTTTGCTGTTGTGACACACCACACCCACCGGTGTGAGTGAAATTTGGCTTCGCATGGCAGTACATCGGGGGGGGGGGGAGCCACTGCTTCGTAATGCAACAGGTACTGCAATGTGAAAGGAACATGAGGAAACAGGGGTAGAAGCTTGAGCATTATAACCAGGAAAACGAATGCAATATTCCTCATGTCTGAATGCACCCTTGTTCTGGTCCCGTGAATCCAAACTGCACAGATTTATAGGCGAACACCTAGTCTAATTGACAGCTGCTAATAAACACCTACTAGCTGAGTGTCAGTGTGAAGCAGTGCTTAGACTGTCGGTTGAAGACTTGGGAGACCAGGGTTCAAATCCCTGTTCAAGCCATGCAGTCCACTGCCTGGCTTGGGGCCGGTCACTCTCTCTCAGCCTAACCCGAGAGAAGATTGTTGTAAGGATAACATGAAGAGGAGTAGAAGGAGAGCCCTTTGGATAAAAGGTGGGATAAATAGTCATGATAAGACTGTAGGAGGAGGAACGCATCTGAAAGGATCTCCTCTTGCACAGAGACAACTTCACCCTTTCCCCTGTGGTTCAAGTCTGTTGGAGGCAATGAACACAAAACAAAACAGAAGTATGTTGGAAGCTGGTCCAGTTGGGCAGATGGGGCATTGCAGTGGCATAGCGTGGGCTGCTGACACCCAGGGCCACGTGGAGGGAAACAGATGGAGTACGCATGCATATTGAACTACCTAATGGCGTCCAGGAGATTGCAGCTGCCGAGATAAGAAAAGAAGAGTGATTCCATTTTCTGGAGAGGTCACTTCCTGGTTCACATGCAGAAGCCATCTCCAATGGAGCCCAGCGACGGAAGCGTGCAGCTGCATTGAAGCAGCACTGGGTGTTGTAATTTTGTGCTCCTAAAAATTTCTGCACCCAGCCTGCACCTCCTGGTCTTCCTACAACAAGCCCAGGGATTGCCGGCAAACCTTCCTTCCATGAACTAGAGCTAATTTATCTTAGGATCCAAGCCATTGGAGACAAGCGTACCAGTGTCGGTACAAGCCCCGATGCTTCGAGACTCCCGTGTTCCTGGCCAATCCATCCCTGCAAAGCGTCTTTCCACTACACGCAAAACCAGGTCAGGACCAGAGTAAAAATAGAAAGCTATTATACCAAGCAGGCAGCTGTCTGTGAGACTCTGCGCTTCGCTTCCCGAGGCCAACACGACTACCTCTTTGTTCGCTCCTCCGATAAGAGCTGGCTGTCACAGAGTGACGGGGCCTCGACGGAGCTGCAGAGAGGATACATCAGTGCCTTCTCTTCTGCCACAGGTTAAGCAGCCTGTCTGGCACCCGCCTCAGGGCGAAGGCTTCCTTGAAATGCTCTCGACCTCATTCGGGAAGGGAGCTACGAACAAAAGGGGTGCAAGCCGAGGCCATCAGCCAGCCCACAACCACCACTGCTTCGGAGTCATGCCCCATTTCTCCTGAAGATCACAAGTCAGCCTGCTGCATTATACTGGGTCAGAATGTTGGCCCATCTAGCTCAATAGTGTTGGCACTGACTGGCAGAAGCTCTCTGGGGTTTCAGGCTGAGGGTATTTCCAGCCCAGCTTGCAGATGCCAGGACCTTCTACATGCAGATGTTCTACAGCCCTTCCCCTGGTAGCCATGACTCTAGAGCAAGGCTGGGAAACCTGTGGCCCTGCCAATGCTGTTGGACTACATGTCCCATTATCCCTGGCCATTGGCCACGTGATCTAGATCTGATGGGAATTGTGGTCCACACCAGCAACACCTAGCCCTACCTCAGTCTAGTGAGCTGTGCCACCATAATCACAGACAGATATGTACCTGTCGGGCTTTGTTAACAAAAGCAGATGTGCACCAGCCCAAGAGTGGATTGTTTTCCAACCTAACATTCATAGCACGCCCAGGAGAAATGGAAATGAAACATTCACATTGAGCCTGGGCAAAGGGCTGCATCAGGAGCAGAGCTTCTGGGGCACCACAGTAGGTGCCACAACTATGACATCTCACAGAAGGTGAGAGGGACACAGATTCTGGCAATATCACGTCAGAACTACTCAACCAGTCTCAATTGTTTGCTGCTGCCTCCTTAAAAAGCTGCAATCTCTTTCACTGCCTCCCTCCTTGGCTCCTTCCCCACCAGCAGAAGAAATGCTCCCCAGTGCTCTCTGCTTAATGCTACTTGATGTGGGTGGCGTTGTGGTCTAAACCACTGAGCCTCTTGGGCTTGGCAGTCGGAAGGTTGGCAGTTCGAATCCCTGTGACGGGGTGAGCTCCCGTTGTTCTGTCCCAGCTCCTGCCAACCTAGCAGTTCGAAAGCACGCCAAAATGCAAGTAGATAAATAGGTACTGATGCGGCAGGAAGGTAAACGGTGTTTCCATGCGCTCTGGTTTCTGTCACGGTGTCCCATTGCACCAGAAGCGGTTCAGTCATGCTGGCCACATGACCCGGAAAGCTTTCTGTGGACAAATGCCAGCTCCCTCTGCCTGAAAGTGGAGATGAGCACCGCAACGCCAGTCGCCTTTGACTGGACTTAACCGTCCAGGGGTCCTTTACCTTTACCTACCTGCTAGTTTTCCAGCATCAGAGCACGGATGGCTAAACCTTTGCCGTACTCAGCTCCTCTTCTTCATTAACCTGCACTTAAACACAGGTCAGGTGGCCCTGCCAATCTGGAAAACTGCTGTTTACGTTAAAATCATGAAGTTGTAACGTCAGGAGACTGTTGTTTCCAATTGCTTTTTAAATCTGTTTCTTGGAGTGGCTTCTAAAGAGCCGAACAATGAGGGCGAGTCAAAGGAGATTATCCTTCCACACGTATGAAGAGACGAGGTTTGACATTGGGCAAAGGAGCTCGGCTGAAAGGGAAATTTCCTCCCTGCAAATTCAGCTCCTTTGGGTTTTTCCATCTCCAGTCGCTTTGGAATAAGCTTGTCGCTTTTGAGTGCTTTGTATTAAGAGTAAAACTGAGGAAGAAAACAGAAAGCTAATGAGCTCACGGTTGTGCTGGTTTCTTATAAATAACCTCAACATGGAAGTAGTTTTGTGGACAGAATGTCTAATCTGACTACCTCCATTAATTCAATCTCAGGGGTCCCATTAAATAGGACTCCATTATGTTGCCAACGGGACATAGAGACTCCATACATCTCATTTGCTTCAGTACCACTTGTGGTTTTTCCATCTTCCGACTTTAAATCTGTTTGCTTTTAGAAAGAACGCAAAGCAAGGAAGTGATGGATTTCCCTTTTTGAAAAATAAAATAAAAATAAAAGTCTCTGGTTTCCCATTTGTCTTGGACAAAGACAAAGTATGTTTAATGAGAACGGATCAATACATCCAGGAAGGGGCACATGGTAGAGTCACCTCCAGCCCTTCAGATACAGGTTTGCCCTTTGTAGTGCAGGACACATCACCTGTGGTATCTAAAAAGGGCTTAAAAGCTTGCACAGGCTGGCCACATGTTACTGGGCCAAGTTCAAGGTTGTTGTTTAGTCGTTTAGTCATGTCCGAATCTTCGTGACCCCATGGACCATAGCACGCCAGGCACTCCTGTCTTGCACTGCCCCTTCGTGGATCAATGCCTTGTCATGGCGAAGGGGCTTGAATAACTCAGAGAAGCTATGAGCTATACCATGCAGGGCCACCCAAGATGGACAGGTCATAGTGGAGAGTTTTGACTAAAGGTGATCCACCTGGAGAAGGAACTGGCAAGCCACTCCAGTATCCCTGCCAAGAAAACTCCATGGACAAAGACAACAAGTTCAAGGACCTCCTGCCAAACCACTGAGATCTTCAAGGAAGTCTTTGCTGGTAGTCCTCCATGTGCATTCATAAGAATACCCTGTTTGACCAGGCCAATGAACCATCTATTCCAGCATCCTGTGGCCAACCAGATGCCTATGGAAAACCAGCAAGCAGAGCAGGAGCACAAGAGCCCTCTCCCCTCCTGTGGCTTCCAGCAACTGCTTTTCAGAAGCATTGCTGCCTCCAGATGTGGAGGGCAGAGCATAGCCATTGTGGGGAGCCATCTCCTCCATGAATTTGTCTAACCCTCTTTTAAAGCCATCCAAGTTGGTAGCCACCGCTGCCTCCCGTGAGTTTCACAGCATGGCTTCACTACTTGAAGAAGTACATTCTTTTTATCTGTCACAAATCTTCCAACGTTCAGCTTCGTTGGAGGTTGTGAAAGAGGGAGGAAAACTTTCCCCTCTCCACTTTCTCCATGCCTTGCATGATTTTTAGAAACTTCTATCATGTCCCCTCTTACTTGCCTTTTCTCCAAATTATTTGCACTGTGGGCCCAGTTTTGTGGGACTCCCCAGTTGAGATCAGACAGACACTCCTTCCCCACTGAATTTCAGGTACCCAATGAAGGTCTTTCTGTTTTAAAAGGCATTCTACGTAAGTTCTGTTAGGCCTGTTTTATATTGTTAACTTTAGCTTTTATTGTTTTAAACACCATATTATTTGACTGATGCATTGCTTTATTGATTGCCCTGGAATCTGCCTTGTGTGATCATTGATAATCAAAAGCAACCAATAAATATTGGAAATAAATAAAGTAAACAAACTCGCTCCAAAAGTCTCCAAGTCTGCTTTTCAGAAAACCAGGGAATCAATACAAACCTCAGGATATTTGTGGGACTTTTAACAATAAGTAATACCATTGCTTGGGAAAGCAAGCAAGTTTTATCTTTTGACTCATCTACATGTGTGACAGGCCAAGTAAGGAGCAACTAACCTGTGATTTTTGCAAATGCCTTCCCCTCCGCTGGTTAAATACTTTGAGATTGTGGGCATGAGTGAATGGCAACCTTTGAAAACATGAAAGCAAGGAACAGTTTTGAAAGGGATTTGGGGGGGAAACAACAAAGATACACTTCTTTTTAATTTGAGCCTGATCTCCAGTGTTCCTTTGTAAGTTCTAAAAAGAACTATAATTGGCTTTGATAAATCTGCCTCAAAACAAGCCGGAACCCAGATGCCTCATCATTAAAACACTTGGAAGATTAAGTGATTTTTTTTGGTTAAGTTTTAATTTAATTCAAAGGCCTATTCATTCATTCTGTACTTAAGACTTAGTTGTTCAGTATGGGAAACGCTTTATGGAATTGCACACAGAGCCTGGTACAAAACCGTGAAATTCATCCTGCAGTTTTCAGTGGTGGCACACTCTTTTAAACAAACAAGGGTGGAGCATAGAAAGCAGCCTTATACTGTCAGACTATTGGAGGTTCTAAGTTCAGGAAGAAGGTTCCACCTAAACATTAGGAAGAACTTCCTGACAGTAAGAGCTGTTCGGCAGTGGAATTTGCTCCCAAGGAGTGTGGTGGAGTCTCCTTCTTTGGAGGTCTTTAAGCAGAGGCTTGACAGGCATATGTCAAGAATGCTTTGATGGTGTTTCCTGCTTGGCAGGGGGTTGGACTGGATGACCCTTGTGGTCTCTTCCAACTCTATGATTCTATGATTGTCCACATTGATCGGAAGGAGCTTTCCAGGGTTTCAGAAAGGGGACATTCCCAGCGATCCTTGGGAGATGGCAGGGCTTGAACCGGGGACCTTTGGCATGCAGAGCAGATGGTGTGCCACTGAGCTATGGGCTCTTCTGAGTAGATATGACTGGGATTCTAGGCAGTGGGAGAGGCCAGGCTACGCAGAACAATCCACGTTGAAAGTTGAATAGAAGAAACCTAGGGAAGTCCGTAATAAGTTGCCTTATACCAGGTAGGGCCATTGGTCCATCCAGCTCAATATTGTCTACACTGATTGACAGTGGCTCTCCAGGATCTCAGACCAGACGTTTTTTCCTAGTCCTAATTGGAGACACCAGGGATTGAACCCAAGACCACCTGCGTGCAAGTCTGAGCTACAGCCCTTCTCCAAGGGAGTCTATCCCTTAAGGCAATAGAAATACATCTGGGCAATCTGCAAACGGCTCCAAGGCTAAAGTGGGAGAGGGATAAGAATGGAGGTTGCTTTGTAACCTGCTCTGTAGCATCTTCCCTCCTTCTTGTCTGTGAGTCACAGAGTCATCGAATCGTAGAGTTGAAAGCGACCATAAGGGTCATCTAGTTCTAGGGATGCGGGTGGCGCTGTGGTCTAAACTACTGGGCCTCTTGGGCTTGCTGATCAGAAGGTTCGAATCCACTCTACAGTGGTGAGCTCCCGTTGCTCTGTCCCAGCTTCTGCCAACCTAGCAGTTTGAAAGCACCACAGTGCAAGTAGATAAATAGGTACCGCTGAGGAGGGAAGGTAAACGCCGTTTCCGTGTGCTCTGGTTTCCGCCACAGTGTTCTGATGCACCAGAAGATGTTTAGTCATGCTGGCCACATGACCCGGAAAGCTGTCTGTGGACAAACGCCGGCTCACTTGACCTGAAAGCGAGATGAGTGCCGCAACTGCATAGTCGCCTTTGACTGGATTTAACTGTCCAGGGGTCCTTTACTTTTACCTCTAGTTCAACCCCTTGAAATTCAGGAATCTTTTCTGCAACATGGGACTCAAACCCACGGCCCAGAGATTCAGAGTCTGATGCTCTACCAACTGAGCTGTCCCAGTGTTGTGTCCCTATACTATGGTTTTCCAACACATAGTACCCTTCCTCTCAACTCATTGTATGCTTTACCAGACATTAACCATGTGTCAAATTTATGAAAAGCCTCACATTCAAATTCCATAGGATGGGAGCTCCTACAGACTTGGGCAGATTGCTGAAACTTGGCTAATAATAATAATAATAATAATAATAATAATAATAATAATAATATATACCCCGCCCATCTAGCTGGGCTTCCCCAGCCACTCTGGGCGGCTTCCAACAAAATATTAAAATACAGTAATCCATCAAACATCAAAAGCTTCCCTAAACAGGGCTGCCTTGAGATGTCTTCTAAAAGTCTGGTAGTTGTTGTTCTCTTTGACATCTGGTGGGAGGGTGTTCCACAGGGTGGGTGCCACTACCAAGAAGGCCCTCTGCCTTCATTTGTATAGCTTCATTTGTATAGATACATTGAGAAAAATGTTGCTGCTGAATGCAGTTACTATGGGATGGATTAGAAATTTGGTTCAGTATGCATTTTAATGTGATCCTGCCTAATTCATTCTTTCTGAAAATATACACAGTGATACTTCAAAAGTAACACTTTTTTCAATGTAATTTTTTAAAAAATAAAAAGTGCATTAAAAAATAAAAATGGAGCATTAACAGAGGATTAAAATGCATGCACTAGTGAAAACAACAGTAAACATGCGTTATATTAGGGAAAATGGCTTTCAAAAATACGTATATAATAGGCAAAACTGCATTAAAAATGAGTATGTTGAGAAACATGCACTAAAATGCTGATGGGGTTTCATGATGACTTTCTTTAAAAAAAATATGAATTGCAAATTGATGCCGAAGTGTGACAAACGAACTCTACCATTCTATGACTTGAAAAATAAGGAAGCGTGAGAAACTGAAATAAAAAGATCCATCCATCTCTAGTTACAACCAGAGCAACTTTTTCAGGTCAATCTACACTGGACCCAAAGAAAACTCCCCGTCTTTTTTTACATCAGACTGCACCATCAGGGACTACAGTAATGGCTTTAGGAAGCAAGGGTTCTACAATCCAGATTAGAAGCATTTGCCTGAAGGAAAAAATGGTTTGAGTTCCTTAACTAGCCTTACTGCAGGCACTTGGGAGGCACAGCTGAGGACAGGATCCTCAGGCTTGACAAGCTGCCTTTTAAGAACTTCTTTATTCCAGAGTATTACGAATCCAGTGATGATAATAAGAGACAGCCGGACTTATTTCTGAACACAGTGCCTCCATAGATCTCTATAGGGCCGTGCTTGCAGACACAAGTTATTTCAACTTACGGTAACAAATTCCTTAACAGTGCTTTAAAGGAAAAACCTATTTCCGATCTGTTCTCCCCAGGGGTCTTTTCTTACTTTGCATTTTCTACTTTGGGGTGGATAGCAGAGAACAAACTGCTAGGCATGCCTTGCTGAACTGTGGAGAAGGAGCAGCACAAATCTTTCCAGCTTGCCCACCAATAAAAATATAAAAGGCTGCATTTGCAGCACCGAAGAGACCTTCTCTGGGGCACAAGCCGGGGCAATGCATGTGGAGGTCCTGGGGTGCCCAGATGACAAGACCCCCCTCTTTGCCTTGCTGATGTCCAAAGGGAAGCAGAGCAGTACATTTTGCACCAGCCTGGCTGCAAGAGTTGCTGGAAGAAAATGTGCAAGGTGCCATCCAACTGTCTTAGTAGAGTTTACTCCTGAGCCTTGCCTTCTCCCAATTGCCATTCTAGAAAAACCAAAGGTGTACATATTTTGTGGTCTGGTACACAGTCACTGAACACGTAGGCTTTTTTTAAAAAAAACTACCCTGGTTAATAGCCTTCCAATAAGTTGCAGGCCTGCTGTAACCTTTTCCCCAAACATTGCACAAATGAAAAAAAGAGCATGTGCATTTTTTACGGGTGTCAGAGAAAACGCATCCCAGCCATTCTTGCCCACCTAATTGCTTGTTGCATTCAAAGGTGGTGCACACAGCAATTGTGATTGCTTTTGGGAAACTGCAGGGGACCAACAGCAAACTGTAAATGAAGGCATTCAGGCTTAAACACTCATGTTTATTGGCTCCCACTTGGATGTGCTAAGGATGTTTGTCTGTCCACACTTCACACGTGTGCATGGCTGCCATGAATACAATTATTTTTGTACAGCCTGGAACTGCTTTGCGTATATTGAAGCAATTTATATCCTTCAGAGGATTAGGGCTGGCTTATGCGTTGCTTCCCACGTCGTTTAATAAAAGCTACTGACGTAGGTTGAGTTGTGGTCTAAACATGTTGAACGCTCAACCACCAATGCTCCAAGGGTCAAAGCTCTATTGGTACAGGTGTACTAAGGTTGTATGATGAGGCCAGGGAACCTGTGGCTGTTGCTGCTGTCTCCAACTTTTATCACCCTTGATCATAGGACATGCAGTTTGGACTGATGGAAATTGGCTTCCCAACAAGACCTGGAAAACCACAGCTTCCGCCTGCCCGGTCTATGACCTTAGAATGGTTCACACAGGAGATGCGGGGCTCCAATCCTGTGTATGTCAATGGGACTTACTTTTGAGTCCCATTGACTGCGCTGCTAAAACATGCCCTGTTACATGGATTCCCTGTATGAAGAAAGACTTTTCAGCACTAACCACAGACTAACATCTAAAGTGGTTCTTAAAACTTGAGATTTGTGAGCCGCTAGGAGGTCGCAATCATTAGGGCCGTCACCCAATTGCATACATTTGCATGATTAAAATAATCATTCTAATTATTTTTCGCGTCTGGGTGATGCATGTGTGTGTTGCAGCCGACACATTAGGAGGTGTGTTCCCCCTTCTATGTGAGAAAAGAGTAAAGGACTCTTTTAATAACTGGTTGGAATAAAAAAAACATGCACTTTGCACCCTGAGTAATCGAGGAACCTGTTAGGTCATCCCCGCCCCTTTAAAAGAAATCAATTAAATGTTACAGGCCTAGTAATTATTATTTAAATTGTACCATCAAGGTGCATGCTATTTAGAGCAACAGGGGGAAAATGTATCTGCCCCAAAGAGCTTACAATTTAAAATTCAAATGCTGGAGAGGTCATTCAAAAAAGTGAAGGTTGAGCTAAGGGCAAATAATGTGCAGCCAATTCAAGTTAAGCACACTTAGGCCTAGCTTACACCAATGTAAAGCTACACCTGGAGACACGATTCTGACACTCTGGAAATATCACCCCTACGATGAATGAGATGCTAAAATCAGCAAGAGGCACAGCCAGTTCCCATACTTTCTTCTTCCTGCTGCAGCATCTTCTCCAGAAACCTGTTCCTGAGGGCTTGAAAATCCTCAAGATTGCTTGCACCCACTGGACTAACGGTGTTATCACTCTCTGCTATGCCACTGTGCTTTCGTTCCGGCTGCCCTGAAGTAGCTTAGCACAACCAAGTGGATTGCGTGTGTCCACCCCCCCCCTTTACAACATGGAGGGCAGAAGGGTGGCGGTGTGGCTGACCCAAAAGTAAAAAGGGTAGATCGCTCAAGAATCTGATGCAGGAAGGTGGAGTGTTGCAGACTACTCTGTACCCCTGGAGCCCAACTATGAGTAGTATGTTGTGTAGCAGTTGCAATACACGCTTCAGCTTTTTAGATTTAAGAAACTAACGCTGATCTGTTGTCTGCCGTGCCAAAGATAGCAAAGGGCATGCCGAGAAGGTCTGCATCATGGGAAAGAGAAATATCGGAACTGGATTCAGAGAATTAAAAGCGGAATGGGCAGTGGAGGAGCCACAGTGAAACTAGGCAACTTTGCTGATGTGGAGTGAGCTTGGAACGAGAAGGAAGATGGTTGGCGGAGGAGTTTGGCTAAGGGAGATGACAGAGCTTGCAGGAAGAGTAATGCACGATACGGCGTGAGTGAGGTCTGCTGCTCAATGGGAGAGCAGGAAGAAAGCCTATGCGCGTGAATTGCAGTAATGCAGGCTTAGTGTGGCACTCCTTGCTTTTTCCTGCAAGACCAATTGCAGTCATTAACAGTCGTTAACAGTCATCAACAGGTTTACCACTCCTATCAGCCAATCACCCATTCCCACCACTCTTCTGAGTAATACCCCTCCCCACCCTCTGACCATACATAAGGGTCTGGTGACTTCTGTTTCAGTGTATCTGAAGAAGTGTGCATGCACACGAAAGCTCATACCTATGACAAACTTAGTTGGTCTCTAAGGTGCTACTGGAAGGATTTTTATTTTTTTTGACTACGTCAGACCAACACGGCTACCTACCTGTAAATAATAATAATAATAATAATAATAATAATAATAATAATAATAATAATAATTTTATTTATATCCCGCCCTCCCCAGTCAAAACCGGGCTCAGGGCGGCTCACACCAATAAAATTACAATAAAACATAAAAAGCAATTAATTAAAATACAGATTAAAATACAGTATTAAAATTTAAAATGCAGCCTCATTTTAAGTAGTCCACAAATCCAAGCCATGAGGGAGGAAAACACAGGGGTCAGACTGAATCCAACGCAAAGGCCAGGCGGAACAGCTCTGTCTTGCAGGCCCTGCGGAAAGATGACAAATCCCGCAGGGCCCTGAAAGAGCGTTCCACCAAGTTGGGGCCAATACTGAAAAGGCCCTGGCCCTAGTAGAGGCCAATCTAGCCACCTTATGGCTCGGGATCTCCAGAGTATTGTTGTTTGTGGACCTTAAGGTCCTCCGCGGGGCATACCAGGAGAGGTGGTCCCGTAGGTACAAGTAGCGTGGCAGAGACTTCTCGCAAACTCCTCCACTTGAGTTAGGAACTGTCATGTGTACGTTTTGCGGGGGACAGCATGCACTTATATGTCAAGCACATTTTGCATGCATAATGCGGAAATCAGAAGAATTTTAGGTCACCTGACTGCTCCCCCTCCCATTCCAAAAATCCTTCTCCCTTGTGCTCTGGGCATGTATGTTTACATTTAGATAAGTGTTTCTGTAACACTCTTTGGTTTACTTGTCTTAGCAGCAGCTGCTGCGTGAACACACACACACAGGTGATAAGCCCTTTTTAGCAATGGGCTAGTTTGAAAGAGACTCCCTCAAGCTTAACTCTCACTGTGCAAGAACTTACAAGAGTCTGATAAAGAATCAATATTTCTTTGCGCAGGACAATGAAACGGAAAAATCTTTTATTAATGTCTTCACAAAGTTACAGCGGTAAATGAATAAACATTATTATAGAGTTAAAACTGAGGTCTGAAAAACTATACATCTTGTCAAGTCTAGGGTACAGCAGGTAGCATAAAAAGGAAGTCAAAGTGGAGTTTCAAAGAGCTGCTGGCTATTGTTTCCGAGGCACGTCGGTGAGGGGGGTGTTTCAAATCTGTCCGTAAGAGCGTGCAAAGTCCCTGGAAAACAGCAGAACAAAAGACACACATATGTATATATTCTTGGAACCAATAATTATTGGTGACGCTCTGGGGACGATCACGTTGCAGGTGGCGGAAAGCACCAATTAGAAATGTTACTGATTTATGCGGGGAAACCTTTTATATCCGAGAACAAAACAACTGAGTGGGTGTCCTTTTAAGCAGAGATGACCAACCGCAAAAGGGCAGGCTAAAGATAAATTCCGAGAAGAACAACACACCCTTTTCACACCCCGCTTGGGAGATGAAGACTAGCAGCGATATCCCACAGACAGGCCTATCTTTGCTCCAGCTGTCGCACATTCAGCTGTGCCATAAATCAGCAAATGCAAAACCTACAAATGCTATGAGGGGTGTTTTGACAGCCATCAGCTCAGGCCTGACCTGGATATGCAACAGGATGAAGCAGCAGAGGAGACATTTCTCCTTGCCACCTCGTGTAAACTAATTCCCTGGACACATAAGAAAAACAAAGGCCTAGCAGCTCAGGAAGAAAGCTCAGCAGGGTTTGAGATGTACAAGTTTTCTACTTGCAGCGAGACATCGTTCTGCTCTGTGTACAGAAAGTGTCAGAGTGCTTTTGGGAAATGCAAATCTTAATGTTCCAGAAGCAGTGTTAATGTCTTTGAGACACAGACACCAGGGAATTAAAGACCCAGTTCTTACTGAGGTTGTGGGAAGCGGTGCAGCCCCGGTACAGGTTTACCAATCCCATCCAAGCCAGGCTTTGGGGGAAAGACTGCAATGATCAGGCCCTGATTGGGAACCTGTAACTGGATGGATAAAAGCCTGAGCATCTCCAGGTGTTGCTAAACTCCAGCTCCCATCAGCCCCAAGTCCCAATGGATGATGGGAGATTAGCAACATCTGGAGCGCCACAGAAAAGCCCATAGCTCTTCTAGAGGTTTATCAGTACTAGAAAATAGGATGCTGGACTTGAATCTGGGTGGGCAAGGCAATTATTGTGTTCTTGCAATTATGTGTTGACTGGACAAAGTCCTGGAGCATTAAACTTAGACCTGGATTGGCTTTCTGTTGTGCCAAAACAGAATAATTGTTTTCACATGCTCCTTTCAAACTCTTAAGTCTAGAAGAGTTGCTATATTCCTGTTTTGAGGAAATGGAGATTTGCTGAACATCGAGTCTGATCTTCTGACTGTTTCCATGACAAGTGATGCTGTAAGATCTTGTTTGGGGTGTACAAATACACACAAAAAATCTTTTTTCAAGGAAGAAGGAAAAGAAACATTCTTTCTTTAATGCTAGACATTTTCCCACAAGAGAGTTTGCTTATATTTAAAGTCTGCTTATATGTAACTCTTCCACACACTTAAGAATTCAGAAACAGATCAAACCCTGCAAGACTAAAAAAACTTTTCTTAGGTTGGGGAGCAATGTCTGGTTCAAGTGATTGCCAGCACTTATCACATGCTTGCATTATTTTATGCATTCAACCTCAAGTGATGGCTTTCATGTGCAAACAGCCATCCCAGATAAAACACCAAATGCCAAGTTTTCTTATCCTTTTGCTTCTTCTTTAAATATCTATATAGGGCTGTCACAAGGAGGATGGAGCAAACTTCTTGTCCCCTGTTCCAGAGGCTCCGGAGACCAATGGCTTCAAGTTACAAGAAAGGAGATTCTGACTAAACATCAGGAAGAACTTTCTGACAGTAAGAGCTGTTCGACAGTGGAACAGACGCCCCAAAGAGGAGGACTCTCCCTTCCTAGAGGTTTTTAAGCAGAGGATGGATAGCCACCTGTCATGTATGATCTAGCTGAGATTCTTGCATTGCAGGGGCTGGACTACATTCTACAATTCTATGATTCTCGAACAGACCGTTCACATGTTCTACTGCAATGCAGTGAGCAAAGTAGGCATGCATGGCTGAATCCATTCTTATTCAAAAGACCCACAAGATTCTCCCAAGTGAGATCTGAACCTTGGCTTAGAATAAGAGAACTGTAGATTTGGAAGGGACCACAAAGATCATCCAGCCCAAACCCCTGCAATGACGGAATATTTTGCCCAACGTGGGGCTCGATCCCAGAACTCTGAGATCAAGAGTCTTGTGCTCTTCCGACTCAGCTTCTTAGGATGTTTCCACGCAGCCATGCTCCCTGGGGATTAGTCTGCTTTGACTATTAGACTAACACCAATCCAGGGTGTTTGGCAAATATATTTGGCACATATATTGGCTGTGCCAACTGCTGCCAGTTCAAAATGCACTAGCCAATGGTTAGCACTGCAGGTGTCTCTCCCAAAGTGTCGATGGTAACGCTACCTTTCACCTACAGCTTCCAGCGAAATTCTGATGATGCACATAGAATCATAGAGTTGGAAGAGACCACAAGGGCCATCCAGTCCAACCCCCTGCCAAGCAGGAAACACCATCAAAGCATTCTTGACATATGCCTGTCAAGCCTCTGCTTAAAGACCTCCAAAGAAGGAGACTCCACCACACTCCTTGGTAGCAAATTCCACTGCCGAACAGCTCTTACTGTCAGGAAGACATATTTACCCTGGCTTTCGACACCTGAAGTCGGGACCCATTTTATTATTCTTTTTGTTTTGAACTGTTCTTTTAACAGCACGCTTTAAGGTTGTAACCCAACTCTAGGATGGAGGGCGGGAAATAAATACAGTGGTACCTCTACTTACGAATGACTCGACTTACGAATGTTTCTACTTACGAATGGAGCTCCGTCCGCCATCTTGGATGCGGTTTAGATAGGATTTTTTCTACTCAGGAATTTTTAGATAGGGTTGCTTCAACTTACAATTTTTTTCTCCCAATGCATTCCTATGGGATTCGACTTACATTTTTTTTTTACTTACGAATGTGCGTTCGGAACGCATTAAATTCGTAAGTAGAGGTACCACTGTAAATAAATAGTTCCTTCTCTGGATACCCAAGGAAGAAGCGGCATACGTTAATGGAGAGGTAGGAGAATTGATAGATGTCACAGAACTGAGCTTTCCTTGGTGCATAAATTTTTAAAGCACAGCACAAACACAGAGATAGGATTTGAAAACAGGTAGTTAGATGGCCTGGCTAGCTGGTTAACAGCAACCTATTTTTATGGAATGAGATGAGTGCATTTCTACCAAGTGTGCTTGGCTAGATGATTGCCGAAAACAGGGGTCGGCAAATTTGTCTGGCCAGTAATCCAGACTGTTATCTCCCCTACCTGTTGAAGGCCACGCTGGAAGGTACCTTTTTTGCAGAGTGCTATTTTGTGGGGTGCCTTGCAGGAGCCTGGACAAGACCCAACAACCAGCTCATGGTTCTGCCTTGCACAGGGCTATGCAGGCACTGCTGAGCAGTGGACCAGCGGTGCTTGGAAACCCCATTTTGGCTCACCCAGGTCATTACTTGCCCAACGCCAGGCATCAAACGAAGCACACTCCGTTAGCTTTCTTACCCCCCCCCCTTCCCCCAAAGGCCGCAGGGTGGATTGGAACAATCAAAGAGAAAAAACAGTTACAAACCATGAAACAAGTATAAACACAAATAAAAAACCAGCTCCATCTGTACAGACAACTTCACAAATTCAGTTCCCACTTGCACAAATTTTGGAGGCAGAGCAATCACTGTAACTACGATTTGCATACCAACTCTAAAATGTCATGTGGTATTTTCGTTTGGCGTCCCCTCCCAAACATAGACTCAGGTGAAGAACGAGAGTTTGGCAGGTTATCCGAAAACAGGATACCAATTCCAGTATCTCACCCGAGCCCCGAGGAACAGAATTCGGTATGTAGGCTTATTCAATTTCCATTGTAAGGGGTGGGTAAAAAGATGCAAAAGGGATTGAAATGCTGTTTACTAGTTTAGATATTTTCCCCAACATACCATTAATCAAGTTTAAAAATAAGCACAGGTACCTACCAATGCATCAACAGAAACATGTTTTTCATCTTCTTGGCTTCCCCTGGCATTCAGTGTTTCCTGACAAGAGAAAAGATTTCTTTTTACTAACTAAAACACCCCAGAATTCTAAAATCTAAAATAGGTAGCAGTTCATAGTTATCAATATTAAAAGACATCAAACCAACAATTATGAAAAAGCTTTAGGGGGGAAAACACACATTTGTAATGTTTTAAGTTCTTAGTTACATTAGTTGTCCATAAATTCTAGGATTACAAGTTACTAGTTATGAGGTTTTACATTTGTTTAATAGGGAATAATTTCCTCCAATTAAACTGACCGAACTAAGGCTTTTTAGATGACTAGAACAAATTAAGCTTTTTAATATGAAATTTTAGGTGGTGATCTTAAAGCCTCCCTTTTCTATAATCTAAAATAGAACTTGCTAATTTGTACCCTTCCCTGCTTTTATTGGTTATATTAAGATAAATTAAGTGAGATTAAAATCTTATTTGATTTATTTACCTTTGCAAATGAAGACCGTTTTAAGGGTTACACATCCTCTGCCTCTGACGAAAGCGACCTCAATTAGTCAAGTCAGAAAGTCTTTAAAAGCTTTGTGTTTATTGCTTCCAGCACGGAGTGAGGTGGTCATTAAGGTACCAAAATTCTCAGAAAACAAACAAAAATTCCGAAGTTGCACTAAGTGAAGAAATGCTCAACAAGATGAAAACTAAGTCACAGGTGTTTTGTTTTTAATTTTTTGTTTCAGAAAAAGCATTAACTATTTTAAACCAATAATTTGTTTTTTTAAAAAAATGTGGCAATCCAGTAGATCGATACCATTTGGATAACTCCTTTAAAAGCCTTTAAGTCTATATTGTGTATAGGTGAATAAATATATGTGTAAATATATATATATATGCGTGTGTATATCTATAATATAATGAAATGCACCTTTAGATTTATACCATTTTATTAAAAAAGCAAATAGTTGTACAGTGCTTTAGTAGGAGCAATTTAATATTGATCGTTGTTAAAAATCACTCCCTCCCTGTTTACTACTATTTATGAAGGTTTTTAAATAAATAATGCATACTCTCACACACACTGATTTTTCTTTCAAAAGTTTATTTAGTATCAAGCAAGAGTAATCTTTGCTTAACACTACAGAACATTTCAAGACTCAAGTTACAAAATACCACATTATTTGCATCTGTGATCTGCCTCCCTTTTTACGTATGTTTGCAAAGAGAAAGACTAGCAAAATGGTTGAAAGATAAAAACTAGAAGAACTAAATTGTTGAAAACCTTTAAAATAAAAGGTTACGCTTAGGTTAAAATAATGGATTAACATATTTAATAAACCTAGCTGTTTTTAACACTAGTTAATCAAAGGTTATATTTTTTTTTCTCTCTCTCTCTCTTTTTTTGTTTGTTTTGACCACCTATCGGTTCTCTTCCCCCCCCCCCTTTCCCACCCGCCCAAATACAATCTGGAAATAACAAAGTTCCGCGTTTCAACGTGTCTTCCTGTCCAGGCTTTTCATTCAGCAAAAAATAGATTAAGCTCAGTCCGTCCATTCAGATTAAGCACTTTGATTTTAATAAAAAGG
Organism: Zootoca vivipara; assembly: GCF_963506605.1. Classification (NCBI taxonomy): domain Eukaryota; kingdom Metazoa; phylum Chordata; class Lepidosauria; order Squamata; family Lacertidae; genus Zootoca; species Zootoca vivipara. Next base: position 8,515,227 of record NC_083283.1, read on the forward strand.
GATTGTTCATAGAAAAAAATTACTTTGAACAGTATACAGGACTGGTGGAGATTGGGTATTTCACAACATCAGATAGTGTAATCAGTATCTGGCATATGGCTGCTCTCTGTAGCTTCCTTTTGTTGTCCTTGCTGGAGGTGCCTTGTGTCTTGAACTGGTCCATTCTTCCTGTCCTGAAATAAGCAAGCGTAAATATGGTTCAGGCTTCTGCTACATAGATCTGTGGCTTTTGGGGGGCGGGGGAGGAAAAGGGGCATCGCTCAGTTGCACAACTCTAGATAGGGGAGCAGGCAGAGAGGAGGAATAAACAGACAGATCTCCTGAAACAGGGGTGCAGAAAGTAGAGCCCCACCCCCCCAAAAATCAGTATTGGGACCTGTGCTTTTTAAGTTGTTCATAAACCTTCTAGACTAGGGTTTCCCAAACTTGGGAGTCTCCAGCTGTTTTTGCACTACGATTCCCATCATCCCTGACCTTTTTGTACAGTTCTGGTCGCTTCACCTCAGAAAGGGTATTGCAGAGTGGGAGAAGGGTTTGGAAAAGCGCAACCCAAATGATCCGAGGGGGTGGAGTACCTCCCCCTCCCCCAAAAAGAGAGAGTTTGCAGTGTTGGGGACTTTGCAGTTTTGAGAAAAGCTGAATAATGGAATTTTACGAAATTATGCATGGCATGGAGGAAGCAGGCAGAGAAAAGTTTTCCTTCCTCTCTCATAACACTAGAACTTCTAGGCATCCAATGAAGTCAAAGGTTGGGAGATTCAGGGACAGATGACCCCCCCCCCCCAAGAGGCAGTGATGGCCGCCAACTTGGAAGGGATTTAAAAGAGGATTAGACAAACTCATGGAAGAAAAGGCTATCAATGGCTACTAGCCTGGCTATACTCTGTGTCCATGAATGAGGCCAGTTGGCTTCTGAATACCAGTTTCCAGAAAGCACAGCTGGGGAGACTATTTTTTTAAGGCAAAATAAAAAAAATTCCTTCAGTAGCACCTTAAAGACCAACTAAGTTTATATTTTGGTATGAGCTTTCGTGTGCATGCACACTTCTTCAGATACACTAGAAACAGAAGTCTAGTGTATCTGAAGAAGTGTGCATGCACACGAAAGCTCATACCAAAATATAAACTTAGTTGGTCTTTAAGGTGCTACTGAAGGAATTTTCTTATTTTGCTTCGACTCAGACCAACACGGCTACCTACCTGTATTTGTAAGGCAATTCCTTGTTCCATTCAGTGTGAAGGAGTAGGTGAGGGCTATGGGATCTCAGGTCTAGCGGTTGAAATATAGCCTTCCAGGCCTTCAAACCCTCTTCAGGACACGCCCCTCACCACTGCAGGGGGTTGGACTAAATGACCCTTGGGAACCCTTCCAACTCTATGATTCTAACCCTGCTTCACACCTCCAGTGTTTCTCCTGTCTTGACCTTTTGGGGAGCTACATAAAAACCTCAGAGATAGCGTGCAGCTTTCAGGCGGGTTGTTTTTGGTGTGTGTGTGTGTGTTTCTTGAGATTCTCTGGTCCCAGACTATTTAAAGGTCAAAACCATCACTTTGAATTGAGCCCGGAGACGAACTGGCAACTAACAAAACTGGTGGAGGATTAATGAGTGTACCAAGATCCATTCTATCAGCCTCAGATCAAAGCTGGCAGCTACGATGACTGCATTAACAAAGAGGCAGTCACTACAATTAAACAAAAACATCCTATGCACATAGCCTGAGCTTTCTCTCTTCACTCCCCCCTTATTGAAAAAGGGAAATGAATCGCAGCATGGCTGGGCTTAGCCTTATGCATTAAGATGCATGCAAAGTTCCTCTCCAGGCAAACCACAAGCTCTGGGTTCAGACATACTCTGCAGTTTGGTCCCAGTACGTTTCCAAGTACAATTCAAAGTGTTGGTGCTGACCTTTAAAGCCCTAAACGGCCTTGGCCCTGTGTTTCTGAAGGAGCATCTCCACTCCCACCATCCAGCCCCATAGCCCTTCTGGTGGTTCCCTCACTGTGAGACGTGAAGCTACAGGGAACCAGGCAGAGGGCCTTCTCGGCAGTGGCACCCACGCTGTGGAAAGCCATCCCATCAGATGTCAAGGAGATAAATAGCTATACAACTTTTAGAAGACATCTGAAGGCAGCCCTGCGTCGGGAGGCTTTTTATGTTTATTATGTTTTTATACGTGTTGGAAGAGTTGCTGGGGCAACCCAGCTAGATGGGCAGAGTCTAAATAATAATAATAATAATAATAATAATAATAATAATAATAATAATAATAATATCTGAATGCAGCCATTCTGAACCAATGGGAGCTTCCAGACCACCCTGTTTCGTTTGGTTTACAGTGGTACCTCGGCTTATGAACACAATTGGTTCCGGAAGTCTGTTCATAAACGGAAGCGTTCATAAACTGAAGCAAACTTTCCCATTGAAAGTAATGGAAAGTGGATTAATCCGTTCCAGACGGTCCGCAGAGTACTTAAACTGAAGCAAACTTTCCCATTGAAAGTAATGGAAAGTGGATTAATCTGTTCCAGATGGTCCGCAGAGTACTTAAACTGAAGCAAACTTTCCCATTGAAAGTAATGGAAAGTGGATTAATCCGTTCCAGACGGTCCACAGAGTACTTAAACTGAAGCAAACTTTCCCATTGAAAGTAATGGAAAGTGGATTAATCTGTTCCAGACGGTCCGCAGAGTACTTAAACTGAAGCGTTCATAAACTGAAGCAAACTTTCCCATTGAAAGTAATGGAAAGTGGATTAATCTGTTCCAGACGGTCCGCAGAGTACTTAACCTGAAGCGTTCATAAACTGAAGCGAACTTTCCCATTGAAAGTAATGGAAAGTGGATTAATCCGTTCCGGACGGGTTCGCGGAGTACTGAACCTGAAGCGTACTTAACCCGAAGCATGGGTGCAATTGGTTCCGGAAATCTGTTCATAAACTGAAGCGTTCATAAACTGAAGCGAACGTTCTCATTGAAAGTAATAGAAAGTGAATTAATCCGTTCCAGATGGGTCCGCGGCGTTCGCAAACCGAACATTCGTAAACCGAGGTGTTCATAAACCGAGGTTCCACTGTATTTAGGTATCACTTTGGAAGCAAGGAGAGACAGAAACTCTTGCTTTGTGTGTTTGCATTAAGCCCATTGCAGGCCCCTTTGCTGAAACGCTTCGCCATCACGAGGCGAGCGGAAGCCAGGCCTCCTGCTGCCAGGCAGCTCATTTTAATGCCGAAGCATGAAAACGATCAAAGCTATGCAAGTCCGTGGAGACCAATTTAGCATGTTGCAAGGGGGGTAAAAAGGAGGCTTAAAGCAGTCTTTCCCTTTTGATACTATCGTGTAATCGGCTGCTCCCCCTCAAGGTGACTTGCGGACATTTAAGCCTGTGACACGCAGGCAGCCTGTGTGGTAGAACTATTTATTATGACAAACAAACCCAAGCGGGGGGCCCCCGGTTGCTTCAGGTGGGGATATTGTTATTTATTTATTTATTTTAAGCATCAAGCATACATCAAAGGTGTCCCCAGGAACGGTTTCCAGACTTGTCCCTGAAAAAGTGTTGCAAACATCCATTAGCGGGCAAATTGTGAGTCACCTGCTCTGACAGCAGGCAAGTCACGAGGATGTATTTGTGGCAAGACGGGAGGGGGGGGTGCTCAGCCTCATGACAGGTCGGATCCTGAGCCCCTCTGATCTCCAGCCAAAGGTTTTAACTTTATCCCCAAAGCAAAGGTGTCTCTTAACATGCTTTGTGTGTCTAATCCGACACAGCTTTCTTTAATTAAACCTGTCACCTTCTGCACTTCGGCGCGTGTGTGTTTTTAATTAATCTCCGCCGAGTAGCATGTGGATTCTGCTCTGGAAACTATTCTTTATCAACAAGCACCCCAGCTCCTCTTTTTTCCTTCTGCCTACCTAAAGCACCTTGGTTTTTTTTATAAAAAATAACCTCTGTTTAATGACCTACCTCCTCGAATTCGTTCAAGTGGCGCAGAAAAGCAGATCTAAAGCATTGGGGGGGGGGAGAGAAACCCTTCAGGCCAAGTGAGAAGCGTTAAAAATATTCAGCAAGGAACCTGAGTTAAGAATGAGGTCAAAGGCGCTTTCATACATCCAGACACACCAGCTTGAGCCAAGGAGACGCAGATAGCAGCCTGGTATACCCAGAAGCTAGAAGGCAGGTTCTCAGACATCATGGCACACCTGTTCTATGGGCATGGCCAACTCATTCCACAACTGGGGATAATTCGGCTACTACCTCTGCTTGTTAATCCCCACCTCAGATGGCTCCTCTTACATAAACCCTTTAGCTTAACCCCTTGGTCCTCCTCTATGAACTAAAATGAAGCGTAAATATGTGAAACTGAATTTGCACAATTTCATCTCTCCTTACGCTTTGCCCTCTATCAGGATTTAGAACAGTGCTTCCAAAAACTTGGGTCTCCAGCTGTTTTCGAACTACAACTCCCATCATCCCTGACCACTGGTCCTGCTACCTAAGAATCATGGGAGCTGTAGTCCAAAAAAGAGCTGGAGACCCAAGTTTGGGAAACCCTGATGATAAAAAAAGTCCTTGGGGCTTCTCTCCCCTCCACACTTATTTAAAGCTTGTACTACTTTAAAAACATTATTATATACAGCGTATGGATATATGTGTGGGTATTAATAACATTATTTGTATTAGCACATGTTTGCAGTCTCCCGGGGAGATCAAAAGGAGGTGAATAGTAGCAGCTACATGAAAGGAGAAACCAATGAGCTGAGCTCCATTAAACTCTTCGTTGGGGACTTTCGGGGATACCTGACTTGGCTCAGCGCTACTTGTGAAACGAAACACAGCACCGTAAATTGGGAGGCACCTGTTGGCTATGCTAAAGTTTCTCCAGCCGATGTTGTGCACAGGACAGACTGTTTGCCACAGTGGGAAACTACCATGGTGGGCGGGTGGGTGGGGGCTGTCGGCAAATGGCAACAAGGGGAAGTGAAAGAAGCATTTGCAAGACAGGAGAACTCCAGACAGCAAGAACATGAAAATGCCCTGCTGGATCAGACCAAGGCCTATCTGGTCCTGCATTCTGTTCTCACACTGACTGGCCAGATGTTGACGAGAAGCGCAGTAACAGGACAAGAAGGCAAAAGACCTCTTTCGCTCACACTCCCCAGCAACTGGTGTGCTGCCTGAGATTCTGAACGTTCGGCTTCTTTGGCCTATCCTGGGATGGGTTCTAGTATTATGAAAGACAGAGAAAAAACGTTTCTCTACCCACTTCCTCCATGGCATTCATAATGAAATCTGCCGCTTCAGTGGAAACGGTGTCTTGTAGTGTGCAGATGTGAGAGGAGATTTTGTTTTGTTTTTTCATGCAAGGCGGCAAATTCAAAATGCCTGAGAACCACTTCTCTTTTTACATAAAATAACGTCTCCCAGAACATTAAAGTTACTCACTGTAAGAATCATATGTGTCGTCACTCAGACCATGGGCGTAATCATAGTAATCGCCACCACTGTTTGGAAAGACAAAAACAATCCAGCTGTTAATAAAAGAATTGTGATACAGCAGGAACACAGCTCACAACACAGCATGTGAGAATGTGCTTTTGCAGCTGGGTTCCCCCTGCCCACTCAAAAACCAATGTCGAACCTGCTACCCGGGCAGGGGTCACCTATGTGGTGCCCTCCATATGTGGGTGGACTACAACTCCCATCACCACTGACCAATGTTGGCTATCCCTGCACAGAGGCGAATGATTTAAAAAAATCCATAAAATTATATTAACGCTTTTTGTAATACAATTAAAAATGAACTGATCTAAATAAAAACAGAACACTCTTAAGTCTTATCTCACCTGGGAGCTTTCCTTTCCTCTCCCACCCTGGGACATCTTCCCTTCCCTGCCTATCAGCAATTTTTTAATAATTGCTTAGATCCTTCTCCCTGCCCCCAACCTCCACTTCCCCTGCAGAATTGTAAACTGGTATAGAAATTATTTATGCAGCTAAAATATACATTGCCCTGGGTCTATTGAAATATATTACTAGCCACACAATTATTTTTAAAAAATTGTTTGGGATGTTCCTTGGCCCAAACGTGGGCCACCGCTCAGGGATAAGGGCCATTGCCTTGTATGCAGGTTCCGTCCCCTACATCTCCAGCCCAAAGTGCGGGTCTCATTGAATAGGGCTTGGGAATATTTTACCCTTTGAGATCCATTTCCCAGCTGAACAGACAGTTCTGGGCTGGGTGGAGCGATCATGTGGCTCAGTGTAAAATAGCTCTATTATGTTCATAAGGGGTTCAATATGTTTTACACGAAGCCAGGTCAGCTGAAATATGTTTGTGTGGTGTTCCCCCCCCCTGCCAGAAATGGGTCCAAAGCAGTTCACAAATTTAATCCATCAACACACAATAGTAACAAAAAACACGCGATAAAAACCACCCGCAGATGAAACAGAAGTTTGCCAATACTCTAAAAGCCTGGGACAATGAAAAGGCTTTCATCTGGCGCATAATGGGAAGCAGCATTTGTGCCAGACAAACCACCATGGGAGGGGGGGTGCCATTGATGGGATGTCACAGCGCAAAAGTCCTCCATCTCTGGCCTCTAACGAGGGAAAGAGAACGGCCTTTTTATACCTGCTTTGCTGATCTGAATTATTCTGCAATTAGTGGACAAATTGGTTCACAAAGGCAAGTTGTTTCAAGCACATTAGAAAGAAACAGAGGGGCTCTTGCATGCTGTTGGGTCAATGGCTAACTAGTCCATTATGACTTGGCCTTGACTGCCAACATTTTCTGTCTCTTCACCCAGCTAATTGAGGTAAGAGACCACTTAAGCCAGGCATGGCCAAACTTGGCCCTCCAGCTGTTTTGGGACTACAACTCCCATCACCTTCCATGATCAACTTCCATGATCCCTAGCTAACAGGACCAGTGGTCAGGGATGATGGGAATTGTAGTCCCAAGACAGCTGGAGGGCCAAGTCTGGCCGTGCCTGACTTAAGCAGAGGTGCAGAAATGAAAATCTCATATTCCTACCATCAAGCTCCAGACCTTGGGTGGTATTCGTCTAGGTTTTGCTCAGAGCAGACCCACTGAAATTAATGGACCTAACTCAGCCACATTCCTTAATTTCAATGGGCCTGCTCTTAGTTCTAGAGCAGAGCCGTCCAACAGGTAGATTACAATCTACTGGTAGATTGTGGGACCCTTCCCCACCCAAAGAAAAGCTCAACAGCTTTGGTAGATCACTGCCAGTTTATTTATAGTGGGAGTAGATCTCAAGTTGGACATGGCTGCTCTAGAGGACGCACATTAAATGGAGGATTGATTGATAATTGTGGACAATCTTTCCTCCAAGCCATCTGGTCACTGAGGAAACCCAAAGAAGGTTTCCAGGAAGAAAGCCAGATCGAAAGGACCACCAAAAATCTTTATAGGAGGGCACGTAGCAGCGCCACTTTTAAATTCCACGAAAGCAATTCCCCCGCCCAATGCACACTCGTATTTTGATGAGCGAATTTTATATACTGACATTTGCTATCATTCCATACAGTATCCGATTACTCATTGTACGACTCATCAAGTCTGCAGGCCTGAAAACAGCTGAGCCCCCCCCCCCATCCCCTTACCTGTCAATCCTGTCAGAATTACTTTGGCTGGGCTTCATTTTACAAATCTAAGTGCCTGTTAAACCGAAAGCGACTTGCCTTTCATGGCATGTAAACAGCAAAACCAATAATCCTTGGTGGGGAGGGAAAATTCACTTATTTACATTGAAGGTATCTGGAGAAGGGGGTGGGGGAATCCTCAAAACTTTATAAGCAGGCAGACCCTTCAGCACCAATAACCACATCAGAAAGTTATAACGCAAGGTGGATGGAGCTGTTTGCTCGAGTGCGGCCTGCATTTCTGCCCACCCAACATGTAATTGAATTGTGCTCCTGCGAGCCTTCATTTTGCAGGCAGATTGAAATGAACCTGGATAACTTCTTAAATATGGAAACTTTACGGAAGGTGGCAAGAGAAAGTGAGGCACAACCAAAATATACCTAGCTGGCCATAGGGAAAATTTCAAGGGGTGCACCCTTGGCCAGGAGTTCACCTACCAGGCCAAGGGAGGGAAATGGATGTTCAATAATATTCTCCTGAGGTATGTTTTCAAAGATGGTGTTTATCACAAGGAAAGGCATTCTGCATTGCACTTTAAAATACATTCTTAACAGCAAATATGTAGGTGCTCTGAAAGGGTTTTTTTTTTAAGCCTTCTGTCAGAAGGAGAAAAAACACTCCGCACAAGCTGACATTAGGTCCCTTAAAACAGTGGTCCTCAACCCCCGGGCCACGGACCGGTACCGGTCCGTGGATAAATTGGTACCGGGCCGCCCAAGGAACATTAAATACAATTAAATTAAAATTATTAAATCAAAACAATCTAAAGAAAATATAAACAATTAACGTCCCCCCCCCTCAGGGGGCCATGAAACAATCAACGTCCCCCCCTCAGCGGGCCGCAGTAAAATGATCAAACGTTGACTGGTCCGTGGCGATAAAAAGGTTGGGGAGCACTGCCTTAAAACATGGGGCACCCAGTGTTAGAAAGTCAGATATATAATCTAATCACTAATGGCACCTTAAACTTAGGTTATGGTTGCCACAATGGAATGCCTAGGTGCCTTTTTTCCTTTTTCCATTGAGGTTTATATGGTTGTTGTAGTTCATTTCATTTCTATTCCGCTTTATATTTTAAAGAACAAATCTCAAATGCCGGCACATCAAATAAAAAGATCCAGAATAAAACGAATTCAAGCTTCAAAGAAAATATTACAGATCCTTCTCTAAGGGATATTCTGTTTCCCCCAGTTACCAGCCTGGCATCCAGAGATCTCCACAATTGGACCCGTGCCAGTTCCAAAATGCGCCTGGCTGATTTCTAACATTGCTGGCACTCTGCACATGCTAAGAGGCATGGCCACAGAAAACAGAAGTGGGCAGCTTCAGGAAAACTTGTTGTGTAGGCTGCCAATCTTGTGCAACACACAATGTGTTGCACTTGCACAACAGGAACTGTGCTGGACTGAGGAGAAGCTCCAAGTTTTACTGAAAGCATGCAGGCACCATGCATTCTAGACATCAGGCACTGAATATCATCTATCCCAAGCTAACCTGCCAGGAAACATTCACTGGAAAGAGTGTGGAGTGTGACCTGCAGCCACTCTTTCTGGGCGCCAATAATCCTTTGGGTCACAAGGCCTAAAAGCGCTCAGAGACTTGCTTAAGAGAACAAGGGACCTTCACAGGCTCCCTTCTACCCCACGACAAGTTCCTGGTCCTTGGACCTCAAGAAATAACAGCAAGTTTTCTACAGTGAGGAAAAGCTATTAGGCAGGGAAGAAAAACCAAGTTCCGCAATCATTCATGAGCCAAAGAGGGAGAACGATTGCTTGTTAAAAAAAACTGCACAGGCCTAAACAACTTGCAACCTGCCAAGCTGAACATATTCCACTAGCTGTGTACTTGCTTGGTGTTGAATTTTGCACTCCAGGGCTCATTTGTTTATTTAAACAACATATAGGGTTTCAGCCTCAGAGAAAGTGCCCGAGCAGAAATAGCGGTGAAGTACGGGAATTCAGAATGCGTCCATCCTAATCAGAAGCCTCTGTATAAAAATAATAAATATGCTAAAAACCACTTTGGAAACAAGCTGTCAGAATCGATAAGATTTTATTTGTTTGTGCTCCTCGTGTTCTGCCTTTCCAACACATTGCCCAGGGTGGCAGACAAATCAAAATAAAAACACTGCCGCAAAAAGCAAAGCCACCTCGAAGTGGAAGACAAGCTTTAGAGGAGAGTGCAATGCTACAGGGCTGAAATGGGCCGGTTTTCTCCATGGATCAGTCAACGTTCTCCCCTCAATCAATCCACAGGAACAGTTGAATGAACAATACTTAAGAGAAGGTGAACGCTGGGAGCACAGATTGGTTGCCGGAAGGGCTGTGTTGGCTATCCAACCCAGTATAAGGCAAATACATGCCAACTAGAGATTGCACTCATCAAGAGAGGCATGCTCTAAGGCAGGGGTCAGCAACCTTTTTCAGCTGTGGGCCGGTCCACTGTCCCTCAGACCATGTGGTGGACCGGACTATATTTTTTTTTGGGGGGGGGGGGAGAATGAACGAATTCCTATGCCCCACAAATAACCCAGAGACGCATTTTAAAGAAAAGCACACATTCTGCTCATGTAAAAACACTAGGCAGGCAATACAAATAACCCAGAGATGCATTTTAAAGAAAAGGACACATTCTACTCATGTAAAAACACGCTGATCCCCGGACAGTCTGTGGGCCGGATTGAGAAGGCGATTGGGCCGCATCCGGCCCACGGGCCTGAGGTTGCCTACCCCTGCTCCTAGTGTGGCACTCCCCTGATGTTTCACACTACAACGTCCATCATCCCACAATGTCTGGGACAAGGTGTGCAGCCTGGGAGTTATTTTGGACGAGATCGGGTGTGTTCAGGGTAGTATGGCCGTATTTTGGATTCACAGCTGTCCATGGAGGCACAGGTTAATTCTGTGTCCAGGGTGGCTCTCTGCCACCTCCATCTGGTATGCCGGCTGAGACCTTGCCTGCCTGAGCACTGTCTTGCCAGAGTGGTTATCTTCCACTTGGACTACTGCAATGCGCTCTACCTGGGGCTACCTTCGAAGGTGACCCGGAAACTACAACTAATCCAGAATGCAGCAGCTACACTGGTGACTGGGAGCGGCTGCCAGGACCATATTAACACTGGTTCTAAAGGATCTGCATTGGCTCCCAATACTTTTTTGAGCACAATTCAAAGTGTTGGTGCTGACCTTTAAAGCCTAAAGGGCATTGGCCCTGTATACCTGAAGGAGCATCTCCACCCTCATTGTTCATCCCAGACACTGAGGTCCAGCTCCGAGGGCCTTCTGGCAGTCCCCTCACTGCAAGTAGTGAAGCTACAGGGAACCAGGCAGAGCCCCTTCTCAGTAGTGGTGCCCTCCCTATGGAACGCCCTCCTATCAGGTGTCAAGAAGACAAGTAACTACATAACCTTTAGAAGACATCAGAAAGCAACCCTGTATTTAATGTGTAATGTTTTTGTATATGTTGGAAGCCACAAAGAGTGGCTAGGGCAACCCAGACAGATGGCAGGGTATAAATAATAAAATTCTTATCCCTGACTACTGGTTGCGCCAGCTGGGCAGCACAGCAGTTGCAGTTCAACACTTAAAGCACTCTTCCTCTAGAAAGGAACGAAAACCATTTTCCTGGGGTGGGTGGCAAGCAAGCTGTGCTGCAGTGACTTTAGAATATGCTAAGTGAGGACAATGTAACACTGCTTACGTATTACCAGAAAGAAACGGCTTGCATCTTCTGTACAGCTGCTAATCCAGTTGTTGGTAAGAGTGCCCAGCACCGCCTTGCTATTATACCAAGTTCAGCTCCTTGGGTCAACTGCTCTAGCCGTTTAGCTACTGTGGATCTGCTTGACCTTTGCAAAGGCCTCCATGCAGTGCTTAACATGAGTGCTTGTGTGGAACTACTGGGATGTTCAAGGTAAAAAATATTCAGAGTTCTGGCTGAATAGAGCCTCAAGTCCAAGGCATCCAGTCACATAGAAAGAGAACTGCCTGTTCACGTTACATCAAGAGCCACTGAGATGTAAACCAGGAAAAGTACTGGAGAAGCTTGGCTGCCCAATGGAATTCTGCTAAACTTGAAAACACACATTTTTTCTAACACAACCCAAGGGCTTTTCCGTTTAATCTCATTCTACTTTTAATCTGTATACCGCCTTTCTATATCTCTATACACAAGGCGGTCTACAACAAGCTGAAGAACCAACAAAAATATGCAGCAAAGTTCTTGTGACAATCTGATCCAGTACAAATTAAGTCATAATAAAAATATGACTTTTAAAGAAGCAACTTCATATCAGATAAAAGTAATATTCAACAATCCACTGCACTTCTGCAAAGACAAGTCTGTCTTCACCAGAACTTTGCATTTTTTTTCAAGTACACACTTACAATATTTTAGGTATAGACCTAATAAAAGTGATGCACGAGGCAGCCTAAGTTGTTCAAATGAAGAGATATTTCAGTCTCCCCTTGCCCTTAAACATGGCAACTTCCACCTCACAGTCACAGAGATCTTCCCATTAATTTAGCTTGCTGCCTTTTATGCTTGTGTAGTATTAATGATGCTCTTGTCTGGCACCAGAGATAACATCAACCTTGATCTTCGATTCTTCTCTGTGTTGGCAGTTCTACCAAACCCCAATTCCCCAAGGTTCTTCCACAAGCTATGAACATGAATGCGATTAGGACAGCCGCCAACTGAGTATTCTACTCTCCCCCACACACACTTTCCCCTCTGAGAACTGCAAGCCTCAGCCCCCTCCGTGATACTGTTTCATCAACGTGGATAATTCTTTGGATTGCTCGTTCTAAATCTTATTTTAGCTAAACACCAAAAATGCTCTGTCTATATCAAGTGTGAGGAAGTGGGCTTGAATACACTGTCCAGCACACCTGTCAGGCTTGAATACGACACAATGAAATGACAAAATTCTGCTCCAATTGCCTGCTTTATTCTGAATTAATTACTGTGGATTGGTGCCAAGGTACAGCAAGAGTGAGAGGCCATAGGACTCGATGGGGAGTGAATTTTTGTTTATTTTTATTATGTTTCTATTCCACCTTTCTTCCAAGGAACTAGAGGCAGTGTACATGATTATTTCCTCTCCCCATTTTATCCCCACAATGACCCTTGGAGGTAGGTTAAGCTGAGAGACAGTGACAACCTTAGATCAACCAATGAGCCTCATGGCTGAGTCAGGATTCAAACCCTTGTCTCCTATCTCTTAATCAGACACTTCAACCGCTCCACCACACCGGCAACTGGAAAGTTATTCTCCCCTGAAAAGCAGAATCTCACACACTTCTTCAATCTAGAATGTGCGAGAATCATAGGATCGTTGAGTTGGAAGGAGCTCCAAGGGTCATCCAGTCCAACCCCTTGCAATGCAGGAATCTCAACTGAAGCATCCGTAGCAGGTCCAACCTCTGCTTTAAAAACCCCAAGGAAGAAGTCCACCCCTTTCCCGAGGGAGTCCATTCCACTATCGAACAGCTCTTACTGTGAGAAAGGTCTTCCTGATGTTCAATTGGAATCTCCTTCCTTGTAACTTGAAGCCATTGGTTCGAGTTCTACTGTCTTGAGAAGGGCTGGTTTCCCTATTGAACGTGCGGTCCTGGAGATGTTGTCAGACTCCCAACTCCCACCATCCCCAACAACTGGCCATGCTAGCTTTGTTTGATGGGAGTTGGAGACCACTAAAACCTGGAGGTACTCATTGGGACTGGTAGGGTGGGAGGCAAAGAGGACAACAGCAGATGGAGTCAGTGGCACCTAATTCTAGTTATGACACTTGTCCTCTTCCCTGCTGAATTCTACAAGGGGACTGCCTGAGAATGGTAGGGCAGTTCCTCAGTTGCCCTAATGTACCAATCTCTGCTGTATTTTTTTTTTGGGGGGGGGGAACCACAGGCTTCCCAGCCTCAGTCAGTAGACCACAATACTCTTAATCTCAGCGCTGTGGATTCAAACACCATGTCAGACAAAAAGATTCACTCATTACAGGTGGTTGGACTAGATGACCCTCATAGTCTCCTTCAACTCTACGATTCTACTAATGAAATACTTCCTTATATGACATGGAACAGTATTTACATATTGCTTTTTAAATGATCAAAATGCTTCACAAACATTACTGCAATGGTCTCTACAAAGACTGTGTGACATGGGCGTACCCAGCAAGGGGCAGGTGGGGGCAGCCCCCCCCAAAGCAAAAAAATATATACCGTATTTTACGGACCATAACCCACACTTTTCCCCTCCAAAAACTGAAGAGGAAAAGTCGCTGCAGGTTATGGAAATCGGGCTGTTTCCGCCCCCTCCACGGCTGCAGCCAGTGACAGGAACGTGGGGAGGGCAAGAAGCAGCCTGAAATCGGGCTGTTTTTGCCCCCTCCGTGGCCGCAGCCAGCGACAGGAACGTGGGAGGGGGGAGGAGCAGCCTGAGCCGGGGGAGCGGGGCGGACAGGAGCTCCATCCTTCCTTCCCCCCTCTTTCTTTCTTCCTTTTTCTCCCTCCCTCCTCTCTCTCTCTCTCTCTCTCTCTCCTTCTTTCCTTCCTCCCTTCCTTTTTTCTTTCCTTCCTTCCTTCTCTCTCTCTCTCTCTCTCACACACACACACCCCTTCCTTCCTTCCTTCCTTCCTTCCTTCCTTCCTTCCTTCCTTCCTTCCTTCTCTCTTCCCCTCTCCTGCCCCCCCCCCCCCGTTTTGATCCTGGGTACGCCCCTGCTGTGTGATGTTGTATCAGTTTTGTTATCCCTATATTGCATTGAGGGCGAGAGAGAATAAGGCTAAAAGAGTGAACAGTGGCTTGCTAAGAGACCCCTATGGATACGGCAGCAGAGGAGATGCTCTTACTTAGACCACTACATCAGACTAAGCTTCTGGTGAGAGAAAGTGAGTCTGCAATTCCCAAACTTCTCCCTCATTACCGCAGAGCCTGGAATCTTATTTGACCATTGAAAGGAAAGCTTCCGTTTTGTGTGAATGTTGTTGCATCTCATGCACAATGTTTCTAGGAAAGTTAAGTCTTGTAAGCATCTGCCATTCGGGCGTCAGGAGGGGATTAGATCTCAAGTCTTTCTTCCTCGCATGCCTCGCTAGCAAGGACATGTGAAGACCTGCATTGCTCCCCTGAGCCTCCTATGATCATGAAAGAAGAAGCCCAAGCGTACTTCTTGTGACTCAAGCCTTCCAGATTCAGTTTATATCCACAGGACAGCATCTGCCGTGTGGAGCTGAGGAAGTCAAAATGCATATTTCGGTTTTAATATAGCACTGCTTTATTGGGAACAGAACGTTTTCAAAGGATAGGGAAGGCAGATGGCTCAATGAGGCCAGCTCTTACCTCCATTACTTACTTTTCTGGTAAAAAAGAAAAAGGCAACCAATAACCTAGACCCAAAACCTAGGTTTTTAAAGGCACATCTACATCTGTTTGCGTACACATGTCAACTAAATCTTTACGGCCCCATCTCACAAACACCTAAATTCATACATGGGAAAAAGAAAGTACATCCTCTTTTAATGTTGTGGTTTTACATACCAGGGCAAAATAACAATAACCTGTTCCTTAGCAGGTCTTAAAATTAGGAAAATGCAACCTCGGGTGAACAACGCATGACATATGACACTGTGTCCTGATTTATTGAACAGACAGCTAGGACCTAAGCCACCAGCTATCCCGACAGAGGGAAATAAGAGGTGGTAGGTAAGTCTTCCATTTCATGTTGAGTGTGTGAGAAAGAAGTGTGTGGAATAGATCAGAGATGGCTGAAGGTCTCATACTGGTTTCAGGGGTACTTGGAGCAACCAAACCTTTTGCTGTTTCCTGCTCCAAAACTCAGTACGAAGCCAGAGAAGAAACACCATCAATTCCCTAGTCTTCTATACATGCCAACAACTACCGCAACTATGGCAGCCCTTGGTAGTCTTAACTGTTTGCTATGCTGACTGCCCACAGGGAAATGGCTCTTTCAGCAGCAGACTCGTCTGGCTGGCAACATCCAAATCAAATACCTAGCCTACATCCAGAAAGCTCTCTTTCTGAATCAGGTGCTTGGTCATCACATCATAGAATCATAGAGTTGGAAGAGACCGCAAGGGCCATCCAGTCCAACCCCCTGCCAAGCAGGAAATACCACCAAAGCATTCTTGACATATGTCTGTCAAGCCTCCGCTTAAAGACCTCCAAAGACGGAGACTCCACCACACTCCTTGGTAGCAAATTCCACTGCCGAACAGCTCTTACTGTCAGGAAGTTCTTCCTAATGTTTAGGTGGAATCTTCTTTCTTGTAGTTTGAATCCATTGCTCCGTGTCCGCTTCTCTGGAGCAGCAGAAAACAACCTTTCTCCCTCCTCCATATGACATCCTTTCATATATTTGAACATGGCTATCATATCACCCCTTAACCTTCTCTTCTCCAGGCTAAACATACCCAGCTCCCTAGGCCATTCCTCATAAGGCATAAGGCATCGTTTCCAGGCCTTTGACCATTTATACTGTGTCTCATGGATCATGGATCCCTTCATGGATCAATGCCTTGTCGTGGCGAAGGGGCTTGAATAACTCAGAGAAGCTATGAGCTATGCCATGCAGGGCCACCCAAGATGGACAGGTCATAGTGGAGAGTTTTGACTAAACGTGATCCACCTGGAGAAGGAACTGGCAAGCCACTCCAGTAACCCTGCCAAGAAAACTCCATGGACAAAGACAACAGGCATATAAAAGTTATGACGCTGGAAGATGAGCCCCTCAGGTCGGAAGGCATCCAACATGCTACTGAGGAAGAGCGGAGGACAAGTACAAGTAGATTCAGAGCTGATGAAGCGGCTGGGCCAAAGCCGAAAGGACGCTCAGTTGCGGATATGCCTGGAAGCGAAAGGAAAGTCCGATGCTGTAAAGAAAAATATTGCATAGGAACCTGGAATGTAAGAACCATGAATGGAGGTAAGCTGGATGTGGTCAAAAATGAGATGACAAGAATAAATATCGACATCCTGGGCATCAGTGAACTAAAATGGAAGGGAATGGGCGAATTCAGTTCGGATGACTATCATATCTACTACTGTGGGCAAGAATCCCGTAGTAGAAATGGAGTGGCCCTCATAGTCAACAAAAGAGTGGCAAAAGCTGTAATGGGATGCAATCTCAAAAATGACAGAATGATCTCGATACGAATCCAAGGCAGACCTTTTAACATCACAGTAATCCAAGTTTATGCACCAACTACCGGTGCTGAAGAAAGTGAAATTGACCAATTCTATGAAGACCTACAACACCTTCTAGAAATGACACCAAAGAAGGATGTTCTTCTCATTACAGGGGATTGGAATGCTAAAGTAGGGAATCAAGAGATAAAAGGAACAACTGGCAAGTTTGGCCTGGGAGTTCAAAATGAAGCAGGGCAAAGGCTAATAGAGTTCTGTCAAGAGAACAAGCTGGTCATCACAAACACTCTCTTCCAACAACACAAGAGACGACTCTACACATGGATATCACCAAATGGGCAGCATCGAAATCAGATTGATTATATTCTCTGCAGCCAAAGATGGAGAAGCTCTATACAGTCAGCAAAAACAAGACCTGGAGCTGACTGTAACTCAGATCATCAGCTTCTTATAGCAAAATTCCAGCTTAAACTGAAGAAAGTAGGAAAAACCACTGGGCCAGTAAGATACAATCTGAATCAAATCCCTTATGAATACACAGTGGAAGTGAGGAACAGGTTTAAGGATTTAGATTTGGTGGACAGAGTGCCTGAAGAACTATGGATGGAGGCTCGTAACATTATACAGGAGGCAGCAACGGAAACCATCCCAAGGAAAAGGAAATGCAAGAAAGCAAAATGGCTGTCCAACGAGGCCTTACAAATAGCGGAGGAGAGGAGGCAAGCAAAATGCAAGGGAGATAGGGAAAGATACAGGAAACTGAATGCAGATTTCCAAAAAACAGCAAGAAGAGACAAGAGGGTCTTCTTAAATGAGCAATGCAAAGAAATAGAGGAAAACAATAGAATGGGGAAAACCAGAGATCTGTTCAAGAAAATTGGAGATATGAAAGGAACATTTCGTACAAAGATTACCATAATCAAGGACAAAAGTGGTAAGGACCTAACAGAAGCAGAAGACATCAAGAAGAGGTGGCAAGAATACACAGAGGAATTATACCAGAAAGATATGGAGGTCTCGTACACCCCAGGTAGTGTGGTTGCTGACCTTGAGCCAGACATCTTGGAGAGTGAAGTCAAATGGGCCTTAGAAAGCACTGCTAATAACAAGGCCAGTGGAAGTGATGATATTCCAGCTGAACTATTTAAAATTTTAAAAGATGATGCTGTTAAGGTGCTACACCCAATATGCCAGCAAGTTTGGAAAACTCAGCAATGGCCAGAGGATTGGAGAAGATCAGTCTACATCCCAATTCCAAAGAAGGGCAGTGCCAAAGAATGCTCCAACTACCGCACAATTGCGCTCATTTCACACGCTAGCAAGGTTATGCTTAAAATTCTACAAGGCAGGCTTAGGCAGTATGTGGACCAAGAACTCCCAGAAGTGCAAGCTGGATTTCGAAAGGGCAGAGGAACCAGAGACCAAATAGCAAACATGCGCTGGATTATGGAGAAAGCTAGAGAGTTCCAGAAAAACGTCTACTTCTGCTTCATTGACTATGCAAAAGCCTTTGACTGTGTCGACCACAGCAAACTATGGCAAGTTCTTAAAGAAATGGGAGTGCCTGATCACCTCATCTGTCTCCTGAGAAATCTCTATGTGGGACAAGAAGCTACAGTTAGAACTGGATATGGAACAACTGAGTGGTTCAAAATTGGGAAAGGAGTACGACAAGGTTGTATATTGTCTCCCTGCTTATTTAACTTATATGCAGAATTCATCATGCGAAAGGCTGGACTAGATGAATCCCAAGCCGGAATTAAGATTGCCGGAAGAAATATCAACAACCTCAGATATGCAGATGACACAACCTTGATGGCAGAAAGCGAGGAGGAATTAAAGAACCTTTTAATGAGGGTGAAAGAGGAGAGCGCAAAATATGGTCTGAAGCTCAACATCAAAAAAACCAAGATCATGGCCACTGGTCCCATCACCTCCTGGCAAATAGAAGGGGAAGAAATGGAGGCAGTGAGAGATTTTACTTTCTTGGGCTCCTTGATCACTGCAGATGGTGACAGCAGTCACGAAATTAAAAGACGCCTGCTTCTTGGGAGAAAAGCAATGACAAACCTAGACAGCATCTTAAAAAGCAGAGACATCACCTTGCCGACAAAGGTCCGTATAGTTAAAGCTATGGTTTTCCCAGTAGTGATGTATGGAAGTGAGAGCTGGACCATAAAGAAGGCTGATCGCCGAAGAATTGATGCTTTTGAATTATGGTGCTGGAGGAGACTCTTGAGAGTCCCATGGACTGCAAGAAGATCAAACCTATCCATTCTGAAGGAAATCAGCCCTGAGTGCTCCCTGGAAGGACAGATCGTGAAGCTCAGGCTCCAATACTTTGGCCACCTCATGAGAAGAGAAGAATCCTTGGAAAAGACCCTGATGTTGGGAAAGATTGAGGGCACTAGGAGAAGGGGACGACAGAGGACAAGATGGTTGGACAGTGTTCTTGAAGCTACGAACATGAGTTTGACCAAATTGCGGGAGGCAGTGCAAGACAGGAGTGCCTGGCGTGCTATGGTCCATGGGGTCACGAAGAGTCGGACACGACTAAACGACTAAACAACAACAACTGTGTCTCAGGAAAATCTTAGAAGGTTATTATTTCCAAGTACCAGGCGTATCAGGAGTGATGCATACAGATTTGTGATGACCAGAATACCTACAAAATGCTTGTGTGTTGTGTCAAGTTTCAGTCCCAGTACTTTTTGCTTTACAACCAATTCTACAGTACATTCTGCTCAGTTGGAGGCCATCAACTATAATTTTGGGTGTGATAGCAAGCAAGAGGAGCGGGAATTGCAACCGGCTTATGAGTCCCATTCCTTGCTGTACTCTATTTTGTCCCAATCCTATCTTGCACATTAATGGCAAGGCACAGAAAAGAGAAGTGTCAGTTGCATTGCCACACCCTCAAAAGTCACTGCTGAAATGGCTAATGGCTTAAGGAATTGGTGTGGGGTGTTGCTGCTTGCATGGCATTATTGCCCCTGCTTATCTGCATGGTACAAAGAGCCATAGCACTTCATCAGTGCTATTCTACAGATCATGGTATAATGGCATGCCTTCTTTGTCAGCTCAACACCACAACTGGGTCATGTAAGGCTACAGTTCTATGCACAGTTAAGATGTGCCCGAGTCTCATTGAAGTTATAACTAGGATTCAGCCCTAGAATGAAAGCAATATATCTAGGCATGTCCAATGGGCTCTTCCATCATCACACAGATCTGGGATTGGAGATTAGATCCTTCGGGTCAGAGAACTTAGTTTCTTCTGAGAGGATTGAGTCTCAACATCTATGGCTCTGGGACTTGTAACTGCATGCAAGATTGCAGCTTTAGTGCAGTAAGTATTTGGGTATGCCCTGAAGGTGCACAGTCGACTTAAATATAATTCAGCGCACTGGAAGCACAATGCTAGCAATTAAATTTTAGTACAACTTTTAAATCTCAATGCTACCACTTCTAAACATCTGCCTCCAATGTGCATCTCCAAACTTGAATTTTCTAATTAAACACAGAGTAAAACAAAACAAAACAAAAACAAGAAGAATGTTGCAGGTTGCCTCTGCAGCAGCACGAGGCCATTCAGCCTGTGATTGATAACTGCAGGATGGTAGACCACAGCTTTGGTGCTCTCAGCCTCTCAGAAAGGTACTATGGCTTTCATGTGTGAAATCATTTCTCCGCAACACACTTGTTTTGCTTTAGACTACCGTCATTCTTTATTGGTCTCAGGTGCTTAATTTAGCCTTCAACTGTATGAGCCACCGTGGCTTCGAAACTTCTCCAGAATCACATCATTTGCTTATAGGTGCATTTGCAGAAAAAAGACGATCCTGTACACATTCCTCCTACCACAAACAAATGAATAAAATCCACAGCCCTACTCGCCATTTGCAAAGAGTGTGTGATAATTAAGGGAAGGGCTTTATACCCCAGAGCATTGGTCGTATGGCACCAAGCAAGCTGTTGAGACCAAATTTTGTGATATGTGTGTGTGTATGAGAGTTACATCTACAGGCAAATTTACAGGAGGATAAATGGGGCGCTTGCTCAGGGCAGCAAATTTGAGGAGGCGGTGATGAGGACCCCAGTTTTCCCTACTGTAAATATGTCTCTTACCGGAAGTTCCCTTCCCACACAACAGGAAGGTGCAGAAGCCTTGTGATGTTTAGCACCATGCTGTGAGTTTGCCCCAGTCATTCTCTTTCTCCCGGCTCAACCTTGCCTCTGCATCAGAGTCACCTGGACTCCCTTGAAGGAATCCTCAATGCCTGTCTGAACTCCAGAGCAGGACAAACTCTGGACCAGGGAGAGGAAAGGAGGGGGGGGGCATTTTGTGCCCTGGCTGGGAGTGTGGTCTGTTGGTCTCCTTTGGGCAAACTGCCTTGGGAGAGTGTGCTTGAGAAAACAGTGCTGGCCTCTTGTAGGCACCCTGTCGCCCTCGCCACTTGGGTGATATGCATTTAGGGTTGCCAGACTCAATAGAGGACAGGACTTCTGTGTGCCTTTAATTGCCCTGCCCTCTATTGAGTCTGGCAACTCTATATGCATTCCAGCTAAATGCCAGGTTTCCATTTACAGTTAAGGAACAGCAACTGTCCCTAAAGCTACACTAATCACATGCAAATATAAACTCTAGCAATACCATGAGGTCCAAAATTGTTCTTTGGAGGCAGCGCCACCCAGTCATTTGGACCAGGCCTTAAAATGGTTCCAAAACTGCCTTAGTATCCTGCAACCACGAGTTGAGATTCCAGACTCTACAAAGCCAGCTAGCTGTTGCTCCACCAGTAACTGACCTGGCCTGAAGCAACAGTGTTAACACAATCCTACCATGTTGAGTTTACATCAGAACACCTAGTGTGAATACAAATCTACCTCAAAGTCAACAATGTCTGTACATTCCTTTAGATCGGTAAGCATTTGTGCAAAATGACTAACTCGATAATATCAATCAGTTTTGGAAAACCTGTTAAGCCTTTTCTCATATTGGATCAGACTGAGAACCTGGAGGGCAGCCAACCGTCAGGTGATAATGCAGGGAAAAAGGAAGCGTTTTAGTGGCAAAGGGCAGGTACGTAACCACTCCTTCCCCTCCCTTTTTCTGTAACCTTGTCACATAATCCAAATTTTAGTAACAAAGCTCATTCTCTGCCATGTTAACTCTCTGCAGCATCTGTCACTGCTATGAATGGTTGATCATAAGTACCTCGGTAGTCATCTCAGTGCTATTAAGCAGATGGCAGCGCTAAATCCAAATGATGTAGTACATCTCCCCGGTGGACTTTGTTTCCATACTCTACCATTATCCCACAATTCCTCTGTGATAAATCTTATGTATTCTGGAGAACATTAAATAGTGAGCAGGCATAGGCAATTGATTTATTAGCAGCAGTCTGCGTTTGCCCCGTTACCAAACACTTGCGCGGAAAACGTGGGAAGCCCTCAAGGCACATAGACCGCTGGCCTCATTTTGTGTAATGTAATGTTTCTAAACAGATTCCACGTTTCAGCACAATTTGTCTTTGCAAAGTGCTAAATTGCAGTTTGCAGGGGGTACACACACACACACACACACACACACACACACACACACACACACACACACCAAAGAGACCCAGACTTTCCATTTGGTTATAGGAGGGATTTGGTGATTAAATTGCTCCAGTACGGTTATTAGGCCAATTGAAGAACAGAATTCTTGTAACTCTAAATCTGAGTAACATTACTGGGATCAAGGAGTATTACGGTGTCCCAATAAATATACTGAGCACAGGGAAGTGATCAAAGCCAGCGTAAAGGCATTTGGGCTGCGTGCATCAACACGGGGAGGAGGCTACGGTTTACAGGGCATTTAAACTTCTCCAGTTCAATGGGCAACTAATTTTTGCAGAAAACCAAGACAGCCATCTATATGCAACAGTTTAAGATGAGACTTGCTCAACCCATCACACAAAACGTAACTGCCAGTCTCTCATACAGCCATCTGGAGGTTTTGCTTTTCTTAACCTGGTATTGAAAACCTAGCTTTCGACAGTCTGAAAATCAAACAGCTTGTCCCAAATCACCAGAGAGCAATATAAACAAGTGCCTGGTATTGTACAGCCTTCGAAATCTACACCAATATTGTTGTTCTCTCCTCTTTCATTGTGGCACACTGGACTGGCTTAGCACCGGCTTGTCTCATTAAACATGTGTAAATTGTTGCGCCTAATTTCCACTGAACGTTATCCCTCAACATTAAAGAGTTACGTCATCTTTCTCACTTTAGTCAATGGAGCTGAGTGACTACAGCCAGCTCAAATCACAGCAGGCCCAATTTGCATTCTAATCAGCTGCCAAAAGTAATTCCTTTAGAAGTCCACTACATCGCCATGAGTTATGTTGCTGGGAATCGACTTCCTTGGGGCCAGTGATAAGGCATACTGAAAGCTAGACTGCAGGAACCCAAAATGATGCTTACTTTGCAAGCCAACCCAATCCAACCGACGTGGGATCTTTGTAGCTAAAAATACGCGAATGGATAACAAAAGAGTCTTTCAACTGAGTTGTACAAGGAAGCTTGCGATTAACTTCTCGGTGAAAATCCAGAGACTACCCCAAATTCAACAGCTATCCGCTAGCACAAAAACCATGCAAGGTTGAAGATTCGCGTATAATAAGGTATCGCATCTATTTATTTAGTCCACTTTAAAATAGTATAAAACTTTTGCTTTTGCTGAAAATAAACCGCATGTGGGCTGGTTTAGTTGCGTAATGGGGTGTGTACTATCACACTTCTGTTCAAAGGTATAGTCACTAGTGGCTGCGGGGATGGGGGCTCCCACCTGACATCCAGTTACCTGCACCACTGCTGCATGCCGCAACAGAGAGAGGCGAAGCAGGAGCAAGCCTGACATGGGGCAAATGCACTGGTGAGAGCTCTGAATTGGCTCCACTGGTGCATTTTCATCTTGCTGACCTCACTGCCGCCTTGCCCCTCCCAGTGTGCATCAGTGCTGTGGGCGAACAGAGGTCAAGTGAGTGCCACGCACCCTCATGCCCCGCGCGGCCATCTGCTCCTCAATATGGTCTTGCTCATATCAACCAGTGGGAGAGGTATGTTGGAAGTGGAATATTTGCTTCTGTTGCGTGTTACACCTAACCCTGTCAAAAACAAATGGCAATCAAGACCATGCAGAGGTGGGCAGAATGTGACCTAGAGAGGAAGCACTTCATCTCATGGAGGTATCACAGCATCTCTTGCATGGAAAAGGATCTAGATTCAGTTCTTCACCTCTCCTGCTGAAAGGGCCAGGGAGCAGGTGACAGGGAGGGACAGATCAGCTGATTTTCACTCCTTTTCAGTTTTGCATGCATTGGCATGGAAAGGGGGAACCCACAAATATTCACATTGTGTGCATCTCTCTAAAAAACAAGGTTTTTTTTTTAATGCTTTCATATGCATCCCCCCAATTAAAAGGTAAACATTTTTTGAGCTTGAACTGCGCCATAAAATTATGAGAACTGTGTAGTCCAGCTAACAACTGCATTCCAGTCAGTGTTTAAGTGCGGGGACTGCAAATTGGATCTGTTTGCTTTAAAATGTGGACTGAATAAAATTCTCCTCCTTCCGTAGCTGACGAAGGGGAAGACCTGAAACCCTGAACAGCCACTGCCAGTGGCAACAGGCTATATTTGGCTATGATAGAGTACTGAATGGAAAGCCTTCAGTGGCTTAAACAGCTGTTCCACTCCTACACCAGGGATGAATCTTCTGCCCATTATCAAAGCTGGGTATTTCAAGACTAATCCCAAATCAAAACCACTTACCCCAGTAATATGTGGTGACTCATGTAACCATTCTAAATGAATTAAGCCATCTTCCTTACCTTTGTGCTGAAGCACTATAGCTGTTATCATAGGAATCATAGCTCTGTTCATCATATGAAGTGCCATAGCCATCGTCATAGTCCTGGGAAAACAAATTGCAATACAAAGGCCACATTACAATTCAAGGAGCTACTACGGAACTCAAAACACCACCTATTTTTTCCCAGTCAAAATGACATCTCCAGGAATATAAATTTACTGAAGGTGTTCTGAACCTTAGTTAAATAGGCCCTGAGCAAAAGGAGGTCCACAACAGGTTCTGTGTCCCAAAGGAGTCTCTGGATTTCTTCAACAGCAATCCCTCATGCAACATGGTAAACAGTTAAGTTGGTGGCATGAATTTCCATTCCAAGTAAAAGACAACATGAACTTGTCCAGGCAAGCCAAATAGTTCTTTGGCTCAACAATGGAAGGCTCTTGAACAGATAGTGGACCACAGACTTTCTCACCATGGGCAACCGTCCTGTTTAATTTGGTGAGTACAGTAATCTCTTTCAGTCCAGCAGAAAACAGGGAGTTGCCACACACTGTCCACCTCTTCCTCTTCCTCCCACCCTAGAAACCATGAGAGAAATAATCCTTGGCCATTGCACCTGCTCCCCTTCAAGATCCTATACATGTTCTCTCCCAACCCTGTAACCCTGAAGAGGTCCACACATCATAGCTGCCAAGTTATCCCTTTTTTAAAAGGATTTTCCCTTATGCTGAATAGGCTTCCTCGCGAGAAAAGGGAAAACTTGGCAGCTATGCCACACGTGTGGCAGGAACATGTGACCGGACCTCTGATTCCTGTCCTAGCAAAAGCCAGCAACAGGGAAGAACAAGAGCTGGCACCCCTAGTGGTGTTGGGGTGCATATTCTGCCCCAGCAAATGAGAAGAGTGCAAGGACTTTTCTCTATCCCACTGGCATTCTTATTTGACCGGTGTGATGCTCAAGACATGTTCTTACTGCTCTCCCTGAAAACACCATTTAACGAGGACATTGAAGTCACTGTAGTTGATCTCAGTCAATAGTAGTGAAGTGTTCTGCTTAATCCTTTAGAGGAAAGGGCCAAACTGAGGTGGTTACACTAAACTTTGGGGTTGGGGATTATAAGAGGATTTACTGCAAGAACAGTAAGTAACCATCTCTATAAGAGGGTGATTTAACTTAATGGTATTCTTGAACACAGCACCAAAACAGAATGTAAGAAACTTAACTCTCACGTTATCTTGCAACTCACAGACTCTCTTTAAATAGCAATCAAGTAGAGCTCAAGGATGCTTTAAAGGTTGTCCGTAATTAGATTTGACATCTTCCTGTTCATGTTTTCTGTGTTTTGAGGTTTCAAGTGCAGCACGTTTATTCCTATTTGGCCAGTTCTGCGTTGGGTTTCTGAAATGCAAAACCACCTGCAGTCCTAGAGAATTATGTCTGGTTAGGTGTATGTGTTGGAAGAAGGGAGAGCAAAGCCCGCCATATAACTCTGTTGCTGTGATGCGGCAGAGAAACTGAAGTGAAAATGTTTGGCTGTGTTACGAAAGGTCACCTAACAGCAACGAAGCTAGAATTCTTTGTTTATGGAGTGCCACGTTGGTTCCCTCCTATCCTGCTGCTACTCTCAATAGGAAATCTCTTTCTGTTTGTAGCTGAGTTAGTAGAGCTATGGGGAAAACAGGTTTTCAGGTTCCTTAGAAAGCCTCCTATGGGCCAGCCACCTCACACATTCTGTTTTTAAACATACACTTAATGTAAAGTGTAATGGTGATAAGCAGGTGCTCAGAAATTCATCACGCCACTGTATACAGGAAACCCAGGTACAATGCAGCACAATGTGTGACAACAGCACTGGGAATTGCACATTAACAACCCCTGGGCTTGCAGAAGTGAAGGGAAGCATACTTGGGCTTCTGCCACCGGGTTAGGGGACCTAAGGCAAGCAGGCTTTCCTCTTCCCTGCTAGAAAGAACACTATTCCTATGCTTGCTTTCTGCTTCCTTACCCTGTTGCTTTTGCAGCATGTCTATTTGATTGTGTGCGTTTGGCCTCTGTGCAGCACTCAGGAAATGCTAGCTACTTTGTATGTGATAAATATAAATAGCAACCCCCCCCCAACGTTTCTCAGCTGATGGACAGCTATAAACAGAAGAAACCAGCCCTCCAATCAGAATATGAGGTGGTCAGCTCCTTTCTTATTAACTACACCTAGAACAACCCATGTTCCTGTTGCATAAATGCTCAGGTTTCTATGAGTCATCTGATGAGGTACCCACCAACTACCGGAGAGCTGAACTGGCCTGAGCAGATCTATTTGAGGACCAGAATACCATTGCTGCATTTTTTTTTCAATTGTGTCCTTTCTCATATATAGCTTTGCTACGTTGGGTCCTCATTGGCTACTGTAAAACAATCATGTTTATTATAATAGTTAATCATGCTCTTTTATTAGTCAATTTACTTCTGTAAACTGCAGGTGGCTGTGCCATTTTCTAATGGGAGCCATTCCGGGAACTGCCTGCCATTTTAATTTGCCCAAAAATGCAATGCCTATGCTGGTTTCCCATTCAAAAATGATGCCAGACACTGCCGGGGGGGGGGGGGAGACAACCTCCCCCCCCCAAAAAAAACCAAACAGCTGTGCTGGGGCCCGGCAAGGAGGGTAGTAACAGGATCTGTGTGTGTCATTGTTTTGCAAAGGCTCTCTTGTGTCAGGTTATTTCCTTTATGCTTCTAAGAAAGTCTTAATTTGGCTAATAACACAGTGAGGTATATGCTCAGTCTTAATGTTCAGTCCTAACAGGTTTGTTTTCCAACAGATGTTGCTAACAGTGAGGCAGAGTGTGCCATGGGAGCACTTTGTAAAAAAAATGGAACTAATGAGAAACAGTTGGTTTGAGAATAATTAATAAACATCCAAATTTATTCACCCATCACCTTGACACAGTATGTTAAGGCAGGTTAGATTTATGGTACGGGGATATATCCTGAAAACCATTTCCCTGGGGAGAACAGCCATGGGCTTTCCTGAAGCATCATGCTTCCCAGGAGTCTTCTAGCAGAGTACGTAAGGGGGTCACTACGATATAATCCCATAGAAAAGTTGCCCCTAACAAACTTCTCAGGGAAATGGAACTACTAAGATGACCCCTTCCGCTGATTGTAACATCCAAGGGGGTCTCTGGAGGGAAAGGGGTTGTCTTTCAGATATTTGGGGCCCAAGCCATTTAGGACTTTAAACATCAATGTGAGCACCTTGAACTGGGCCAGGAAACGAACCGGAGACCAGTTCGATAGACCAACGGTCTGTTTCAATATAGGACAGCTTCCTGCAGTTTAAAGTGGGTTCTACTTACGTATTCTCCATAGGTATCTTGTGCTGGAGGAGGAGGAAGGGGTCGGTAGCCAGCAGATGGCGGGACCCCTCTTGCTCTGGGAGTTAGAAGACCCCGGCCACGGGTGATGGGACCTCTACCAGGGGGTATTCCTCTGGGTGCGGGTGCCCCTCTTGGGATGCCTGCAGGTGGGGGTGGCACACCTCCGCGAGTTCTAACAACAAGAAAGCAACTTATATTAAAATGGCACATTCCAACTCTTCCCTATTATAAAACACAAAAAACATTACGTGACTATCATAACCAGACCTAAACTGGGAGCCAGCTTAAAGAGCTTTTCTGGCGATGAAATTTGAAGCAGGAAACAAGAGTAAATCCAGCACTTATTTGAAAGGAGAAGTAAATGAACGGTGTTAAGTGGGCAAGCTTGTGCCCATGTTGCAATCAAGTGAAGGTGCCACAAGAGATACGGTAAGTAGGTCTTGCTTTTAGGTAGCCAATGCCTCCGTTTGAGAATTGCTCATCATCATGAAGTTCTCCTTAGGTTGTTTCCAGAGACTTGGGTAGAATCCCGTAGCTAGGATGGGCACATTCTGTAGCTTCCTCCCCCTGTGAAATCCTACTAGCCAGTAATGAAGTAAAGCAAACCCACAAGTTATATGGAGGTTATGTTCCGGGGACTGTGCCTCAAACCCAAACCGTGTAGTCAAGACTCATTGGGTTCAATGGCGGGTGGGACTGCCAAAGTCATATTCCCCAGAACCCTGCCTCCTTTTTAATTTTTTGCCATGTGCACAAATCTGGAGGCAAGTTGAATGCACAAGAGCTGAATGCACGCAAGTTATGGGCTTACTTTAGCAGCAGAGTTCCCCCTTTCCATGCCATGCATGGAACAGAAGCCACAAAGTCATTGTTTTTGCTTTTTACAATGTGTACACCTACCCACCCACCCACAAAAACACACTTAGGTGTGATGTGCATGCCCACAGGGCAACTATGTTATTGTTTTCTGCACAAAGGTTCTTCCCACTTAGGAATTCAAAATGCAAACAAAGGGTAGTACATATATTCAGATACAGAACACACATTCCTCCAACAGGGAAGCCACACAAGTGGTGACCTGTGGAACTGCTCAACAAGCAAGACACGGATAGATTTAATGGCAGGGAGCCAACTCTCATGTTCTTTCCTTGTCTTCAGAGAGCTTATTCTCCCTCCTCCCATTACAGAGTATATTCAGTCACTCCCAAGTAGCTGTTATGTGTTCTAATTCAAACCCGCATAATATTAATTGTGTTTGTGGGAGGGGGAGTTATTGGGGGTTTTTTGGGGGGGAGGGGGGTGTTATGATGTATTTTGTGTTCTCATTTTGTGTTTTTATGTTGTGAACCTCCCTGCAATCTTCAGATGAAGGTCGGTATACAAATTTAATAAATAAACAACAACAGCTATTACCGGTAGGTATGTAAGTCAGCAAGAGGCACTCATCCGTATGACCATTTCCCCGGTTTTGACAGCTAACCTAATTTGTAAAACAGACCCAAGTGTCCAGCAGATAAATCAGCCACTTTATAATGAGATGCTGCTTGGAATTAGTATGCAAATATGCTAGTGATGGGCTCGTGAAATGTCCCCCTAATCTCAATAAGCAATCATCATCAAAACCCTTTTAGGGAGTTGAAAGCCAATATGAATACAAGATGTTTCGCAGATTTCAAATAATGTTTTATGTGTGTGCCACTTGCAACCATATGGTCCCCTCTCTTGAGCGCAATGGTACAGATGACCAAGAGTTAATTTTAATTCTAGTCTGAGATTTAAGCATTTCCACCTTATCGAGAGTGTTTCTGTAGGAGAATGTTGGAACAGTTGATCAGCGCAGAAGTTGCGGTTACCTTCTTTTAACAGGTTCAAACCCCCTGAACATCATTATGACATCAGGTGAACTGCAGGTAGATGGATTGGCCTATGGAGGGGCTGAGGGAGATCCAGTTCCCTATCCTTGCATCAATGTAAACAATGGCATTGGCCAGTGGACTACTTTACTATATAGTGGTAAGGTAAAGGGGCCCCTGACCATCAGGTTCAGTCGTGTCCGACTCTGGGGTTGCGGTGCTCATCTCGCTCTCTGGCCGAGGGAGCCGGCGTTTGTCTGCAGACAGCTTCCGGGTCATGTGGACAGCATGACAAAGCTGCTTCTGGCGAACCAGAGCAGCGCACAGAAACGCTGTTTACCTTCCTGCCGGAGTGGTCCCTATTTATCTACTTGCACTTTGATGTGCTTTCGAACTGCTATGTGGGCAGGAGCTGTGACCGAGCAACAGGAGCTCACCCCATTGCAGGGATTCGAACCGCTGACCTTCTGATTGGCAAGCCCTAGACTCTGTGGTTTAACCCACAGCGCCACCTGGGTCCCTATATAGTGGTACCTCTGGTTAAAAACTTAATTCATTCTGGAGGTCTGTTCTTAACCTGAAACTGTTCTTAACCTGAGGTACCACTTTAGCTAATGGGGCCTCCCGCTGCCGCTGCACCACCGCCGCGCGATTTCTGTTCTCATCCTGAAGTAAAGTTCTTAACCTGAGGTACCACTTAGCGGAGTCTGTAACCCGAAGCATATGTAACCTGAAGTATCACTGTATCACAAATGCCACTTCTCCATGAGCAACAACCAGATATTTAAAAAATAGCATGCATGAGGATTTGAGCCTTGTGTGTGAAAATGCCCTGGTTTGCTGGTCTATAGCACACTCTATTCCTTTGCTCAGTTTCTGAGACGGCTCTAACTCTAATAGGTGCAGACAACTTTGGGAACCAATCCAATTTGTTTCAACCACTTCAGCTGATTGGATCAATTGCTGATGCCTCTTTCACACACACACACACCCCTCCTATTTTCTCACTCCTTATCCTTTAACCAGAAAGGAAATCTGCCCCTTTTGATTTTGGTTGTAAATAAATGCAGCACAGAAAGAAAAAGAAAAAACACCCCAAAGTGAACTGAACCTAAACAATTTGCCCTAATTAATATCACACATCAGCACTATCTGTTCTATTTTTATATTGTTTTCTTTGATGTTCAAATCCAACTTCCAGTTACCTGTAATCTTATATTCTGTTCAAGGTTTCTGATGCAAGCTTATGCAAGTTATGATACAGCTGTTCAACATCTCCTTTGTTTTAGATGCATTCCAGAAAGATTCACAAGGCCAGTATGGAGTCTTGTTATCATTGTATTATATTCTGCAAAATTCGCCTCTCTCTTCCCAAACAAAACAAGTTCCTAGATCTTGCAGTGACCAAAAGAAATATGAAGTGTACCTGGCGAAGGTTCGGGTGCCTGAAGTGACATGGTCAGGATTTTGTGAGACATGTAGAACATCTGTGGCATAACCCCCTCCTCCACACTGTAAGTTTTCACAGCCGTACAATTTTGAGGGTGGGGGGAATATCTATATAGATTTAGCATGAGCTATTCATCCTGTGCAGTCTGGTGTTCCACTGTCTTGAACATTTAAGCTTTCCTTTAACAACAGCATTGGCCTCCAGCTGCACATACTAAAATCCTGTGACGTTAACATCTGTGATATTATCCTTTCATTCCTGTGAATGCATCAGGATTACAAAAAAAAAAACACAACAGCATCCTACCATTCATTTTATGTTCTGCTTATTACTACCGATAGCTGCTTGCATAACTATCAAAACAGAGACAAACAAGCAGGTACTCTTGACAATTCACGTGTGTGTGTGTGTGTGTGTGTGTGTGTGTGTGTGTGTATTGTTTGGACACAGAGGAAAAATCAGACAACCTCCCCAACATCTCTGAAACGGTGAAATGAGAGGGGCCCAGTTGCTGCCCTGAGGATCTTTTGGAAGGGCAGTGACCCAGGGAGCTCCACTTCCTTGTCAACAGCTTCAGGACTGAAGTGGAAAGGAGAAAGCTCACTCATTCTTTATGTAGTTTCGGATGTGATCACGGGGCTTTGTGCCCAGCAATATGGAGGAGGCAAGCGGCAGGTTACTTGTTTATGTTCGCCTGCCCAAACGCCCAGAACTGACTGGCTGAGAGCAGTTGGCCATACACATGGGGCCCTGCTCCACTTTGAGGAAGAAAGTGGGCTGTTGTTCTCTACCACCATTATTTTCCTGCAAGGGTAAAGGGTCTTCTTCACTGTTATAGACCCTGACCTAACCCTGCTCTCCCTCATTTAGGCTTAAGGGACATCCAACCACAGACAAACCACTTGACCAACGTATTTTGACATCAATGTACCGTTAAAAAGGCATTTGTAATGCTTCTGAGTGACCTTTATCATGCAGTGACGCAGCTAGAGTGCTCAACTTGCACTAGAGGCCTAATCATCCCTCCAGGGTTTTTTGGGAGTGCAAATAACACCAATTCCAGCCAACACAGGTGGCTGGAGCTGATGTGAGTTGTGGTCCAGGGTACCAGATCAGGGTCACCGGGCTGGCAAAGGCTGGAAGTACGCATGCAGGGTACTTCTGGCCCCACAAACCTTAAGTGAATGTTGGCACCTTGCAAAAGTGGCTTGGGTCAATGAGAGAGCTCTCGGCGCTCTCTTGAGTTTGTGACTCATTTGACGTCCCCCAAGGCTCTTGTATTGTTTTTCCTAGGTGCTCTTGGAACTTTTGTCTGCGTCCAAGTTTGCTGTCAGGGTTGCCAGGCAAGCTGTGCCCCATCTGTTCAGGGCGGTCCTTTGTTCTGAAGACTGTGTTTTCAAGAACCAAGCTGAACAACAGGATGAGGTCACAGAGCCTGGCTGCTCTGTAGCAGCAGCAGCAGCAACAACAACAAAAGTGTCTATGGACCCCTGAAGACATGCAAATCTATCTGCTTCGCATTCAGGTCCCAGATTCAATCTCTAGCATTTCCACGCAGGGGTGGGAAGGCCTCCTGCGTGAAACCCCAGAGAGCTGCTATCAGTCACTGTAAACAATACTGAACTAGATGGAACAACGGTCTGACACTCGAGCAGCTTGCTATATGCCTGTTGTTCAGGCTGGAGTGAACAAAAAGGGATTGTAGGGAACTCCAAAATGGTCTCTCCAAACTGGGTGAACGGAATGGTAACGTGATTCAGTGCAAGCAAGCATAAAGTGATGTCCATTTGGATTAAAAATAAATAAATGCCCAAATTCCCTTCTGTGGTGGTTCCTGGTTTCTAGGGCTCTAAAATGGGATCGAGGGGACCAGGATTTGTGAGCCGCTGCTTTGTAAGAATGCAAGGGGGCATGTTGATTTTTATGAAGCAGCTGTCAAGTGGCCCAACACCACACTCTCTATCAATCAAATCCTCAAACTATGCCCTAAGGGCATTTAGTGGGGAGTAATAAAAGTGGGGAATATTTGAATGGTTCCAAAATGGGAAGCTCAGATTGCCTCATGGAAATCCAAGTAGCAAGTATATCTATTCATCATACCCAACGAAGGGTTCTGCCAAACTCAAAATGCTTGCAAGTACTGGAAAAATCCCGGTTTTAGATCTATCACCCTAGATGTTGGAATTAAGGGTTCCTCAAATATGACATACTCCTCTAGGAATTTATGGTGCCCCGCCCACGCAACGCAGCTCCTGTGCTAATAAAACTTAGACCTACGGTATTAAAGAATTGTGTCCACCTCCATTCACATCCCTACTGCTAGAATGCGGCAAAGCTCTCCTCAATATAACTACGCTATCTGGGAAAGCAGATATAGATGTAGCCGTGAACAATGAAGCCTGGACATATAACCCAAATTTTAAAATGTACCAAAAGTTGAAGAGCAATTAAAACCAATAACGGAAACTTGTGAAGAGAGATTATCTGCCACACATTTCTTACACTAAATTTAAAAGATTATACAAATTTTAATTTGTTAAAGCACCAGAAAAATAATTAAGTTTCCTCACATATCCACATACCCCTCCCCCCGAGGTTGCAAGGGCAGCTGAAGTATTAAGAGGAGAACATTTATTTTATCTAAGGGAAGGTGCTGTGTGTTTGTTGGGGAAGGAAGTATGTTTTAACACTTTCGATGGCCATGTTTTAAGATACCCGCCCCCTTCGCTCTGTCCCTGGCCCTAAAATGCAGTATGAATAGATAAGGAATAAGAATATATTATGAGCATGTCAAGTTTTCTCTATCATTTTGGCAACGGTATTAATTGCGCTGCAAAACACTCCTTATACCTCTCACCTTGTAAACAGCTGCTAAGCCTTTGCAAACAGGCAATACACTTTTCAAGGTGAGAATGTTATGTACACACACCACAAAATCAAACAAAAATCATGCACCATAATGGACACACTTATGTCACCAGAGATTCAGGATACCTTTCACTGCCAGTTTCTAGCGATCACAAGCAAGGATCCCTATTGTGCTCAGAGGAATGTACTGAGTCAAACCATTGGTCCATGAGGCTCAGTACAGTCTGCACTGACTGGCAGCAGACTGGAGACGTTCCCAACCTTATCTAACTGGAGATAGGACCAGAGACTTTCCTTTTGCAAAGCAGATGCTCTACCACTGAATGAGGGCTGCTTGTGGTTTTTTCATAGGCATCTGATGGACAAGGATGCTAGAATAGATGGGCATTTGATCAAACCCAGCAGAGCGCTTCCTGTCTTCTTGCACCTACAGCTAATGCATAACAAGGTTATGAATATGGTTGCAAATCGTGACTTGACACCGACTACGGTTAGCAAAGCTGCTTGTGTGATGCAATGCTAATCAACAATAAGTGTGAAGCTGTGAGGAGGGGGAGGGGAGGAACTTCATAGTGCTCCCGATTACGTAGCCATCATTAGGAGAAAAGCATTACATCTGCCAGGACTTCTAAACAAGTTAGCAGAGGAGTATCTTGGAGACTAGGAGTAGATATAATCAGACACACAGTGCAGAGAGAGCCCTGCGTTCTCAACAGGTGTTGACAATGCTTCTAATCTCAAATGCCCAATTGCAGCCCTTCCCACTTTATTTCATCATGCAAACCTCTGCATAAACAGTGAGGCTATAGTCTGTTTCTGGGTTCTTGCTGGGAAGCTGGGGGTGGGGGGTAAGAAAAGGCAGAGAGTTCAGCATAAGTTCCAATAAAGGCAAAGCCAGGAGCTGCATGCATGCTGACTGACGTGTGTTTTGCATGATGAAATGCAACGGGGAAAGCTGCAATCTTTTGTTTCAAAGGGACATTTCTGATTAGCAATTTAAACAGAGAAGGTGTTAAAATAAAATTGGTTTTCCTTCTCCAGTAAGGCATTTTGAACACACACACACAACACACACATCTGCACATATTGAATTTCAAAATTTCTTCCTCTTGCAGAAGCACATGTGCAAAAAAAAAAAAAAAAACACAACCCTGCTACATCAGGCAAAGAATCATCTGGTCTAGTCCAGCAACAACTATTTTGACAACCCTGACATTCATTTAATGAAGATAGCCTTAGCCTAATAACTTCCATGCAAGAAATAGTGCATATGCGCTATATGGGACCCAGGTGGCGCTGTGGGTTAAACCACAGAGCCTAGGGCTTGCTGATCAGAAGGTCGGCGGTTCGAATTCCTGCGACGGGGTGAGCTCCCATTGCTTGGTCCCAGCTCCTGCCCACCTAGCAGTTCGAAAGCACATCAAAGTGCAAGTAGATAAATAGGGACCGCTCTGGCGGGAAGGTAAACGGCGTTTCCGTGCGCTGCTCTGGTTCGCCAGAAGCAGCTTTGTCATGCTGGCCACATGACCCGGAAGCTGTCTGCGGACAAACGCCGGCTCCCTCGGCCTATAGAGCAAGATGAGCGCCGCAACCCCAGAGTCGGACACGACTGGACCTGATGGTCAGGGGCCCCTTTACCTTTAATTTTATATATATCTTTAGAGCAACCTTATATGGTAGGTGTTATAGAATTGTAAGTTGTCAAATATAGAATAAATATTCATAAATGCACACATATCTAAATATATAAACCATGTGTCTGAAATAGTATAGGAGAGCATCCTGAAGCCATTTTGACTCACTCAATGACCTCAAATATTCCTCTGCAGAATGGGAGGCAAATGGAGAAAACCTTCCCATTGTCTTTTCCATTACAGTGGTGCATCGGGTTAAGAACTTAATTCGTTCTGGAGGTCCGTTCTTAACCTGAAACTGTTCTTAACCCGAGGTACCACTTTAGCTAATGGGGCCTCCCGCTGCTGCTGCTGCTGCCGTTACACGATTTCTGTTCTCATCCTGAAGCAAAGTTCTTAACTTGGGGTACTATTTCTGGGTTAGGGGAATCTGTAACCTGAAGTGTCTGTAACCTGAAGCACCTGCAACCCGAGGTACCACTGTAATAAATCCTGTCTTAAAGGTGTATTTGTGTATGAATAGGGTGATCCTGTGACCTGGATGCAGGAACTAAAGTATTAACCATCAAAAAGAATGGCCAGGCTGCCCAAGTAATGCAATCAATGACTATTATCAGGGTATCCTGGCAGACAGGATTTCTGCTGTGGACCACCTCCTATGATGTTTGTATAATGACTTTGGGGTGGTCTTTGGCTAAAGGGGTTGGGCAATGTCAAGTCTTTACAAGTTCCTGCACACATAAGTTCAGGGTCTCTCCCTCTTTGGAAGAAGGGGAGGGAACTCTGTTCCAACAGAAAAAATAAACATCTTACTTGCTTTCCAGTCTCCATCCATTTTTCTCTGACCGATCATGGACTTAGCTGACTCACAGTCCCATGGGAGTTGGGCAACAACCTACATCAGTAGGTTAGCGAAACAAAATAAAAAAATCCCTTCCAGCAGCACCTTAAAGACCAACTAAGTTTTTTATTTTGGTATGAGCTTTCGTGTGCATGCACACTTCTTCAGATACACTGAATTAGAAGTCCCCAGACGCTTATATGTAGAGAAAGGGTGGGGAGGGGTGGTGGAAATGGGTGATAGACTGACTGATAGCTGTTGACGACTGCAAACGACTGCAAATGGACTTGCATGAAAAAGCAAGGGGTGAGGTGGCTAAGGATCGCTTTGTCATGTATAATGAGATAAGAATCCAACGTCTCTGTCCAAAGCAGGTCTCTCCACGGTAGGTTAGCATTATCCCCATGTCATAGATGGAAAGAGACACTGAGTTTCCTAAGGACATTTTAAAAGTTTGTGGCAAAGCTAAGATTGGAACTGGGGTTATTTCAGCTAAAACCTAATGTTCCAACGAGTGACATCCACACCAGATGGGCCATACTGAATGGTAAACTGGGGCAGTCACAGACCATGACAAGATGCTGACAGTACACCAGGAGAAGTCAGAATGGAAAAGTCAGCCTGCTTTTTCAGCTTGTGAAGGAGTTGACAATTTTAAGGTCTGTGGTAAGTCGGGAAGATATTTTAGGTCATATATCCTTTAAAAAGCAGGGAATGTGCGTACCCACAATTTACACGGGGGTTGCGTTTCGAGGCATTGAGGATGTGCATAAGCCAGCCCCATCCCTGCCCCCTTTCCATGCCACTTCCAGGCTCACGGCGATGAGTGTGCACTAGGGTGGTGACTTTTTCATTTCTTTTCTCAAAAATTATTTCCTGTAGCACAAATGGATGAACTTTTGCCTATTAATGACTAAAATGAGGTATATTCCATTGAAATATTTTAAAAGGTTACGCACAAACCGTTTTACATTTTTTTGTATGCCGTTTTATCATTTCATAAAATTGTATTAACCATTCTATATATATTTTCTATCAAATTTGGACAGAACACCACTTTCCACAATGGGGAGTGTTCTTAGCAACATAGGGTATACAAATGTCACACCTGCGCAAGGTAAAAGCCCCTTTTTGAGACCTCAAAACTCAGCCAGCAGATCCTGCCGGGCATGCTGGGAAAAGAACCTACAGGAGAGGTAGCAAAACATCGTCCTCTAGCGGCGTCTATACTGTTACTGCAGCTAAAAAAAGCTTCCTTGTGTGTTTGATGACCCTATATAGTGTTGTATATATGTGACTCTAAAGCTTGGGTTCAATTTTATATCTGCTTAGTGACTTCAAAAATGGTCAAAAAACTGATAAATAAAATTTTTAAAAATCATTTTGTGCTTGAGGTTTTTTAATCAAAGCGCTTTGAAAGTAAGATTTTATCTAATCTTTAATGAAAGCTCATCAAATTATGATACAGGGAAATGAGGTTGTAAAAAAGTCATCACCCTAGTGTGCACTAACACGTGTAAATGGGGAGTTGTCTGCACTATTTATCTACTGCTACTCAAAGTACTGCAGATATGTCTTTTTTAAAGAATCTGAAACCGCCTATACAGAATGTTACTTTGGGCAGCCTTTTTTGGCATCATGTGCTGTGCCAATGGGCCACTTTCAAGTAAGCATGCTTAAATTCACGGAAATCAGTGGGTCTAGGCATCTCTAATTCACGCGGGATTACGGTCCATGGATGAACATAAAAATGGGTCAGATGAAAGGCCTAAGTCCAGCATTCTCTTTCCTACATGGTCATTCAAACCAATGTCCCTTTCCTATGGGGTCAAAAAGGACAGAAGCAGAACAAGAGCATGTTCTCGCTGCTGCTCCAGCAAACAATATTCAGGAGCACGATGCCTCTGATCCTGAAGGCAGAATAAAGAATCAGGACCAGTAGCCACTAATCCCCTGATCCCCAATGAATTTGTCTAATCCTGTTTGAAAGGGATCTAAGTTGGCAACCATAGCTATATTTTATGAGAGCAAATTTCACCATTTATCTGTGCGCCATCTGAAGTTGTTCCAAGTATTACTGGGGTCTTCTCTACCTCTTATTTTCTGCACACCCTGCATAATACTGTACACCCGTATTGTGTCCTTTCCCCCTAAACTGAAGAGCCCCAAACATTGTTGCAACCCTTTGTTGTAAAAGATGTTGCTTCGGTTAGTCCGGCTGCCCTTTTCTGCACATTTTACCTGCTCTGCAGTATCCTTTTTGGAATGCAGCAACAAGAACTGGAGAAACACAAAATTCCTAGTATAGTTGCCCCGCAGATTTGTATACAGGCATTGTGACACAGGTAGTTTCTTTTACAATCCCTTTCCTAATGATTCCTAGGACGGACTTTGCATTTCTCACAGCTGTTGCAACCTGGCTTGATATTTCCACCACAAATCCCAAATCTCCTTCAGAGAGTCAGTCACCACCAGCCCAGACCCCTTCCATGCATATGTGAAATCAGTCATTCCTTCCCTCCCTGCACCACTCACAAACCAATGGCATTTGCAATTTTAATCCTCATTCACCACTTTGGAGAAATCCTTTCAGAACTCTTCCGCTCCCTTTTTGTATTCACCACCCTGAATAATTTGGGGTTATCTGCAAGCATGGGCATCTCAGCGCTCATCTCTAACTCTCTAGATCAGAGTTTACCATACTAAGGTCTCTCTCCAGCTGTTTTTGGACTGCAACTCCCATCATCTCTCACTTGCTGGACCAGTGGGCCAGGGATAACAGGAATTGTAGTCCAAAAACAGCTGGAGACCCAAGGTTTGGGAAACCCTGCTCTAAATAATTTATGAACAGGAAGAGCACAGGTCCCCAAACAGATCTTTGGAAGACTCTACTTCAGACATCCCCAAACTTTGGCCCTCCAGATGTTTTGGACTACAACTCCCATCTTCCCCGACCACTGGTCCTGTTAGCTAGGGATCATGGGAGTTGTAGGCCAAAACATCTGGAGGGCCGCAGTTTGGGGATGCCTGCTCTACTTCCTCCATTCCTCCATTGTGAGAACTGTCCATTTCCCCCCTCCACCCCCCACAGCTGGCACTTCCTCCCGAAATTAACAAACTCAAAGTGCTGGTGAAGAGGAAAACACTTTGTAGGGAAGGTATGACCCCATTCATTTCATGCTTTTTTTCCCCCTAGCAAACGGGTGAATGCCCAATTTCAACAAAGGCATGGTGGGCTGCACTAAAACATTGGCTCAAGATTGCAGTATTTGAACTTGGGGAGGGACTGTATAAATACCTGAACAATGAGGAATACATCAGCCAATGGCAGAAAACCATGGCGAGAAAAGCCACTGCTTTAGGTCTGTCACCCACCCAACTCTATTGCCTGGGATATGAAGGTGCCCTAAAGACCTTAAAGCAAAGACTTTGGGATAATTCACACAGTGATCTACGACATCAATCACTTGCGATCTGCAGTCCATTGGCAGTAGGAGTACAATATGGGCATGTCTTTAAGCCAGCAGCCTATATTCAAACCTTGACAGTGCCAAACTACCGAAGGCTGTTCACAAAAGCAAGACTGAATGTTTTCCCCTCTGCAGTGCTGGAGGGCAGGATGAGAGGAGTACCCTACCAGGAAAGACTGTGCTCGTGCACCCATGATGTAGATTCTATAAAACACATTGTGCTGCACTGTGGTAAGTTTGAGCAAGCTAGGGCTGAAGTGATTTCACCCCTGCTAGCCTTGCTCCCAGGAAAATCAGAGGATTTCTATATCAGGTTCCTATTGGAAGACCGGTCAAATGCCAGAACACTAGCAGTGGCAAAGTTTTTATCGGTGGTCACAAGAACTAATGTTTCCTATTCCGAATTTGAGTAAGATGTCTGAGTGGTTTGAGGGCGGGGTGTCCCAGCTGTGTATCGCTTGGTAACGAATTGATGGGTCTATGGACCGTAATAAAGATTGTTGTTGTTTTTCTAGCATGGAATGAAAAGCCTTACAGAGAGGCTGTAGAGTCCCACAGGTAACAGTTTCACATGTATGGCTAAACGTGTAGGACAGAGGAAGACAACCTCAGGTCTTCCTGGAGGTTTTGGATTATGCGAATTTTGGAAGATCCCCATGTTGGTTACCACCGACTTTCTTTTTAAAGACAATTTTAATTGTTTCTTTAAACAAATACAAATACAAAAACTGATGGTTTGTGGGTTTACCTGGGTTCAAGCCTGCACCTACCCCAAACTCACCAAGTGGCAATGCATTAAAGACAAGGTCACACAGCCACAGCTCCCCATCTGTAAGAATATAAATATGCCTGGAAGTGTGGCTTGAGTGAGTGGCATGAGGAGACTTGAAAAATG
The DNA here is from genome assembly GCF_963506605.1 of Zootoca vivipara. Taxonomy (NCBI): domain Eukaryota; kingdom Metazoa; phylum Chordata; class Lepidosauria; order Squamata; family Lacertidae; genus Zootoca; species Zootoca vivipara. The sequence continues at coordinate 8,556,307 of NC_083283.1, forward strand.
GAGCTGCTTAAGCATTTCCGCAGAAGCAAAAAAGGTGCAGAAATTAAACACCCGCTACCTTGCCAATGCAGGAGCTGGAACTCCCCGTGCTCGTAAAGGAGGCTTTCCACGAACTACTGGAACGTCTGCATTTTCTGAGCCACCATTCAAATAAGTTAATTCCTGTAATTGTGCCTGTCTGATTTCATCATTGTAGTCCTAGACAGGAAAGAAAAAATATATGATATTCAGTCATGTATGCAGATACTTATACCACATACTTAAGACATTGTTCCTATTACAAATTTTCCATACACAGTCATAGAATCATAGAGTTGGAAGAGACCACAAGGGCCATCCAGTCCAACTCCCTGCCAAGCAGGAAACACCATCAAAGCATTATTGACATATGCCTGTCAAGCCTCTGCTTAAAGACCTCCAAAGAAGGAGACTCCACCACACTCCTTGGCAGCAAATTCCACTGCCGAACAGCTCTTACTGTCAGTAAGTTCTTCCTAATGTTTAGGTGGAATCTTCTTTCTTGTAGTTTGAATCCATTGCTCCGTGTCTGCTTCTCTGGAGCAGCAGAAAACAACCTTTCTCCCTCCTCTATATGACATCCTTTTATATATTTGAACATGGCTATCATATCACCCCTTAACCTTCTCTTCTCCAGGCTAAACATACCCAGCTCCCTAAGCTGTTCCTCATAAGGCATCATTTCCAGGCCTTTGACCATTTTGGTTGCCCTCTTCTGGACACGTTCCAGCTTGTCAGTATCCTTCTTGAAGACAGGGGCACAGGACTGGCACAGACTTACTTTTACTGAGCTGATTTAATGGGAAAGTTTGAAATACATTCCTCGTAGGGCAATTAAACTGATTAAACTCATTAAACTGATGCCAAGATTGAGACACACTCTCTTCTCTTGTATCTTGGTCAGGGAGCTGAGGCAAGTGTCAAGAACATAAGAAATGTATTGATGAATCAAATCAAAGTCTATCCAGCACAACACTGTATTTTCCATATGCCTCTGAGAATTCACAGGCAAGGCGTGACAGAGATGGGGTTCTCCTTTTTTGCAGAAGTCTACTGCTTCTACTGATCGATTCTCCAATTACTTGTCATCGCCGATTGCCATTGATGGAATCGTTAATTTCAAAACCCCTACACACACACACCCTAAGAAAAAAAATACTCTTGTATGAGGAAAAGCACAGTGATGTCAACAGAATCTGGAACCATCATGAATCTATGGGTTTGACATAATGTCTATGCATCAGTGGATTTGCAAATTAAACATGCACCTATGCAGACCAAGTTAAAAGAAGTCCCAAACTGTAGCACAAATCTACCCCAAAGAAGATATAATATGGTAGTAGTCATGTTTAGCATAAGGTTAAATATTCCCTTGGAAGCCGCCCAGAGTGGCTGGGGGAACCCAGTCAGATGGATGAGGTAGAAGTTTATTATTATTATTATTATTATTATTATTATTATTATTATTATTACTGCTACTACTACTATTATTATTTCTAGATGGATAAGCTGCCTGAATTCCTTACTTATATTCAGCCTCTGAATCAGTTTGAGAGTGGTTTGACTTAAAAATACCCAATGCTCAAAAGATTCCCAGCTAGGAGCTCTAAGTCATAAATAAGATTCTAGCAGTAAACTTTCCTACTCTCCACAGAGCTCCCTTTTCAAAGAGTATTACAAAATTCAAAACAAAGTTATTTCATAGTTCACAGGATTCCTCTCAACCGTATGGAGCACTTCAAAGCAATGAGCACTCCTCCATGTTCAAAGAGGACACACTCCTCCTTGCCCAGGACACACAAAAAAGATAAGCGAGCTAATGTTAGCACTTCAGAGTTCAATTTCTGTTCCAGGGGATTCTATAATTGAGTTAGATAGCGCTGTGTGAAGGAGTAACAGGGATGACAGAGTCCAATATAGCTCCTTTCATCTTACTCCAAACCTTGCTCTGTGTGGGTTTCCTTTCCCACCGAAGAGATTTATTGAAAATGCTAGTAATCCTGGCAGAATTTAGGGTTTTAAACAGTTCATTAACCAAACAACTGGAACAGACTGGATTTTTTTCCCCCTTCTTCTTAAAACAAATGTCTTCAAAGACTACTGGGTGAAGCTGAGAGAGAGAAGGCAATGCAGAGATCTAAAATATTCTCCCTAGTTTCCTACGTGTGGCAGCATACACATTGTTTACTGTGCATTTTTACATTAAAAAATGAGCAAACGCAGGTCTGTGCGAACCTCCTCTTTACTTGCTACCAAATGGAATATCTGAACTGCAGCTGAAGGCTCTACACAGATAATTACTAGAAATTCTGGTGATGGGTTCACGGCCTAACACAAATATCCTACGGTATGAACAACTTCATCAGCACATCCTAGACTAATAGTAATTTAAAAAACAGAACAAAAACATTTTCACACCTTCAATACTGTATTCATTGAATGCATTGGGGGAGGGACTATAACTGTGCCAACCCCATCATAAGCTCTTAGCTATGTTCACCAGGTGTTAAAATGGCTCGAAGTAGACACTCATATATCACAAACACAAACCACAACAACACACTAATTGCATTAATAAAACACCAAGTATAGGAGCACAGCTATTGCTTGCCAAAAAATACTGATGCACACAAGTTGGCTATAAATAAGTGTTGCCCAATAGTACCTAGGAGTATGAATTTTAAAGGGGAACAAAGTTCTTAAGGATGCCACATAACAAGTACCCAATGAGCAAAATTTATGTGAATTTTCTTTAAGTAGAGGCTACACCTGGTCCACGTTTGGTAGCAGGTTTGCTCAGGTTCATTAAAAAAAGTTATAGCCTGCTTTCCCAAGCCATCATTTTAATGTGTTTTTAATATTTTGTTGAGAACAGCACAGAGTGGCTGGGGGAACCCAGCCTGATGGGCGGGGTATAAATAATAAAATGTATTATTAATTATTATTATCAAGGCAGCTTACAGGAATTTCTTAATGAAAAACTGGTTAACCTATCAATCATTTCAAAACCAGAAAGACAAAGTCTAGTAAAACACAAATCCTATTCCAACAAAGTGGATAGCTCCAACAAGACTGTAAGTCTGAAAGGAAACACTACTAAATAGCAAATAAATTTCTTATCTGGAAGCTGACGCATTGATGCTAAAGTCCTGGTGCAATCTTTTTATGAGCAGGAAATTTCACCCAATGTGGGTAGACATTATTAACCAAAATCCACGGAACCCCCACTAGTATGTTCCATCACTGAACAGACAGGGACATAGATGGAGCGCTGTGACATGTGGATGCTAAGTCCCCCAAAACTGCAATGGGATGAGGCACATTGTCTACTGAAAAAGAAAATAGCATGTGCAGAAATTTCAAGAGATGCTTTTGATTTCGCACAGGGCAGTATCTTCTGCTCTTTGTCTTCCATGATGGCGGAACAGCTCTGTTTCTAGCCATGAGCAGATGATGAACAACACACAGGCCTGAATTCTTCTTAGGGCTTTGTGGGTTTGGTGGGGGAAACACTGTTATCTTATTGCAATGGAAGGAAATCAAGTCTCTACCAGTAGTGTCTTGCGGAAATACAACGCTCAAGATGTTCACCAAAGTTTTGGCCAACGGAATTGGCCTTCAAATTGAAATTTACATTCCAACCAGAAAATCTTACGGGGTGGGTAGGGGAAGAAAAATTCATGAAAGCTAAGGGGATTCTTCATGTGCAGTAAATATTGACATAAAAGAGGTTCCAATATGTACTAACGGGGATGAGGAACTTCTTGATTTCTTCCAGCGCATGCCCCATTCTGGCATATGCTTCTGCGGGTGGGGCAAACACTTCAATTAACACATGCAGGTCATCGTTTAGGTGGAAGTATTTTGCTTCTCCGCTTTTTCTCAACTCTTCTTCCTGGGAAGACAGAAAAATTACATATAAACTCATCATATGAGGGAAAGAAAGCAAAAAAGAAAAAGAAAAAAAGAGAGCAAACCTTTCATTAATGGTTTCCATTTTCAAGACAGTTCATTTTTTATTTATTGTAAACATACAACCAAAACAAGGCTAGAAATAAATTTACAGTATGGATTGGCACCTTATGGTTTAATCAAAGGATTGTTCCTGGTCCTGTTAATGATCTGTTTTATTCAAGACAAAGGGAAGGGCACATTTGAAAAACTATTTTCTAAAACATTTGAGACCTCTTGTCAGTACAGACTATAGTGAGCTATATGGTCCAGTGGTCTGACTTAGTATAAGGCAGTGTGGAAATTCCATTTGATCCTAACACAACAACTATCAGAAGAGGCATTTCAGCACTACAGTTTACCTACCATATTAATTGTATATTAATCTTCTAATTCATTTCTGCATTGACAGTTTGAAATCTATCTATCACCATACACGGTCACACATTATACATTACAGTGCATGCATCTGCATGACTGATGCAACCAAACATACCTCTCTTACCCTAAGTACAGTGGTACCTCCTTGATTTAATGAACAACTTGGTTTAATTAGTTAATGAACAACTTGGATTAAGAATGCTGCAAACCCGGAAGTGGGTGTTTTGGTTTGTGAACTTTACCTTGGAAGCGGAACATGTTCCGCTTCCTCCTGTTGTTGTTTAGTCGTGTCCGACTCTTTGTGACCCCATGGACCAGAGCACACCAGGCACGCTTCCTGTTGAGTGTGTTCCATTTGTAAATTGAGCTTTGGTTTAAGAACCGACTTCCGGAATGGATTAAGTTCGTAAACCAAGGTACCACTGTATGTACATCTAGTGGGAACCACAGCTAAGACACTCTAATCCACAATATGTGAAGCAAGGAATCTTCAGCTAATCTCTCAGATCAAGTCCAATGTGGTGAGTCTACAATGACTTTCAACAAACATGCAGCAGACATTAGAAAATAAATATCGAGCAACCTCCTTGATCTCTAAAGCAAAACAACAGGCCCCGAACAAGCGGAATCCTGCATTTATTTGCTCAAGCTGGCGAATTAAAATCATTAATGAGTATTTCTTACATCAACTGTGGGTTTCCCTACCTCCAAGCAGTTTTCTTAGAAAATAACTATTTGACAAGGTGGAAGGCTTTGATTAAATACAAGGACAGTGGGTCAGCATGAGGATTCCCTCGTTTGGGAACTATATTAACTGCTTACAATCCAGCTCAATAAGAAAAAAACACCACTTCAGTCCACATGACTAATTGAGACTAGAGCAGATGATATCGGTAGACGTGCATATTTTTTTTCAAGCTCACTGAAGGGATATCCCAAGGGAAAGGAGCTTATCTTTCCGAAAAGCCTTCCCTTAGCAGGACTTGGCCTTCCCAGTGAGCTGGCCTAAACTAAAAGGAAATGGCTCGCTACTTCCCAGATGCACACAGGAAAACAGCAAGAAAGTTCCCTAAAATGCTTGGAACCCTCCACCAGTGAGAATCGAAAAGGAAAACGGAAGGAACAGAACTACATGGGACTGCATGGATAAAAGGAAAATGTTCAACCTTGAAAATTTCTGAGCTCAGAATCAGGTTTCTTTTGCGGGGGTGTGTGTTAAAATATATTATCATTTCATTTTATAACATATATAAAACAAAGAGAACTATATAAAAAGTGTCCAGAGGTTCTAGTCCTGGTCCATATCTCCATTATAGCTATATTCCAGAGTGAACGATCCTAAGCATTGAGAGAAAGATTTGGGGCAGAATCAATTTATTGAATTGGCCCCAGCGAGCATAGCAAATAGTCAAGGGTGATGACTTTAAAGCAGGATTAGACGAATTCACAGAGGACATATTTGTCAATGGTTATGAAACATGACAGTTAAATGGAAATTCAATGTATGCCTCTGAATACTAGAATTTGGGAACAAAACACAAGGTATGGTCATCACTTCCATGTCATATGTGCAAAACCCCTAAGGCACTGAAAAACAATAGTAGATTAACGTTATCCAACCCCAATAAGTGATCAGACATGGACTCTCTCTCACTGTGTAGAATTAAGGGGAAAATTGTATCCCGGAAAAGAAATCCACGCCTGTCAATGTGCTCGGTCAGCCATTAACCCTTCGTCACACTCCTCTAGAAGTCTGTTAGATGGTAGCCAACCACATGTTGGACCAAAAAAATTAATACTAGATTCTGTTTTGATGGAAGCTTCCTAGAAAAGAAGTACAGTATTTAAGCACTGTAAGGGAAAAATTTTTAAATAACCCAACCCATTCTATACTTTATATATATATAAACACTCTACTTTTAACACCAGTAATTCTGTTTTTCTTGAAATCAGTAATGGAAGTTAAATGTTATTTTTCTTCTGCCCTGCTGCTGCCCAATAAAGCTGCCAACCAGCCAAGCGTCTTACTCTTCTGGCAGTTCAACTAGAATGAAATACTGGCTTTACCACCTGAGACAAGATTGCAACACATTTCACCCATGACCTGCCAGGTTGTATCTTGGCTCTGCTGCTAACCTGCCAGACTCCACCTGCTGATCCACCAGGTTCTGCTCTCTGCTTCATCCACTAGGAATGGAGCTTTTAAAACCAGAAGCTAGCAGCACTGGGGAAGTATTTTTCCTATTTTCTCCTGGGCTGCCGACGACTCCCCACCCAGCAGCTTTCATTCTGCTCCAACTTTTTTCTTCCACTTTCCATTTTGCCAAGTACCTTACTTCCGCTCTGCTTCATCTTTCTTGCCTCTGTTGCTTGGCAACGGAGATGCACAGATGCTTTGTAGATGCTCCTGAGCCTCAGAATCCATACTGGTTAAGCAAAGGTGCTCACCAGTGTTGAAGCAATGATTCTTCGACATCAACTTCGTTGGACTGGTCATGTTGTGTGTATGCCTGATGATTGTCTTCCAAAGCAACTACTCTATTCCGAACTTTAAAATGGAAAGCGTAATGCTGGTGGTCAACAAAAGAGGTTTAAGACTCTCTCAAGGCAAATCTTAAAAAAATGTAGTATAAACACTGACAACTGGGAAACACTGGCCTGCGAGCGCTCCAATTGGAGAACAGCCTTTACCAAAGGTGTCATGGGCTTTGAAGAAACTCGATCTGAGCAGGGTGGATTTGATTTAAATCAAACTGATTTAAATCACGATTTAAATCACGATTTAAATCACTAGTCAGTAAGGCTTGATTTAAATCATAGTTGATTTAAATCATAAAGACTAATTCTTGCTGGTATAACTTTATTATGCAAGTAGATGAAGATTTTTAGAATAACAACTTTTCATATTAGTTTTTTTATCCCCAGTTTAATAGGTTAATCATTCATATTTGGACAACTTTACTGTTGTACTTAGGAAGGAGAAAAATAATCATTACCTTAATAATAACAATTTAAATAGATTTATTCAACTGAAACAATAACATTTCAGCAAATGTTATTTGCTTAAACAAACATCCATGTTTGTTAACTAATTTGGCTAAACAAAAACAAAATATATATATTTTTAGAAACTTGGACTCTCAGCCCAGCCTACACATGAAAAACTTAAATACTGTCCAAACAATCAGAAAAATATTGTTTCTATTCTATTCACTGAACTTCTTGAAACTTAGCACTGAAGGGGTTGTTTCTGTATTCATAGGTTTGTAGAACAATAGGATTAAGGTCTTTTTCTCAACTCTGTTCATGTTATAACATTTTTGCTGTGAAGAAGAGGCATGTGATCTCTGTTGAGTCAAATTCAGTTTTGAGAACTGCAAAAGTAAACCAAGCACCTGTGATAATATCTTGTGGGCAGAGAAACTGCCCAATAATCTTACAAAAACCTCTGGAAGAGGTGAATGGATTAATGGAATTTATTTACCCCAAAAATTAAACATATACAACCTTATACTACATAATTAAAAAAACTAATCTTTATTTCATGATGGAATAACCTTTGGATGGTAATATGTTTTCCTCAAAAAGCATTTTATTTAAAAAAATCCAATTTAAATCAAAAAAATTGATTTAAATCAAAAAAATCCGATTTAAATCAAAAAAATCCGATTTTTTTGATTTTTTAAAAAAATCATTGATTTTTATCCACCCTGGATCTGAGGACACAGGAAAGAAACGTGCTAAGAGGAAGACACGCTTGGCAAATCCACACCGTGATCAACTGCCGCCTGGAACCAATGTCCCCACTATGGAAGGACGTGTGGATCCAGAATTGGCCTCCACAGTCACTTACGGACCCATTATTAAAACCGTGTTTATGGAAGACAATCTTACTTAGCTATGAGTGATCGCCAAAGAAGAAGAGAAGAAGCAAAGGTGAACCATGGAGAACTGAAAGGGTGGCGGCGACAAGATTAAGTCTGTTAGGGTAAGGTTACCAGGCGTCCCCATTTCCCGGGGACAGTCCCCCAGATTTACAAATCAGTCTCCATATAAAATCCATTGAAGTTGAAAAGTCCCCGTATTCATTGAAAAAATCTGATAGCCTTATGTTAGGGTCCTATGTCAAGAAGGGAAGAGAGGCAAAGTAAGTATCCTCAGAACCAGGGGGGGGGGTGAGGGAAATGCTCCCATGGTCCTAGAGATCACTATCAGGTAACTGCAGTTAGATGGTCTGGTCCATCTTTTTACAATCAAGTGTCTTATCTTGCTGCACCCATTGGTCAGAACAGTGTTTCCCAAACTTGGGTCTCCAGCTGTTTTTGGACTACAACTCCCATCAACCCTAGCTAGCAAGACTCGTGGTTAGGGATGATGGGAATTGTAGCCCAAAAGCAGCTGGAGACCAAAGTTTGGGAAACACTGGGTCAGAACAATGTAAGGCAACAATAGCATTTATTTATTTACTGTAACATACTGCCTGCAGATTTTTCTTTTCAACACTAACAAAAATGGATATCAATTTTAAGAAATAAAACTGAGAGAACTGGGAAGGGGTCTCGAACACTGTTCCAGAGTGGGGTCAAGGCTGGAAGCCCCGTGCATAAAACCATGTACAAGTCCAGACATACTAAGCAGAGCATACTGTATATCACTATGCGCTCTCCAATTTACAAAGAAATGGCATGTTTGTCTGTGCCATGTTAAGGTATCATAACAGTATCCCTTGTTCTATTTAGGAAGTGTTAAAAATACTCTTGAGCTGGTATCTCTCACTTTGAATAGGTCCACAAATAGAAGTTTTGACTGACTGACTTTTAAAAAGCTCTTGTGTTTGCTCTCGGTGTGTCGTAATTATGAGTTACTTAGAAATGACAATCAGCACCAGCTTATTGCCACTAATCTTTTTGTTGTAAAATTTAGAGCATTCAGGCTGCCTAAATTGGATGGAAAAGCAAAGCAATCTGATTAGTTGATTAGCAAATTCAGAGCAGGGGGAATTAACACGCCATAATTAGCTGTCTGAAACTTGTCAAAGCTGGTAATAAAAGTAACAGCAAAACATATATAAATGAAAGCCTCCCTCAATATTACCCTTTTTTTGGGCTGCTCCCCACTCCTGTTCATAGCATAAAGTTGGAAATTCTTCAGGCTCAATATTTGTACAGTGGTACCTCGGGTTACAGACGCTGCAGGTTACAGACGCTGCAGGTTACAGGCTCTGCTAACCCAGAAATAGTAACTCGGGTTAAGAACTTTGCTTCAGGATGAGAACAAAAGTCGTGCGGTGGTGGCATGGCGGCAGCGGAAGGCCCCATTAGCTAAAGTGGTACCTCAGGTTAAGAACAGTTTCAGGTTAAGAACGGACCTCCAGAACAAATTAAGTTCTTAATCCGAGGTACCACTGTATTCAACAGTTTTAGCAGCAGGTTGTCTTGTTTGCATATAATGACGTAAGCTTTTGAAAGATGAAGATAATTCTTTGCTTATGAGTAATTTAGGGACGTCCAGAGGCAGAAGGGGTAAGGCCAGCAAGAAGAAATTTAAAATTGAGAAATCTAAGCCAGCTATCACAAAATCCTTCTTAACGGTGAGATCTGTTAGACTCTAATAATCTCCCTTGGGAAGCTGTACAAGCTCCAAGCTCCTGAATAATTTAAGACTAAACAAAGCACTGGAAAAAGATAAGTCTAGTGAACGATCCTGCATGTCCCAATATTATCTGAAAGCAGCATTCAGAATTCAAAACAAAACTGCACATTAAAAAGATAATAACGTCTTGGTAATATGCATAGGCCAAGTAAATTGAAAAGAGTGGTTTTGTTTGTTTGTTTTTTGCAAAGACACTTGGCTTATTCATATGAAGGATAAGCATAACAATTGCTGAAAAGCATTGTATTTGAAATGTCCAGCCGATGAAGTGGGATTTAGACATCCAGTTCTATAATTGTGGCAAACCAGTAATAAATACAAGAGAGAACTTTCCAAGCATTGCTCTACTCGGGATTTTCAACTAATCCAAGGGGGAGCTCTTCCATGAGAAACAAATGAGTAGTAGGACTTAACACGATCGAGAGCTTAAGACACTCTCACACTCTAAATATTCATAATGATAATTCACTATACTTCTGATATACACTTCTGCGAGCACAGAGTCTCTACAATTTGAATCGGAGATATCCAACAATTTGTGAAGTGCAGAATCCAAGCACATAGTATGGGCACTAACTAAGCAGATCTCAGAAGTCATTGAACAATTATTCAAATTAAGCAAACTTGTATAGATGGTGCATAATTTCGCTCCTGGTTGTAGACTGTAAGCCTGATAAGCCACTCTTAAGATCCCTTTTGGCTGAAGGGTGGGGTGTAAATGCTTTCAACACACCTGAGAGTGTCTTAGGACAATCACAAGCAATCAAGAACGCCCATTTTATGGTACAAAATGGTAGTGGGTGGGTGAGATTGAGAGGTTCCTAATGAACAGAGTGGATGATGTAGGAACATAGGAATCTGCCTTATACAGAGTCAGACCACTGATCCATCCAGCTAGCAGCTCCCCAAGGTTTTAGACAGAGGACAGTCCCACGTCTACTTTGGAGATGCTGGGGATTGAACCTGGGACCACATGCATATGGAAATGTTGCTCTACTATTACGCTATAGCCCTTCTCCTACTAACACTTTCTTCTACGGAATAGTAGTGGTGTTTTCACATCTGCTGGACATCTGTATTTTGCTACAAGCTCTAGCTCTGGATATTCTTGAACTGTGCAGGGGGGCTGGACCAGAATAGCCTCCTCGGACCCTCCAACTCTTATCCCCAATACTCCACGGAATAAACTTACTGGCCTCCTCACTCCTGGATACAGTAAGGAGTAATGTGCCTCGCTCTGAAAAGAACAGCCCTACATTTCCTCTCTCCCATCCCCATTCACCCCCTTGGGTGTCTCCACCCCTTCGCAAGTGGCAGACCTCGAAGGGGAGTAGACAGGAAAGCATGCAGCACAGTGACATCACACCACCCACTTCATTGCTAGGTGCGATCAGGTAAAGAGGGCGGCGGCTGGTTTCAGAGACCCACCACGAGCCTGCCATTATACTCCAGTGATACAGCTGCCTGCATCCATAAAGAAGGTATTGCCACGGGGGATTTCCTCTGAAGTGAGGAATATATACCATAGACGGAGGACCAGCAGGTAGGCAGGACTCAAGAGAAGGGGTTATAATATACACCTTGATTTGTGTTTGCTTTGAATCTCCCCAGACTATACTAGAGACAGTGAAGAAAGGCACACACAGCAGTACAGTGCACACTAATGATCTTCAGCTAGCAATTTTACCTTTGCCTTGTCCCTCATGGATCCTTTTCCCAATATTGACATTTTTGTCAATGTCTCTTCTTGCAAGCGCTTCAGAGAATTGCCACGTGGGCCCAAAAGTTTCCCCACAAAGTTGAACTGAAAGACAAAAATAAGCAACAACAAAATAAGGCAATAAAAAAACTACCCACAGTGCCGAGGAGCTGTAAGAGTGACTTAAGATTCATGCCAGGTATGAAAAATGTTGCTGAAAACAGCATTTGGCTGTTTCTGCAAAATAAAGAAGGGTATTGGGTTGTAAATTTTAGAGCCACTGGAAAAAGAGAAAAAGGAAGGGGAAAGGGGGGGGGGACAAGACACAGAAAACAAAGCTACCGACATTTCTGTGGTTATTCCACACTGAGCAGTAACTGTGTTAAAAAGTTTTGGGAGAGGAGAAGGCTGCATAAGAATACAGTTGACAGAGGTAAGAAGATGAAAAATGCAGGAACGTGAAAGCAGCAGCATCCACACAAGACCACAGCTCCAGACGGCATTAGTCAATTCACACCCCTTTGCTTCGTGGATTTCTATGGACAGACGTAGTCTTGGGATCATGAGAACAGGTGGGCTTTACTTTCGCAAGGTGCCTCCAGCTGATGTGGGAAAGATCCATGAGCTCCCTTCTACTTGTGGTTAAGGTTCTAAACCATTATGTTCTTCTCCAACTGTGTGAACCTGGCTTCCTTCCAGCTTTGAACTTTGCTTGGCAAATGTACGAACCAGTGAACTTAGAACTGGCTCAGCAGTCAGCCTTGCTCCTACGCTCATTCTTTAATGTGAAAGCACCATGCGGCTATCAAGCGCGTCTGCATTTGTTTGGCAAAAGCAACGTGTGCGTTTCTGTTCTTATGTTTTTCAATTAAGAAATGAAAACAACACACACACACACACACACACACACACACACACACACACACACACACAAAATTAAGCAAGTTTGTAAAACTTCTCTAGGGACCGGAAGGAGCTGTGGGAGGAACGGACGGTGGGCACCACAGCGTGAACCAAGAAATACCTTTCACAGAAGGCTCTTCCGCATTCCAAGGGAAGCTTGCAGACAAGTTTTTAAGAGTTCACATTGGGGCTGAAGTACCTGTGTTTACAGCAGCCCCAAACAGCTTCGATTGCCCTTAAACTAGTGCTCTAAGTTTAAGGCGATTGAAATTGAATGGAAGCTGTGGCACTCGTTCCAACCCATTCTGCCACATGACATTTTCCCACTAAATCGATGCACACATGCTCAGTTGTGAACTGCAGCAGTGCTAAGCACAATTCAAAAATGCCCAACTCAGGGTGGGTACATGTGTGCATGCTCAAAACACAAAAAGCATGAAACTTTGGAGGTTGGTGCCATCACTATAAGGAAGCAATCTTAACCACAGCCCTCCCTGCTTCCAAAACTTAAATCTTCTCCTTAAGCTTGTAAAAGGTTAGCACATAACTTGACCACTAAGGGGACCAGGGTAACTTTTGTGTTAGTCCCTCACTCCTTTGTCACTGGCAAGAAATCCAGCCCTGAAACTTCTTAACAACTGATACAGGATTAGCACTGGCCTCTCCAAATTGTTCCCCACATCCAAGCAGCTGCAGGAAGTGCTCCATCAGGTTTAAAAGATTAGGAGATATCTTGCAATGAAGCTACTCTGCCGTTTTGTACCCCAAGCCTTTAAGAGTGACTGATTGAGTTCAACTCCTTTCAATATCTGAGTAGATTGGAAGAGGAAAAGCCTCTGTGGATAATAGAAGTCAGTAAAGAGATCTCTGCAGATACTATATACTTAATCCCTGGAGGCTTCCTAGAGGAAGCAGGCTCGAAAAGGCTAGCACAGACAGAGCTCTGCTCTCTTAACACATCAGGCCAATTTAGGCATGCAAAATTAAAGGGAAACGTTCCTTAACTGCAGACACAGGCAATGGTTGGTAGCAACATTAACTGGTAACCAAATTACCGCGGAAAGAGCGTTATTAAAATGGGCGATCAGCTCTGTCAAGACAAGTATCAACCACAGGGTGGTTGAGCTGGTGTGGTATTTGTGCCCACCTTACTCCTCTCTCAATCCAAGTAAGGTAACAGCAAGTCCATGATCTTCACACTGGATGACTCCCCCCCCCTCCCCAACTGAGAATATTTTAAACCATCCTTCAAGACAAGACAGTGAAAATATATACCCATCTGGGCGGAAATAGTCTGAAACAGGCTCAAAATGTATTGAAGAAAAAGGAATATCCAACATATAGGAAAAACAGATCATGTTGACTAAGAATTTGCATAGTTTCTGCAAAGGTCAATGACATCTCACCAACATTTTAAGAGTTGTTTTTGGAAGGATGGGGTGCTTTGCTTTTCAGAGTATCAAAACACATTTGGACACGGGTGACCTGGTAGACACTATGTACTTGGACTTTGAAAGAAGTAACTCAGAAAGTCTTGTCACTCAAAACCAGGCAGAGGGCCTTCTCGGTAGTGGCACCCACCCTGTGGAATGCCCTCCCACCAGAGGTCAAAGAGAACAATTACCAGACCTTTAGACGGCATCTCAAGGCAGCCCTGTTTAGGGAAGCTTTTAATGTTTGATTTCTGTACTTTAATGTTTTGTTGGAAGCAGCCCAGGGGGAACCCGGCCAGATGGGCGGGGTATAAATAATATATTATTATTGTTGTTGTTGTTATTGTTGTTGTTATTATTATTATGAAAGAAGACAGATCCTTTTGTGTACAATCGTACCTCAGGTTTAAGTACACAATTGGTTCCGGAAGTCTGTACTTAACCTGAAGCGTACTTAGCCTGAAGCGATCTTTCCCATTGAATGTAATGGAAAGTGGATTAATCCGTTCCAGATGGGTCCGCGGAGTACTTTACAAGATGTCACCTGAGTGACACAGTACCTCTTAACAGAAAAGTTTACTTGAAATTGTGTCAATATAAGTCTGGTTATCAGTAATCGTTATGGCGAGAAATGCATCTGTGCATTTCTGTTAAGAAACATGCATCCCTGTTAAGACTCTATGTATATGGAAGAACTCTCTTCTGTGTGCAGGTCTAGGATATTCTCTGCAGCCTCTCCACCCACACCCTAGTTTCCATTTTAAGCAGGCTATTAAAAAAGAAAAAGAAGAAAAAAGCTGTTTGTTCCTATTCTCTTGCTCCTGTTCTTCAACCAGTTCCTGGCCTCGTAGGTTTGTAACTGGTTAAGGGGCAGAGGGAAGGACAAACACTTCTCACAGTGGTAATCAAAGGAATCCCCCCCAAGATTCTGTACTGGGGCCAATGACATAAACAATGTGAAGTCAGGGGCGATTGGTAGAATAGCCAAATTTTCTGACGCCAGCAAATAATCATGAAATCCAAAGCAACCTGCAAGACTCCAGAAGTGTTTCTTCAAAGTGGGTGAAGATGCAAGAAGAGAAATGAGGTTCAACAAGTGTAAAATGATGCATAGTGGGGTGGGGGGAATTGAACTTTATAGATGTAATGATGTTATCTAAACTGGCTGTGACTACCTAAGAAGATCTTTGAGGCAGAGTAGAGAGAGCAATGAAAGTGTCAACTCCAACAGCGTTCCAGCAGTGAAAGATGTAATGAAACAGGTTCTTATTTCTACAGATTTCATATCTACAGTGTGACTGCATTTGGAATACAATATATAGCTCTCTTACTGTCCTGTTCCATTCAGGGTGGGTTTAATTATTGCAATCGTTTTAGCTGGTTTTCATAATTGTCTATTCTATTGCTGTCACCCGCTTTGGGACCTCACAGTGAAGGTTGGGTAAGAAATCTTTTAAATGAATAAATATCCAAGGGAGGATGACAGCACCAGAAGATATATAGAAAATAGCAACAAAAACAAAGGGCTAGAGAACCTTCCCTATAAAGGATAAAGCGTTTGAAGCTTTTTAGGTTAGAAGAAGATATGACTGTTGGGGTGGCATAATTAAGGTATAAATATAACAATTGCTTGAAGAGAGTTGATGCGAGGGAATCCCCTTCTTATATAGTACAGTGGTACCTCTACTTACGAATAACTCTACTTACGAATGTTTCTACTTACGAATGGAGCTCCGTCCGCCATCTTGGATGCGGTTTAGATAGGATTTTTTCTACTTACGAATTTTTAGATAGGGTTGCTTCTACTTACGATTTTTTTTTCTCCCAATGCATTCCTATGGGATTCGGCTTACAAATTTTTTCGATTTACAAATGTGTGTTCGGAACGCATTAAATTCGTAAGTAGAGATACCACTGTACTTGAAATTAGAATTAAGTTGATCAGATGTCTCTTCAGAACAGACAAAAGGAAAGTATTTATTCACCCTATGGATTGTTGACCCTTCCACAGGATAATGCCATGTTTCAAGAAGAACGGAAGAAAATTCATAGGTGACAAGAGGGGGATATTTGATGGCCATTAGTTGAGACAGCTTAATGAACACCCAGATTCAGAGGGGCAATGCCTGATTCAGGAAATGGAACACTATACTTTGTGGCTCTTCAGTTGAATCCAGAAGGACCTTTATGTTCTTACTAAGCTCTTCTAATCAGCAAACATTATGGAAGATCGATAGGAAGTCACCTTGTGTCCAAGCTTCTTGGGGACCTCAGACTGGGTATTATCCATCAACACATTGAACTAGCACCCACTGTTATGTAAAGAAGCACATCCAACTGAGCTATCCAGGCTGCATAAGAATCCCTCTTTTGAGATTTCATGAAATGGGGATTCGATTGTCACCATGCAGGAACAAGCTGTAAGAAAGGCTCACCAGGATAGCAAAGAAGTCAAGACTTTTACTGTGTCAAAAATGACCCGCGGAACTTACTTTTCAGCCACTTTTATAATATAAACCTAAAGTAGTTTTAAGCTCATGCGAGGCTGATGCAGCTGTAATTCTAGCATAGCCATTAAGTGATCATGGATAGGTTGCAGGATCGTGGGCTCCTTCCCCTATTTCCTTCCTGCTCACTCACAAGTTCCCCCTCTTCCTGTTTCATCAGTACTGCATGTGTCCAACTTTAATCTTTGGCCAATGAAACTACAGGGTCACTCAATGCTAGCTTCTTTTTTTAAACAAAGTTTTGATATTGACACCAGATACCCTACTGGCACAGGGTAAAGGGGAGAAGGCATTAGGGCCGCAGATTGGTCCTGCATCACTCTCGCATTCCTCTTCCCTGCTAGCAAGCAGGAACAAACAAGATCCTTTGTTTAGCCAAGACCTAGCCTTGACTTCAAGTGTTTTTGGAGCAAAACAAACCATGATCCCTGGTTTGAATCCAACTTCAAGCCAAGGATTGTGGTTTGCTTGCTCCTGTTCGCTTCTCATAAGGAGCTAATAAATAATTATTATTATTATACCCCACCAATTTGGCTGGGTTTCCCCAGTCACTCTAGGCAGCTTACCACATATATAAAAACATAGTAAAACATGAAGCATTAAAAACTCCCTGATACAGGGCCGCCTTCAGATGTCTTCTAAAAGTTGTGTAGTTCTTTTATCTCCTTGACATCTGATGGGAGGGTGTTCCACGGGGTGGGCGCCACTACTGAGAAGACCTTCTGCCTGGTTCCCTGTAACTTTGCTTCTTGCAGTGAAAGAACCAGCAGAAGACCCTTGGAGGAGGACCTCAGTGTCCAGGATGAGCGTTTGGGGTGGAGATGTTCCTTCAGGTATACTGGACCAACGCCGTTTAGGGCTTTAAAGGTCAGCAGCAACACTTTGAATTGTGCTCAGAAACGTACTGGGAGCCAGTGAAGATCTTTTAGAATTGGTGTTATATGGTCCCAGTGACCAGACCCAGTCATCAGTCTAGCTGCTGCATTCTGGATTAGTTGTAGTTTCTGAGTCACCTTCAAGGGTAGCCCCACACATTGCAGTAGTCCAAGCAGGAGATAACTAGAGTATGCACCACTCTGGCAAAACAGTCTGCAGGCAGGTAGGTTCTCAGCCTGCATACCAGATGGAGCTGGTAGACAGTTGCCCTGGACACAGAATTGACCTGCACCTCCATGGAAAGCTGTGAATCCAAAATGACTCCCAGGCTGTGCACCTGGTCCTTCAGGGGGTGTGATGAGGGAACGATCTGAATGATCATGATGGACCATTAACCACGGCCTACCATGGTGTGGGAACACGCCCACTAAGTGAGCAAGGAGCAGTTAGGGGAGGGAATGGCCCAATCCCACAGTCTACTCCTTATCACAGAATTCTAGTTAATAGCTAAAGCAGGATTTGCACAGGCTCTTAACTATCATGACCTCTCCATGGAATTACAGGGGAGCCAACAAAACTTCAAGATTAGCAAGCTTCATGTCCAGGATTCTTTGAAGGAAGTAATGACAATTTGGTGAGGGCAGCTGTTGTTGGTTTTTATTTTTAGTAGATGTAGCCTCAAACAATTAGTAAAAGCACTGAAGGGGGGGGGAGAGAGAACCCTCCAGACATCAATATTGCCTTGTCGACAATTCCCTCATTTTATTAGAAAACAATCATAGCTTAAAATGGTGCTCCATAGTTAACTTACATAAAGATCTGCTTTTTAGTTTAATGGAACAGTGGTCAATATATTTCAAACCCTGTCATGATTTAATGATTACAAGGCTTCTTTTGCAGTAATAGAGCCGTCTGAAATACACAGCCAGGTATGCTATTAAGGGAAAGCAATATAAATAAATCTTCAATGCATTCCTAAATGAGGAATTATTCATTTACAGTAAACCATGCAAGAAATCTATATCACAATGTCAAGTAGCTACTTTAAGATATAAATCTGAAGGCAGAACATTCATACAGACCCAAAATATCAATTAGGAAATATTAAACTTCAGCTCTGTTACTGATGCAAGCAATTTGGAAAGCCAAGATTTTTTTCTTTTTCATTTTTGAGGATACGCAGCAATAACGATGCTGCTCTTTGCAGTCTTCCCACATAACCACAGCCCTGTGAATAGTGTTTACAATCTAAAATATAGATTTCAATGCATAATTAATTGCCGTTGTTGAACTTGCATTCCCTTTGATATCAATAGAGATATCCTGTTCATGTTGTTCACTTGATTCTTATTACTGGGATGCATCAGATGCTACAGAAGCTGGAACTCTTCTTCAAAGAATGATGTAGAGCCATAGTACACATAACACTAAAAAAAAAGAACAACAGTCCTCTTGTGTACTCATCTCTTCAGGTGTCAGCAATATTCCTAAGAAATAACTGGCACAAGGCAAAGGTAAAGGGACCCCTGACCGTTAGGTCCAGTCGCGGATGACTCTGGGGTTGTGGTGCTCATCTCACTTTACTGGCCGAGGGAGCCGGCGTACAGCTTCCGGGTCATGTGGCCAGCATGACTAAGTCGCTTCTGGCGAACCAGAGCAGTGCACGGAAACACCATTTACCTTCCCGCTGGAGCGGTACCTATTTCTCCACTTGCACTTTAACGTGCTTTCGAACTGCTAGGTTGTCAGGAGCTGGGACCGAGCAATGGGAGCTCACCCCATCGCGGGGATTCGAACCGCCGACCTTCTGATCGGCAAGCCCTAGTCTCTGTGGTTTTAGACCACAGCGCCACCCACATCCCTAACTGGCACAAAGGAAACCTGAAATAAGCTTCCGGAGTGGCTCAATTACAACATGTCTAAAGAGCTAACAACTCTTAGGGTGTATCTGCACCATAGACCAAGCTTACCCACCTGATGTCCTGCAAATGTTTTGAACTTCCAACTCCCATACTCTCTTATCATTTGGTAATGCTAGCTTGGGGCTGAAGGAAGTGGAGCCCAAAACATCTGGAAGAACCAGGTTGGAGAAGGCTGCCAAAGACTTAAAACTAGTTTAATGTGAACTCTGGGAACTGTAGTTCTGTAATGTTGGCTAAGTATCCCCAGCAGAGAATATTCTATGGGCCCTCACCAAACTGTAAATGCTAGGTTACTTTGCAGAAAACCCAAACAGTTAAAACCAGGATAAAAAGGATAAAGCTTTTCAGCATAGATGTTTCAGTTACTGGGCTGCCTTGCTACTTAGTACTGACTTCAGTTCGTTAATGAATAAGTAAATAGTCTCCGGTCTCAATATTTAATGTGTGTCCCATATTGCTATTATAAAAATGTGTTACAGATCCTTGGGACACCCCAATTCTTTGCTTTCCTCTACTGTGAAAACCATCCATTTATTCCACCATCCTCAAGAGAGACTAAAAATGCAAGACACAAGGAATGACATGAATCACTTAAGGAAATTGAGGGAGCCCCTTAGTTAGCAGGAGAATTGCTCCTGAATAATTCTACAGCAAATGGGGAGGTTGCTTCATCATTAGGAGAGATTCTCTTGAGAGATCCATTCCCTGAACCAAGAAGAGTCAAGGGACAGGCCTTCAACTCATATACTCAATCACCAGGCAAGAACATCCAAATCAGGAAACTCTACTGCCATGCAGAAGAACCAGTGTGGTGCATTGGTTAGAGTGTTGGACGAGAACTTGGGAGACCCATTCAAGCATGAAGCTCACTGGGTGACCTTGGGCCAGCCACTCACTCTCAACCTAGCCTACCTCACAAGGTTCTTATGAGGATAAAATGGGGAGTAGAATTATGTATGCCACCTAGAGCTCCTGGGAGGAAACGTAGGCTACAAATAGGATGAATGAGTTTCATTTAATGATGGGGAAATAGAATTTCTAAGGCCGGTTTAGGTACAAACCACTCTCTGGTCTAACAACTCTTGGGTCTGCTGGATCCTACCCTGCTGGTCCTTGCTGACCTTGCTATTGGACTGCCCTCATAATAATTCCAACTGCATAATTCATCTGCAGTGTTCACTCATCAGCAGAAGCAAGCTTGCAAACAGCCTGGCACTGGAGCTTCAACAAAACTAATTTCTGAAGCAGAGTCACTGTCCGCAAAAAGGGTCCAAAAGGCTGGTTTGTTGTTGTTGTTGTTGTTTTTAAAAAATATTCACGCAAAAATTTATTTGTTACAAAGGAATCAGTACACTTTAAACAGCTCGATACAACTAAATAGCCCTGTAAAAAAAAAGGGACCTATCAGGTTGTACAAGATAAAATAGCCTCATTTTGTTGTATCAAGATGTACATGTTATAATTTCACATTAATTTTATTTTTATTGTAAACTGCCCTGTGATCCTTGGATAAAGGGTGGTATAGAAATTTAAACAGTAATAATAATAACAATATTTTTAATTAGGTAGTAGCAAAAGAATACATGTGGCCTTACTCTACCAAAGTGATTCCATCCAGCCCTTTGCCTAATGTCATTAAGAGTAGAGAAATGTTGTTGTTGTTGTTGTTGTTGTTGTTGTTGTTGTTGTTGTTGTTGTTGTTGTTGTTGTTGTTGTTGTTGTTGTTTGGGGGGTGGCATCAAAAGCCAAAAAGGAAGTGGGTGGAGGTGAAAGAGCTCTTTGCAAGCAATCAGTTCAGACCTGCCCCTTCCCAGTAGGGAGCAGGAGAGAGAAAGAGGGGTGGGCCTCAACATAAGGAGGTTCCCCACTCTTGGGTTTAGATTACAGAACTTCCATAATAATGTAGTGAGTTGGATCTTATGTTGCAAGTTTTTATGCAAGCAAAATCAGGTTCGCCTTTTCCTCGTGTCTACAGAACTTGAGGATTTCTCCCACAGTTCTGAGGGGCCTGGAAATGAACCTGTGTGTTTTGGACCAGATCAGACCTGCCTAATGGCCAGCTTTTGCATTTGCAAAATCCAGCTGCATCCATTGTAGTTTCGTGAATCCCAAGAGGCCTCACAGTGCAACCTGACACTTGAACTGCACCTAATACAGCTTCCTTTCTCACACCATCTTATTAAACAAGATGCAGACAGAGGTGGTTTCACTATCAGCAAAGCATGTTTTCTCTTTCTTTGCTCGGTTTTTTTTTCTTTCACACACACACACACACACCCCACACAACAGTTCTGCAAAAGTTGAACGTTTGCACAAGTTTTTGGCCAAATAAAGAAAATGCCCTACGGTGGATTTTTCTTCTTCTTCTGGGTCCACTTGGATGCTGCTGCTTTAAATCATTTTTTTTAAAATTATATTTAAAATTTAATATATATATTTTTAAAGCAAACTGCCCGTAACATCCAAAGCAAAACAGGTGGTGGTAATGACACTGAACTTACCTTGGGAAACTGTTTTACTGGAATTAATACTTTCTGCCCCAATTTCATATTTTTGTTAATCACTACATCAATGTACTTGTCTTCTTCTTTGCCTTCTTCCCCTTTTTGGAATTTTTCAATTTCTGCAACAGAGAGAACAAAATTTGTTTTTAGCGTTAATTTCCCCTAACTGCTTTGAACTTATCTTCTGATTCACATAGAAGTTTTTTCTTCAGGGCAATTTTGAAAAATCTCACAGTACGCAACACAGGAATCTGGTCTATTTGTCCATCTAGTCAGGTACTCTGTTCTGTGGCTGACAGCAGCACCTTCAGAAATCAATTAATACTTGGTCGCTTTAACAGGGGGTGCCGTGGATGTAATCTGCATGGATGCACCCTAGCACTTCATGTTATGCTCCTTCCGCATACGTACATTGCCCTGATTTAAGCAATGGAGAGCAAAACACAGCTGTTGAATCCCAGATTTCACTGCAATTTATGGCTGTCTGTCTTCATGGTTCCAGATACACTTGGAAATCACCATGGGCCAAAGATTTGAGGTTATATGGAAAAAGGAGGCAGAAATATGCCTTTATCTGGTTGGTTTCTTCACTGCTGCTCAAACTCATACAATTTATCAGTCAGGGAGATGAATCCTCTACCTTTCCTTTTTAAGAAGTCATCTAATCTAGCAGCTACCAAGTGGAACCTACAATGAAGCGTTGCAATGCATTGTTCCTGTTCAAGAATACTATATGCTGTAATGTAAAGGTAAAGGGACCCCTGACCATTAGGTCCAGTTGTGACCGACTCTGGGGTTGTGGGGCTCATCTCGCATTATTGGCCAAGGGAGCCGGCGTACAGCTTCCAGGTCATGTGGCCAGCATGACAAAGCCGTTTCTGGTGAACCAGAGCAGTGCACGGAAACGCCGTTTACCTTCCCGCTGTAGCGGTTCCTATTTATCTACTTGCACTTTGACATGCTTTAGAACTGCTAGGTTGGCAGGAGCTGGGACCGAGCAATGAGAGCTCACCCTGTTGCAGGGATTCGAACCGCCGACCTTCTGATCAGCAAGCCCTAGGCTCTGTGGTTTAACCCACAGCGCCACCTGATGCAAAGGGCCTTCCAATCTCCAGCTCCCCACCCCCAATATCTGTTCTTTTCCAAATGACCCTCAACATCCCATGGCTCCTAAAAAATGTCAGGATCTCACTGGACTCTTGGAAGGGGTTGTCCACTTAGGTTATAAATGTGGTGGTTACTTCTTGCAAAGTGCTGGGCCGGATCTGAAAGTAGCCTTCTGTCATGGGAAGGGAACCTTTGGATTAAGCCCAACAAAGAAATTCTGGGACAGTTCCTCTTTTAGGTTTAACGCACGCTGTGTAAAACTACTTCCTTCCATGCGCTCTTCCTCCTCCTAAGAGGAAAGTGTTCTATTCCTGGGCCTTAATCAGCTGCTCCCTAAAGACATTTAGGACTTCATACACCCTGAAAGAGGCAAGGAACGTTGTCAGCACGTTCAGAACTTTGCAGTTCCAAATTAGAAGCGGGCGGATTTGAGAAAGGAAGAAATTAATCCTACACAACTCTTCAATTATTCTCAAATAGTTTTTTTCGCCATTTAAGAAGGGCTAAACCTGAACACAGTATTCCTAAGTACCTCATTAATGATGCCGATACAATGAATATTCATTATCACGGAGAAGTATATTTAGCCATCATTTGTTCCGCTTTCTCCCAAACTCTTCATTAAACTCAAAAAGGCCTCTTGTTGAGGCGTTGGTAAAATATCCCATGTGAAGAGGGCCGCCTTAAAATAAACCCATTCTGTACCTATGGAGGCACATTCCCGGTGACAGTACTTAGCATTTATAAGGCACATAGTCGTGATCAAAGTGTGACACATGCAGTAATCCCTGAAACTGCTCTGTAAAACAGATGGGTGTTATTGTCCCCATATTGCAAACTGGGGGTTAGACACTGCTAACCTGCCTCGGGGCAATGAAGTACACAGCTGAGAGCAGCACACATATTCAGCATTTCCCCCTCGAAACAGAAGAGGCAGAGTAAATGGCCACAAAGCTTTTATGGGCGATTTTATTTTAGTTAGGAATTTAACTTCGGTTTGGAACCCCACTGTCAAACTTGCAGGCAAGGGCTGCCCTCCTAAAATGAAGTTAGGACTGCCAACCTCTGCAACTGCCAGTGTAACTGCTTTTGCCAGAAAACATTATTTTGGAAACAGGACCGAAAACAAACAAACACACACACACACACACACACACACACACACACAGGCCATGCAATAAGCAAAAGTGCAAACATCTGCTGTTTTGCTTCATTATGAAGCTACCCCCCCCCTTCCCGGCACAAAGAATTCTTAACCCGAAACCAGTTCCTAAATATGTTAAGGACGAAACTGCAAGTATGCAGTTAAACTTTTTTTTTTTTTTAAATCATATTGGATCAGCATTCCCCCCCCCCCCAAAAAAAGCAGCAGAAAAAATGTTTACAAATCAAGAACATGATGGAAAACTGGGGGAGCTGGCATTTCCTTGGAAGAAGAGCAATCCTAAAGTTGAGACAGCCCTACAGATACTAAAGAGAGAACAGTGTTAAACTGCAGTAAAAAAAAAAATACTATAAGGAACAAACAATACTGGGAGCTGCTATGAACAGCTGCTATGGAACCTGTTCATTAGTGTAAGAGCCAGGTTAGACTAAGGCTGCATACAAACCATTCCTTTAAAGCACATTCAAAGCACATTCCCCCCTTCAAAGAATTCTGGGTACTGCAGTAAAAGTGATTTTAACTCTGCAGTGTTAGAAACTGAGATACGAAAGCTAGGAGTGAAATGGTACCTTAAATCTAGGTTATGGGCACAACAAAGCTATGCCTAGGCACACTTTATTGATAACAAGAATGCAAAGCTGAAAATGAATGATCTGCAGCTAAAATATTATGTTCATTTTTCACATGGTCTAGTCCTTCCCCTGCTCACCCACCTCATACTCTTAAGAGGGTCTCTTCCATGGGTAGGCAAACTAAGGCCCAGGGGCTGGATCCGGCCCAACCACCTTCTAAATCCGGCCCGCGGACGGTCTGGGAATCAGCATGTTTCTACATGAGTAGAATATGTGCTTTTATTTAAAATGCATCTCTGGATTATTTGTGGGGCATAGGAATTCGTTTTTTGTTTTGTTTTTCCAAAATATAGTCCTGCCCCCCACAAGGTCTGAGGGACAGGGGACCGGCCCCCTGCTTAAAAAGTTTGCTGACCCCTGGTCTCTTCTTTAGTCTTCAGAGAGTAGCTGGAAGTGGCAAAGCAGAAAAAGGTCATCCTTTCCTTCCACTTTGCAGTTTTAATCTGAAATCTTAGGCGCAGTACAAACTACTCTGGCTAATGAAATTCCCTGCCGCAAAATGCGCCTAGAACAAACCATGGGAGTTTTGAACACTGTAACTCTGTGAAGGAGGGTAACCTACAGGGCCCAGAATTCTTTGAGGGAAAGGATGTGCTTCCAAGGTGTGATGTGTACACAGCCTAAATTATGATTGGCTTAGCCTAGGTCAGTTTTTCCCAACCCAATGCCCTTTCCAGACATGTTGGGCTACCGTTCTGGTCAGCCACAGCCGGCATGGTCAATAGGAGCCAAAATATCTGGAAGGCATTAGGGTGGGGAAGGCTAGCCTAGGTAGACTTGGTCCAAATCAAATGGCACATATGCCTTCAGAATAGCCTGCACTTGTTTTGACTACAATGCCACACAAGGCAACGCTCCTGCCCAAGGCTTAGGCACTATGGCAACTCCCCGAAGTATCTCAAAACACTTAAAACGCAACACAACTTATGCAAACATCCCCATTTCTATCAGCTTGAGAAAGGATATGATGCACAACTCTTTATATTTTGCTAGAGTGGAACAAAAATGAATATGCTTAGTTTAAGTTTGGGTTCCACATGCAAGCTTCATATGAAGCAAGTAGTTTAAGCCAGAAAAACATCTACTTCTGCTTCATTGACTATGCAAAAGCCTTTGACTGTGTCGACCACAGCAAACTATAGCAAGTTCTTAAAGAAATGGGAGTGCCTGATCACCTCATCTGTCTCCTGAGAAATCTCTATGTGGGACAAGAAGCTACAGTTAGAACTGGATATGGAACAACTGATTGGTTCCAAATTGGGAAAGGAGTACGACAAGGTTGTATATTGTCTCCCTGCTTATTTAACTTATATGCAGAATTCATCATGCGAAAGGCTGGACTAGATGAATCCCAAGCCGGAATTAAGATTGCTGGAAGAAATATCAACAACCTCAGATATGCAGATGACACAACCTTGATGGCAGAAAGCGAGGAGGAATTAAAGAACCTTTTAATGAGGGTTAAAGAGGAGAGCGCAAAATATGGTCTGAAGCTCAACATCAAAAAAACCAAGATCATGGCCACTGGTCCCATCACCTCCTGGCAAATAGAAGGGGAAGAAATGGAGGCAGTGAGAGATTTTACTTTCTTGGGCTCGTTGATCACTGCAGATGGTGACAGCAGTCACGAAATTAAAAGACGCCTGCTTCTTGGGAGAAAAGCAATGACAAACCTAGACAGCATCTTAAAAAGCAGAGACATCAACATGCCAACAAAGGTTTGTACAGTTAAAGCTATGGTTTTCCCAGTAGTGATGTATGGAAGTGAGAGCTGGACCATAAAGAAGGCTGATCACTGAAGAATTGATGCTTTTGAATTATGGTGCTGGAGGAGACTCTTGAGAGTCCCATGGACTGCAAGAAGATCAAACCTATCCATTCTGAAGGAAATCAGCCCTGAGTGCTCCCTGGAAGGACAGATCGTGAAGCTGAGGCTCCAATACTTTGGCCACCTCATGAGAAGAGAAGAATCTTTGGAAAAGACCCTGATGTTGGGAAAGATGGAGGGCACACGGAGAAGGGGACAACAGAAGATGAGATGGTTGGACAGTGTTCTTGAAGCTACAAACATGAGTTTGACCAAACTGCGGGAGGCAGTGCAAGACAGGAGTGCCTGGTGTGCTCTGGTCCATGGGGTCACGAAGAGTCGGACACGACTAAACGACTAAACAACAAGAAGTTTAAGCTTGGGTTTTTATGTGAGCTGCACAACCATTTCAGTGAATCAAGACTTTGATTTGGATTGTTCTGCGCATCTGTTGTTTTGTTCTGTGCTCTTCGGGCTCTGCTTACAAATTAGTAAAATGTATTCTCTCCTATATTTCCCAGGGATGATAACCTGGATAAACAAATGTCCAATTGCATCAGCATTCATTGATTATGGCTAAAGAGTTTTACGGCGTCAACCTTTAAAAATGGAAAACTTTCCATTGCTATATGAAGCAACGATGGGGTTGGGAATTCACAGAAAATTTGCCATTCCCATTTTACGCTAAACAGCCGCATTCGTCTATGCAGCCATAGAGGGCTATCAAGATTACCATATTTTTCTGTGTATAAGATTATATTTTTTTCCTAAATTTTTGAAGTTTAAAATAAGGGGCAGTCTTATACATGGATAGTGCATAGTGCATTTTCTTAATTTGGGGTTTAAAAAAGGGGGTTGTCTTATACATGGGGGCATCTTATACAGGGAAAAATATGGAAACTTTTATAATCATTATCTAATATTAATATTAATATTTACTTCTATTTATTATTAATTGAGGGCAAACTAGCATAGAATCATAGAATATTA
Source organism: Zootoca vivipara (assembly GCF_963506605.1). Taxonomy (NCBI): domain Eukaryota; kingdom Metazoa; phylum Chordata; class Lepidosauria; order Squamata; family Lacertidae; genus Zootoca; species Zootoca vivipara. The sequence goes on from NC_083283.1 coordinate 8,583,854, forward strand.
GAATTGGAAGGGACCCAAGGGTCATCTATGATGCAATGAAGTCTAAAAAGAGCTCCACGTGGAACCAGAAGTTGCAAGCTGCCTACTGTCACTTTGACCAGTTTCTCGCTACCACAAAATAAGTGTCAAATGTGACCTTGTCCATTCTCCTTATTTCCACTTCTGTTTTGAGGAAGCATGAAACCCAGGTGCTATCAAAGTAGCCCCAAAACTCACTGCAGGAATGTTTCCAGTATATAGCATAATAAATTAATAGTGGATAGCCAAGCCAGAGCAATGAGGAAATCCAATCAGATTTTCAAGGTCGAATGAGCAGGAGGATTTGCCTTTCCTTAATCCCTAGATTACATTCTGTACTACTAGTAGGCTTTGTGCGTCTCCTAGCTCAAATATAATAGATGAACATGTGATTAAGGTTTCTGATAATGCTAAGGATTAAAATCCTGTGTTCCCAAACCATGGACCCAAATGTTTATAGTAGTCCAGAAATTCATGTCAGTGGAGGAATTACTGGATTTTGTTCAGAGCAGAGTAGGCTAAGCAAGGATTGCTTCCCGCTGAACCCACATGGCAGACCATAATATAATTGAGTGCATTAGATAATGGAAAAGTAGACTTGTTTCACTTTAATCTCAAAGATAGAATTAAATCTTCCTCTGAGAGGACTATTATTGTCAGCTATGTTACTTCTATTAAAGTTGTGTGCAAAAGAATTTAGGGCCTTATTAAATTGATGTGCTGCTGTTTTTTCTTCCTGCCGCACATACTTCCTGCTCTATAGACTTCCATCAGCAGCCAAGGCCAAACAGGAAACACTTGGATCTACAATACATAGACACTTCTGCAAAACCAGGAGTCCTTCTGCTTTATCAAATACATTTTCCGCAAAAATGAGCTCCACATTCAAAATATTCTAACTGGTGGTGCCAGTGGTTGGGTCTTCCTGGGTGACGCCAACCCACAACAGAGCCTTCTCAGTGGCAGCCCCCTATTTGTGCAAGTCCCTTCCCTGGTGAGGTGTGCCAGTCTCCATCACTAACATTCCTGCTGACCCTGGCATTTGATGGCTGAAAGATACTCTTCCCAGCAATCTTGAAATGATTAGCTGTGAGGGTAATGTGGTTGTTCTACATCTTTTTAGACGTTTCAAGTATTTATTATTATTATTCATTCCACCACTTATATGTTTGTCACCCTGGGTTCTTTTGGGGGGAAAGCTGGGACAGAAATGTAATATAAATAAATATTTATCCCTCTTTCGTTCTGCCAGCATACAAAGACCCTTCTCAGGACTCTGCCAGTGGGGTTTTATTTATTTTATTTTTATTTTAGCATGACAAATGCAAGTGAAGTTATGAGGTGTCTCTCTGTTTGAAAATGAAGCTGTCCCAAGGAGTAGCTTAAGCTTTGCTTAAGACATTCATTTTGCCTAGTACATTATCAAGGTTATTATCACAAAATAAATCTTCAATAGGGTTCATAATGGTGCTTTAAATCACAACAGTAAGCTCTACAGCTTGATCTTAAAGTTTACCTTACCGCCTCTCCCAGTATGCCCCGCAGAGGACATTAAGGTCCACAAATAATAACATACTGGAGATCCCGAGTCACAAGGTAGTTAGGCTGGCCTCGACCAGGACCAGGGCCTTGTTAGTACTGGCCCCAACCTGGTGGAACGCTCTGTCTCAGGAGACTAGGGCCCTGCGGGATTTGTCATCTTTTCGTAGGGCCTGCAAGACACAGCTGTTCCGCTTGGCCTTTGGACTGACGCAGTCTGACCCCGGGGTTACCCTCCCCTAAGGTTTTATCTTATAATGGTTTTATCTTACTTGTAGATTTCTAATATTAAAATTAAATTTTAACATTGTATTAATCTGCATTTTAATTGAATTGTTTCTTTTATACTTGCGTTGATATTTTTGCTGTTAGCCGCCCTAAGCCCGGTCTTGACTGGGAAGGGCGGGATATAAATATTATTATTATTATTATTATTATTATTATTATTATTATTATTATTATGACGGACTGCAATCGTAATGGGCTGGGTTCTACATACAACTACAGGCATACCTTGGAGATACTGTAAGTTCCGTTCCAGACTGCCGCAATAAAGCCAATCACACTTTTTTTGCTTCCCAGTGCATAAAAAAAGTTATGTTCACACTATAAAGTAAAGGTAAAGGGACCTGTTCCAAGTTATATACCTACTCCCTTTTGTAGATGCAATAGCAAACAGATTTGGCATTACTGGTTCTCCTTGCTGCTTCATAATGCCTGCTCTTTAGATGTCTGATATACACCTAAAGCCATCACTTTCATTTCTTTCTTCTCTCTAACCGCTGAAGAGCCCACCAAATTTAGGTATCTAAAGTCCTCCTTGCTGGTTTATATAACAGCTTCTAGCTATATTCTCTTCGTTTTATGGCTATCAGCATGTCCCGCTTTCATCTGTTCCACAGTTCAGAGACATTTATTTCCCTACCCTTTTGGTTATGCTTCTTTTCACATTCAGCATCATTTCCCCTCAACAGGATTCCACTAACTTCTCAAGAAATCTTTTATTTTATAACCTGTTCTTCCTCCAGAAAAGCTCAAGTCATTGATGGGACTCTTCCTTCCCCAAAAAAGTGGTACACAACCTTCAAGTCTCTCCTATGCACACCTGGCCTGCTTCTTTACCAGGTCAAATTTCTTGTCCTTCAATAGGTAACTGAACATTTTCAAAGAAAGACAAAGAAAGATTCCTTCCCCCCTCTTAGAATCATAGAATCATAGAGTTGGAAGAGACCACAAGGGCCATCCAGTCCAACCCCCTGCCAAACAGGAAACACCATCAAAGCATTCTTGACATATGCCTGTCAAGCCTCTGCTTAAAGACCTCCAAAGGAGGAGACTCCACCACACTCCTTGGCAGCAAATTCCACTGCCGAACAGCTCTTACTGTCAGGAAGTTCTTCCTAATGTTTAGGTGGAATCTTCTTTCTTGAAGTTTGAATCCATTGCTTCTTCTTTGCATTTACAATTCCAACTTGCCACTAAACTCCAACCAAGGCCTGGATGAATAACCAGGTATTCAACTGGTGCAAAATACTCAAATAAGAGTAGGTGTCAGCTTTTCTCAGAGGAGAAAGATTTTCAAAGTTATGTGCTACTTCCAAAAAGACTCTTGCCCACTGTGCTGTGCAGGAGATATCAACTAAAGGCACCACAGCCAAAATAAAATAATCCTCCTCAGCAGATCTGAAACAGGATAAACTGTTCTCTTAGGAATCCAAGTTCCAAACTGTACAGGTTTAAGGAGCACATTGGCAGCCACTGCAGAATTCTGCTAAAGGCCATTAATAAACTGAACAAATCTAAAAACTCTTTGCGATGGAAACTGGAGTAAGCAAGGCCTGAAGTAATCATGGACTCAGGAGAATATACTGCATGCCCATATCTGCAAGTATTTTGTAAGACAGCTGAAGTTTATTGCCCAATTTCTAAATCACAGGCATTGCTAATATCAGATGTACTTGATTTAAATCGTGAATTTTACCAATTACAAGCAGGTTTTGTAACGCACATTTCTTTTTAAAAGTACTACTGTCAATATACTTCAAATTATTCAAGCTGTTCCAAGACATAGAATTCCACAAAGGATGAATACTATCTGACAGTTAAATCAAGACACAGAAACATACTTTTGCAGCTCTGCTGGATCAGACGAGGACCCATCTTGTCTACCATTCTATTTCCAACAGTGGCCGGAAATATGCCTCTGAAAGCTCACAATCAGGGCAAAGAGAGGACTCTTATTTTATACCCAGCAACAGGCATCTAGAGCAGGCATCCCCAAACTTCGGCCCTCCAGATGTTTTGGACTACAATTCCCATCATCCCCGACCACTGGTCCTGTTAGCTAGGGATCATGGGAGTTGTAGGCCAAAACATCTGGAGGGCCGCAGTTTGGGGATGCCTGATCTAGAGGCACACAAGCATGGATGATCAGCTATAGTAGCCAAAGCAATAGACTTCTCTAGCCATTTGTCTACAGACCTCTTTGCAAAATATTTAACTCAGCAGCCCTCATGACGACATGTGGAAGCAAAACCTGCTCCATGTGAAGGAGCACGTTTCGACTGCTTGACTCTACTGCTCCATTTCGTGGGGCTGTACCAAGTCTTAAGCCCCCTTCCATGCATACAGTACAAATGTCTACATCAGAAAAGCCTTCATCATGCATACACCTGTACATGAAAGAAGGCTTCCTTACTGCAGATGCTGGTGCTCAAACCAGAGTGTGCAACATTGGGGTGGGGATAGACCCAGCTTTGGGGGGCATCCTTACTCCCTGTCAACCTGGTCCCTACGGCCCACTAGTGGGTGTTTCAGGATTCTAGGTGGGCGGTAGGGGGTTCTATGGCACAAGCTGAATGCTCCTTCCATTGAGCACTGGTGGGCTGTAAGGAAATTTTACCATCAAGAAAGATGCATTAGTGGGTGGTAGGTATAAAAAGGTTGACTACCCCTGCAATAATGCATAGCCAGCACTTCTGAAAGAGGCTCTAGTGCAGGGGTCAGCAACCTTTTTCAGCCGTGGGCCAGTCCACCGTCCCTCCGGCCATGTGACTATATTTTGAAGGGGGGGAGATGAACGAATTCCTATGACCCACAAATAACCCAGAGATGCATTTTAAATAAAAGCACACATTCTACTCATGTAAAAACACCAGGCAGGCCCCCACAAATAACCCATAAAAATGCATTTTAAATAAAAGGACACATTCTACTCATGTAAAAACACGCTGATTCCCAGACCGTCCATGGGCCTGCTTGAGAAAGCAATTGGGCCGCATCTGGCCCACGGGCCTTAGGTTGCCTACCCTTGCTCTAGTGTTATTTGCAAGGAGGGGGAAATATCTATCCGTTTTTCTCCATGAATTCTCATGATTTCATAAATTTCTACACTGCTGAACACTCCTTATTCAGGAACAGTCCCACTGAGTACAATACAGATTACACTGAAGCTTTTGCTGTCTTTTCACCATCATTGTGCAAGATACATGTAGGATATTGTGTGTGCATGCCCACCCCCAAAAAACCCATACCCATACAAACAGGTGCAACTAAAATTTCAACCAAAAATAATACACCAAAAAATAACTAATACATGGAGAGGAGGATTTCTCTTGGTATTCAACAAAAACTACTTCAGTAGTAGTAGTAATAATAATAATTTATTATTTATACCCCGCCCATCTGGCTGGGTTTCCCCTGCCACTCTGGGCGGCTTCCAACAAACATTAAAATACATCAAATATCACAGATTAAAAACTTCCCTAAACAGGACTGTCTTTAGGTATTTTCTAAATGTCAGGTAGTTGTTTATCTCTCTAACCTCTGATGGGAGGGTGTTCCACAGGGCGGGTGCCACTACCGAGAAGGCCCTCTGCCTGGTCCCCTGTAGCTTTGCTTCTCGCAGTGAGGGAACCGCCAGAAGGCCCTCGGCGCTGGACCTCAGTGTCCGGGCAGAACGATGGGGGTGGAGACGCTCCTTCAGGTATACTGGACCGAGGCCGTTTAGGGCTTTAAAGGTCAGCACCAACACTTTGAACTGTGCTCGGAAATGTACTGGGAGCCAATGTAGGTCTTTCAGGACCGGTGTTATGTGGTCTCGGCGGCTGCTCCCAGTCACCAGTCTAGCTGCTGCATTCTGGATTAGTTGCAGTTTCCGGGTCACCTTCAAAGGTAGCCCCACATAGAGCGCATTGCAGTAATCCAAGCGGGAGATAACCAGAGCATGCACCACTCTGGCGAGGCAGTCCGCAGGCAGGTAGGGACTCAGCCTGCGTACCAGATGGAGCTGATAGACAGCTGCCATGGACACAGAATTAACCTGTGCCTCCTCCATGGACAGCTGTGAGTCCAAAATGACTCCCAGGCTGCACACCTGGTCCTTCAGGGGCACAGTTACCCCGTTTAGGATCAGGGAGTCCACACCTGCCCGCTTCCTGTCCTCCATAAACAGTACTTCTGTCTTGTCAGGATTCAATCTCAATCTTCCCTTTGTGTGAACCACAATTTATGCAGTCAGTCACTAATTAATTGTAGCTTCCCAACTCATCTGAACCAGCAAATTAGTTATCTGCTTTGGAATAAGCTACTTTTGTAAACAAACTTCAGACTGTGGTTCAACATCCTGACTTGTTCAGAAGCTCCTAGTCAGCTTTCCAGTTCAGAGGAAGTCAGAAACAATGGCTGAGGATTTCCTGCTTTAATCAGGCCTCACACAATGGGGGCAAAAGGGGCTCGTTCATTTCTGAGCATAGGTTTTGATCACCAAACCACAGCTAGTCTTTTTGCCTCCTGTTGATATACTCTACTTTTCTGTATTTATATACAAAACCGAATAAGAGGAACATAATATTGGCTAAACAAGTCTCGTTAGGAAATAAAGGCAAAATTCAATTATTTTAACAGAATGTGAATTCCTCAAGTTTCTCCTAGTAGAAGGGTTTTTTTTCATTTCCCCCAAGACAGACATACCAGGAATAAACAGTACGAGAACACAGCAAGATAAAAAGTACTGTATCAGAAAAATGGAACGACTTGCTATACTCATGCAGACACTCTTCTATTCCCCCATAATTATGTTTTCCCTGCTCCCGTCTGTTTCTGTTCCATCTTCGTTAGTTATTTTGACATGCAAAAATCAAGTCTAGACATTAGCTCTCCACCCCCCTCTAAAATCAAGGCAGCGAGAGAGTTTAGGTCCTGTAAATTAGCTAGATCAGCGCAGTTTGCCCTGCACTGCTACTACAAACTCAGCATAACCCAACTACAAGCAGTGGATGTTTTGAATCAGCATTTTGGTGCAGTCCAATAATTACTTACGTTTCACCTCAAAGGTTGTTTATCTGTGCAGATAAATATGTACTTCTTAAAGGAAAAGGTGATATGGACGGAGCTTGTGTTTCTGCATCAGGAGATGATCAGACCAGGCATAGGCAAACTAGGCCCTCCCCTCCAGCTGTTTGGGGACTACAATTCCCATCATCCCTGAGCACTGGTCCTGTTAGCTAGGGATCATGGGAGCTGTACTCCCAAAACTGGGCCACTGGTCCCATCACCTCCTGGCAAATAGAAGGGGAAGAAATGGAGGCAGTGAGAGATTTTACTTTCTTGGGCTCCTTGATCACTGCAGATGGTGACAGCAGTCACGAAATTAAAAGACGCCTACTTCTTGGGAGAAAAGCAATGACAAACCTAGACAGCATCTTAAAAAGCAGAGACATCACCTTGCCGACAAAGGTCCGTATAGTTAAAGCTATGGTTTTCCCAGTCGTGATGTATGGAAGTGAGAGCTGGGCCATAAAGAAGGCTGATCGCCGAAGAATTGATGCTTTTGAATTATGGTGCTGGAGGAGACTCTTGAGAGTCCCATGGACTGCAAGAAGATCAAACCTATCCATTCTGAAGGAAACCAGCCCTGAGTGCTCACTGGAAGGACAGATCCTGAAGCTGAGGCTCCAATACTTTGGCCACCTCATGAGCAGAGAAGAATCCTTGGAAAAGACCCTGATGTTGGGAAAGAGTGAGGGCACTAGAAGAAGGGTACGACAGAGGACGAGATGGTTGGACAGTGTTCTCGAAGATACGAACATGAGTTTGACCAAACTGCGGGAGGCAGTGGAAGACAGGAGTGCCTGGCGTGCTCTGGTCCATGGGGTCATGAAGAGTCGGACACGACTAAATGACTAAACAACAACAACAACACTCCCAAAACATCTGGAGGGCTGAATTTGCCTATGCCTGGTCTAGGGCAGGGGCCTGTAATATATGAACTGAGATAGTGTTGTGCATTACTCTTTGGATTTCCTAAATCTAGACATCCCCTGGAACTATGCAAGCACACACCCAAACATGGCCCTTACACTCCATTTCCAGGTTATTCTCAATGATTCAATTATTTTAAGTAGGCCCAACCTTTGCTCAACCGACAATGACCACATGCCAGGAGCCGAAACAACTGCTCAGATCAAAATACTGGCAGAACAAGAGATCATGACTTCATGCACCAAACATGTCATGCACGCAGGCAACATCAACCATGTTGTGTGCCAATCCCTTGCAGATGACCGCAGTGCCAGGTTGTGTATTCACAGCGTTGACCAGGCACTCTCCAGTGCTTTGACTTCTCTCCTGAAGGCACACTCTTTCACTGTCTCCCGAGCCAGACAGATGCCAACCAACATTGAATGCAGGAAAACCTCTGAGCCTTGGGAATGCAAACCTCTTAAGGGATGGAGAGAGCAGAGCTACTGCCCTTGGCCATGATCTCCCTTACTTGTGTGAGGGATTTAAATGCCCAAACAGGGCCTAAGTTCCAGAGAGAATCCATTCTGAAGTCTCCTGCCTCCCACACTCAACACAAAGAACTCATTTTCCGAGATATGAAAAATAGCTATGAGAAATGTAATTGATTCTTTCCGTAATTATAATAGTAAAAGATGGACCATTACTGGAGAAACGATAATAAAAGGAACAGCTTTCTACTTAGTTGCCTTTTACAAACACAGCAGGTGCCATGGTTTGAGTAGGCTTGACACACTAAACCCTTTTAACTAAAAAAAAAAAGCCACCATTTCAAAAATGTGAATGCTGTACTTAATATTTTCACACACACAAAAAAAGAAAGGTGTATTTTGATGATGCCCACAGGCTTACTTCAACAGAAGCTAAATAAAATTGTGGGGGGGGGGGAATCTCCCCTGTAGAGAGTTGACCAAATATATTGCTACAGATTTGGAGTAACAGAGTTTGGGGGTTGCAAGGGCACCTTAACAGCTAGAGTTAGTGAATGTTCGAAATTAATAAATGGTAGAATCTAGATCATTTTTGGAATATTGAAGGGAAAATGCCAGGCCAATAAAAAAAATACAGGCTAAGCTTCTTTTCCAGGTCAGGGCCTCAAACTTGTAAGAAATACAATTAATATTGTAAGAAGGTAAAGTACTTTTGTAAGAAAGAAAAGGTGCTGGAAGCAAGTCATTAACCCATCAATGGAAACCCCATCAACCAGGCAGGGGGCTCTGCCAGTGAGGGGTGGAGGTTGCCAAGTTGTCACACAGGAAAAATGTGTCCTTTTGGAATTTAGAGGTTGGGGTGGGGAGAGAGAGAGGAGAGAATTCAATCAGCTGCTGTGAAGGCCAGAACCATCTTGGCAGGTTGGCTGAAGGTGAAAGAGAGGCATGGAGAAGTCTGCTGTGAAGGAAGGGGGGGGTCCTTCTGAGATATGAATGCTGTGAATTTTCTCTCTACTTAAAACATTTGGTGTAAATAAATCATATTTCAAAGACCCTGCAGACTCCGCCATGCCTCATTTTCCCCAAAGGAACACAGGCCCTGATTGGGTGCCAAATGACTTGGAATATTGTGCCAGGCGGTCGGCAGAGATTGGGGTGGCCAGTCTGTGTGACGGACTGAAGGTATTATTTTTAGCAGTTCATGTTTAAGAGACAACAAGAGGCAAGGCGCCCCGTTAGAATGGGTACTCAGGATCTTTCTTAATAAGAACCACCTTAGGAAGCAAGACAATGAGCTTTGAAGCCCAGGGCTCTCTAGAGAAACCAACAAAAGGCGTGGAGAATAGCTGTGGTGGAACAGACCAAAGGTCTATCTAGTCCAACATTGTTTTCATAGTGGTCAACCAAATGTCTATAGGAAACCACTTAGTAGATGTGCTAGTTTATGAGCCAGCTCAACCAGACCCACAGCAGAACAGAGCCAGATCACAGAGTTCACTGACACTAGAGAATTCCATTCACTTCCATTCATATTCTGGAACGGCGTCTTTCCTCAAGATGGAAATGTTCCAGATGTGTACGGGGCCACACGCATGTCCCAAGCAAGTGTGATAACAGTTCTCTTGAGATCAGACTGTCACTGCATCATGAAAGTGGGAAAATATATTGTGCTCTTGTTATGATCCCCGGCGTACCAACAATACCGTAGTTCAAAGGCTCGAAGTATTCTCAACATTTTCAAGTCTGAGCTGTTACTGAAGGGAAGAAGTCCATCTCTTTCGATCGTAATGATCTGATCACCAAGGACAGCATACAGATGATTAATGCTACGGCCCAAGTCAACTCCTCCTAGCAAGATCAGGATAAGGGTTAAGCTACATTTCTCACTTTTAATTGCACAGGCCATTTAGGTATACTGTGTGAGACCAGCTATCTTCTACAATTATCAGACTCCAGAGGTCACCAATTAGAACCCTGCAAGGATTGGAATTAAAAAGAAGGCTTCGCGATTAGGTGAAGTAATGATCCAAAAAAGAGATTAGTTCTGTTCAGCCTCCACTCATTATAAAAACCATTTCCTTTGCGTGAAGATCCAATGTCTTGTTTATCCTCCTGGCGTTATCTCACTATGGGACAGAAGTACAATTGCGTGGATGTCATCTAGAGGAGGCACAGGAGGGCATTCAGATATTGCTGGATGCGAGAGAAAAGCCTTTGACTTTCACGATTTCTTTCTAACCAGGGATGTGGGCATGGCTGGCAGCGGTGCAGGGGACGGCGACTCTGAATTGTAGGCATGGCTCATTGTTCTTCTCGTGGTGATGAATGAGAGGGGCTCAGGGTCACGTCAGATGGCCACAGCTTCCCAAATATAGTCAGAATTAATCTGCAGGGCATCTAAAACATTGAGAGGAGCAGATGAGGGAGCTCAAAACAGCAGCCCCTGAGGAGACCACAAGAGCCAGAACTCAGCCCCCTACCCCTCTCATCTTCTCAGAGATACTTAAAGGCACTTATGCCCCAAGGTGATGCCAAGGCCACTCACTGCAAACCACCAGCAACCTTGTTTGGTCTGTTGTATCTTTCGTTTCCTCTCTGTCTTAGCATTTAATTTGTCAGTACTTTTATATGTTACCTTGAGCACCTAAATGCACTGATGAGTCTAGCTTGTTAGGTAAAATAAATGAACATAGATTCTTCTGGCCTTGAAATATTTTTTTTCTGGCACCATTAGCAATCCTTGACTTGCCCAGGCTAGGCACCAAATGCTAAACTCCAACAGCACACTTAACATTCCTGAAAACATCCCTCTTTTAAACCCAGATTTCAAGGTTGGGTGCCAACAAAAAAATTATATATTTGTGTTACTATGGGATGGAGCCGATGACCAGGGGGAGGGAAAACATTTCCAAGTAACTTTTGCTCTTGTGTCATTACTGTAAATAAATAAAATAATAATAATAATAAATAAATAAATAAATAAATAAATAAATAAATAAATAAATAATATATTATTTATACCCCGCCCATCTGGCTGGGCTTCCCCTGCCACTCTGGGCGGCTTCCAACAAACATTAAAATACATCAAATACCACAGATTAAAACTTCCCTAAATAAGGCTGCCTTTAGGTATTTTCTAAATGTCAGGTAGTTGTTTATCTCTCTGACCTCTGATGGGAGGGTGTTCCACAGGGCGGGTGCCACTACCGAGAAGGCCCTCTTGCCTGGTTCCCTGTAGCTTTGCTTCTCGCAGTGAGGGAACCGCCAGAAGGCCCTCGGCGCTGGACCTCAGTGTCCGGGCAGAATGATGGGGGTAGAGACGCTCCTTCAGGTACACTGGACCGAGGCCGTTTAGGGCTTCAAAGGTCAGCACCAACTCTTTGAATTGTGCTCGGAAACGTACTGGGAGCCAATGTAGGTCTTTCAAGAGCGGTGTTATGTGGTCTTGGCGGCCGCTCCCAGTCACCAGTCTAATACTCTCAAAAGAGAGTTGCTACTTGAGTCTGCTTGAGTGACTGATAACACAATCCTGCAAATGCTTACTCAAAAGCAAGCACAACTGAATTTATTTAAACGCGCTCAAAGGGAAATGTACAGGAATGCAGTCCAAGCATCTCTTTCTGTGCACCTGGTGATTGCAAGAAACAGCAAAACATCCAGTAAAGAGTTCTTCCCCTCTTTTAGAAGTATTGCACAACACAGGGGTAATCAAGATGGTGGAAAGGTCAAGAAAGTCTTCTGCCTTTTAAAGGTAAGTGTGGCCTTCTCAACTTATGTGGTTTGCTCTTCACAAACCAATTGCCCTCATTAACTTACACAGCTTGTGTGCTCGTATGCTGTAGTTTTCAGTGTTAATAAAGAGGTCACATGCGGAAGGCTTCTGTCACCCCCAGTAGGAATGACAAACATAAAACAACAGCAGAATACGAAGGACTCAACACCATCAGCAAACTAAGAATACACATGAGCAAGAGGTCAAACTCAATTCAATGAATTGCAAAAAAAGTGTTAAAACTCATGTTGATATATGGATAAAATTAACCTTTTCTGCACTTTAAGGCGGTAAAGAACTTCAACTGCAATTTAATATCATACAGTAAAGATTATCTAGTTTAGCTGCGGCTGGGAGCAAACACCCTGACAATGAATTAAGTCCCAGGTGACACAGAATTTCAGCCTATCATGTATGTTCTTTTTATAGCCATATAAGTAGCTGTCTTCTGAGCAAAGAAGATAGGTATCTGTTTTCCGCTCTGAAACCTAGAGCAAGAGGCAGCTTGTTTCCACCTTGTTATATTGCTTGAGACACGTTGACCTATCACTGGTCTATGATCCTTCAGGGAGTTCCGCATCTGCAATCAACTATTTTTGGACAGGAGCGACTCCAAGTGCATACGAGCCTTAAAGAAATGGGTCCCTATTTGTTGCTTGCCAATCCTTTAACTGAGACAGAAAAGGCTGGACAGAAATTGTACACTCCATGATGTTTTGAAGTGGTGCCTTGATTTGCTAGTAATCGAGACAGGGAAGCGAAGCCCTAACATGAAGAGACACTGGAAAAGACAGCGAAATGTAGTTTGTTTCTGAGGGTCAAGCCAGATGCGAGGAGGAGTAGGTCTCTCCCTCCCCTTTTAAAAACAACAACACCTTATTACAGACTTTATAAGTTCCAAAGTGGATTGAAACAGCAGGAGGGGGGCAGACACACTGCCACAAGCTATTAGCGAAAAATTGCCCTCCCTAAGTCTCTTTACTCCCATCAGAAAAGGTACATGAACCTGAAGCAAAAGGAAACAGGCAGAGTGGTATTACCTGGAAAAATCGCCTGCAGGAAGGGGTATTATTATTTATTGAATTTATATGCTGCCCTATACCCGGAAGTCTCAGGGCGGACAGAAAGGAAAACCATCCAGTGGTGGAGTAGAGATTCTGTTAATTTATTATTATTTATTTGTTTACTATTATATGTCACCCATCTGACTGGGTTGACCCAGCCACTCTGGGCAATCTAATTCCCCCAGAGGTGGAGTGCTGGGATAGCTCAATCGGTAGAGCATGAAACTCTTAATCTCAAAGTCGTGGGTTTGAGCCCCTTGTTGGGCAAAAGATTCCGGCATTGCAATGGGTTGACTAGATGACCCTTGTGCACACTGAAATAACTTTGAACACAGTATGAACATTGAATTGTTGAGCTATTTTCATGGAGGAGTAATACGGGTTGTTTTTCAGTGAAAAGGATGGTGCCAAAACATGTGGGAGCCTACCAATCCCTGCAGCTGTCTCTTTTGTGTCTATAGTAAGTTACAAGTGTTGATCCTCTTTTGTTTCCTTGCTTATAAAATGCCTCTCTGCTTTCTACGCAGCTATGCATTGCTAAAGGTCATTTAGATGAACAGAATTAAATAAAAGTGGGTGGTGTGCTCATTTGTCCAAAAGAATCAGCTTTCTTTCTAACTGCTGTACTCTCTAGTGCCATCCTATCTGAAAAGGACTAAGAAAAAGTGCATTGGCAGAGTAAGGAACATGAATGGTTGATCTGATGCCGTTAAGGTGACCAAAAGCCAAATCCTATCCATGTTTTACACAGAAGCAAATGCTGATTTCAGTATAGGACTGTATCAGGTTAGTATGCCTGAAGCGTTAGCACATCTATCTTCTCATCAGGCATGCAAATGGTTTTCCCTCTAAAAGGGGAAAGGAAATGGATGCCATTTTTTCTATTGCCACAGCTTGTCATATTTTGAACTATAATATTTCCATAACCAGCAAATAATTAGTTCAGAAAGAGAGAGGGGAAAGACTTCATGTTAATTTATTCCAAAACTGACCTATCTGGGAAGGAGGAGATAATTTATCTTCTCAAACAGATTCTTCTTGCTTCAAACTGCATGTCTCTGAAGCAGTATGTGTGTGTGAATCAAACCCGAGCTGTCTCAAACCCTGTTGCATATATTTGCTTATTTCCTTCAGAACTTGCTTGATTAGATGTTATCATCTTAGTGTGTACGCAAGCAAACAAGTTTCAAAAAATCCTCATACTAACCCATTGCAGGGTTCTATGGTAGGAAACACAGGATGCGGGTGACGCTGTGGATTAAACCACAGAGTCTAGGGCTTGCCGATCAGAAGGTTGGCAGTTCGAATCCCCGTGATGGGGTGAGCTCCCGTTGCTCAGTCCCAGCTCCTGCCAACCTAGCAGTTCGAAAGCACGAAGTGCAAGTAGATAAATAGGCGGGGAAAGTAAACAGTGTTTCCGTGCGCTGCTCTGGTTCACCAGAAACAGCTTAGTCATGCTAGCCGCATGACCCGGAAGCTGTACATCGGTTCCCTCGGCCAATAAAGCGAGATGAGCGCCGCAACCCCAGAATCGTCCACAACTGGACCTAATGGTCAGGGGGCCCTTTACCTTTTATGGTAGGAAACTGGCTGAGGTTATTTTGGAATGAAAACATTGCATGTAGCAGAAGCCCACCGAAAGAAATTGGCATGACTTGCACTGCACAAATTCTACATGCAGTTGGAGTCACAGTTGGAGGTACAGCAAGCAAACCGCATGAGGTCTAAGGGCCTGGGGGCTGTTGCTGACTCATGCACGGGGTACCAGGCAAAATGCATTGTCTTGCTCAGAGTCACGTGCCCTTCCAAACAATGAAGTGGCAGAGTGTGGAGTTAAAAAAATTATGGAAACAAACCTGGAGGTTTGAGCTAACGCTAAGCATTGAGAGTAGGTCCTATTACTCTGAAACTAGTTCAATTAACTGGAATGGTCGAACGGTCTCATTACTGGCAATTGCTCACTGCAACTAAGGTGACTGGAAAGCAGGTGTATTAAAATAGGTGAAACAGGCTTCTAAGGCAGCATGATTAAGATCAAGCTTATGTTTATAATGTGGAGAGTCAATTTAATTAGCAGCGTTTCTATACACTACCTGTAATTTGGATGCAAACCTCTGCATCTTCACTAAGGTGACTATACAAGTAAGGTCTGCTGGAGGGAGGGAGAGAGCAGAGTTTCCTCCCTTTCCTATTAAAGAGTGAACATATGTGTTGAACTGCAAGAGTCAGCTAGGCATGTAGGTTGTACTGTTTGCAATGTTCCTCCAAGTTGCCTTATTGCCAGCCCTCCCCAAGCTGCTCCTCTCTAGATGTTTTGAACTACAACTCCAGTTAAGTCCCAACTGCAAAGGCCAATTGTCAAGAATGATGTTTTAGTCCAACAGCATCTGGAGGTCACCAGGTTGGTAAAGGCTTACCTAGAGCACGCGTATTGATTATCCCATACAGTTTGCCCAAAACAGGAGGGCCCAAAGACAGCAAGGCACCTGCAGACAGCTACACTCAGCTTGAGATACTGACAAGCACTACCATGTGAAGCAGTGTGGTGTGTGGCCACATGAGCATACACAGCAATAACTATGTGCTTGCATGCCATTCAATGGGCAAAGCTCCAGCCAGAGGTTCCTGCCCCACCACTGCAAATCATGTGGTCCAACGTCTACATGAAAATATTTTAATACACTTAATTGAGTAGGACGCAGACAGATTCTGTAGGAAAGATCTGTACCATTCCCCTATGCTTCTTTGCTGCACATAAGCAGCACACGGACACAATGCACTTTGCTTGAGAGCAACCTTACCCCCGACTTCCTTTGGAAGGTTACAGATTGATGAAAGTCATTTTGGCCAGCAGCCACGGTCTTTTTAAAAATCACTCCATAATTACAGCAAATAAAGACTCCCCAAAGGCACTAATGTTGAATGTTTGCTATACAAGCTATTAACATAAGTGGCATCTGTAAAAAAAAAAAAAGGATTCTCCATTACTGTACATTTAAAGCTGTATCCTCGGGTCTCTCATATTCCTGTTGCCTGCTGCTTGCAAAAATGAAGTGTCTTTTCCCCATCTCTCTGGAAAAGCAATTTTATAGACTATTTGCTTCATTTTAATACAACTTTAAGTCTCAAGGACAACACCTAACCACCTTGAGTTTAGTCATAAAGTACAAGGGCAGAAAATTTCTATCATTTATTCTCTTCTACTTCTAACCCCCTTCATTATTTTCAAATGGTGAGCTATACTTTTAGTATTTCTCATGATCACAGGCAATTGGCAGACTTAGTTGACAGCCAGGAGCATCTATTCTCTAGTCTATTTTTCTAAAGGGGCCATCTGGTCCACTCTCTTAATTCCCCCACACGCCACATGCCCCCACACTCTAGATTACATTCACTATCCCGGCATATTTCAATTACGTTTAAAAAAAATTAAAAAATTCCATCATAGGATAGCTGCCCGGACTGATGCAAGGTAAAATTTTATTACTGAAACCTGATGCATTAAACCTTCCCGCAGCTCAAATGGCTAATTAGTTTTCAATAAAATTGAAACAAAATCCCCCAGTTACACTTTATTATGCTCTGCAGCCCGACAGCCAGTACAACTCAATGTAGTCAGCCTTCATCTCCACTCTCTTACTTCCAAGCATTAGTGAAGGCAGATGAAGAAACTCCTATGTAAACCCAATGGGCTCTTCAAGTATCAAGCAGCCCACTGAGGAAGGCAGGGGCACTACCAATGTTAGCTGGATAGCTCAGGGGCTAACACCAAGGTTGCAGGTTCGATATCCGCATGGGACAGCTGCATATTCCTGCACTGCAGGGGGTTGGACTAGACCAGGGGTTGTCAACCTGGTCCCTTTCAAGATTCTAGGTGGGTGGTAGGGGGTTCTACGGCACAAGCTGAATCCTCCTTCCATCGAGCACTGGTGGGCGGTAAGGAAATTTTTACCATCAAAAAAGATGCATTAGTGGGCGTTAGGTATAAAAAGGTTGACTGCCCCTGGGCTTGGCTTGTCGACAAGGTTGTATATTGTCTCCCTGCTTATTTAACTTACCGGTATATGCAGAATTCATCATGCGAAAGGCTGGACTAGATGAATCCCAAGCCGGGGATTAAGATTGCTGGAAGAAATATCAACAACCTCAGATATGCTGATGACACAACCTTGATGGCAGAAAGTGAGGAGGAATTAAAGAACCTTTTAATGAGGGTGAAAGAGGGCGCAAAATATAGTTAAAGCTATGGTTTTCCCAGCAGTGATGTATGGAAGTGAGAGCTGGACCATAAAGAAGGCTGATCGCTGAAGAATTGATGCTTTTGAATTATGGTGCTGGAGGAAACTCTTGAGAGTCCCATGGACTGCAAGAAGATCAAACCTATCCATTCTGAAGGAAATCAGCCCCGAGTGCTCACTGGAAGGACAGATCATGAAGCTGAGGCTCCAATACTTTGGGCACCTCATGAGAAGAGAAGAGTCCCTGGAAAAGACCCTGATGTTGGGAAAGATTGAGGGCACTAGGAGAAGGGGACATTTTAGGACGAGATGGTTGGACAGTGTTCTCGAAGCTACCAACATGAGTTTGACCAAACTGGGGGAGGCAGTGGAAGACAGGAGTGCCTGGCGTGCTATGGTCCATGGGGTCACGAAGAGTCGGACACGACTAAACGACTAAACAACAACCACCCCTAGGCTGGATGATCCTCAGAGTCCCTTCCAACTCGATGATTCTGCCTACCACTCGTGGAAGGTCACAGTGAGGCCAGAAAGAATTCCAAAAATCAACTATAGAATTCAAGAAAACAAGGGGCTGCTGAGTGTTATTATCTGTTGATGCCCATCCTTGCAGCTTCAGTGTAGGCTTAAATTCAGACTAATTTGACAGAGGAACAGCTCGGGCCTCCTGCCAGCCAGCAGAGGCAGGAACCATTTAGAAGTCAGGCTCACAAGAGGCAGCGGTTTCAAAAGTGGTCTAAGAGAGGGAAATAATGTGTTACATCCTCTGTAAAGGAAACCTTCTTGTTTCAGCCTTTCAACTGATAAAGGATGGAGGTAAGTCCAGATACGTATTTCACTGAGATATTTGTATTTGTAAAGATCTGCAGTGCCTGGAAGCCACTCTAGCATATTTCTGTGGGCTAAGGTTAAGTGGGGTAGAGGCAACATTTAGTCTGATATCAAAAGGGAACATATGAATTTGCATTATTGTCTAATTGATCCCCAAAGTCATCTTTCCCAAGATTCAGTCTGGAAATACTAAAGCTGTTAAGCATCCCGTGCTTTGGGTCAGCTATAGCTTTAGTATTTAACAGCAGGATTTTACCAGCATTGCGCTTGAAAATAGAGGGAGCAATACTCACACTGAAGAACTACTACAATATAGTTCTGACAAGCCACACCAGATAAGTATGGGACCATCCCATTCTTCCCTGCTAGTGTCATCAATGACCCCACTCAGTCATAAAGACTTATCACAATGTGAGTGATAAGTTCAAAACAAGTGGTTCCTCTCTTTCTCTCTCTCACCCCTCATCAAAAGTGAAGCTATAGACCAGGGGCCAGCAAACCTTTTCAGCAGGGGGCCGGTCCACTGTGGGGGGACCAGACTATATTTTGAAAAATATAGACCAGACCTTGTGGGGGGCCAGACTATATTTTGAAAAAATGTATGAATGAATTCCTATGCCCCACAAATAACCCAGAGATGCATTTTAAATAAAAGGACACTTCTACTCATGTAAAAAACACCAGGCAGGCCCCACAAATAACCCATAGATGCATTTTAAATAGAAGAACACATTCTACTCATGTAAAAACATGCTGATTCCTGGACCGTCCGCGGGCCAGATTTAGAAGGCGATTGGGCCGCATCAGGCCCCCGGGCCTTAGTTTGGGGACCCCTGCAATAGACAAGAAACAAAAGCCTTAAACTATTTAAATCAGGCATAGGCAACCTTGGCTCTCCAGATGCTTGGGAACTACAAATCCCATGATCCCTAGCTAACAGGGCCAGTGGTCAGGGATCGTGGGAGTTGTAGTTCCAAAACATATGGAGAGCCAAGGTTGCCTATGCCTGATTTAAATGAAAACCCACTTTTAGCTGGATATGGGAAACTTGTCAACTATAGGAGCTCCCATGCACCATGAACGCATTGCCCCACATATTTTCCTTATTTGAACAGAAGTGTAGATTGAGGCAAAACTAGTTGACTGTCTGGGATACACTGCAGCGCCTTTTTCACAGCAATACACAAAAGCTTTCCTGGGATACTGTTCTTCTGTACAAATTACTCCTGTTGCTTTAACGCTGCGTTACATTCTTAAATCCAAGAATTAGCTCCAGAAAATGCAGCTAATTAGCTGAATGAGAGAGCCAAACAGATGGGAGAGGGGAGGGATTTGCTTGAAATTCTGAACTGGAGAGACTGAAGACGACGAACAGAAGCAGGAGACCAAACTTATAGGGACTAGTTGGATTTTACAGGGAGTGAATCCAGATTAAAACCAATGGAAGACTTAAGGAGTCTTGTTACAGATTGGTTAAAGTACCACCAGTTACATGACAAGTGTAAATTAGATTTTAAGAACGGATTTTTGGACCAAGGCTCACAATCTGAAAGAGAATTATTACAGAATAAGGACAAACTATTGTCTAAAATGTATAACTTATTAGAATGGGAAACAGAAGATGAGCCAGTCAAAGCTTCAATGACAAACTGGGCAATAGATATAGGAGACAATATAGATTTAACCCTCTGGGAGAAACTTTGGAAGAATGATTTGAAAGAGAATAACATGAAAATCATTCATAGATGGTATTTAACTCCGAGTAGGTTGGCTAAGATGTATAAAGCAGAGTCAGATATGTGTTGGAAATGTAAAGAAACGGAGGGGGTGAGTCACTGGATACATAACAGTATGCAAAATGTTTGTTTTGAGATGTAAAATTGAAAATTAAATAATTATTTTTAAGCAGGAGACCAAGCCGGACAGACCTACTTAAGGAACAATGATCTGGCAATTGTTAAATATGGGTTGTACTGATCTTGTGCTTTCCATTTGGTTTACAATTTAAGCAGGTTGCTCTTGCTTTTTAGAAGACTTCAAAAGTATTTCAAGCCTCTGTGAAAATTATTGAAAATGTACAAAAATAAATTAGGCGCAACTGTGCACAATAGTGCACGCACTGAGTGAAATGCACATACAGATGTGAACTGTTGTGTACACTTTTATAAAAATTTTCAAATTGGTGGAGAAATCAGGCAAACTGAAGTTTGGAAAAATGAAAAGCCAAGAAGCAAAAACTGACAGATCCAGTCTGCCTCTATTCAAAACAGGTAACAGGAGAAACTGACAGAATTAAAGTCCAGTTTTGTCACAGCCATGCTCTGGTCTGGTTGCAGGAGTGCTTTATGTTCTGAAAATGCATTCCTACTGCTGCAAACTGGTCACTGATGGGCTACTCCTAGCAGCAATAGCAACAACCAAACTGGGAGGTGGGATGAGAGTTGAACGGAAGCAGCAAACAGTGCAAGACCACTGTTGCCCCAGTGTGGGTTTTAGATGTTTGCCTCGCCGCCACTGATTGCAAAACTGACTAGAAGCACTTCCTTTTCATCAAGAGTATTGGAATGCTTTAATTTTAGAATCACTCATTACATGATCAAGAAGGCATGCGCTTCAACTGAGACCCTGCCTGCTTAGGCTGTTCATGAGCTGCAGCTTCATGCATTTTAGAGCAAGGAGACTTGAAGTAGATCCTGTGAGTTTAAGCCATATGCATCAACATCCCGACGAACATTTCTATGTCAGCATTCTGCTCCTCAAACCTTAAAGCAGCGCATTTCACACTTCAGCATTTCTGTACTCCAGGCATTCAAACAGTCTATGTGAACGCAACAAGAATCTAAGCTACGATGCCACACACCATTAATCTGAGACGTAATCCCCTCAGCTGCAGGGGAGACTTTGCTTCCAGTGTTGAGTCACTGGCAAAGACCAATAGCCACAGGTATGGAATAGGGCTGGACACAACAACTCTTCCCAGCAAGCCTTTTCTCCTGCCCTCCCCATCACCACCACACAGAACAGGGAAATTAAGCCCCTCTCTTCAGGCCAACAGCCTCCTGCTCCTTATAGGTTCAAATGCTCCATGTGATCCTTCCCTCTCAATAAATAATTCTGCATTAAGCTTATGAAATTCATGCCTTCCCTTCCACCCAAAGAAGCACAAGGCAGCAAACACATTAGCAATAAAAATGTAATAAACTTAAAACATTTTTGAATCTATCACAATTAAGAATCTCAAAAACATTTTTATAAATTAGACACCTGAATATTTAAAAGACCTCCCGGAATCAGTTAGCACTGGTTTAAACATTGGGGACAGAAACTGTTATTTGCTGCATCTTTAGTGAAATACTAATAATTTATTACCCTGCTCATCTGACCGGGTTGCCCCCAGCTACTCTGGGTGGCTTCCAACACACATAAAAACATAAAACAGTACTCCTTAAAAAGCTTCCCCATACAGGGCTGCCTTCAGATGCCTTCTAATCAGGCATAGGCAAACTCCAACCCTCCAGATGCTTGGGACTACAATTCCCATCATCCCTTGCTAACAGGACCAGTGGTCAGGGATGATGGGAATTGTAGTCCCAAACATCTGGAGGGCTGGAGTTTGCCTATGCCTGGGCTATATAGTAATTCATCTGTTTGACATATGATGGGAGGGTGTCACTGCTGAGAATGTCCTCAGCCTGGTTTCCCGTACATCTCGCAGAGAGGGAACCGGCAGAAGGTCCTCTGTACTAGACCATGAAGATGGAGACTCCTTCAGGTATACAGGGCCAAGGCCCTTTAGGGCTTTTAACAGTCAGAACCAACACTTTGAACCATGCTCGGAAACCTACTGAGCGCCAATGTAGGTTTTAGGACTGGTGTTATATGGTCCCAGCAACCAGTCTAGCTGCCACATTCTGGATTAGCTGCAGTTTCCAGGTAACCTTCAAAGGTAGCCCCTCATAGAGCCTCTTGTCACCAGTTAGTTAAAGGTAAAGGTAAAGGGACCCCTGACCATTAGGTCCAGTCGTGACCGACTCTGGGGTTGCACGCTCATCTCGCATTATTGGCCGAGGGAGCCGGCGTATAGCTTCCAGGTCATGTGGCCAGCATGACAAAGCCGCTTCTGGCAAACCAGAGCAGCACACGGAAACGCCGTTTACCTTCCCGCTGTAGCGGTTCCTATTTATCTACTTGCATTTTTGACGTGCTTTCGAACTGCTAGGTTGGCAGGAGCTGGGACCAAGCAACGGGAGCTCACCCTGTCACAGGGATTCGAACCGCTGACCTTCTGATCAGCAAGCCCTAGGCTCAGTGGTTTAACCCACAGCGCCACCTGGGTCCAGGGTGGATAAAAATCAATGATTTTTTTTAAAAAAAATATAAAAAAATCGGATTTTTTTTATTTAAATCGGATTTTTTTGATTTAAATCGGATTTTTTAAAATAAAATGCTTTTTGAGGAAAATATATTACCATCCAAAGGTTGTTCCATCATGAAATAAAGATTAGTTTTTAAATTATGTAGAATAAGGTTGTATATGTTTATTTTTGGGGGTAAATAAATTCCATTAATCCAGGCATCCCCAAACTGCGGCCCTCCAAATGTTTTGGCCTACAACTCCTATGACCCCTAGCTAACAGGATCACTGGTCGGGGAAGATGGGAATTGTAGTCCAAAACATCTGGAGGGCTGAAGTCTGGGGATGCCTGCATTAATCCATTCACAATGTCATGCTCTTCCAGAGGTTTTTGTAAGATTATTGGGCAGTTTCTCTGCCTACAAGATATTATCACAGGTGCTTGGTTTACTTTTGCAGTTCTCAAAACTGAATTTGACTCAACAGAGATCACATGCCTCTTCTTCACAGCAAAAATGTTATAACATGAACAGAGTTGAGAAAAAGACCTTAATCCTATTGTTCTACAAACCTATGAATACAGAAACAATCCCTTCAGTGCTAAGTTTCAAGAAGTTCACTGAACAGAATAGAAACAATATTTTTCTGATTGTTTGGAATAGACAGTATTTAAGTTTTTCATGTGTAGGCTGGGCTGACAGTCTAAGTTTCTTTATATATATATATATATATATATATATATATATATATATATATTTGTTTTTGTTTAGCCAAATTAGTTAACAAACATGGATGTTTGTTTAAGCAAATAACATATGCTGTAATGTTATTGTTTCAGTTGAATAAATCTATTTAAATTGTTATTATTAAGGTAATGATTATTTTTCTCCTTCCTAAGTACAACAGTAAAGTTGTCCAAATATGATTAACCTATTAAACTGGGGGAATAAAAAACTAATATGAAAAGTTGTTATTCTAAAAATCTTAATCTACTTGCATATTAAAGTTATACCAGCAAGAATTAGTCTTTATGTTGAAAACTATGATTTAAATCAAGCCTTACTGACTAGTGATTTAAATCGTGATTTAAATCAGTTTGATTTAAATCAAATCCACCCTGCCTGGGTCCCAGTTAGTTAGCTATGGCCTATTGAGGAGGCACCCTCTCTCTATGCAACAATAGGTAAAAAATAAAAATAATAAGGTAAAGAACAATAGACCCATGTGACATGAATGCATGGAACTGTCACCAGTCTGGGAGTAACCCCAAATCTTCAGCACTGCAAAACAGTGCTATGTCAGACATTCTGGCATATCTAGGCAGACAAATCCATGTAGAAAAAGCTCTCTGAAGGAAATTGGGGGGGGGGGAGAACCAGAGCTGTTGTTGTACAGGTGCACCAGCATGAAGGAGCACCTTTACTAGAGGTGTGGTTTTGGTGCTTGCCATCACCAGTCGTACATTTTTGCAGCCTACAGGGGAGGAAACAAGTATCTGTATTTACTTCTAGAGAGATCGGGAAACCAGGTCTATTTGTATTACTTCTCCATTACACCTTAGCCTGCAACATCTGCTAACTAATCTACCCTTACATAAAGCTCTTAATGGGACAGTCTCTTGCCAACGTTATTCCATTTCAAGACAGCTAGATTTATTCATTAAATGAATGTGGACAGGTATTCAGGGACTCCTATGAAGGCAAGCTTAGATGACTCACAGGATTAAGATTAAAAGCTTGTTCACGGGAGAAAGACCTGGGATTTTTAGTACGCAGAGTTAAGCTTACCAAACGAATCTGAAGTGTTTGCTATCTGCACATACCAGTTACTTTTCTGGAAAATACCTGCATGGTCAAAGGCAGGGTCCCCAAACTAAGGCCCGGGGGCCGGATGCGGCAATCCAACCCGTGGACGGTTCGGGAATCAGCATGTTTTCACATTAGTAGAATGTGTGCTTTTATTTAAAATTCATCTCTGGGTTATTTGTGGGGCATAGGAATTTGTTCAATTTTTTTTTCCAAAATATAGTCCGGCCCCCCACAAGGTCTGAGGGACAGTGGACCGGCCCCCTGCTGAAAAAGTTTGCTGACTCCTGGTCAAAGGCATGGGTAGGCAAACTAAGGCCCTGGGGCTGGACGTCCGGCCCAATCGCCTTCTAAATCTGGCCCGCGGACGGTCTGGGAATCAGCATGTTTCTACATGAGTCGAATGTGCCCTTTTATTTAAAATGCATCTCTGGGTTATTTGGGGGGCCTGCCTGGTGTTTTTACATGAGTAGAATGTGTGTTTTTATTTAAAATGCATCTCTGGGTTATTTGTGGGGCACAGGAATTTGTTCTTTTTTCCTTTTCTTCAAAATATAGTCCGTCCATCCGTCCGTCCCCCACAAGGTCTGAGGGACAGTGGACCGGCCCCCTGCTGAAAAAGTTTCCTGACACCTGGTCAAAGTCATGATTCCATCCATAAGACAGGGACAGGACTCCACTTTATAGAAATGCTCTGAAGTACATGGATAGAAAGTTGAGGGGTTCTGATGTATCTATGAAGTTGTCCAGTGAATATAGTTGTCCAACAAAATGCTGCTGTGTACAGTGGTACCTCAGTTTACAAACACAATTGGTTCCGAAAGTCTGTACTTAACCTGAAGCGAACTTAAACTGAAAATACTCAAACCAAGGTGTACTTAAACCGAGGTATGACTATCCCCAACCCCCAAGAGGGGTGCTCCAGGCATCAAAGATCCAGCAGCCTGTCGAAGGGTGGAGTGGCCCACATTCCCTTTCCGAAGACCTTCCCTTGCTGGGCTAAGAAGGTGCAGATTTTTTTTTTCTGGTGCTCTGTTTTTCAAGAGTTGCTTGTTGCTGTGCAGCCCTGTTTCCTCTCTATTCCTGCCATACTCAACCCCCAAGTGCACCACTGAATGAATTCTAACAACCACCAACACCACAATGTTCAAAAACATTGTTGTTCAGGTACTACGTTCTCCTGTAGTGGCTTGCCCCAATGCTGAAGTTACAGAGTTCCCCTAATATTTCACCAGTATCTCTTGAAATAGGATAGCAAGCCTGAGGGTTCAGATTTAGTTTAAACTAGAGGAACTAATTCTCGAAGCTACGAACATGAGTTTGACCAAACTGCGGGAGGCAGTGGAAGACAGAAGTGCCTGGCGTGCTATGGTCCGTGGGGTCACGAAGAGTCGGACACGACTAAACGACTAAACAACAACAAAAGAGGAACTAAACACAACTGTGGTGGCTTGGCCCATGGGAATTGTAATCCCAAGCACCCGGGGGCACTAGGATGGTGAAAGCTCCTTTAGGCACTGTAGAAGACTTCAATGACTCCATTGCATCAGCAGAAAGTAGCATTTAATACACCACCAGCCTCTCCCCTTTTCTCTAGCCATGTGTAAGCCACCTAAACAGTCATTTTCTGAAGGGGTGCACTGGAAGTCACTGCCCAGAGAGGGTGCTTTTCCAATGAACAAGCTTACTGATTTTACTTGGCTAATTTCCTCAGATGCTTGCCTGAGCAGACAGAATTGTCTTCATATCTTGAAGTGGATAGATTTGACAGGCTAGTAGATCATTACTTCAGGAAGTGGAGATTCCGACTTTACTCTTTTTTTAAAAAAATGTACAGTGGTACCTCGGTTTATGAACACAATTGGTTCCGGAAATCTGTTCATAAACTGAAGCGTTCATAAACTGAAGCGAACTTTCCCATTGAAAGTAATGGAAAGTGAATTAATCCGTTCCAGATGGGTCCAGCGTTCGTAAACCGGAAATTCATAAACCGAGGTGTTCATAAACCGGGGTTCCACTGTACTTATGGGGTGGAATTCTCATCTGAAAAGCCTTCCAGCCAATGCAGGATAAACAAGTTGTCTCTGGGAAACATTCTGCGCCAAAAGCTTGCTTCAGATAAATATGACCCATCATAACCAACTGTGTGAAGCCTCCAGTTCCAACTGCCCTCCTCCCCAGCTTTTCCAAAAATGTTGCACAGTCTGAACTCTGAACTATTTACTGAATGAACAGGCTACCCACTTAAGCCTCCTTCCTAACCTTCTGAAATGTGCATACCGGTGGATTCCAGATTTGAGGATTGAATTTCAGGAAAACAACTTCTCTGGCAACTTTCTCCTCAGCACAAGCTGCTCTAGAGTCAGCCTATGCCAGCTGATATACTTCCAGTTCATTGTGGAAGAAATTCAGAAAAAACAGTTATGCAATTCCACAAACAAGGACAAGGCCATGATGGATTTTTAAAAGGTTAATAATTTTGAAGATGCCACTTGTAAGTGTTAATGGTTTTAAAATCAAGTATGAAGTGAATACAAAAGAGTTAGTTTTTATACTCATTTCTTATGACTGCCAACACAATAATTTAGTACAATGAATTACATTCTACGCTCCTTTAAAGAAAAGTCACAGGCAGTAACCAAGTTGAACTATTCAAGTATGATACACAATTACTGTAGACCATGATGAATATTTGACATATCAACAAGACAATGTGGGCATTTTGCTTTCTAGGAAAAACCACTGACTTTGCTGCTTGAAAGTTCTGGACAAATTTCAGGCACTTAAATAACAAATTTGTGGTTGTATTTTGATTAGTTTTCAAGAGCCACTTGTCTAAGCAAATGTAACTCTAATACAATAAAAGGTACATGGGCTGAATGACCAGACACCTTTTATTCTTTTCCTCAGAAATAAAATATTTATTTAGCTCCAGTCAATATGTACTGATACAACAACTCTTGCTCAGGAAAACACTAAGTAGACTTACTCAGGAGGAAGCTTGTGTTTTGAAAAATCACCTTCTATCAGCAAATCAAAATGATGTTTTAAATGAACAGACCCAGTGAACTTGGGACAGGACTGCAAAATATTTCAATTTACAGGCAACGATGAATTTCGGCACATCCGAATGACACTGAACCCAGAAGTAGCCCCAAAATGTCATAAGGACATCACAAAAAGGGGTACAGTGGGCACTAATGAATACAGTAATGGTCAAAAGGCACAGTTCTATTCCTATATAACCTCAGAAGCCTCATGGATGGGAGATATCTGGGCTCCTCAGAAGAGCAGGGCATTTAAGCCATAAATGAGCACACAAATAGCATGAAATGACTGCTTGCACAGGCATATACTTTTTGCACGCAATGAAAAACTACTGTAGTAACCTTCATTTGTGCTCAAAGATGCTTGTTCCTTCCGCTCTGTCCTTGTTGCCCCTATTTCCCTGGACAGAAGCTCTAATCACACATTGCCTGCTTCTCATCAGGTTTCCCAACCAGCTTTGCCTGACGTTTACTACCACTTGAATTTCTTCCACACCCCCAGTGGATAATGCCATTTCTTCTCCCAGCCTTTTCACTCACAAATAATTTATAAACTGCTTAATTTTTGTTTAGATCTCTAAAGCGGAGTACAACAAACCATGTAATTAAAAACCAAAAGCACGACCTAAAACCAACAAAACAGCCAAGTATTTGGCAAATATCTTCAGATGTCCTACATGAATTTCCTTAGAACATATGATACGATCACTCTTCACATATCTTCCATAGCCAAGTAGGCAGAAAGCAAGCAGTGCAATTCTTCAAACCCCTTTGCCAAAATCACCAACTGTAAGTAAGCAGGCATGCATAAAAAACCCATTCTAGCTGCCTTGAATGACTTCTGTCATTAGGAATAGAGGTAGAGCAGTTCAAACAGCTTATTCAAAGTAACCGGACACGGTGTGCCAGTACCACAGAGCTGTTGCATGATTTATGTAAAGTCTAAGTTACTATCAAGGATTAGGTGCACAGGATTAGAACAATGAAGCAGAGACTAATTTTAGTGATAACCTGATTCTTAGTATTTCAAACTGAATTAAATCAGGCATTTCAAACTGAACTTGCTCCAAGTTCTTGGCAGTTAACTTTCCAGAATGCTAGGCAGGCATTCTTTTCAGCACCATGACAATACTTGCTTTTAACTAATCCTCTGATTTCTGCTACTTAAAAGCAACTGCATGCCAAATCTGAAGACTCCAGTGTTTGTACCTTTTGTGATTTCTATGCTAGTTAGCTGAATAAAATTAGGGTGTTTTTTCTTTTTCTTTTGAAAGGGCTTCTTTTTTTCCTCTCTTCAAGGAAAAGCAAGGTATCCAACTTAAAAGTGTATTATTCTCTTCTCATTATCTCCTGCTGGACCCCTACTGTTCCACAAAAAGTTAACAGCAGCAGGTTTCAAGTGTTTAACAATACTTCAGAAAATCTTTTGCATGCATGCATGAATTTCTGTTCAATCCAGGTTTTAAACAAAGGCCCAGTTAAACTATAGTTTAATACAAATCACGCCTTTATGTGAACAAATAACATACTGGTACACATGGCTCAAAAGTTCCTGCTCTGCTCCTCGCCACGTACTGCCAACAAGGTGAAACAAGGTAGAATCTGGCTTGTTCTATCATCCAAACCTAGACTTGTTTACTTAAAACCAGAGGTGAAAAACTGTGGATCTCCTGTCATGCTTGACCTTCAGTCATACTGGCAGGGGCCAATGGAAACTGCAGTCCAACACCACCTGGAAAGGCACAAATTCCCTGCTCTTAAGAAACCATGAGAAGCAAGCATTTTCTTAGTGCTGAAAACTGTTTCAAACTATTGTCTAATGTGATGTGTGGACCAGACAAAGACCTGGAGGTGAACATGGAACACAACTACACCAAAGTGAGGTGTTGTTGGGTTTTCTTAAGTGCCACTGATTTCAATGGGAGCAGTTTAATGAAATGCTTAATTCAAGAAGAGATCAATAGGACCCAGGTGCCCAATTGTGGCTGAAATAGGCTCACTTTATACCCAAGCAGGGAATGTTTCAGATCCTTTAAGCATCAAAAAGTAGTTTCTCTCAAGAGACAGGATGCTGGAATCCTAGATCTTGTGCATGCACTTTAACTATGTAACTCTCTAAATCAGGCATCCCCAAACTGCGGCCCTCCAGATGTTTTGGCCTACAACTCCCATGATCCCTAGCTAACAGGACCAGTGGTCGGGGAAGATGGGAATGGTAGTCCAAAACATCTGGAGGGCCGCAGTTTGGGGATGCCTGCTCTAAATCTTTTAATTCTGTTTGTCTCACTGCAGTTGAGAAGCCAGTGAATATCAGAAGTGACCTTCTAAATGCACCACAGAAGAGACAGGGTTTTCTAATATACTATTTGGGCTGATCAAGCTTTTAAAAGCCAGTCCTGCATATGCATAGGCATTTGTGCTGGCCCCAGAGACTACTCAAGCAATACTGTGGTACCTCGGGTTACAAAAGCTTCTGAAGGGATGACCACTGGGCGTGAGGCGGACCTCCACCCCGCAGATAGGCCGCAGTTTGATCACCAGGTGTGAGGCACATTTCCACCTGGCAGGCCACAGCCTGATCTTTGGGGGGGGGGGGCGTGAGGCACACTTCCTCCCCCCCAGGCAAGCCGCACTGTCTGCACACCATGTCCCCACTCTCACCTTTGGCTTTCTCAGTAGTCTACCATGTCCTGTCTGTGACCTTTGCCTCCCTTTGGAAAGGGCTTTTGGACTTCGCAGAAGTTACCACACAAAAAAACCACCATTCACAAAATTATCTAGAAATGTTTATCTTGAGAGAAATAAATGGAAAAGTTTGTGTGGGTTTCTGTTTTTGTAAAAATAAAATAAATGCAAGCCAATATACAAATGAGATGGAATGGACTTTAAACCAGAAATAGACCAACTCTAGAAGAGGCATAAGTTAGAATATGATCAGCAGGGTTGTTGCTATGCCAGACCTTTGGAATAATATCTTCAATTGTCATTTTTATGGGGGGCCTTTGCATGGAGTCTGCTCCAAACATTACACCAAGAAAGAACCTGTTTTGTCATTACTGTCTATCCTCCAAGAGTGAAGGCCAGGGCTGGCAACTTGCCCTGGGCACCAAAGTAAAGCTCAGTATTTGAGAGTACTGTCTGCGGTGAGCTATGGTGAAGGTGAGAAGTAGCTCTGGGCACATTTAATGGACATTGTAAAACCTAACAGCTTAACAGGATTTTCTGTTTTGTTTTTTGCAAACTTGAAAAGGCACACAACTTTGCAACACTACAAAACTGACCACTGTGGGGTTCTATTTATTCTTTACCTAAGGTTCTATTTATCTTGGGGCCAGTCCTTGAAAAAGCAAATACTGTACAACAAGGCCTCCCTAGACGACAACAGGAAATGTGCAAGGGAAATTTCATTTCCTAAAATACTGTACCCAGTGCCCAAGCTATTTTAAGTTTTCCGACTTGGCACCTTAAAAAGTTGTGCCCAAGTGTGCAACTCACAGCAGCTAAAGTCAAGCAGCTTCCCACAGCAGACTTCAAGAGGTGCCCATGTAGTGCAAAGGTGGACAGGAAGTAGACTGGAATCTGTAAATGATGACTCCTGATTACTTAAAAGCCAGCATCAAGACAACTACTTTCCCCTGCTCCAAATAAAGGTCCTGGAGATCTTGATCAGTAGTAACTCAAGATGCAATTTGTACTTAAATACACAGGTTCCACTCAATTACTCATTATGTCCATCATGATACAATGTTCACCCTCTCAGCCACCATTTTGCATCTGACTGCACCTGAGCAAATATCTGCCCCAGCTCTGGCCAATAGCTCTAGAAAAAACATAATCCTGAGTTCTGCTCACCCATTTTGTAGAGCAAACGGCTTCAACCAGCGAGTCAGGATCCACATCCCTGGTGAGTCGAGGTCGCATCCTGATCTAAGGTTGGTCACAACAGCAGCACTCTCACTATACAAACAGGTGGGAGGATCTCCTAGGGTGGGAGGCTGGGGAAACACAGGTAAGCTTCCAGGTGACAGCTGGGAGGGCTCACTTTTCTGTGTGTAGAATTAGTTGTGCAGACTTAATCTTGAGAGGGGATTTTGTGATTTCCCTTTCTTTTCATCTTTCTTTTCTTCTTTTGGCTGGTGTGCTTGGGTACTTGGGCCCAACCCATCTCCATGAATTCCTACACAAAACTTCAGTCAGGTTATTACAGGCCTGCTTTGGGAGTGGGGAGCCTTGGCTGCACTAAGTTGACTATTTTTTTCAGAGCATGTTCCTGTTGCTCCAGCCTGCCTCGCATTGGAAGGGGCTTGGGCTGTCCTTCCTTGCAGGCGTGTCTCAGAAACCGATGCTTAGGAACCAGTTCAATCTTATGCCCATGCTGAGGAAAAACAGCTCTGCATCTCCTTGTCATCTCATTCCAGTGAATTTCTGAAGCTGAGTCAGTGATAGGCTAAATGAGGGTTTTTAACGTATTGAAATTCTATCAAAACAAGGCAAAGGTATTCTTGGGTCATTTCACCTACTGGTGCAGGGATAGGATGGCAGTCTGTTCCAGAAAGGGTTGCTCAGCCCTTGAGAGATCAGCGTCGTAGCTAGAGAGAAATTCTGAGCCCAGTCTTGTCATCAGATGGTCAGGTGTCACATCTGGCCAGGAGAACTTATGCCCAGTCTTGGCTGGTGTGCCAGTTGCACCTGCTCCTGGCTCTGGCATGTATCGCATGCAGTGTTAAGTAACCAGCGCAATGATTTACACTTCCCCACACCCTTAAATCTATCCTGGGGCTTTAACTGTGGCAGCACCCAATGTGAAACTCCTTGCACCAAAAAGCTATGCCATCTCCATCTTCGCGTGCCACCAGTGTTTTGAAGGCATTTTGGTCTTAAACAAGCCTTTGATCCTGTTTGCGTGACCTAATTTAGTCTATTGTTAGTTCTGGCTCTTTGTTTTATCGGTACTATTTTTGGTCCTGGATTGAAAAGAAGAAGAAGAGGAAGAGGAGGAGGAGGAGGAGTTTGGATTTGATATCCTGCTTTATCACTACCCTAAGGAGTCTCAAAGCAGCTAACACTCTCCTTTCCCTTCCTCTCCCACAACAAACACTCTGCGAGGTGAGTGAGGCTGAGAGACTTCAAAGAATTGTGACTAACCCAAGGTCACCCAGCAGCTGCATTTGGAGGAGCGGGGAAGCGAACCTGGTTCACCAGATTATGAGTCCACCGCTCTTAACCACTACACCACACTGGTCCTGTTGACTTGTTTTTAATGATGTGATTGTTATCTTTTGTTGTTGCTGCCTGCCTGTTT
This sequence comes from Zootoca vivipara, assembly GCF_963506605.1. Classification (NCBI taxonomy): domain Eukaryota; kingdom Metazoa; phylum Chordata; class Lepidosauria; order Squamata; family Lacertidae; genus Zootoca; species Zootoca vivipara. The sequence goes on from NC_083283.1 coordinate 8,616,555, forward strand.
ACTTTGCAAGCAGTTTTGAGTGACTTCTACTGAATGTAAAAATTGGATATAATTTCTAGGATAAATAAAATGCACGGCTAGTTGTGACTGCCACTTGGGTATACTGGCAAAAACCTGGAGCTGCAAAGCTGATTGCCACTCCAAGACTGAGATACTTCAGTGGAGTGAAAGCCTCAACAAAACACAATACAACAATTATTCCAACAGCTTGTAACTGTAAACAAGCATTTTATGTTACTGCTATGCTGTTCTTTAGGAAGAGCTCATCCTCTTCTGTGCAAAAAAAGGGGGGGGGAGAAACATGCCACGCAAGGAGTTTGGTTGTCATTTCTTTTCACCCAGCAGCTGCTTCACACTCTTAAATTTGAAACATGTACTCTGGGTCAGCTCGCAGGCAGGCAGTTATAAAGGTTACATAAGCCTGCCTTTTAATTGAGACGGTACATTTGTGGCTACAGTGCTTTTGCTCAGTACATACTAGGTGAAAATCTTCAGTGATTCATCACTGCAAAACTGCTCTTGCAGAATCCTAGACAGATGCACAAACAGAGCTCTCCACACTCTGCATGCCTCAATGAGGGCATTAGAAGTGTCATTCTGATATTATTAATAGAGATGCAAGTACAGGCAGCTCTGGCTCAGCAGCGTGGATGTGGAAATTCTGTCCAACATTTTTTTTAAAGACCTTTTCAGATTTGTATTAATCCCCCAAAAGATAAAAGCAACCAGTTATTGCCAGCTCTAAATCTTTCTTTTCCATTTTTAATTTCCTATTGCTTCTACACCTAAATCAACCTACTTTTTAAGTTCTACTGTCATGTCATACAGCCAATGTGCAAACTGAGTTGCAGTAGCCTGCATTCAAAAAAACCCACACTCTTCATTACATTTTGGTTCACTGTTGGCAAAAATAGTCAGGTTAACCTAGTATCACAAGCAACCTGATAAACTTTATTTGCTAAGTTATCTTGATTTGTGATACTTGCTAAGTATCACAAATTAAAGTGTGTGTTGTCTAGGGTCCTTGCTTCTATCCATCCTGAAGCTACATGCAGTGAACTTTACTGGGTAAGCTCAAATTCTAAGGTGTAGAGACAGAGGTTAACAGTGTTAAAAATACACCTTTTTTTCACCCAATGTTGCTATAAGGTTAGATTCCAGCAGTACCAAAACGGCAGTATTCATTGGTGCCCAAGTCACACTGAAAGCAGTAAAAATGTACAGTACTAACCTACAGCTCAAGTTACCTGTTGTGACAGGATACCTGCTGCAAGTTACGGTTCTCACTCTTGCAAAGGTAATTTTCAAAAGATGCAGATTTAATTTCCAGAGCAGCTACACCTGAATTGGTTTGTCCGGGGGGGGGGGGGAGTACACATAGGTGCTTCCTTTTTACGGTGCTATATTCAACTCTCCAACTGTTCAATTTAAATAGCAAATGTTATCAATGAAGAGTAGGGGTTCTAGCACTGTGCAGAAGGGAATGATGTGACATCTTCTGCGACACAAACACACTGTGCTTTGTGCGGTTTTAATAGCCTGCATCAGAATGAACTGTCCCATAACTGAGCAGATTTTGGCATCAGTCTAACACACAAGCCCTACTAGATCATGCAAAAGGTTTATTATTTATTAAATGTATATCCTGCCCTTCACAGGGACACAGGAAACTGCCTTATAACAGGTCAGACCATTGGACCATCTAAGCTCCATATTCACTGACTGACAACTGTCTCTTCAGACTCCAGGATCTCAGACCAGAAGTCTTACCCAATCCCAGTCCTACCTGGAGACGCTGGGGATTGAACCCGAGACCTTCTGCATGTGAAGCAGATGCTCTAACAGTGATCTACAGCCCTTCCCTCCATCCCCAAGGAGCACAGGGTAGCAATCACAAAAAAGTCAAAACGATTAAAAATGAATCGTAGCATCCAACTAAGTTTTACTTTGAATAGATGCACTGGAAATTAATGGCATTAAGTTCATCAGTGGGCCTACTTGGAGTAAGACAAGCACAGGATACAACCCAGAATATGTAATCCAGCATCCCATTTCCACAACACCGGCTAACTAAACGCTTCAGGAAAGCCCACAAGCAGCGCACAATGGCCAACGACATAGGCAACTGTTGCTCCCCAGCAATGAGTATTCAGGTGGTTTGACACCTCTGAAGATGCTATCACAGCAGCTGCTAGACCTATTTCCCACTTTTCCAAACTATGTCCAGCCACACATCATTATGGACCTTAAAATAACTGGTTGTCTGTCACAAGCATGTCCCAGACAGATCACACACAATGAAGCAGCACCTCTCTCTTCTGACAGTTCCTACTGACAGGCGTCAGAAAAATATGCAAATCCCAAGTTGTGTGAGCCATCAGAACATATTGCCATTGTCCCGTCATTTTTCTTTCAGAGGTGCAAACCCGTCCTACAGGTTGCAACCATCCTAAAGATGCTAGCAAGCAATCCCCATTGGACTCATGGGGGGTTTGTCTGGAACGCTCAACAGCCCTTTTTCAGCCTTATTACATAATAATTTTACTATTTATACCCCGCCCTTCCAACTGTTATAAAGCACCCTTTTTAGGAACATAGGAAGAAGCTGCCTTAGAATCATAGAATCGTAGTAGAGTTGGAAGAGACCACAAGGGCCATGCAGTCCAACCCCCTGCCGAGCAGGAAACACCATCAAAGCATTCTTGACATATGCCTGTCAAGCCTCTGCTTAAACCTTAAACCAAGTCAGATCCATGCGGCCATCTAACTCAGTATCTACACTGGCGGCAGCTCTTGAGGATTTCAGACCAGAGTCTATCTATAGATGAATGGAATTGAAACTTGGGACCTTCTGCCCGCACAACAAATGTTCTACCCCTGGGCTACAGCCCTTTCCCTATTTTTTTAGAGCCTTGTCTTAAAACTAGAAGCTTAGAAACAAGCACCGCTTGCCGGATTTCCTAGATTAGTTTTAATATGAGCACGATTTCAATAGGAAAGCATCACTTCAAACTTTGGCAGATGCTGGCAACCTATTGTTTATTGCAAGTCCCATCTGCTATTCTCAGCTTCCTAGCTAATGAAGGCCACTTTGCCGGTGATCAAGACATCCATCATACTTCTCCCATGCACACACAGCCCAACAGCAACATGAAAACATCAAGGTCATGAAGAAATCATCCAACTGAAAATTTTTAAGAGAGGGGTGGGGGTGGAAGAGAACCAAGACTTCGTAAACAGAAGCAATTCCATGTCTACCCCCCTCCCAAAAAAAACCCTTTCTAATCTCAAGACACCCCTTTCTTGGTATATATACAAGATGCCTCGAAAGAGCAAATGTCAAAAGAGCTATTTAGTTGTGCAGTTCAAGTACGTCGGTAATATGTGATATTTAGATGCCCTCTCCACCAAAATGGGGGGGGGGGGGAAGCTACTGACCACAAGTTGTCAGATTCCCTTTTAATGTAAAGGTGACACAGACTGTAGAAAAAGATACCAACTTCACAGCTGCATAGTTTGCCAAAGCACCTCATATTCCAAGATGCTATGGAAAAATAGGGTTGGGGTGTTTGGTTCCACTCCAAAGAAATTGGACAATTCAGAGGGGTAAATTCCTGAGGCAGCAGGAACATCCCTCTGGGACCAGGTCCACTGAGGGTGAGACACACTTGAGGGTCACAGGCACACAGTGGCTTCCCTCCCCCCAGGGAATTGGCCAGTACCAATTTGGGGGGGGGGGACCAAGCGCTGGAGTATGCTACTTGATTCCCACCATGACAAATTCTCCTAAGCAGATGCGAGATCAAAGGCAGGGAAGATGAAAGCACCTGCCCAGACTAGCAAAGAGGGAAGGTGTGTGGATCACTGATCTCTCAGCCTATTCAAGTGAGTGAACAACTCGCACAGACCCAAGTTTTTTTTTTTGGGGGGGGGGGCAAGGTATCATCACCTGCTGCATGCTTATTGTGTTTCCGTGCACACCAGTTTCTAGAACACAACTCTAATGGCCACTCCCAAACATCATGGCACTGTACTCGCTCCTTTAGCAATTAACCACAACAGCTTTGGGTGAAGAAAAAGGTTATGTCGCTCCCCAAAAAATCCTATTGCATCACATGTTCATTCAACTCCCCAGAGAGCTCAACCCCATTTCCTCTAGTGTGGATGGGGGAAACAAGATTTTTATCCACTGCTACCTACGCCATAAAGGACTTTCTATCCAGAACATAAGCTTGCTTGCCTTGCCCCCGAGGGACCCTACAAATCTTTTGTTCCTATAGAACGCTCATTCATCCTCACTTCCAAAATCCATTCCCTTCCCAACACCCTGTAAATAGATGTTGACGCCAGAAACACAAAATTTCAGCAATAACCATCCATTTATTTACCAAGGGCTGCTTCCCCAAAGATCACCCCTCATGCAGCACATTTCTAAAATGCTTGTTATGAGCAGTTGTCTGTTAAGATCCATCTGGTCAAAGCCTATAATTGAAGTTTCCACAGAGGGAACTTTTGTCTGAGAACTCCCAGACGCATTCAGGAACCTCCAGCTCCTTTACTTCTGCTAAGCAGCACTTGTCAACAGGAGGGTGGGCTGCTATCCCGCAAGGACCCTCACGACTGGCACCTCATTTCCCATACTTTTTTAAGAAGCCCTCCAATCCCAGACAATACGGACTCCTTGCACCTGAATGAGGCTGCCTATCACTCAAACCCAAACACATCATCTCTGCTTTTGTTTCACACTGGGAGAACCAGTCGTTCAAAAGCAGGTTTTCTCTTTACAAAATCCCAAGCCATTCTAGCATGCTTCCTGCGTCCATTTCAAAATATAACAAAGGCAGCCTTGCCAAATCATACCAGAAGGCTCAGATGGAAGCCCAGCACCACTTTCACCTCCAGCAGTGGCGATCCAGGTGCCTATAGAAAGCTTACAAAGGAAGGCTACACCCCCCTTGTTGCCATCAGCAGCTGGTGTTTAAAGGCATGCTGCCACTGGATGCAAAGGACTAAGAGCCAATATCCTACTTTGCTTAACTCTAGACGCAGCAAGAGCCCAGCTGAAAGCTACAACCAAGGTGCAGCAAGACCCTGATTCCAAATCTCAATTCTAGTTGGAACTCATTGGGTGCATAGCCACAGTCGCAACCATTCTCTCTCGCTCTCCCACCCCTCTCCTTGCAATATAGCAAGGTAGCAACACAGAGCTACCTTGCAGAGATGCTACTAGGATTACAGAGAGGACACCCAACAAAAAGCACTTTTGAGCACCCCGAGATGCCACATTAACCCTGGAGAGATGCAAGCTTTCACACACAAACACACACACACTCCGAAAGATGCAATTGCCTTTGCAGCTCATGAACTACCCATCTAATGCAGACTTACCCAGAAGCCCCTACCTACCTAGTTCACGCTTCGGAGTTGCTTCCAAAGTCTGCGGGCAGCCAGTTTAAAAGGATCTCCTGCACTTGCAAGGAACGACACCCCAAACACAAAACCAGCACCTTTCGGGGGGGGCAGCAGTGCCCTGGCACCGCCCCCTATTTTTCTTACCAAGTGCCCATTGTCTACCTTTCCCATTATTCACGCACAGTAATGCAACACAACAAGAACAAAAACAAATGGTCTAGGGTGGTGCAATCCTACTTCCGTACGACTCATTTACTGTAATTACTTCCGAGCGGACGTTGCACCCGATTTACATTGCTCCGTCCAGAAAGTAAGCTTGTATTTTGTTTTTTTTCCCGCACCCCAAAAATCAAGACACCCCCACCCCACCCCGTTTTGTTTTGCAACGCCCATCCCCTCCTCAATGCAAGTTGCAGGCTTTCTATGTCCGCACCTTGGTTAACCAGTCTCAGCGCGTGGGTGAAGGACGGATCCAGGGAGTCCTTCTCAGCCATCAGCTCCGGCAGGTACTTCTCCTCCATGGCCCGCCCGCCTGCCCGAGGGAAGGTGGGGGACCCGGGCTCGCCTAACACGCAGGCAGAAGAAAACAAAAAGAGGAGAGGGAGGAAAAGCAGGAAGGAGGCAGAGAAAAAAAGAGGAAAAACACGCGCGCACGAACGGCGGTGCAGCAGCAGCCGCGCAGCAAATAAATCCTCGCTTGCAATGCAGCCTCGGCACGGAGAAAAACGCAAACAAAAAATATTAAGGAGCAAGGTAAGGGGAAAGCAGCAAAAATACGAAAAAAGGGGGAGAAACGGGGAGGAAGCGACACTTGTTACGCCTTCCAAGCCGGGAGCATCCAGGAAAAGCCACGCGCGCCTCTGCTTTCCGCACCAAAATCCTGCTTATCCAAACCAGCAGCGCAACAGCGCAGCTTCCTTTCCCAAACACAGCCGCCAGCATCGGCTACGAGCCGCGACTGAGCCTTGGAACGCCGGCGCAGTCCTCTTTAAATAGCCGCGCAAGCCACGCCCCCGGCTGTCAAGAAGCCACGCCTCCCGCTCTCCCTCTCAGGCAACTCGGAACAAGGAGGAGGAGGAGCTGCTCGAGCCCGCCCACCTTTGTTTCCTACTGGGTAGGATTCGCGCTTGCCTACGAAAGAAAGTGTAACTCGCTCTCCGATTGGTTGATTTTCCCCTCCCCCCAAGCCTCTGCGTTCGGTTTGAGGACGGCGGGGCGTCTCCTCCTGCCCGCCCGCCCGCTGGTGTTTGAGACTCGCGCGCCAAAGTCAACGGCAAAAGCGGCGCGCTTGCGCCAATTGACAGTGCGTGGAGCCTCAGGGAGCCTTTCTCTCTCGCTCGCTCCCTCATTTGTTTAGTTCACAAAATGTATACGCCGCTTTTTTTAAAGCAACCTCAAAGCAGTTTAAAGAAAAATAAAACAGTAAAACTGAGGGGAAAATCCGCAGTCCAGTTTTAAAACAAAAAACACGAAAACAGGTTAAAATCACCTCAGCTTTCTAAGCTTTTCTAAACAGGAATGTTTTCAGAGCGCCTCCCTTCCTTATTATGGAAAAGCATCGCTGAAGCAAAGGTCATCAAGACTATAATAAAATGCTGCTACATTAATGCATATGGACATATGTTTCATTCTATTTTAATACTTGTATGCCACTTTTCCAACATCCAAGCTGAGCTCAAAGCACCTCAGGCTGACAATAAACACTTCCTAATACACACACACACACACATGCATACATTATATATATATATATATATACATACATAAACATACATACACACACACACATACATACACACACAAACACACACACACAAATATATCACAATAATGAAGCCATAAGTGCAATAAATTGAAACTGTATAAATCACACTAGTTAGTGACATGCAATGCTATATAAAAGTAAAACCCAGAGAAGAATGATTAAAATCTAAACCAAAAGAATGAATGCAAGCCAAATTAAGTAACAAAACCCAAGTCTTGCTAGACACCTGTTGTTTTTAAATAGCTACACATATGAAAAGGGGTTAAAATTGCATTATACCTCATGGTAAAGCCAAATAATTGCCCTGCCTCAAAAAAGCTTTAGAGCAGTAACACAAAAAAGACAGTCAGGCTTGGAAGAAGAAGAAATGACACAAAAGGAAGATGGATGGGACGGGAAGAGAAAAAAAGGAAACTTAGTTCTAAATGCCAGCTGACCTGGAAACCTAAAGCGGAGACACCAAATTTTTTTCTGTCTCTCAGTTGCATCATCCGTTCTCCATAAGAGATGCCGATGATGATGATGATGATGATGATGATGATGATGATGATAGTAATACTATAAAAATTATAGTTTATATGCCACCCATCTGAGTGGGTTTAATGTTATGTGTGAACCAGGTCCGTGGCCACTTCAGAGGCAACTTGAATTAGGAAAATGGGGTCCAAGGAAAAGACTAGGTTTCTTGTTCTCTCCCTCGTTTCTCACTTCTCATCTTGATCAACTCTCCAAAAGCAGGTTTATTTGGGGAAAGGAGAGATACAATTGCAATTAAGAAACAAGAGGCTGCTATTATCAGGTACAGTACATAAGTTTACAATGAGATTGAACACTCTAAGGTGGCCAAAATGGACTCTGCTCCCCATTGCATCCACCAAACCCATCTGGCACTATTTTTACTTAAGACCCTGGATAACTTTCTCCTTGGCCTTTGTGAGTTCTATCAATGAATCACTGTTTCCTGTGCTCCAAAGAGAGAAAGAAAACTAAAAACAAACGTCTTTGTAAGTAACATTTCTGGAACAGCGGGCAGGTGTGGAGGACTCCCTGGTCCTGAATGGGGTAACTGTGCCCCTGAAGGACCAGGTGCGCAGCCTGGGAGTCATTTTGGACTCACAGCTGTCCATGGAGGCGCAGGTCAATTCTGTGTCCAGGGCAGCTGTTTATCAGCTCCATCTGGTACGCAGGCTGAGACCCTACCTGCCCGCAAACTGTCTCACCAGAGTGATGCATGCTCTAGTTTTCTCTCGCTTGGACTACTGCAATGCGCTCTACGTGGGGCTACCTTTGAAGGTGACCCGGAAACTACAACTAATCCAGAATGCGGCAGCTAGACTGGTGACTAGGAGCGGCCGCCGAGACCACATAACACCGGTCCTGAAAGACCTACATTGGCTCCCAGTACATTTCCAAGCACAGTTCAAAGTGTTGGTGCTGACCTTTAAAGCCCTAAACGGCCTCGGTCCAGTATACCTGAAGGAGCGTCTCCTCCCCCATCGTTCTGCCTGGACACTGAGGTCCAGCGCCGAGCGCCTTCTGGCAATTCCCTCGCTACGAGAAGCCAAGTTACAGGGAACCAGGCAGAGGGCCTTCTTGGTAGTGGCACCCACCCTGTGGAATGCCCTCCCACCAAAGATCAAAGAGAATAACAATTACCAGACAAGGCAGCCCTGTTCAGAGAAGCTTTTAATGTTTGATGGATTTCTGTATTTTAATATTTTGTTGGAAGCCGCCCAGAGTGGCTGGGGGAACCCGGCCAGATGGGCGGGGTATAAATAATAAATTATTATTATTATTATTATTATTATTATTATTATTATTATTATTATTATTACATAAAGTGGTCAGTAAGAGCAGATACAAGCACTGCAAGTTTTACCTGATTTGCACAAATTAACAATTTGTGTGACATATATGTTACACACTATGGAACAGCATTAATGCTGGAGAAAAAGACTCAAGGAAAAGGCAGTGGAAACCTCCACGAGTGCAATGTGCTGGGTGTGCAGAAGTCACTGCTCACAAATGTTTCCATTGATCCCTGCATGTATATATCTAAATTATTGTTGCCATGCTCATGCATGTCAAAATACTTGGGTGAAGGGTTATAAACCAAAAACGGAGCCACTGCATTGTATATATGTGCTCTGGGGGATCTAACAACAGAGCAAGAAAAAAAAATGCATCGCTTATGATAATTCTGACTTTCAAGTATGTTTGCAAAATAAACACAGCTATTGTACTTGATAATCAGAAAGAAAATACTTGTTCATGAGGTAAAATGTAAGTACGCTTCTAGGAGAAAAAAAGTTTTTTTTTATCGTTACCATGCCTCTTTAATTATTATTTTTTTTAAAAAAAAATTTAAATCACCTTTATTAAATTTCATAAAACATGACAATATAAAATCATAAAATCACAGTGTTTTGTATAGATCTTGTTATACCATATATACTTATTTCCAATAAGAAAAAAGAAAAGAAAATTACCTTCCAAGTCATTTCACATCGCTTACCTTATAAGTACATTTTGAGTTTGCGTTGCTTTCCTTTGTTGTATCCGTCTTTGATTTTTTTTATTATTATTATTTTCCAAATTTTTATTTTCCTCATGACTATCTAATTTAAACAGATCATCAACTCTGTTTTTTACCATTTTTAAAAAAATATTCTTCTACAAATCCCCATTCCAATTTGAATTTCTGTTTAGAGGAGAAAAAAAAGTTTTAAAGGGCCTGTCGATATGCTTTCACATAGAAAAACCAACCTCCTATAATCTCTTCAGCAAAACTAGAACAATCAATAGACAACTGAAAAATGTTTTGGAAAGGTAACTCTAACAAACTCTCATTAAGACCTTTGCAAACATCAGGTCAAGGGTTACTGTGTAAACCAAGTGTTAAGCAAAATTCTGGAACTCTGGGTTCAATCAACCAGCATCACCAAAGTGAAAACACATTTACATACCCTTGAAGCACATAGCTTTTGCACAAAAATGGTTGTGGAAATGCTGAGATGTCCTATAGACTTCTACTGAAATCCTGCTCACAAGTGGCTTCCCTGTATGCTCTGTAAAATGTGGTAGCTTTTTGTGTGCCGTCTTTGTGCTGCTTATTTCATATCGGTCTATAAAAGGTAGCAACAGGTCCCTTTCTCCTCTCGCTCCCATTGACTGTCCCAAAGTAAGTTGCTATAAAACCGTTGGACCCAATATGAGCCAGGCCCAGCCTCACAATCTGTTTTCAGTGTTAGGACTGAACCATGTTTATTTATTTTTTTTAAAAAAAAATTAAATAATGTTGTGTGCTACGTGACTGATTGTTCAAACTAGTTAACTGTTTTGAGTGTTCTCTATAGAAAAACAGAGTATCTATTCATTTTAAAATAAAATAAATCATGCAGTGGTAGGAACAGATGGCAAATACATATATTTTTAATCCTTGAATCATACCTAACAAAAATAATTAACACATATACTTTAACACACTCAGCTTTCTGCAAGTTAGCCATCTTTTGGGATGCCACAGCACACCATAAAAAAATCAAAAATAGTAGTACGAGACGGAAATAATCTTCAGCCAAGGGCACAAGAACAAACACGCCTTGTATAATAACAGCAATGCCATCTGTAATGTCCTTGTTGAACAAACTGAGCTGTAGTCTCAAGTGTGCACAGTGCATGCAACTCAATTAATCTACCCTGAGAAATGGAAAATCAAAGTTCTGAGTGTTTAAAATCAGAACATTGCTATTAACACAGGAAGGAATCCTCAGAATGTGCATATCCTCTTCAACACAAAGGCAGGTGGTGACTTTTCCTTTAAATCCATGCATCCACCTTTCTAGTAAAAATAAAACTTGCATGCAAAGGTTATTCCTGTCCTTACTGTGCATTAAGTACAGAAGCGGAGGATGGGAGTTAATACTTGATCGTTCAGTTACTCCACCTTTCCTGATGCACATGCTGGGACTGGAGGATCGAGCATTGCATGCTGTTCCTGGCATGTTCCTCAACTCTCTGTGCTTCAGAGAGTGAGGGCAGCAGAATTCAGAACTGACTGACAGAGCTCTACTCCCACGGTGCCAAGTCTGTTTGGAACTGCTAAGAAGCATGGTGCCAAAATTTCTGAATTTAGATGAGTCTTACACTCCAATCTTAAAACACCTTCCTTTTGAAGTCCACATTGGCCCCACACAGAACAAACCTTCAGCAAGGGAATCAGGGCATCTCCAGACTGTCAGCATGTTTAAAGAAGGACTCTCCTCCCTTCCAGAAGGGAGGGATTGCGCGCGGAGCCCGCCTCCCGCGTCTGCAGGGGGCGTGGTCGGCCCCCTGCACCAGCCCCTCCCCGCCGACGCGTCATACCCCTCTGCCAGCCAATAGGGTTCATGGGGGGCGGAGTCCAGCTCCGTTTAAATGGCCACGGTGGCAGGAGATTTTTCTCTTTGTATTCCTTCCCTCATCGGATCACCCTCCCTCCCTCCAGTCCCTCCCTTTAGGCCTGGCTTTTCTTTGACCTTGCTGTGGACTTCGGTTGGTTGCCTTGGTTGCCCAAGGGGCCTGGTAGGAGTTTTTTTTTTAAAAAAAATCCATTTGGCAAATTGGCCCCGGCCTCTTGGTTTTTTTGCCTACCTCATAGCAATTTGTCACAACTTTTGGTAGTGGCGGTTAGGCATTGAATTATTCAATATGTGATGTATCTGTGTTGTGTGTTGGAGGTCAGGTTAAGGCCATCACCTACCTCCTAGGGGTATCCCGTTAAGAGGATCTGGCGGTTGTGGATCCCATCCGATGCCCTACTTGGGTTAGGGCCATGGCACGACCCCCGGTGACATCAGGGGAAGCTTCCAGTTGTATTTGCATGAACAAGCTCCTCCCACTGTTCATTAACCTTTAAGTGTCTCCACACCGGTAGGGTGGAGTCACGTGTTGTGTTCCCGTCCAATGCCTAAGCCAATACCACTCACATGCTTTAACCAATAAAGTTGTGGCCTTTATTTACCCATTAACCTAAAACCACGTGTCCTTGTGTCTTATTTATTCCACACGGGTGACGGGTCATTCATATCAGGCAGGAGATTTAGGTTTGCACAATTAATGTGGATCAAAGCCCTCTGTCACCCTAGCAATAAATTGATTTTTAAAAAAGAAACAGCCTGTTTGCAGTTTGGAAAGTGATAGGGAAATGCATTTAAAAGTGTGGCAGGAATAACTAACAGGAAGATGTATGAACACTCAACAAGAAAACTGGGATGACTACAGGATGAATGCTCATACAGTATAACATCCCTGCAAACAACTCAGAACCAATGCTCAGTAATGACCAGATGAAACTAACTTCTGTGTAAGGTTTAACTAAGCAAATCAGAATAAATGTTCAATAAATAGGTCATATGAAGTAGCCTTCTATCCTTTTATTTACATTTAGCTGTCCAATGCTAGGAATAAGGACCAGAGAACTCAATTGGGCTTACTCCTGAGTTGTAACCAGGTGTCTACACACGCTAACCTATATCCTGGGTCCCCCCTCCACTTACACACTGAAGAAATGGGCTTGCTTGCTTGCTGGCTTCCCCTCCCCCTTCAGAGTTTCCATTTGCTGCAACCCCTAGGTAGATTGTTATCCTGCATTTGCAGCTCACATTTGTGTTCAGAGTATGATGTTAGATTAATCTAGCAATACACTGGAACATTTAACTGATCACATCTTAGTTCCTCATCCACTTTCAGACTTCATCATTTCTTGCTATAAAAGACATTGATGGTGTTTCTATGGCGCAGATGATGCCATAGCTATCACTGTCTGCTGCTGAGCAGTTATAAATACCTGTCTGCCTGCGTGAAGCATGCAGCTTTCCTGACAGTATCCAGCGTTGTTTAAATAGGTCAGGCTGAGGGCCTAAATTGTAAAGTACTCTGGTAAGATTAAGTGGTCTGCTGCAAAGGATAAACACCAAAAGTAATCTATAAGCGGTAAGAAAGCTTATGAAAAGCATGTGTTTTAACATTTATCTGAGGGTTTATCAGCAATACATGGGCACAGATATGTTATATGCAGCAATCTTTGGAATAGTAATGCCGTCTGTTGCAAAGTATTTGAAGCTGCAGGATCAGCTGTTCTCGTCCTTTTGCAGTAGCTTTTTGTAGCTCGTGAAAAGCCGTGCAGACGTAGGTCAGTGTTTCTCAACCAGTGTGTCGCCAGATGTTTTGGGACTACAACTCCCATCATCCCTAGCTAGCAAGACCAGTGGTCAGGAATGATGGGAGTTGTAGTCCCAAAACATCTGGAGGCACACTGGTTGAGAAACACTGACGTAGGTTATAGTGAACACGGAGACGACCAGCTAGCCTTCCCTAACCTGCTACCCTCCATATGTTCTGGACTACAGCTCCCTTCAGTGCCCACCAGCACATAGAATCATAGAATTGTACAGTTGGAAGGGACCCTGAGGGTCATCTAGTCCAACCCCCCGCAAAGCAGGAATCTTTTGCCCAATGTGGGGCTTGAACCTACAACCCTGAGATTAAGAGTCTCCTGCCCTACCAACTGATGGTGGCCGTAAATGAAGGCATAAATTCTAGGTCCTAGCAACGTTGGGGAGCCTTTCTCAGCCTAAGGCAGTGCTGGCCAAACTTGGCCCTCCAGCTGTTTTGGGACTACAATTCCCATCAACCCTGACCACTGGTCCTGTTAGCTAGATGGGAATTGTGATGGGAATTGTAGTAAAAAAAAACAGCTGGAGGGCCAAGTTTGGCCACCACTGGCCTAAGGGCTAAATCCCCTTCTGGGTAACTTTGGGGGGTGAGGGGGCACATGTCAGTGGTGGGCCGGGCCAGAGGCAATAGAGTAGCAAATGCTGATTTTGCCTCAACACAGTTGGCTTATTTCTACAAACACTCACTCATCCCTCTCTATTCTGCATCCAGGCAAGCAAGAAACACTATCAGTTTCAAAGGACACATTCCAGCCGGACAAGGGCATTTAAGGAGAGGACAAAGCAGAGATGGTAATAGGTGTGACCTAGGGAGAGAGGGTGCAGCTGAAGAGGGGTGTGGCCTGTGAAAGAGATTTGAAAGATTTGTCCATGCCTAAGATCCCCACATTCCTGCCCTGGACTCCAGGGCAAGCACTTTACCAAAGGCGGCTCTTGGGCTTCCTAACACTCTCAACCTGCCCCTTTGCTGGAATGGCTACTGGAGAAGACATCCCACCAGTGCCCCAGCACCAAGCTTCCCATTGCGTTTTCTCGGCATAATTTAAAAACTGCTGGTTTCGAGTTATAACAAGAGATGCTTAAGGAATTGGGTATCTGTGAATTCCAACATGAAATGGATTGATCCACACGTCTTGGACCAATGTGTGAACTGGAACATAAGAAGATAGCTCAGTTGGTTGGAGTGTGGTGCTGATGATATTGCCAAAGTTGTAGGTTCGATCCCCATATGGGACAGCTGCGTATTCTTGCATCGCAGGGGGTTGGGCTGGATGATCCTCAGGGTCCCTTCCAACTCTACAGTTCTATGATTCTAAGAGTGTGCTGGATCAGGCCAATGGCCCACCTAGTCCAGCATCCTGGTCTCACAGTGGGCTGCCCAAACACCTCTGGGAAACCCGCCAGCAGGATCTCACCTGCAGTTTCCAGCAACTAGCACAAAGAAGCATTACCATGAAGGCAGAACATGGTCACCATGACTAGGATCCACTGATAGCCTTGGAACCTGGAGGTTCCAATTAACTATCATGGTTAGCGGTTTCTGACAAACCTATCCTGAACGTGAATTTGTCTAACCCATTTTTAAAAAAGATTGGTGCTTGTCACCACAGCACCTTGTAACAAATCCCACATATTAAGTATTCACTGTGTGCTTCCTTTTACCTGTTTTGTACTTATTGCCAATCAATTTTACTGGGTACAGGCAGCCTCAAAGGCTTCTCTACATTATTTATGACTCGGTGGGGGGAGGGGATCCTTTGAAGGCTGCTAGCATCCAAGTATGATTCTCAGAAGAATCCAAAGAGCACGGGAAGAACCCTCATCCGAATTTAGGAAGCAGAGTTGCAAGGGAGGGGGGGGGAGTTTCCAAAAATCAAGAAATCCAAGGGAGTCTGAATCCATAATGCAAGCAAGCTGGAAAGCAATTAGGTATCGGGGACAAGAAGGCCGAAAGACCATGAGCAGAGAGAGGCTGGCAATGGCCACACACACTTAAAGGTAAAAGTAAAGGACCCCTGGAGCAGTTAAGGCCAGTCAAATTCAACTATGGGGTGCAGCCGCTTTCAGGCCGAGGGAGCCCACGTTTGTCTGCAGCTTTCCCGGATCATGTGGCCAGCATAAAGAAGAAAAAACCACTTCTGGCACACTGTGACGAGTGCCAGAGTGCATAAAAATGATGACTTCCTGCCACAGTGGTACCTATTTATCTACTTGCACCAGTATGCTTTTGAACTGCTACGTTGGCAGAAGCTGGGACAGAAGAGCAGCAGGATTTGAACTGCCAACCTTATGATTGGCAAGCCCAAGAGGCTTGGTGGCTTAGACCACAGCACCACCCAAGTCCCTAGATCACACTTGACTTAAAGCACTATGGTAGCACTTAAAAGAGTTATGGATTCCCCCAGAGAATTCTGGGAGCTGTAGTTTATGAAGAGTTGTTAGGAGTCCCCGCTATTCCCCTCCCAGAGCTACAATTTCCAGGGGGATTTAACAATCGATCCCTTTTCACAGGGAACCGTGGAAATTTTAGGGAGGGAGTAGGAGTCTCCTAATCAAGGCTGGAACGGGGCATTTCACGGGAGGCAAAACAGAAAATGTCATCCACGCCCACCTCTGCCTCCATGCCTACCTGCTGCTATGGTCACCTCTGCACTTGCCTGCCTCCTCTGCCACCTCCTGCTGCCGCTGCAGCCTCCAGCTACTGCTTACGGCTTGGCTGGCCACATGCAAAGTGGGGAGATAGACTGAGGGGGCACAGAGCTGGAGTGCTGCAAAAAGAAGAAGCCTAGAAGTAGTTCTGGAATTCGAAAAGTGAAGGTGAAGATGAAAAGGCAAGGAAGGTCAAAGCAAGGGGACGTGCACTTTAATGCTCAGAAGGGAGCCAGAAGAAAGAGAAGCCAGGTCCTCATATGAAAAGCAAGCAGCGGAGATAAGATACTTCTTTGTGTAGCCCTGACCTGATTTAAGTTTTAAATTTAGAGTCGTGGGATTCAGGGCTTGCAATATTCATTTCCCAGGTCTTACCTGCACCGTCGAAAATAAAACCACTTCTTGCCTGTGAAATCTCACCATGGGATCAGGCTGAGTAAAAGCCTTGTCAGATCACGGAATATAAGCAGCAGGAAACCAAGCATCTGGGCCAGGTGGGAACAGCAGAGCTGAGGGCTGTTACCTGACCAAGGGGGCAAGATAGGTCTTTCTGCACACTCTCCTACACCTTAACCTTTCTTAAGTGGAGAGACAGATTCTGTCCTGAGAACTATGCACCCCTGCACTTGCCGAAATGGTTGGGCTAATGACCATCTATCTCCACCCAGAAACCACCCGAGGTCCTCCAATGTTAGTGGAAATGATGGTGCCAAGCCTAGGGAGATGACGAAGGCAAGCCTAGGGAGAGCTTCCTTCCTGTTTTAAAATCCTTGGCCATGTGCTCTCCCTAATATGAGAGCCTTTGAAGGGAAATGAGCTCAATTTAACGTGCTTGCTATATTGCAAGAAGAAGGGCTTTATTGTTATTGCTATTATTCATATTATTAAGTATTATTGAAGTGCAATGGCTGGTGGTTGTTGTAGTCCAACATATCTGGAGGTACAAAACTGTACAGCTGTTTTACAGGCAGTCGGACAATTTGCCCATCTGGTGAGTATTCTGTACCCTGACTGGCAGCTGCTCTCAGGTCGTGGTCTTTCTCAGCACCTCATAGCTGGTCCTTCCTTTTAACTGGAGATGCCACCAATTTGGCAGGTAGTGATGGCAGGATCACAGAGAGCGATGGCTCAGTAAAGCAGTATAGTAGAGACTCGCAGAATAAGAACCATAGAATTGTAGAGTTGGAAAGGACCACAAGGGTCATCTAGTCCAACCTCCTGCAATGCAGGAATCTTTTGCCTAGTGTGGGGCTCGAACCCATGACCCTGAGATTAAGAGTCTCATGCTCTACCGAATGAGCTATCCACAAGGCTAATGGTAACATGAACTGGAGTAATGGTTAGAGTGTTGGGACTATGCCCTGGGAGACCAGGGTTGGAATTGCCACTCAGCCACAAAGCTCACTGGGCCAGTCACCATCTCTTAGCCTAACCTACCTTGCAGGACTGTTGTGAGGATGAAATGGGGAGGAGGAGAACCCTGTATGCCACCTTGATCTCCATGGAAGATAAAGGCAGTATATAAATGTATTTATCCATTCTTAAGGAAATCAGCCCTGAGTGCTCACTGGAAGGACAGATCGTGAAGCTGAGGCTCCAATACTTTGGCCACCTCATGAGAAGAGAAGACTCCCTGGAAAAGAGCCTGATGTTGGGAAAGATGGAGGGCACAAGGAGAAGGGGACGACAGAGGACGAGATGGTTGGACAGTGTTCTCGAAGCTACGAACATGAGTTTGACCAAACTGCGGGAGGCAGTGCAAGACAGGAGTGCCTGGCGTGTTATGGTCCATGGGGTCACGAAGAGTCGGACACGACTAAACGACTAAACAACACCATAAATGTATTAAATAAATCAAAAATAAAATTGCAGTGGGCCTTTTCTGTATGTGAAGCATGAGTTATGTGTCCCTTCACTACTTTAACAGCGCCATCTTGTACATTTATTTGTTTGTTTGTTCACATTTATGTCCTACATTTTCCTACAAGGAGCCCAAGGTGCTACACATGGTTCTCCCAGTAATTTAATCCCCACGGGAACCCCTTGAGGTAGGTTAGGCCAAAGAGGCAGTGACTAGCCCAAGGTTTCACCCAGTGAACTTCATGGCTGAGTGAGGAGCTAGGGATGATGGGAGTTGTAGTCCAACCTGAGGACCCAAGGTCGAGAAAGGCTGCTCTAACCATTACAAACTGGCTTTCTCTTTAAGTCCCACTGAGTTTACTGGAGTTTGGTCCAAATAAAGTGTTGGAAGGATTGCATCCCTACAGTTATATTTTAAGGCAGTTGCCTTAATTCTGTTCTATTCTCTGGATCTCTGGGACAAGGTACCGTAGTCTGGAAAGCTAGATGGATATAAAACATACAGACCAAGAATCACATAACTGACTGTGACTCTCCAAGCCCTCTGCCTCATGAACGCCGGCCAAGTGGACATTTCCTGCAACAACTGTAAGGGAAAGAAGTTAATACCTTAAATCCTTAGCCCTATTGATAAACCATTAGTCACCTTTCCTTAGCATTAGTAACAAATTAGAAAATGAAACTTTCCAAAGAAATCACTCTCAGGCTTGAGGCTTCCTAGCAAAAAAAAAAAAAAAAAAAGCCATCCACTGTATTGACTTTTGAACAGTTTACCTTTCACGTAATGTCGGCAGAAGTGCAGCGCTTGAAAAATAGGATATAAATGAGCCTTTTAAATTAGCTGAAGGAGCTAAGGATATCTTTATAGCACCAGTAGTTAGTAATGGATGCATTCCTCCTAAATCTCAACTTTGCTGTTGCTGCAAGTCTGCAAAATTAGCATAACAATCCCAAGGAAAAAAATGGGTCCCTGGCTGCAAGTTTTTCTGCATCTCCCTTTTTGCATTCATTACCAGAGCTGGTGTCTGGGGTTTTACCATAAATGTTCTGTTCACATGATAAAATGCAACACTTAACATTCTTCCTCCCCCCTCCCCCTCCGATGCTTTTCTTCCTCTGCAATTTGAATGTGTCACACTAATGCACTCCGATGCCGACAATACTGTAAAGCCAATAAGGACTCTATAAATGACACGTCCCATTATGCCATTTTAATGTTAGTTTTCTGCTCCTATTACTTGAGAAACCTCCCTTTGAGATGGAGAGGGAATCATAATTTTATAGTCATTCAATTCACTTTTCTAATGCACTGTATTAGAAGGAACAATTTCCGCTGTGGATTATGAAACAATTGCCAGCAAATGCTGAAAAATACCATTTTGGCTCTATTTATTTAGCTGTTTTGTATTACGCAAATAGCACAAACATAATTTTATAGCTACAAATGAAAGCTGAGCAGCATGTGGACACCTCAGATGTACTGGAACAGGGGGAGAATATGGTGCAGTTAGGGGGCCCAGGTGGCGCTGTGGGCTAAACCACTGAGCCTAGGGCTTGCTGATCAGAAGTTCGGCGGTTCGAATCCCTGTGACGGGGTGAGCTCCTGTTGCTTGGTCCCAGCTCCTGCCAACCTAGCAGTTTGAAAGCACATCAAAATGCAAGTAGATAAATAGGAACCACTTTAGCGGGAAGGTAAAGGCGTTTCCATGTGCTGCTCTAGTTTGCCAGAAGCGGCTTTGTCATGCTGGCCACATGACCTGGAAGCTATACGCCGGCTCCCTCGGCCAATAATGCGAGATGAGTGCGCAACCCCAGAGTCAGACACGACTGGACCTAATGGTCAGGGGTCCCTTTACCTTTACCTTTTATGGTGCAGTTAGGTAGTTTTAGACTGGGGGATTTAATGGTCTTACAGGGGAGGGGTTTTGCACTGGTGTTTGAGGGCTCTCCCACTCCTTCTGAAGAATGTGACCTCAGGCTTCTGCCATAGTGCAAAAATCAGTTTTCAAAATAGCAATCATACAATAAAAATGGGCAACGGGCGGCATTCAACTAAGTTTTACTCTAATTACAGTAGTTGATCTGCTGAAATCAGTGACCGTGACTACCGTGTTTCCCCTTTTTTAATACGTAGTCAAAAAGTAAGGCATGGCAGGGTTTTTAACCGTTTGAGAAATGTAAGTCATACCCCGAAAATAAGCCATACTTCCGCGACGTGCAGAGCAAGACCACTGAGCGCCCCAGCCAACTAGCGGGACCCAGCACGGCGGCCGCAGCAGGAGGAGGAAGCCTGCCAGGTTGGGTCGGTGCCCGGAAGCGGCGGCGGCTGCTGCAGCGCCAATGAAGCGTGCAGCAGTACCGCACGGAGCACGGAGGGCACAAGCCAGCAGGACCCAGCTCCTGCAATGCCGGCCATGGCAGGAGGAGGAAGCCTGCCAGGTCGGGTTGGTGGTCGGAAGCGGCGGCGGCTGCAGCGCTGACAAAGCGCGAAGCAGCACCGCTCTCTCTCTCTCTGTGGGTGTCAGTCTCTTTCTCTCTGTGTGCGCGCGCGTCTCTCTCTCCCCCCCCCCCGTGCGTCTTTCTCTCTCTCTCCCCCTGTGTCTCTCCGTTTGTGATCGCGTCTCTGTTTGTGCCGCGCAGGTTCCTCTTCGGCTCGTCATTCAGCTGCTCCGGCCTCCTCGCCGAGAGCTGACGCCGCTCCTCTCCCCCTCCTTCCCTTTCCCCCCTCCCTTCCCTTCCTTCCGTCGGTCGGTCCGTCAGTTGGGGTTGCGCGCGCCAGAGGCGCAGGCCCTAACCTGGTCCCCCTCGCGCTTCCCTCACTAGCGTCTTGGAGCGGGACGGGTCCCAGCCTCCCTCCCATTCCCCGGCCAGCATGAGAGAGCCCGGGGAGCAGCCTCTATACCTCCGCGCGCACACACACCCGGCCGCCGCTGCCTTTGAAGCCATGGCGGCGAGCGCCAAGCCGAAGCAGGAGGAGAAGCACCTAAAGCTGCTGAGGGAGATGGGCAGCTTCGTGTATACCTCCTGCTCTGGCATCCTATGAGGTTTAAATCCACCTCACAGAGTGAAGCCCCCCCCCCTGTGCACGTCTGTCTCCTAGGCAGGTGGACATCCAGCCTCTGCTTAGAAGCCTCCAAGGAAGGAGAGCCCTTGACTCAGGATGGGGAGGAGGGGAAACGGAGAGAATAGAGGAGGCAGAAAATGCACGCGGAAGAGAGCGCCAAGCGTCCTGAGCCAGTGGGACCCAGTTGTACTGGCACTTTAAAATTAAAAAAAAGACACCCCCTGAAAATAAGCCACCGTGTGTTTTTTTGAAAGAAAAAAGTTGTAAGACGGTGTCTTAAAAAGGGGGAAACACGGTATTAAAAAGTTAGGTCCATTTATTTCAGCGAGTTCTACTTTGAGTAGAAGTTAGCTGAAGACCAGTCAATGAATCTTAAAAATCTAGACAAGCATAAAACCCCATCTGAAAACCCCAAGCCAAAAAAAACCCCAAAAAACCCCCATCCAATAAATTAAAATACAAATCACAGAAGTTAAATAACAACCCGAAAATATAGGAACTAAAGCTACTAGCCATTCTACAGAGATAAAAGAACATACCCTTGGAAGGACAAAATTGTAGAGTTGGAAGGGACCATGAGGGTCATCTAGTTCAACCCCCTGCAATGCAAGAATCTTTTGCCCAATGTGGGGCTCAAACCCATGGCCCTGAGGTTAAGTCTCATGCCGTAACGACTGAGCTCTCTGTCAATTCTTAGCTAGGGTGCAGGTGGGCAACAATGTAGACACAAGGCAAGCTTTCTTAGGGAAAGCATTTCATGGCTAGATGAACCACCACTGAAAAGGCTCTCTTTTTAATGGCCACCCATCAGATTGAAGGGGCACACAGAGAAGGACTTCCATAGATGACCTTTTTGGCATGGGTAAGGAGATGCAATAGGAGGTGTTATGTTAGGTACTGAGATCCCAAGCCATGCTGTGCTTTACTGATCAAATCCATGACTTCAAAATGAGCCCAGAAATGAATAGGAAGTCTAATAATAATAATAATAATAATAATAATAATAATAATAAATTTATTTATACCCCGCCCTCCCCAGTCAAAACCAGGCTCAGGGCGGCTAACACCAATAAAATTACAATAAGACATAAAAGAAAAGAAAACAATGAATTAAAATGCAGATTAAAATACAATATTAAAATTTAAAATGCAGCCTCATTTTAAGTAGTCCATAAATCCACAGGGAGGAAAACACTGGGGTCAGACTGAATCCAACCCAAAGCCAGGCGGAACAGCTCTGTCTTGCAGGCGCTGCGGAAAAATGACAAATCCCGCAGGGCCCTGGTCTCCTGTGAAAGAGCGCTCCACAAAGTTGGGGCCAATACTGAAAAGGCCCTGGCCCTAGTTGAGGCCAATCTAGCCACCTTATGGCTCGGGATCTCCAGAATATTGTTGTTTGTGGACCTTAAGGTCCTCCGCGGGGTGAGAACGAACCAGCATAATACCTCCATAGTGCCTCTTCTGTAAACGAAATATACCTCTGGCCTGCACACAAGGTGTGCTTCACCATGGGAATCCTGAGTGCTGTTGCACTCAGCTGCTCCTTGTAGTATTCCCATAGGTCAACCCCTGTGGGAACAAGATGCGGGACTAGAGTAGCCTTCGGCCTCATCCAGCATAGCTCTTCTTATGACCACCAGGGCAAAGCTGGCCCATAGCTACCATACCAGCTGCTTGATAAATTGGGTCCTCCCCAACAAGAGGACACATTTTGTGGTGCGACCTGGCAACCAGACCCTGTGTTGTGGGTGGGAATGTTTGGATGGCCACAACACCCTATTGGAGGTCCCTCGATGCTGGGTGAAATCAGACCAATGGGATGCCAGCAAATTTGTATCTAGGGACCTCTATTTAATCCCATGCACGTTTCCCTGAACTTCCTCTTTTGGGCCAGTGCATTGGAACACCCGCCCACCTCTCCCTATATTTAGGGCTTGCACACATGACCTTGCTATGCCGTCGTGTGTCATCTGTCGTTGGGACAGGGGCATGGCAGGAATTTTCCCCACTTGGCTGATTGGCTGGTGCCATTTGAGTTTAGCCTGCCGCGTAGCAAATCGTCACAACTTGTAAGATTGCGGATATGCTCTGGTTCAGGTGGATAGGGGTGGCAGAGTGGTCTGGCCATCCCTATGCGATGGGTATTTCGTTAAAGGAATCCTGGGACTCTTGGTTGGTCAACCCTGAGAGGGGTTGTGCCCAGAGCCAGAGTCCAGGGGGGCATCTGGCTGGTGGACTGGTTTGACCCCGCCTTCCACTATGCCAGGTGTTTAACCAAGGCTGACCTATGGTGTGCCCTGGGTCAGCGCTGCCTGCAAGGGTGCAGGGAGCTAGTCGAACCAGAGCCTATGCAACCACTCACTTGATTGTAATCAATAAAGTTGTGGCCTAAATTCTGCCAAAAACCAAACCAAAATTGGAGTCTTGTCTGAATTTATTTGGGGATTGTTAAAGGGACTACACACACAGCCGCTCCTTTTTTTGCATTTCCTGGCATGCAACAAATTCATGATAGGAGCTTTATTGATCCCCTGGTGGACTGTGTTTGGCTTGGTGGGGGACAAGTATTGCAACCTGATATAAATTAAGCTCAGGTCTTACAATATGGTAGCTCTTTGGAGCTGAAAGCATTCCAATATTTATACACAGCTAGAAAGTTTATCCAAATATTGGTACTCAGCTCCTTTCCTAATGGGATTGGCATTCTTATCTGTCTGAGTAGCATCCAACAATAGAGTAGATGTGGATATTTTTCTGTAGAGATGACATTTTTTTTTTAATTGTTGTTCCATTCCATTTTTGAAGCACATTAATGGACTAGTCTTGGAGACGCTGGAATTTTTCCTCCCCTGCTTCTGCAGACACCAGCACTTCCAAACACGTTTCAGTGAGCATTGAGCCCAGATCCATTAAAACATCTGTCCCAATGTGATTTTGCCTTCGTTGGAGTGAGGATTTCACCTTGCAAACAGAATTCTTTGCAGACATTCTTTGAAACAAGTCATGCAGAATTAACTTTCCTCTACCTGCAGTGGCTTGGGGATCAGGGTGTACTATAAATAAATGACTTTTACAACTTGTAATGTTAACAAACGTGTCATTATTTGACTAGAGCAGGTGAGTGCCAAAAAACCAAATGTGTTGAACAATGTGCTTAGATTCTGTTTAAAAAAACAATAACAAAAAATGAAAACACCCAACATTTAAGTACTTTTACAGTGCTTTGCACATTCAGAGCACTTTACAAACACTAGCTAATCCTTATCACTCATGTGGGCAGGTGAGTGTTCCTATGGATCAGACAAGATAAAAATAGCCTCTCTGCTTAAAAGAAAAGTCAGGATAAAAATGTCAGAGATGGATTATTGGATCTTGTGAGTGGCATCTGGAGGATTATAGCCAGACAGGTTAGTGTAGGAAGCATCATATCTAGGGTGAGATTGGGTCTGAGGCAGAGCAAGGCTCCTGTTCACACAGACTGCTTACATTATGGCTGTGATGGTGCTGCAACATTTTATTAAATGCGTCGGGAGAGGCTTCACACCAGGTGTCAAAGAGTGAGCCGGCAGTAAATCACACCCTTCCCAGTTGGAATTAACTATTAGCAAAAACACAATCTTCACAGAATTGTCTGAGTGCCAGGCCTAATGAGTGTCAGCAGTTCATCCCCATAGGTCTTGGCCCATGAATCAGTTGCTGACACTGAAAGTTCCCACCTCTCCAGGGCTTTCTCCAAGCAACCGGAGACTGTGTCTGAGTGCCACCTGCTGCTGCTCCACCCGTTTTAGCCCTCTTTTGGTTCTGGGAGACAAGAGCGGAGAGGAGCTTGTCACAGCAAGAGGGGGACTCTTCACCAGCCTGCTCATCTCTGCCTCTTGGCCTCCCGACCACTTGCCTGCTTCAGTTTCTGCCTCTGATTCTGGACTTCTTTCTGCCACTGATTCTCCCAGGTCACTAAGCCCTGTTACTAGCTGGAACTTGCCAGAATTCAGTTCTGGCATTTCTCATTATAAGAGAACAAGGGAGGTGTTCATAGTGAGTTCCGGCACCTCTTTTTCTAGAAAAACAGCACTGCATGTTACCCATTACACCTCCTCTTCTCAGTCTTCTTCATCTGACCACTCATCAATGTCCCATCACCGCTCGCTGGGCTCTGAGGCTTCTTCCTTTGGTGATTCCTCAGCTGGTTCTTCCCAGCATTCCTCTGCATCCAACCAGTCCATGATACCAGGTCAGAACACTGGCCTTGTTTATCCAAGGGGTAGCTAACATACTGACTTCCAGGGGTTGGTGCATTACCTTTATTATTATTATTTTTAAATATTTATTGGGTTTATATCAAATGAAGATGCAAATCTCATTCATCAAAATATATACAAATGTTCTCCCTCTCCTCCTTTGGACTTCTCTCAACTCCCCCTTTACTGAGTTATTTGGTTTTGTTTATTGTGTCCTGCTTTGTATCAAAGTAAATTCCTTTATCGTTCTCTAGAATGTCTGTTACTATAATAAAGTTGTGAACGCTTATTCAAACCCTGCCATAGGTGTTGCTGCATTACCAATGCCATGGGTAAAAGTTAAAAGACTCCTGGACGGTTAAGTCCAATCAAAGGCGACTATGGGGTTGTGGTGCTCATCTCGCTTTCAGGCCGAGGGACCTGGCGTTTGTCCACAGACAACTTTCCGGGTCATGTGGCCAGTAGGACTAAACTGCTTCTGGACAATGGAACACCATGACGGAAACCAGAGCACACGGAAATGCTGTTTACCTTCCCGCCACCTACTTATCCACCTGCACTGGCAAGCTTTCGAACTGCTAGGTTGGCAGAAGCTGGGACAGAGCAACAGGAGCTCACTCCGTCGCAGGGATTCAAACCGCCAACCTTGTACCCTGGAGGTGGAATAAATGGTAATGTGTACACAGCCTTAGTCTGACTGGGTATAAGACAGCTTCTTATGTTCCTGCACATTGCGTCCAACTCCTTAGGGAATGCCGAATAAAAATGTAATAAATAAAAGAAAGATAAAAGTCATACAACCCTGTCTGCCGTCTTTAAAGTGTGTAAGACTGTAAGTCATTGTAGGGGGGTTGAACGAAATGACCCCTGGGTTCCTTTCAACTCTACAGTGCTATGATTCTATAAGTAATTAAAAAGAAGTAGTAGAGAAAAGAAGGGACCCAGGTGGTGCTGTGGTTAAACCACTGAGCCTAGGGCTTGCTGATCAGAAGGTCGGCGGTTCGAATCCCTGTGACGGGGTGAGCTCCCGTTGCTTGGTCCCAGCTCCTGCCAACCTAGCAGTTCGAAAGCACGTCAAAATGCAAGTAGATAAATAGGAACCGCTACAGCGGGAAGGTAAACGGTGTTTCCATGTGCTGCTCTGGTTTGCCAGAAGTGGCTTTGTCATGCTGGCCACATGACCTGGAAGCTATACGCCGTCTCCCTCGGCCAATAATGCAAGATGAGCGCGCAACCCCAGAGTCGGTCACGACTGGACCTAATGGTCAGGGGTCCCTTTACCTTTAGTAGAGAAAAGAAATAGGTAAAACCAAGAAATTGAAGGAGAAAGTTTCGTGAGGCAGTGCAAAGAAATAAGAGCACTAACTCTCATTGGGGCAGGACTTCATGGGAGAATGCAGGAAAAACAGAGAGAAGTTGGGGTTTTAAAAACTCTCATATAAGATTAAAGTAACTTTACTGAGAGAGGAAAAAGAAAACTCTGTTCCTTTAGACACTGGCTTGTAATATGAAAAGGTTTCTGCCAGCAGCTCCTCCCTCCCCCCAGTTGGAATTCATAAACCTCTGAGAATAATATGGCATTAAAACTAAACATCAATAAGTCCACAGTACAAATGACAACCAGCATCACCTAATTAAACTGGTTTCAGCCAGAAAGAGGCAGGAGGTAGACGTCCAATTTCTTACTTAAGGTCGACTTTTGCAATATTGTTGCACAATAATAGTCTTTATTCCCGATAAATGTCAAGGCCCAGCCAAGGCACTGTGGGAAAAGTTAACACAAGAATTACAGGCTTTCTGGGGGAAGGAGAATCAGCTGAATGGCTAGCTGAACATTGCTACTTTCTTTTTAATTAAGAGCCTGTTGTGTCATAGCTCAGTGCACTGCATTATGGGAGACATGACCAGAAACCAAATTTCCTCAACTGGTCTCCCAAATAAGAGCCAGCACAGAAATTCTCTTTCTGAAAAAGTACTGTACCTCAAATAGTAGCAAACTATTTTGTTTTTATTTATGAAAATGCTTTATATGTTTTTAGTATGGGTCTCATTAATCCATTCAGTCAATTTTTATTGTATACAGCCAAATGCCTTTACAATGGACGACAGAGAATAAAAGGGAAACTTTTATCTAAGATCATACAACGTAACCTGTAGCGGTTTACAACCTAAAAGAAATTCGCAACGTTAAAATTTAAGATTGGAGTGCATTCACATAGCTGGAATGGAGCTTCTTGACTACCAGTGCAAATTTGGCTACCTGGTGTGTAATGTTTGGATGTTTATCTGCTGGAGTTCAGCTGGCACTTCCTGTGCAGATCAACCTGGAAGCCAATTAAGAATTGGCGATACAAATTTTCCTCTGAGTGTTGTATACAGGGGGCAAATCAGCAGATAGTGTGCATCATATATACATTTGGAATCCATATGGGGAATTCCCCGATATCTCCCTTCCAAATATGCTGAGGGCATCTGTTGGAATCTTCGTTTTACAAAGGCCCCACATATTTGTGGGAAGGTCAGAGTCTGAAGGTAAAGGGGCCTTGAGTGATTGGTCTTAAATTTTGGGGATACCAAGTAGAGTAAGGGGAGGCTCTGTCTTGGTTGGCACCCTGATCAAAAATCCAATTTTCTAAGGTCACGTGGGCTAAGGGCTAAGTAGTTCTCCATTTGAAGGTTATAAGCCCTAAACTTAACTTGGCACTTTTGTGCCCGGCCCCCTGTCCTAAGTTGCTCTAACCAGCAGAGCTTAGTAAAAGTATGATCTCCGAAGGCATTTAGCCTGTGCCAGTGTCTCAGATAGGCTAGATCAGGGATGTCCACCAGTCAACCGTGATTGACAGGTTAATGCCCGAGTGACAGTGGTAGATCGCGTGCTCATTTTCCTCCGTGGGGGAAAAAGAGTATATGCACACATGCCGTCCTGACCTGGCGAGAGTCAGCCGGCGCCCGGCCACCGGCGCCCTGTTACGCGGGCGATTTGGAAGCCCCTGCCGGCAGGCTGTGGCAAGTTAACTCTAGCAGGAGGCTTCGTGGAGCCCCAGCTGTGCTGGTCTACCCATGCGATCGGGTGGCGTTCCTGGTTCTTGTTCTCTGCTTTCTCGTGACGGTGCGAGCAAAGAGGAGCACATAGCGGGAGTGTTCTCAGGGCCAAATGCCCACCTAAGCGCCGTATGACCCGTGTCAGAGGCAAGAGTGGTGGAGTTCTGAATTATTATTTTTTAGCGATTTACGGCAGAGTAAGTACTGCCCCCCCAAAGCTTTACATATTTGGCCCGCCCCCCTAAAAAACTTTGGATCCCCCCCAATGGGTAGATCACTGCCAGTTTTTTTATTCCGGGAGTAGACTGCAGTCTCTTGGGAGTTGGACGTCCCTGGGCTAAATTAATTCTGGCTGCCAGCGAGGGAAGGCCCATCCCATTTTGTTGCCTTTGTTGTGTTGGAGGGTCTGAGATTCAAACACCAGCAGTGGGAGCCCATTGAAATCAGAGTAAGTGGTAATGTGTGGGCACAGCCATAGGGAGTTGCTTCTTCGAAGGTAAGGCTGGGGAAAAACTCTTGCCTAAAACCCTGGAGAGACACTTCCAGTCAGTGTAGGTAGTATTGAGCCAGACTCCTGTGCTCCAGGTCATTTGCCACACCATTAGATTGTCAAAAGAACGAATGGAAATACTAGGAAATGTTGCTGCTTCTCCCACCCCACCCCTGGGCCCGAGGAACATGGCAGAATTGTAAAGAGGATTAAGACCTTTGTTTGTTTTCGCAGACCCTTGTGTTGAATTGATGAGGATACGGTATAAAGTTAACTTTATGGGAATGGAATTAAGTGCCATACATCGCCGTTCATCTGAAGGGTTCGGCGGGCGTCCAAGGCAGGCAGATAAACAGAAAATTAGACAAACACGAATGGTGTTTGCACAGGATTACACCAACATGCCGGGTAAACAATGAATTTGAACATCAAGGAGTTGTGGATGACAGATTGAGTGAGATACCGCTGCAAAGGCTGGAACATAGGGCCATCTTGTTTTCTTTTTAAATTTAAAAAATCTCTTTTATATCCCACCTTTCTCCCTCAACCCCTCTTCATTTGATCGCCACAACAACCCCCTGAGGTTGATTAGGCTGAGAGAGACTGGCCCAAGGTCACACGGTTGAGTGGGGGATTTGAACCCTGGTCTCCCAGGATTGAGACTGAATTCTTATGCATATAGGGTTGCCATGTGTCCTCTTTTTTCCAGGACACGTCCTCTTTTTCAGGGGTAGAATTTCTGTCTGGGTGGATTTTTTAGATTTGCCAAAGTGTCTCTGGCTATACTTTCTGGATGAGACATAAACATAGCTGGTGGTTGAAGACTTGCTTTCCTCTTCTATGAGTTGTCATAGTGTCCTCTCTTTTGCTCTTCAAAATATGGCAATCCTAATCTGCGAACCCAGACCCAGAGGAGATCAGGGGCACCTGGTGAGCAGAGCAATTTCTGTGCGTATTCCCATAATCTACATAGCACCTATCCCTAAAAAGGATACGGTCCTGCAATACGTCGGCTTATTTCATCTCAATGATTCATACACTGCTTGATAGTGGAGACTCTCAGCAGTGTGCAATAGAGCTACAAAAGATGCAATAAAAAATAAAACATTTTTTTTTTTTACCTCTGCTGAAATAGAAAGGTCTTTACTGGGCGCTGAACATTGAAGAGGCAGGGGAGCCCTGCCTGATCTCAGTTGGGAGGCATCCCCACAGAACTGGATTCACAATACATTGGTACCTTGAGAGCCAGTGTGGTGTAGTGGTTAAGAGCGGTAGACTCGTAATCTGGGGAACCGGGTTCGCGTCTCCGCTCCTCCACACGCAGCTGCTAGGTGACCTTGGGCTAGTCACACTTCTCTGAAGTCTCTCAGCCCCACCCACCTCACAGGGTGTCTGTTGTGGGGGAGGAGGGGAAAGGAGATTGTTAGCCGCTTTGAGACTCCTTCGGGTAGTGATAAAGCGGGATATCAAATCCAAACTACTACTCTCGAACGGCTTGGCTCCCAAACAAATCGGCTCCCAAACGCTGCAAAACCGGAAGTGAGTGTTCTGGTTTGCGGACATTTTTCAGAAGGCAAACGTCTGGCGTGGCTTCCGATTGAGTGCAGGAAGCTCCTGCAGCCAATCAGAAGCCGTGACTTGGTTTTCGAATGGTTCTGGGAGCCGAACGGACTCCCGGAACGGATTAAGTTCGACAACCAGGGTGCCAATGTACTGAACCCACAGCTCTTGGTAGATACAAGATATGCACCTGAGCCAAGCAAGGGACAACTAACAGTGGCCTCGCTCAAATCTTTTGCTGCATCCCCCAAACCTCCATCATCTGGGAAGCAAAACAGATCGCCGTGACGGACAGCCTGTGACAAGGAAGCAAAGGACCGCAAATATAATGCAGGCAGCAAGTGAGACGTTAACAAGGCATGCCACTGATCTTTCCTGAATACACCTTCCTATCTTGGGGTATCCAATTATTATTACAGAGGAACTGTTGTTTTGTTTTCTGGACAGTAAGAGATGATTCTTTCTCTCATTTTGTTTTAATCGTTATTTGTCTATGATCCATAGCAAAGCCATATACCGAGGAGTCTCTCCTCAGAACTAATCAGGGCCCCAAACATCTTGCCACTGCCTGTTTCCGCTCAGCCCATACAGGAACGCACATTACTCAGTTTCACTATGATTGATTGCTGGCAGATGAATGTCTCCGCTGACTCTCTGGAAAAGTAGTGAGATGCATGTCTCCTGGAATGAATGAGAAATCAACCCAAATGATGTCCCATTGGTTCAATTTTCATTTATTGCCCCCCCCCCAAATGCCATGAATAATGAATGTGTTTGTTGTTTTGTTCCAAAACCAACAAAAGCGAATTTCAATAGGGACAAATGTAAGCTTCTACACTTAGGGAGGAATATTAATCAGGTGCATAAATATCGGATGGGGGACACCTGGCTTGACATCAGCACATGCGAAAAGGATGCAGAACAGAAGCTTAACATGCGCGAACAGTGTGTGATGTTGCAGCAGCAAAGCACTCAAATTCAAAACAAAAAACCCCGAATGTGGTTCTAGGCTGCATCAAGAGAAGTATATTGTCCAGATCAAGGGAAGTAATAGTGCTTGCTCTATTCTGCCTTACCACATGTGGGATATTGTGTCCAGTTCTGGGCACCACCGTTTAAGAAGGATATTGGCAAGCTGGAATGTGTGCAGAGGAGGCTGATGATGATGATGATGATGACGACAACAACAACAACGGCAGTAGAAGAAGTTGGCTCCCATAAGAGGTAGTGACAGCGGCCAACTTTGGATGGCTTTAAAAGGGGATTAGACAAATTCGCAGAGGTTAAGGTGGTGCTGTGGTCTAAACCACAGAGCCTAGGGCTTGCTGATCAGAAGGTTGGCGGTTCAAATACCTGTGACAGGGTGAACTCCCGTTGCTCAGTCCCAGCTCCTGCCAACTTAGCAGTTCGAAAGCACGTAAAGTGCAAGCAGATAAATAGGTACCGCTCCAGCGGGAAGGTAAACAGCGTTTCCGTGTGCTGCTCTGGTTCGCTAGAAGCGGCTTAGTCATGCTGGCCACATGACCTGGAAGCTGTCTGCGGACAAACGCCGGCTCCCTCGACCTATAGAGCGAGATGAGCGCCGCAACCCCAGAGTCGTCCACGACTGGACTTAACGGTCAGGGGTACCTTTATCTTTACCTTTACCTTTAACATGGTGAGTATGCTCTACGTCAGACTGCATGGAATCACAGGTGGAAAGATTACTGTTATACTCAGATTCTACGTGTGGCTTCCCACGAGCATCCATTTGGCCACTTTAAGAACCAGTAGTGCTCTTCTTGAGTTCTTAAACAGCACGCTATGCTGGTTTGGGGGCTAACACGAGTTGTAATCTAAAACCTCTGGAGGGCACCAGGTTGGAGAAGCCTGTTCTGCTGATAGACCCTCCTTCTCCCCAGGCACCCTTACAAAGGGACGTCTTCCCAAAAGCGGATAAGGCTTGCGCAACCTCTGCTTTCATTAGACCAAAGAGTTGCATCTGATTAGGATCCGAGGCCAATGAAGGGGAAATACAGCACTGGAAGAAAAGGAAAGGAAGGGGAAGGATGGCCAGGGCAGCAGAGCCCACCTTAGACGTGGGTCAATTGCGGCGGCGTAGCTCACCGCTTCAGTGGAAATGCTTTTCAGTTCAGTTCAAGGGAGATTCAGATAAACCGGCCTCTAAAGATCGGGATGCGGTATGTTTTTTTGACACTTTGATGTGTTTATTTGGGAGCTGACCTGCGCGCGGCACCCCTCTGCTCCTCTCGTCTGCCTCCTGGATAACTCAAGCTGAAGGAGAAGGGAGGGGAGGGGGCAGCCTGCTTTAGACAGTGACACAACACTGACTCCTAGTGGGGGCTTTCCCTTATCGTCCCATCAATTAAGACACACACACACACACACACACACACACACACGACAGAGCATCATTTTTTAGTAAGGAAAAAGATTTGCTCACTAAAGCGGTGAAGAAAACTGACCAGCGTTGCCACTATTCGTTACTATTAGAATTTGTAAATTACGACAAAAGGTGAAATAAATTACATGCCAACAGAATGAAATAAGGAAAAAGGCCCGCACCAAAATAATACGTGGCGTAAGATCCAGCAGGAAAAGACAAAAGAGTTACACTGTTTTCCATGGAAGCAGGCATTTCCCCGAGGAGTTCACACACAGAGTCCCCAAATGAAAAGAATAATAATAGTGAAATAATGTTTCCCTTTCTCCCCAATTAACAGTACTGTAATCCGATTTATATATAAAGAGCCTATGTACTTTCACATGACCCACACTTTGACATAAACAGGAGGGAACCTGTGGCCATAGGCTTCTTCATTTGTAAATAAAATATTTTTTTAAAAAAAATACATTTTATTCCAATTTTCCAAATTCAACAAATTAACAAAAAACCAATCTTTTATACAAAATCTTATATTCACATCTTTTACCTTGCTCCGCCGAGCTATGACTTCCCCCCCTCCCTTCATGCGGGTTTCTTGTTAATTCCCTTTTTTGCAGTTCCTTTTTTAACATATTGGTCAATTCGTAAGGTTTATTTTAATCCTGCGAGAGTTTTTAACGATCTACAGTTTTTCTCCATATAGTCCACATATTTACTCCAGTCCTTTTGAAACCTTGTCTCCCCCTGGTCACGAATCTTGCATGTCAATCTAGCAAGTTCAGCATAGTCCATCATTTTTGTCTGCCACTCCACAATTGTAGGTAATTCCTGTAATTTCCATTTTTGGGCTAACAAAGTCCTAGCCGCGGTTGTTGCATACATAAACAGTGTTTGATCTTCTTTTCTAATCTCTCCTCCCATTATTCCTAACAAAAATGCTTCTGGTTTTTTTGGAAAAGTATATCTAAACATCTTTTTCAATTCGTTATATAAACTTTCCCAAAATCTTTTAACTTTTTCGCATGTCCACCACATATGATAAAATTCACCATCTTTCTCTTTACATTTCCAGCAACTTTTATCACTCATTCTATACATTTTAGCTAATTTAACTGGAGTTAAATACCATCTGTACATCATCTTATATACATTTTCTTTCAAGGCAGTACATGCTGTAAATCTTAAAGTTTGATTCCATAATTTCAACCACGCATCATATTCAATATTATGCCCCAAATCTTTTGCCCATTTAATCATCACTTCTTTTGTCAACTCATCTTTTGTATACCACTCCAACAACAAATCATACATCTTTGCCAAAAGCTTTGTTTTGTCTTCTAGCACTTCTATTTGAAATTTGGATCTTTTATCCTCAAAACCTATTTTTCTATCTTCTTTAAGCACATCATTTATTTGATGGTATTCTATCCATCCTGTTAACACTCCTTTAATGTCCTCAAAAGGTTTTAAACTCCATCCTTTTTCAGTTTTCGTCAAGATTTCCTCATACGTGGCCCGCCTCTTCTCCATATTTACTTTCTTAACTGTTAATACCTCTGCTGGTGAGACCCACCAGGGTGTTTTAGTCTCTAACAGCCTTTTATTTCTTTCCCACACCTCGTATAGAGATCTTCTTATCACATGATTCGTAAACCCGGTATGTGATTTCTTTTTGTCATAACATAAATATGCATGCCATCAAAATCTATTGTTAAAACCTTCCAAATCTAACAAGTCCGTATTCTCTAGAGTTATCCATTCTTTTATCCAACAGATACAAGACGCTTCATAATAAAGTCTCAAGTCTGGCAGGGCGAATCCACCTCTTTCTTTCTTATCTACCAAAATTTTATGTTTTATTCTAGGTTTTTTCCCCTGCCAGACAAATCTTGATAAAATCTTTTGCCACTCTTGGAATTGCCTCGTACCTTTAACCACAGGTATAGTTTGAAATAGGAATAACATCTTAGGTAATACATTCATCTTTATTGTTGCGATTCTTCCTAAGAATGACATTTTCATATTAGTCCATCTTTCCAGGTCTTTCTTTATTTCCTTCCATACTTGTTCGTAGTTATCACTATAAAGATTAATATTCTTTGCTGTCATCCATATTCCCAGATATTTTACCTTTTTAGCCACGTCGAGTCCATGTTTTAACTGTAATTCCTGTTTTTCTTCTTTCGTCATATTCATTGCCATAACCTTGGTTTTTTGTCTATTTAATTTGAATCCTGCTAATTGGCCAAATTTCTCCATTACTTCTCATTTGTAAATAAAATAAAGTCATGCCATATTGTGAAAAAATTGGTGTCTTATAATCAAAATTGGTGTCTTAGCAAGCAGAGACATCACCTTGCCGACAAAGGTCCGCATAGTTAAAGCTATGGTTTTCCCAGTAGTAATGTATGGAAGTGAGAGCTGGACCATAAAGAAGGCTGATCGCCAAAGAATTGATGCTTTTGAATTATGGTGCTGGAGGAGACTCTTGAGAGTCCCATGGTCTGCAAGAAGATCAAACCTCTCCATTCTGAAGGAAATCAGCCCTGAGTGCTCACTGGAAGGACAGGTCCTGAAGCTGAAGCTGAGGCTCCAATACTTTGGCCACCTCATGAGAAGAGAAGAATCCTTGGAAAAGACCCTGATGTTGGGAAAGATTGAGGGCACAAGGAGAAGGGGACGACAGAGGACGAGATGCTTGGACAGTGTTCTCGAAGCTACAAACAGGAGTCTGACCAAACTGCAGGAGGCAGTGCAAGACAGGAGTGCCTGGCGTGCCTATGGTCCATGGGGTCACGAAGATTCGGACATGACTAAACGACTAAACAACAAACAACAAATCATAGAATCGTAGAGTTGGAAGGGACCCCCTAGGGTCATCTAGTCCAACCCCCTGTAATGAATGAATCTAAACTAAAGGATCCATGATGTTACTTTCAACTTGTGGCATATATCTTCTAGAAGAGGAGTTTGCCAGACTTGTGAATATCAGCAATCATTGCCAGTATTCTTACACCAATATAGCTATACAAAAAAAATGGCAGTAGTGCAAGGAAATTTCTCCGCTCTCTTCCACCTGTGGGAACCACATGCCTGCTCCAGAGGGTTGGGGGGGGGAACCCAGAACAAATTTAAGGGCTGCACAGGGGAGGAGATTTGGGGGGAGTCCCAATGCAGAAGCATCAAACCTCACGCTAACAGATGGATTGGCTTAGTGCTGTATTTGATGCAAACCTATGTTTCTCCCTGCAATCCTGGTGCCATCAAGACAAATGGGGTTGCATCATATTTACAAGATAATCACGCAGAAGTTATTGCAGTTATTAATTTGTTAGCTGAAGACCGCAACACCGCTGAACGAACTAATAAAAGAAAATCCACGCTTCCGGATCTTCTCAGCAAAAGTACAGCTGCAACGGAGGCCCGGCGTCATGGATGCTCACTGCAAAATGGGAGGAAAATAGCATGCATTTATTTTTGTTAAAAGAATGCCTGGAGGATATTATAGAATAACTTGACAAAAACAAAGAAAGCGAAAGTATGTTCAAAGCCATCCATCCCCTCCTCCTCCTAGTGCTCAGGATTGCAAGTATTTTCACAGTAGGAAATGAATATATTGGTAACTTTCCTTTGAGAAACTGTGGGGAAGCTGTTGGTGATTCAGAGAATGTCACAGAAGTTTCCTATTTCATATACAAAGCTAGAAGGAAAAAAACACACACCCAGAAATGTAGGTTTCTATGATTTATAGACAAATAAGCAGCCCGCAGATGGGAGTCGCCTCCAAGGCAGGGGCAATGCTCATTCAGAGCCCCGCTTAATAGTAATAAACTGGGATTGATAGTGTGCCTTTCATCCCATCAAAGATCCTGAATCATTTCAGAAAGCCAGGCAACTGCTAGGTAGGAAAATGCCTCATTCACCAAGACTGGAGACAGACAATAGTCAGCTCCCCACCCCCAGGAGAGGTGAAGTTGGGAAGAAACAACAGCCATTGTCCCTGCTGTGTTCACCAAAACATTGCAGGTTTTCACTGCATTTCACAAACATGTTTGGACAGAGACAAAATCAACGAAGGGGCGTAATTGCGAGGAAGGCGAAGGAAGCCTTCGTCTCTGGCATGCCAAGGTCCGACTGCAAGGCGAGCCAGTCAGACTGGAATTCAGATTGTGGCGATTGCATTCTCAGCACCCAGTGATGCTCAGCTTGGCAGAGGATAAAGGCAGGGCATACAGCATTTCTTTGATGAAAATAGGGACGTCCCATTCCACAGTAATAGTTTTACTCTTTATACCCCACCCACCTGACAGGGTTCCCCCTGCCACTCTGGGCAGCTTCTAACATATATAAAAACATAATAAAATTATTCAGGGCTGCCTTCAGAAGGCTTCTAAAGATTGTATAGTTACTTATCTCCTTGGCTTGGGAATTGCATAACTCCATGGCCCCCGACATTTCTTTGATGAAAATAAGGATATCCCATGGAAAAGCAGGATATTCTGGGATCAAATAAGAAACTAGGATGGCTTCTGTAAATCTGGGACTGTCCCTGGAAAATAGAGACACTTGGAGGGTCTGTGAAGGTGATTGGTGCCCACTGGGCCTGGTAGGTTGAAATGGAGGGGATATGGGGCTTGAGAGTAATTTCTTGTTCCAATTTTATGGTTTCAGTTCCCTTAAAAAAAAAAGTTCTCTCCGCTTCTGTATAGGAGAGCCTCTGGGAATCATTTATTTGCAGACAAGCAAAGAGAGGGTTTATCGGGTAGCAGAAATACAGCCTGGTTTTGTTGCTGTTATTTCCCAGCTTTTGTTTTGAGAGATTAACCTGTACAAGAAAAGCACTTTAACAGAACATAACTGTTTTACGAACACAGCCCAAGGAGATCTCTATGCAGTATTTATATGTTTTCCTCAATTACCAAAGTGTGAGAGTTCTGATGATTCAGCAGGTAAGAGCGTGAAGATTGTCTGCCACTAACTCCTTGCTCCATTAAGATCCGGGCAGGGGAACCCAAATCTATACTTAGAGCTCAGCCTTGTATTCCCTGTTGACTGTTCTTTTTTCAGCACAGTAGAAAGGAGAATGTTATCTGCCGCAGGGCTGAAATGCAGACGGGCTAATGAAGCAGAGCCAAAGGGAATGGGAGTGCTTTGTGGCCCCCGAAACAGCAGGGCCTCCTCTCAATGCTGGAGACCCATCTATTCCATTCAACAACAAAAACAAAGTTCTAGTTTCTGCACCAAGGAGATCCAAATGCTACATATGGCATACGTTATGCAGACAAAGAATATCTGCATATCAAGGCATTTGCATTAGCCGGCTTGCACGAGCAGGAAGTGGATTCATAAGGAATAGCTGTTCTAGGTCACACAAAACAGAGAAGGTTCAAGTAAGACTACAACAACTTGACTCTGTGAACAAAGTAATGATCAAATCGGCTGTTTCTTAAGGCAAACTACAAGGGGCAGGTTTCCATGGGTCAGGGAAATAATGACAATTCAGTGGCCAGTTGCTTCCCCTGACAGTGTACAGTTTGAGCCATGTGAAGCAGGGGCGTACCCAGGATCAAAACTGGGGGGGGG
The DNA here is from genome assembly GCF_963506605.1 of Zootoca vivipara. Lineage (NCBI taxonomy): Eukaryota > Metazoa > Chordata > Lepidosauria > Squamata > Lacertidae > Zootoca > Zootoca vivipara. The sequence continues at coordinate 8,654,819 of NC_083283.1, forward strand.
CATGGTCATTCAGGGGAGGGGCCAAGGCACAGGAGGGGAGGGGGCACGAAGTGGGAACATTGGCGGGGCTACAGAGCCCAGGTGAAACTGACTCTGGGAAGAAGTCTCATCCTGGGCGCCGCCCCGGGGGAGAGCGCGCATGTGCGGCAGTTTCTGTTCCTGAATGCCTCGGGCGTGCGGAGCCGCGGCGGGGCTGGGGAGGAGATAAGCTTGGCGAGGTGGAGCATGGATGGGTGGAGGAGGAAGCAGCGGCAGCAGCAGAAGCAGCAGCGAGAGCCGTGCGCACTGGGCCCGTGAAGATGATCCGGGATTTCGAGGTCATCATGGCCAAAGAGCTGAGCCCAAGGGAGAGGAGCAGCTTTGCCAAGGCTGCTGCTTGCAACTCGAGCCGCTGCCTTGCAGGATTCAGCCGGGGAGGGAGGGGGCGGGGGAGCCGCTTTGCAGGGAGCTTGCTGGACTCGCTGGGGCGCCCGCTAGAGGCCAGGCACCCTGGTAACCCCAAAGGAAAGGATGGCTCTGTGACGCGTCTCCAGCTCAGCTGCAGTGCTTCCAAGAGCTCTTCAAGGGCTTCGTCAACTCCGTGGCCACCGTGAAGCAGGGCGATTTTTTTTTAAAAAAATTGCTTCTGGGGGGGCAGCTGCCCCCCTGCCCCTCATTGGGTACGCCCATGATGTGAAGTCACACAAAGACGCACCTATACACAATGCCCACCTTCATGGTTCCTGGATATACGGTAGATACAGCTAGCATTGTTGAGATCCCAACTGCAGAGAAGTAGCAACCAATTGTCAGGGTTTAATCAGGCCTCCTTTTTCCTGATCCTTCTCCCAGGAGGACAAAAGCAATTTTTGGCCAGCAAAAAAACATGCCTTCTTATTGATCAGGTTAATAAGCTATGTAGAAATGGCCAGGGCTCAACGGCAGAATGTCTGCATCACATGCAAAAGGTCTTACATTCTTGTGTTCTCAGGGTCAGTCCCTGGCCTCTCCCAGTAAGGCTGGAAGATACCTTGTTTTGAAACTCTGGAGAGCCTCTGCCAATCAGTGTAGTCAATACTGAGCAGGTTGGACCAAAAGTCTGACTCAGTATAAAGTGGCTTCCTAAACTAGCCTAATCCAGAAGCTTTCATACGGGTCAGGGATTATCAAATAGTCTGTTGCAGCCTGTTGGTGCAAGGGATCTTTGCTGGCTATTTGTCCTTGGTGTCTGGAGCTGGCCCAGCCATTAGGCAGTGTGAGGCCACAGCCTCAGGTGGCAGAAGTCCCCGAGGCAACGCTTTGCGTGTGCCCTGCCTGCCCTGCCACCTTTACCAGTGGTGTACAAGTGCCACGACAACCAGCACTGGTTTTGGGCAAGATTGTATTAATTTGTGATGACATCTTGCAGTGCGTGTGAAATCTCATGCGATTTGGGGCAAGATCTCACCCAAAATTGGTGCGTCTTTGCCTGATATCAGCCCTGCTCCAGTGGTGGATGTGGCAGGATGCACAGCAGCTGCAGAGTGGGTAGTGCAGCTGTTGGAGACAGCAGGTATGCTGGCAGCAGTGGCACCGTGCCAGGCTTCGAGGAATCGGATCCCTCCCCCGGCGGCAGTGGATAGGCAGATCAAGCGAAATCAGCATTCTTACCAGTTAGTTTCTTTGATAATCACAGCGAGAGACAAAGGAATGCATGTATCTTCTAGAAATGGCTTTGTTCCCAGTACAAGCTCACTCCCTCTGTCCCCATTAATCTACGTCACTCCTATGTCAGGTAATCTGAGCTTGTTGCCTCTGCGTTCTCTGTTCTAACACTCTCGGAGCCCCTCTAGTCTTAGGCGAAGGGTGTGTGTGTCAGGAATGCTGTCCAAGGACACGGAATCTGCCAGCTGTCTCTCTCCTGGTGTTTCCTCTTCTAGCTGTTCCTCACCCAGTATTTCCCAGCTTTTCCCCTCTGGACTATGCCCCTCTGCAAACCGCTGTTCTAAATCAATGCTGTCCTCCTGCCCTTGGGAAGGTTCAGGAGAAGGGTGGGGGAGGCTCCCACCATTCCGCCTCAGTTCAGCTCCTCACACACCAGCAAGGTTTAATATTTGCAAGGTTTAATGAAATCCTCTTCCTTTGGTCAAGGCCAACATTTCATCTCACTCTCCCCAAAAGGAGCATCACACCTCCATTGGAGCAGAAATCACAGATGGGCTGAATGCTCTCTCTATCTCGCACACACAACACTTAGAAGAGTGCAGAAGACATGATTAAGCACTGCATTCTAGCCAATAATGCATGCTGACAATTCATAGAAGGAAATGAAGGTATCACTTTAAGCTTGTTTACTCGGTTCAGGATGGAACCTGGGCGTTTTTTTGGGGGGAGGGGAGATGTCTCTAAAACAAAATGCAGAGAGTTAAGACATGTAGGGGCAGAAGGGTGAAAGGATTTGTGTGTGGTGCTGTGTGGGAGGTGTTATGAAGAAGGGATCTCTCTCTGTGTGTCTGTCTCTTTGTTTCCCCTTACCCAAACCAGAACGCACATTTGCTTCCATAAAACGGCACCGGGGGAGTTGCTAGCAAGTGCTGCTCGCCCAGGAATACATGAGAAACCGCTGTTAAAAATATTGTGAAAAGTTATATGAATCCCTGATGGTTGCTCCCGGACTTGATCAAGAGTGAGGCAATCGCTCCTTTCGTCATAAAAGTGCCGTGATAGTAGGGAAAGGCTGTAAAAGTAATAAAGGGATGGTGAGAGGGAGGTGTGCTTCCGAGGCTTCTGCTCTTCTTTTTCAAAGTTGGCGATGGAGTGGAGTCCTTTGTAAAGTCTTTCTGATCAGGAGGGCGGAAGGGGACTAGCTCTGGGGAGTGGTGTGAAAGAAGTCAACTAGCACGACAAGAAAGATCGAAAAAAATCTCACTGCAGCCTCACTTCTGTAAGGGGCTTCTCCAGAGAAGTTTTGGGGTCTCCTGCCCCTTTGACCTAAAAAACTCCCAACACTTTTTAAAAAAACAATACTTTGTGTTATGCACAATTAAGTCATAATAGTGTAAGAAAAGCCTTCTGGATTAGGCCAGTGGCCCCTTAAGTTCAGCATCCTGTTCTCACAGTGGCCAACCAGATGCTTGTTGGAAACTCGCAAGCAGGATTCTTATTCAGAGCGGGCCATAGCTGCCAAGTTATCCCTTTTTTTAAGGGATTTTCCCTTATGCTGAATAGGCTTCCTCACAAGAAAAGGGAAAACTTGGCAGCTATGGAGCGGGCCATTGCAATTAATACACATAAATTAGTCATGCCCATCAACTTCATTGGGTCTACTCTGCATAAGACGTAGCACAGGACCTTTGCTTACAGGGTGACTTTCCCTCTGAAAGGTGGCCTAAACTTGCATCAATGCACATCAATGCACATATTGAGTTATCATGCAAATCTGTGCCATGGTCCTGTGCCCCAAATCACTTAAGGAACTAGTGCCTGGGCTTCACCATGGCATTCCGGGTCAAGGAACACAGACATGGAGGAGGAGCCCAGTGTTAAAAAGATTTGGAAACAGATAGCAAGAAGATGCTGCCATCTCATATTCTCCTTCAGGTTAACAGCACCATCTTAGCCTAAAGTTACAGCTGCCCATTAAGGATCAGACTGCAAATGAAGTCTTCTTGATCCAGTGGACCCTGGAGATTCTCCAGCTTAGTGATCGTAGAATCATAGAATCTGGAGATTCTCCAGCTTAGTGATCATAGAATCTTAGAGCTGGAAGGGACTCAAGGATCATTTAGTCCAACCCCCTGCAATGCAGCAATCTCAGCTAAAATCTCATTACTGGTCTAGTTATGCTGCACTGGTGTTGGACCACGGTTGTAACAGAGGGATGGGAAATCAAATGCTGCTGAGCTACAGCTCCCATCACTCTTGACCACTGACCAGGCTGGTGGGGTCGGCAGGTTTTGGAGTCCAACAACATATGGAGCATAGCTGCCAAGTTTTCCCTTTTCTCACGAGGAAGCCTATTCAGCATAAGGGAAAATCCCTTTAAAAAAGGGATAACTTGGCAGCTATGATATGGAGGTCACTGGTTTACTGTCCCTGCTGTAATGGAAATGTGCTTGTGAAGACCCAGCTTCTGGACCTTTCTACATAGCTTAGCTTTCAGAAGAGAGAAGGGCTACTCATTTGTTGAACAGGCATTGTCAGGAGTATGGGCAGGAGTCAGGCTCTGGGGCCTGTAGTGCTTTGCAGGACTGGGGCCTGCCTCAGCTTGTGCTGGAGAAGCAGGGAGTGGCCACTCAGGTGAGGACTCAGCTTGTGCTGGAAAGGCAAGGAGTGGCCACTCAGGTGAGGCCACTTGATACCTCACTGCACCTGGTGGCAGGAGCTGGGAGGGATAAAAGCTCAGCATTTCCCTTCAGCTCTTTGCCACAGCAACGCTATCCCTGCCTGGTTGCATCTGGCCTCTTGCTCCCTGGACCCTTGCCTTGCCGACGCCTTGATCCTCGACCCTTGGAGCTTTGCCTTGCCGACGCCTTGCTCCTTGACTCCCAGACCTTTACTTCTGCCTTCCTCCTTGACCCTGCGACTGCCTGCTGCTGGACCCTCATCCCTGCACCTGTTCCTGTTTCTACACCACCATCTTGCCTCTGGTCCTGACGTCCTCAGCCAGGGCTTCAACCGCCCGCCGACCGGACCATGACAGGCGTCCTCTTTATGTACGAGGCATTGAGGATGTCCGCATCCAAACATCTACCTCAGAAGACAGAATATCTTCTAATTCTTCTAATGTTTCTATGACCTGAAACCCCAGCCAATGGTTGGGGAGTTTCTTATTCATAGGGAACAAGCCATTTTTTGACCTTTCTTAAATAAAACATCTTATCAACGACTTGCAGTATGTGGGTGACATGTCAGCATGTTGGGGAGTAGAACTTACATTAAGTGGATGGATTTAGATTTAGATTAGCAGAGTTTCTATAGGAAATGGAGAGGAACCAGCATCTCCCCTCTTCATTTAGCCCTGGTTGCCATATGTCCTCTTTTTCCAGGACATGTCCTCTTTTTCATGGGCAGAGTCGTCATAGCGATTCATAGTTAAAAGTCAAAGTCGGCAAATGTGTCCTCTCCCCCCCCCTCTTCAAAATATGGCAGCCCTAGCTTCAGCATCACGATTAATCCAAAACTGCAGCTGTCCCTTCCTCATTCTGCAGGCTATATTTGATCAATTTTGAGTTAAAGGGGAACAATAAGGTATGCAACCCTCCAGAAGACGTTTTATAAAAAAATAATTGTTATCTTAAATTCATTCATTTGGAATATATAAGACCCCGTAGGCCAAGGTAGCAAAGAACAAGTGTTAGATAATATATGGCTTTGGAAAAGGAGTTGTTTAGTCTCTGTGATTAATGAGAATGGCGATAGCTCTCTGGAGATGCATAAAAAGCCATTAATGACTGGTTCATTTATAAGTGATGAAGATCTCTCAAGATCAAAGTACTTCAAAAGTACAATAAATGGGAGGCTTTGAACTATGCAGAAATTCTGGACAGTGTTGGGTTCTAATTGTCACCTAATTACTGGGATTTCTGATAGGTTAGATTCACTATGGGGAATATGGGGCAGTGGGGTTATTGTTTGGCTCAAATGTCTTCACCTTGTTTCCTTATGCCAATGGGATCACCAGTTTGAAACTTAAAGGTGGCAGATGCTTCTTGGAAGAGCTTTGCGTTAAGGAGTCATCCTGAAATTTGCAAAGCCTGAGAGTCTAGATATGGGAGGTGTCATGGTTGAGGGATCTCGACATAATGGACAACACTGCCAAGAAGGAGGTTCATGCTTTCACCCCAAAGAAGACACGGCATGGTCACCATCCTCTGACTCAGAGTATGAATCCCCTGCAATATTTCTGCTTCTTGAGTCCCACAGAGCCCCTACAAAACAAAGCAAATAAATAAATAAATAAACCCAAGCACTCTTACCTCCTGTGATTTGCAGCAGCTAGTATTCATTACTGCTTCTGACAGTGGAAGCATATTCAGAGCCATCACGACTTGTAGCCACTCCTTTATCCTCCAGGAATTTCTTTCTGGCCGTATGAGCTGTTCGACAGTGGAACAGACTCTTTACTTTGAGGTTTTTAAGCAGAGGTTGGATGGCCACCTATCATGTATGATTTAGTTGAGATTCCTGTGTCTCAGGGGGTTAGACTAGAGGACCACTGCGATTCCTCCCAATTCTGCGTTTCTATGATACATCCATGTTGATGGCCACCACTGTCTCTTATGGGTGAGAGTGCCATGGTCTAGCATGAAGATGTAATTTGAGGACAGCTATCATTCCCCTCCCCCCCTTTAGCTGACCTTTCCCAGGTTAAAAAGACCTAGCTCTTTCAATGGCCTCCTACAGGACTCAGTTTCCAGATTCCTCACCAGTCTCATTGCCTTCCTCCAGATGTGCTCCCGTTTGTCAATGTCTTTCTTAAAACGTAGTGCTCAGAACCAGAGACAAGACTCCTGGCTTCCCATTTGCTCTCTGTTGGACTGCTGCATTTGCTTAGTGGACAATCTCCAGCGATCTCTGTTCAGCTCGTCTCCCCATTCCGAAAGAAATCAGGAGCCTTCTGAACACCTGTGAACTCCCTTCACAACGCTCCTCATCAGATATCCCAGCACACCAACAAATCCACTCACCCTTAAAATCCCACAAACCCAATTTAAAGCGCTGATGAATAAATAGCATTCATAATCGTTATACAATATCTCTCTGATTTCAGACCCCATTACCATATTTTAATAGGGAGCAAAGCCTGATCAAACAAATCAAGCAAATAAGAGTATTGTTTGATATTGACCATAAGGAGGTGGGGAGACAAACCCGCATGGATTAATGTCTTAGAAAACATCTGGCAGGCTGTTAAAAGTCCACTCCTGAACAAAAGGCTTCCCTTTTTTTGTTATCGGTACATTGCAGCATTCTCCGTAACAAGGGCAGCCCCCAAAGTCAGACTCATAAGACACATTTGCATCTTACACTAATAATAATAATAATAATAATAATAATAATTTATTATTCATACCCCGCCCATCTGGCTGGGTTTCCCCAGCCACTCTGGGCGGCTTACAACAGAAAAATGAAATAAAACAATTAAACATTAAAAGCCTCCCTAAACAGGGCTGCCTTCAGATGTCTTCTAAAAATCTGGTAGCTGTTTTTCTCTTTGACATCTGATGGGAGGGCGTTCCACAGTGCAGGCGCCACCACCGAGAAGGCCCTCTGCCTGGTTCCCTGCAACTTGGCTTCTCGCAACGAGGGAACCGTCAGAAGGCCCTCGGTACTGGACCTCAGTGTCTGGGCAGAACGATGGGGGTGGAGATGCTCCTTCAGGTATACTGGATCGAGGCCGTTTAGGGCTTTAAAGGTCAGCACCAACACTTTGAACTATGCTCGGAAACGTACTGGGAGCCAATGTAGATCTTTCAAGACCGGTGTTATGAAGAGTTTTACCATTTTACGAGTCCTAGCTTCTCCAAAAATATCCTGGGGACCATAGTTTGTTAAGGGTTCGGAGAGCTACACTTGGAAGAGTGGTTCAGGCATGCCATTCTAGTGGCAGAGGGGTGTCCGGCCCCCTCAATATCTGCTGGCAGGGGGCTGGGTCCCCTCGATGTTGAGGGGACAGAGGAGGCCGAGCATGGCATGATTCAGTCGCTGGCTCCTCCTGAGTGTGCGAGAGGAAGCCACACCATGCTGGGCTCTGTGCTTGGCCTCCTCCCATCGATGTGACATCATGCGCACCAGGCTCATGATGTTGCACACATGTGATGCGTGCTGGGCACATGAAGTCTCACACGTGTGATGCACGCCGAGTACACACACACGACATGCACTGCCACCCCCACCCCCAATCTTGGGCACAAAATGGTGCCCCTGGAGTGGTTTGACAGTCAATCCCTCTTCCCAGTGAACTCTGGAGCTCTGTGAGGGAAATAGGGTTCTCCTAATGACTCTCAGCACCCTTGACAAACTAGTTCCCAAGATTCCTTGGGGGGGGGTGAAGCTGTTAGAACAATATGTGTTGCTATTTGAGCAGAATACAAGATGGTTTTCCCCTGCCCAACATTCCACATTCAGAAAACAACTGGACTAGCAAAGAGACCAGGTCCCCCACCACACCTGAGGGGAAACGATGCCTTATGAGGAACGGCTTAGGGAGCTGGGTATGTTTAGCCTGGAGAAGAGAAGGTTAAGGGGTGATATGATAGCCATGTTCAAATATATAAAAGGATGTCATATAGAGGAGGGAGAAAGGTTGTTTTCTGCTGCTCCAGAGAAGCGGACACGGAGCAATGGATTCAAACTACAAGAAAGAAGATTCCACCTAAACATTAGGAAGAACTTCCTGACAGTAAGAGCTGTTCGGCAGTGGAATTTGCTGCCAAGGAGTGTGGCGGAGTCTCCTTCTTTGGAGGTCTTTAAGCAGAGGCTTGACAGCCACATGTCAAGAATGCTTTGATGGTGTTTCCTGCTTGGCAGGGGGTTGGACTGGATGGCCCTTGTGGTCTCTTCCAACTGTATGATTCTATGATTCTATGAATTATGGAGGTGTGGGACAGGCCACGTGACAAAAATTGACCAGTCTTCCAGCAGAAGGGTAGAGTCAGGGATCTGCCACTTTTGCCATCCCTTCACCTGCTTCTGCACTTTACCTATTCGTAGGGCCAACTCTGTCCACATTTGCCTCTCTCGGCATTTTTGCCCTCCTTCTGCCCTTTCAGCCTGCCAAACCAGGATATGAAACTCGGCACCTTTAACCGAGGAAAAACCAATAGTATTAAGGCTTGAGTTATTCCACACCAACTTCTGGCACTTCATGGGCAGAATAGTAATTGGCGAGGGAGCTTGGCAAAGCTTCCCTTCCTGCTGGTTTGCTGATTGGTTTTATGATTTCCCCCCTCCCCCCTTCCAACACGGAGTTCTGGTATTCTTAGGAAGTATCCTGGGCCTGCTATACCACACATGGGATTACACCCCCTCTCCTACATTAACTAACACACACACACACACACACACACACACACACACACACACACACACACACGAGCTCTAAGATACACTTAGAAATATGAGCTCTAAACCATGGATGGGGAATTTGCAGCTCTCCTGATGTTGGACTTCATCTCCCATCAGTCCTAGCCAGGGTGGTCAGTAGTCAAGGATTGTGGGAGTTGTAGTCCAACACCATCTGGAGATTCACATGTTCTTTAGCCTTACTCTAAATGCAGCTTACCTAGCAGAATCTTTTTTTCCTTCCAGAGATTGGTAAGCAACAACTCCCACCACACTTGCTAGGTCTGATGGGCATTGTAGCTCAGCAACATCTGGAGCAGGCATCCCCAAACCTCGGCCCTCCAGATGTTTTGTACTACAACCCCCATCATCCCTGACCACTGGTCCTGTTAGCTAGGGCTCATGGGAGTTGTAGACCAAAACATCTGGAGGGCCGCAGTTTGGGGATGCCTGATCTGGAGGGTCCAAAGCTTCTTGCCTCTGGCTTAGGCCTTCCATGTTATTTCCGGAAAAGATCTGAGATGTGCTAGGTTCCTGACTGATTCTGCAAGCAATTCCATGGAAGTCTAGTTTCCTGCTCAAATTCCCAATGGAGTGGAATTTGCTTCCATCCTCAGCTTCAGCTTAATTACAAAGCAAATACAGGCATTTCCAAGGCAGGCATGCTGGTCATCTGTAGTGTCAGATGTTTAGGGGATTCTTATTCCTCCTATGGATTTCTGGCCAGGTTCAGAAGTGAGGTAAGAGTGTCCTCAATACCCGTTGGGAGAAAAAAGATTGACCAGCCAAGCAAGTGGTTAAAATCTACACCCACTCTGTGCCTCAAATTAAAGTGGCCACATTAATCCTGCTTTCAGATAAGCTTACCAATGTTTTGCTTTGTTTACTGTGCTCTTGGGCCATTAGCAGGAGCACAGCAAGGAGAAACTTGACTGGTGAAGCTTCTCTCATCATGGCATTCTCATTCCAGAGATAGCTCCACCCAAAGGTAGTTTGATTCTATTCCGAGTCCTTGAAGAGCTTTAGATTGTGGTCAATGTTTGTACAAAGCCAAGTAGTGAACTTGGAAGGTTCTATGGAGGTAGAACTTGATGTAATTATTCTAGGATGAAATAAAGCGATAGAGACGAGCTGAGCTCCTCATGTGACAAGTCACCTCCTCTTTGTTTCTCTCTAAAGGGTCTAGTGGTGGTTTCATACATGAGACTTAGAGGCTTTTTTTTGTTGTGAAGCCACTTGTAATTTCAATGGAATTGCTTCAAGTATTTGCATCCCACCACAAAAAAAGGTGGCTAGAAAACAGCATAAAACACATTGGTACAAAATTAGCAGATAAAAACGGGCAACGGATCTATATTTCAACAGCACACATGAATTATGCTCTCTGGGAAGCTAAAGGGAAGGGGGAAAGCAGCTTGGTGAATGGGGAACAGGAGGGAGACGGAGAGATGAGGCACCAGAATCCAAAGGCCCCATCTCTTGTCACCACCAAGCAAGTCCTGTGAAGAAGATCTCGGTAGTCAGGCAGAACCAAGAGGTCCTTCGGTTACCCAAAATTCAGGGATGGGGAATCTTTCTCCCTCTGAGAATCACATTCCCTTCTGGCAAGCATTGCAGAGGATGTGGATGCGAGTGGTAGGCATGTGCCTTTTATAGTGAGTTGGTTTCTTACATATACATCCAGGCAAGCAGGAAGAATGACCAGAGTTCAAGGGCAAATTCCAGCCAGGCAAAAACACTGAATGAAAACTGCATTACACTTTCCTTCTGTGCTTTTGCCTGGCTGGAAGGTGAGAGGCGCGGCCTGAAGATAGGGTGGGTGACCTGGGGGTCAGAACTGAAGACCAGATAAGAAGTGGCTGGAGGGCTGCATTCGGACCTCAGACTTGAGGTTTCCCGTCCCTGTCCCAGTGCTAAAGCCTAACGGTAATGGAAAACCTGCATTGGCCAGAAGAATGGCTGATGGCAGCTGCGGTTGCTATGCTACAAGCCAGAGGGCATCCACAGTCAGTGTGGTGTGTTGGTTAGAAGCATGCTGGATTAGAACCTAGGGCCCCAGGGTTCAGATCCTTGTTCAGTCATGAAGCTCATTGGGTGACCAGTCGCTGTCTTTCTGTCAACACTGTCTCACAGGGTTGTTGTTGTGGGGAATTGCAGTCAAACATAACTAGCATGAATGCTAGTTAATGCATGAAGGGGTTGAGACCACAGAGCTGTGTTCCTAGACTCTGTTAGGTTACACCCCCTCTGCTCTGGTAAGGGAGGAAGTGAAGCATCTTCTGTTCCTTTCTCCCACTCTCTTCATGCCATGCTATCGACCAGGAAAGACATGCATGCTTGAAACTACCGGTATCTTACCATAATTTGCACCCAATAGTCTTCTGCCTGTGCTCTCCTTGCTGCTGCGTGGAACGATATATGAACCAGACCTTTGGATTCTGTAAGTAAAGTGTTTTAAACTTAACAGTGTGCGGTCTGCTCATTGCCAGCAGGGTGCAGAGAAGGACAAGAGCTGTAAACAGATTAAAAATGGGATATGAAAAGGGGTCTAACAACAACCCATATTCCAACACTATGCTGCTGTTTAACTCTATGATTTGAATCTAGTCATCCAGCGAATTCTTTCGTTAATTAACCCACACATGGGTCATATGGATCTCATTGCTGTTCCCCCTACCCCTCCTTCCTTCCCATCCCTGTTAAAATGCTCTTCTTGGCAAAGAAATGACAAACAAAAATCACAGGGCTTGCTATGGGATAGTGGTAGCCATTCCACCAAGCTGCAGAGTAGAGGGATGAAAGCAAAGCAGGGCTATTTCATTGCCTCTGCAGAGAGATTAACTGCTTTGACTATCACCTAGAGGTAGCCATTTCATCATTCTACCTGAACTAATTTCATCCCAGCTAGTCAGTATTCAGAACCAAAACATTAAAAGCCTGAGCTTGCTTTCTCTCCTCTTCCATCCCCATTCCTTTTTCCTTCTATGCCATATCTTTTAGATTGTAAGCCTGAGGCCAGGACTTGTATTCCCTGTTAAACTACTTAAGCCTCTCCGAGAGTCTGTTCGGCTAAAGAGAGGGGCAAAAATGCTATCAATCAATCAATCAATCAATCAATCACTGTTTATATCTGTTATGTACTGAGCTGAATCCTAGAACAATAGGATTCAGAATCAGCGGGAGCTACCCAATCCAACTCCAGGTGGAAGTGAATCCGCAACCTGATTGGCCTGCTGGAGCAGCCAATCAGGCGGCTGGCAGAAGTGAATCTGCTACCTGATTGGCCTGTAGGAGCAGCCAATCAGGCTGCAGGCAAAAGTCAATCCACAATATAATTGGCCCACAGGTGTAGCCCTGAAGTAGCCAATCACGCAAGGCCCATTGTGTAAATAATGTATATAAGCAGATGGTTTTGGGAAAAACCAGCCTCGGGGCGCCCCTCTGTGCCTACTGCTTCTGCTTCCTCTGCCCACCCCTCTCGCTCTGCAGGCCTCACTGCCCTGCTGTCCCCTTGGGACCCCTCTGTCCCGCTCTCCTCCCGGGTTCCTCCTGGGAATCGTCGCCGTATCTGGTCGCAGTGGCGGCGCCAACATTGCCCCCCTTCCGTTAGTACCTCGTACGACACGGGACCGGTCACCTTGGTGACTGTGGCGGGTACCCATGCTGGGCCTGCCCCAAAATTCTTTGCATACACTGGGTCCTGGGCCACAAATGTCCGGGGGTTCCTGCCTTTCCCCACCACTACCTCATCCTGAGCTCTGTCGGGGTGAAGTCGGTCCAGTCTAGTTGCAAGGCGCCGGCCCATTAGTAATTCAGCTGGGCTCCGGCCCGTCGTTGTGCTTGGGGTGCTGTGCTGTGCTAGAAGAAATGCGGCAAGGCGGTATTCCCAGTCCCCTTGTGTCATGCGGCGGAGGCTGTCCTTGGTGGTCCGCACCATGCGCTCCGCTTGGCCATTGGTGGCAGGGTGGAATGGTGCTGAGCGGATGTGGCGGATGGCGTTCTGCGCTGTGAAGGTCTGGAACTCCTCTGACGTGAATGCGGTTCCATTGTCCGAGACGAGGGTGTCAGGGAGCCCGTGGGTCGCAAACAGCTTACGTAGTACCCGGATGGCTGCCGCCGTAGAAGTGGATGGTACCAGTGCGACCTCCAGCCATTTGGTGTAGGAATCCACCACTATGAAGAATGTTTTTCCCTGGAAGGGGCCAGCGAAGTCCACGTGCAAGCGTGACCATGGATGTCGGGCGGACTCCCAGGGCTGGACTGGGGCCCTAGGGGGATCCGGGCGGGATTCTTGGCAGGTCTGGCAGTGTTGGACCCAGGCCTCTATCTCTCTGTCAATCCCCGGCCACCACACATAACTCCTGGCAAGGGCCTTCATCCTCACTACCCCTGGGTGTGTCTCGTGTAGGGCTGTGAGGACCCTTTTGCGGAGGGGCTGGGGAACAACAACCCTGATTCCCCATAACAGGCACCCCTTGTGGGCCAACAGTTCATGTTTGCAGTTTGTGTAGCCAGCGAATTCTGGCCCGGGGCTGCTGCTGGGCCATCCTCGCCACACCCAGTCCAGGACCCGGGAGATGACCCTATCTTTTGTGGAATGGTGCGCAACTTCTTGTGCCTGAATGGGTCGGTCGGGAAGCAGCTCCAGGGTCATAACCTCTTGTGCAGGCGCTGGGTCGGGGCCTGTTTCTGGTAGTGGTAGCCTGCTGAGGGCGTCTGCGTGGCCCATCGCCTTCCCAGGGCGGTGGATTAGTGCATACTGGTAGCCGGCAAGGAAAATTGACCACCTGAGGACACGTGGAGACAACACTTGGGGGGTCTGCTTCTCAGGGGCAAACAGGCCAAGCAATGGCTTGTGGTCAGTCACTATGGTAAAGGGCCGCCCGTACAAGAAATCATGGAATTTTTTTTACGCCCTTCACGATTGCCAGACCCTCCTTGTCAATCTGTGAGTAGTTTCGTTCGGCTGCAGCAAGCGTCTGGGAGAAGTATGCCACCGGCACCTCTCTTCCATCCGGGAGTTGGTGTCCCAGGACAGCGCCGATGCCATAGGGAGAGGCGTCGCATGCCAGCACCACTGGCAGCCTCTCGTCGAAGTGTGCTAAGACCGAGTTCGAGACGAGCAAGTCCTTGACTGCCTGGAATGCGGCCCTTTGTCGCTGGCCCCACACCCAAGGGGCCCTTTTATCTAGGAGTCTGTGTAGGGGCTCCGCTACCGCTGCCTTATGGGGAAGGAAGGCATGGTAAAAGTTCAATAGTCCCAAGAATGACTGAAGTTCGGGCTTGCTCTTGGGCGCTGGGGCCTCACAAATGGCCCGTACCTTGTCACCAGTTGGATGGACCCCTTCTGCGTCCACCTTAAATCCCAGAAAGTCCACCTGCGGCACTCCCAGTAAACACTTTTCCCGCTTCACCTTGAGGCCCGCCGTCTGGAAACGGTGCAGGACGGAGCGGAGGCGGTCCTCAAATTCCTCTGGTGTGGGCCCGGCGATCAGTACATCATCGAAGAAGGGGGTGACACCAGGAATCCCTTTAAGGAGAGAGTCCATTAGATTCTGGAATATGCCTCGTGCCACGCTAACGACAAATTGCAGCCGCTTTACTCTGAATGCCCCTCTGTGCGTCACAATCGTCTGAGCCTCTGCTGTGGCTTCGTCCACAGGCAACTGTTGATACGCTTGGGCCAAGTCCAGTTTGCCAAAGATTTTTGACCCAGCCAGGGTGGCGAGGACATGGCTGACCACTGGCACTGGGTATGCATGGGCCGTGAGAGCCTTGTTTATGGTGCATTTGTAGTCTGCACAGATGCGGACCGAACCGTTAGGCTTGACGGGTGTGACAATTGGAGTTTCCCAGGGGGCGTTGGGCACCGGCTCCAGCACTCCTTGCTCCACGAGCCGGTCCAATTCCTCGTCTATGCGGGGTTTCAGGGCAAACGGGACCCGGCGGGCCTTGTGCCTGATGGGTCGTACAGCGGGGTCTAGCTGTAGGGCAATGGGGGGTCCTGTATATCGTCCCAATGCCCCATCGAAAACCCCTGGAAACTCTTTGCATATGGTGTCCACGTCCACTTGTAAGCTAGTGCGGTTCACCCCGGTAACGGCTAGCCCCAGAGGTCCAAACCATGCCAGTCCCAGTAAGCTAACGTAGGGGCCCTTAACTACCAGCAAGTCCAATTGTTGCTTTCGCCCTCGATATTGCACCCTGAAGGTCCCCACCCCCATAGTAGGGACCTTACGTTTCTGGAAGTCCCGGAGGGTGAATGGGGCCGGCCTTAGTTTGGGACCCCCATTAGGGCACAGTTCCCTTAATGTTCGGGCCGAGATTATGGATAGAGTTGAACCCGTGTCCAGCTCCATGCAGCATGGGGCTCCCTCTATCTGTACCTCTATATAAATTTTCTCTGTGCTGGGATGGGGCAACTGGAATACCTGGTAGTCCGTGATCTCCGTCGAGTTGCCTTGGTGCATGGTGCCGTGTGACCTGGGGCTCCTGGGTCGGTCATCTGATGCTTGTCGACGGGTGAGTCGAGCCCGACACACCCGGGCGATGTGTCCCAATTTTCTGCACTGCCTGCACTCTGCGTTGCGGAAACGACAGGTCCTCCTCTCGTGGTTCTCCCCGCAGCTTGCACAGTTCCCTCCTTCTCGTCGAGGCTGCTGTGGTGTGTGTGCTGCTTGAGTGCGCCGCTGTACTCGGTGTACTTCCTCCCTGTCAGATTCGGATTCGTCGGTGAGGTCTTCGTGGTAGACCCTCGGTTGGGATGGCGGGGCCGGTCGTGCCTCTTGCGTTGACCTCTCGGCGGCTTCGGTTGCCAGGGCTTCCTCCAGAGCAATCTGGAACGTGAGGTCTTTTTTGGCGTAGAGGCGTCGTTGCAACATCTCGTCCCTCAGGCCACCGACGAGGCGGTCACGAAGCATGTTCTCCAATTCTGAGAAGTTGCATAACCGGGCGGCTTGGCGGAGGGAGGTCACAAACCCAGTTATGGTTTCCCCCGGGGCTTGCCGTTTTGCGTAGAAGGCATTTCGGCAAGCTACCACCGAGGGCTGTGGTGAGAAGTGCTCCTTCAGCCGTTCCATTATTGTTTTGTAAGAGACGGTAGCGACATCTCTAGGTGCAAGGAGAGCCCGGGCGATTTCAAACGTCTCCTCTCCACAGACGCTGAAGAATGTCGCCCTCTTCATGGCATCGTTGGTGACTTCTTTCGCTTGCAGGAGGAAGTTGAAACGGGCGGCGTACCCTTCCCAGTCTCCTGATGCTGGTTTGAATGGCGAGAAGCTGCTGTCGGTTGCCATTCTGGGTTCCTTGGGTCCTGGAGCTGAAGCCTGGATGCACGGTGCGATGCAGCGGTGCAGCAGGTGGCGGTGCTGCGGTGCAGTGCGTGGTGGCGGTCAGCTCAGCAGGATCCCACCTTCGTCGCCAGTGAAATATACTCGGAGTCAAGAGTGAATTTCATGCTCTTTATTCAGCTCATAGTCATCAAGGAGGAGAAGAGAAGACGAATGGCTCTTTTCCCAAAACCATCTGCTTATATACATTATTTACACAATGGGCCTTGCGTGATTGGCTACTTCAGGGCTACACCTGTGGGCCAATTATATTGTGGATTGACTTTTGCCTGCAGCCTGATTGGCTGCTCCTACAGGCCAATCAGGTAGCAGATTCACTTCTGCCAGCCGCCTGATTGGCTGCTCCAGCAGGCCAATCAGGTTGCGGATTCACTTCCACCTGGAGTTGGATTGGGTAGCTCCCGCTGATTCTGAATCCTATTGTTCTAGGATTCAGCTCAGTACATAACAATATCACTAATTCCACTACTCTGTTTTCCTGTCCTACACATTGATCCCATGTTCACGTAAGCAGCAAGACAGGGGCTTGAGAGCTATTTAAACATCATGTATTGAAAATGCCATCTATGAAATCTGCCAAAATCCTTCCTTCCCTTCATCTGTTTTGAACCCCCTTGCAAAATATAGCTAGAAATGTTTTATTTCCCTAGGTACTTAGTTTTCCATGTATATAAACAACAGGGCTTGTAAAAATTTTTAAAAAAAATAAAAAAAATAAAAATGGCCCTCTCCATATGGTCACCCAGCTGGTTTAGAAAAATCCCCCAATGAGACACCAATTAGTGGCAGCCGAAACATAAATTAAGGAGTAGCTGCAAAGGTGATGCTGTTTGTAAAGCGCACAAATGATGACTAAGATGGCTTGCGGGAACTATCAGCTCCATGTCAAATGCTCTCTCCCCCCCCCATCCCCACCTTGAGTAACCCCATTAGATCGGTTGTAAATATAACAGAGGGGTGGGTTTTCATGGATAGTGGAAGGAGAGAAAAAGAAGGCTCAGCACATTTCAGCGAGTAGTAGGCACAGATTTGCCCAGGGGGCGGGGCGCGCCTCCCGGAGGGGCGGGGCGTACGTTCCAGGGCTGTGACGTGCCTCCCGGGGGTGTGTGAAACGCGTTCCGGGGCGGGGTGTGCATTTTGGGGGCAGGGCAGGCGCCCGCGTTGGCACCCCTTGGAGCCCGCCGCTCGGGGCAGCCCACCCCTATCACCCCAAGCTTCCTACACCCCTGGATTTGCCAACTGTGAAACAAAGAAAAAACTTAGAACAAGCTAGTTCATATAGATAGCTTCTCCAAAGGTGCATTCGGACATGAGGATTAATGTGTTAAGTTCTCCTGATTATAATGCCAGTATGTCTGCCCTATTTTCTAGTGTTCCTTTAACACTGCAGTGCCTGTTGTGTTACGAAACTATGCTTTTTTCTTTTTTCTTAACCAATATACCAACATTTTGTGCTGTATTTTATTCACACCAGTGAGTGTAGTCTGGACCAAAAAAAAGAAAGAAAAGTCATTGGACAATGTTGCTATTCCCCCACCCTCTCCACACATGTGTGCTTCTGTCCCCCCCCCCCCAATAATTCAAGCAGCAAGAAAGAATTGTATGTTGGTATGCTTCCCCAAATCCTGTCACTTTAGTCCTGCCGTTTTCTCGGTGGATGGGGTTGCAAAAGAATCATTTCCGGAACCAATTAACAGGGAAATGAGTGCTAAACTTCTGTTACATTCCAGTAGCAGCTTTTATGTTGTGCGAAAATTCAAACACAATGTGGAAATGAACAGGGAAAAGGGAATAAACAGCTGTGTGAATGAAGCCAAGCTCAGGGGAACTAGAACAGTGAACCCGTTTCAGTATGCACCCACAAGGGTGGTAGGGTGGCTGTAGATTTATTTGCATTGGTGCAAATTTAGAAATTACCACTATAATTTAAATAGAGATACATTCATACCCTCCAACACCTTGCTGACAAACACTGGGATGCTCCTGTTTTTTGGAGGGGTGGGTTAATCTTTATTGATTTTAAAAAAATACATCACAGTTATCATTTTCCATCAGAAATGTACACAAAAGAAATATTGAAGTGTTGGAAATAAAGTTATGTAATGAAGTATTGAGACTTCCCTTCACTCCTACATGGGTCCTCTACAGTTCTACATTAACTGCATATTGAATAACGTGTTGGGAAAGATGGAGGGTACAAGGAGAAGGGGATGACAGAGGACGAGATGGTTGGGCAGTGTTCTCGAAGCGACCAACATGAGTTTGACCAAACTGCGGGAGGCAGTGGAAGACAGGAGTGCCTGGCGTGCTCTGGTCCATGGGGTCATGAAGAGTCGGACACGACTAAATGACTAAACAACAACAACATTCTCTGTTAAACTTTTGGTTGATATGATTCCTAACTTTCCCTGTTAATCTTGCCATCTCAGCATACTCAAATAATTTCGTCTGCCATTCCATTTTTGTCAGTATATTATCTCCTTTCCAGCATTGGGCTAATAGCATTCTCGCGACCGTGGTTGCATACTGTACATGAATAACGCCCTCAGATATTTCGGTATATCTATGCCTATAATAGGCTTCCGGGGTTTTTTTGGCGAAGGTTAATTTAAACATTTCTTTTAGCTCGTTGTAAATCATAACCCAAAATTCCTTTATCTTTTTGCATTTCCACCACATATGGTACATAGTTCCTTCTATTTCTTTGCATTTCCAACACAAGTTAGAGCTGGTTCTATACATTTTTGCTAACTTGCTGGGTGTCAAATACCATTGATAGAGCATTTTCATATAGTATACTTTAAGAATGTATAACGCCGTGAACTTTAGATCCTCTCTCCAAAGTTTATGGGATACTCCTGTTTTGTTCCCAAGCTCTCTCGCATGCGATGGAATCCTTTATGTTCCAGCAGACATTTTCAGTAAATTGTATTATGACTATTTATGTATCTTATGGGTGGTATTGAGCTGCAATTTTGTACAAGTACAAGGACCCCCCCCCCGCTTTCTCCCCC
Source organism: Zootoca vivipara (assembly GCF_963506605.1). Classification (NCBI taxonomy): domain Eukaryota; kingdom Metazoa; phylum Chordata; class Lepidosauria; order Squamata; family Lacertidae; genus Zootoca; species Zootoca vivipara. Next base: position 8,674,206 of record NC_083283.1, read on the forward strand.
CTGCCAGCCATGCCCCACACCATCCCCAAATCTGCTCTGGGTGGTTGGGGCAAGCCCCAAAAGATATAGGGATATATGGAGGCAGAGGAATGCCAAGTGTGCACATGCTTAGATCTCGCTCATTGAAAACAAATGCGACTTGAAAGAAGGGTGGACCTATCTGTCAATTACACTGTCTCATTTTCCCGGTCCTAAATTCGCAGTTCACCACATCTCCGCATCAGGTTTTTTTAAACAACAACAACAACAACAACAACAATTCATTATGAAAATTCATCAGCATCTCATTTCTCCTAGCAAACACATTTGTGTATGTGATTCTGCGTAATGGACACATTTTAAAGCAATTCCCCCCAATTCAATGCATTTTGTATGCTATTTTCATTACTGCGAGGTTTTTCATGCTTAGTTTCCCATAATACACACATATTTTGTTCCAGACAACTCAGAGAAGTGCAAATTCCAAAGGATGGCTGCACTTTGGTCCACGTATTCCTTTGGGAAGTGCTAATCAGATTTGCACAAACTCAATTTCTCCCATATTCCTACTCTAAAGGGCATAATTGCAGCTGAATCGTCTACAAATTGTTTTCAAATCATTATTTAAACTCCTGGCTTGACCATTTTTTATATTAAAGCAGTCAAATTCATGTTCATGTTTTGTTAGGAATATAAATACTGATCTCTCCACTGAAGCTGCCTTGTACAATATGCCATTGTCTCTGTTATCCTCATTCATCTCTATCACATTTACCTTCCTCAATATCAGGCATGTTATTTGGATCTAGGGCATCCGCTCCTGAACACTTGCCACGAGCAAAGGTGTGATGGAGACTTAATTTTCTGTGAGAGAATAAATTGGATAAATTTCAAAGCATTATGCATCGACCTGAAGTGCGAGACATGCTCTTCCAGATTGTCTGTGATCCATTCTTCTGTCTTAATTATATCAAGAGATATTGAGTTGTATGCATAGAAGAGTGAGGGGAGAAAAGCAATGAAGGCATGTTGCAAAGAGGCAGAGGAATTTCCCAGGCTCCAGTTCCAGGGGAACATTTCACATACATGGAATCGAGGGTCATCTAGTCCAACCCCCTGCAATGCAGCCATCTCAGCTAAAGCATCCGTGATAGAGCACATCTTCCAGAGTGTTTTGTGTAAGAAATCTTTATGGTGCAATTTGCTTAAGGTTAAACATTACGGTGCCCCATAGTTCACAGCAGGAATGCATGGAGTGGTGGGCAGTCTCTGCTCATCTAACCTCTGGTTGGTTGCATTGCAGAGCCAGCATGGTGTAGTGGTTAAGAGTGGTGGACTCGTAATCTGGGGAACCGGGTTTGCATCCCCGCTCCTCCACATGCAACTGCTGGGTGACCTTGGGCTAGTCACACTTCTCTGAAGTCTCTCAGCCTCACTCACCTCGCAGAGTGTTTGTTGTGGGAGAGGAAGGGAAAGGAGATTGTTAGCCGCTTTGAGATTCCTTCAGGGAGTGAAAGGTGGGATATCAAGTCCAAACTCCTGCTCCTGCTCCTCCTCCTCTGCTTACTGAGAGGTATAGAAAGTAGGGAAAGGTAGCTGCGAGGTCAGTATGGTGAAAACACATCGGCAGGGACAATATGGCATTGCTCCTTTTGCAGCTACTTTTCTCATTAAGAACACAAGAACATAAGAACATGCCTGTTGGATCAAGCCAATGGCCCATCTAGGATAATGTCCATCACAGGGGTCAACTAGATCACAGAGATCATAGAATCGTGGTTGGAAGGCATTATCAGCACCATGCTCTAACCAACTGCCATGGGGAACCTGTAGGCAGGATTCGAGCACAAGAGCGCTCTCCCTTCCTGTGGTTTCCAGGAACTGGTATTCACAAGCTTAGCACCTCCAACAGTGGAGGCAGAGCACCACCATCAAGTGCATTGATTAATTTGTGCTTTCTATTCAGAAACATCGTATAGCCTTTACTCCAGTGTGTTTAAATGTTCTTCCATCGGTGGAGGTTCCCCCCCCCCAAATACCTCCTCTTATCAACGTCAATGACCCTGTGAATCTGAGGAGGTTGAATCAATAACTTATATGATTATGTACTGTTCCTTTTATCATGATATACATAAGATTTGTAGTCCCATGAACTGCAAGAAGATCAAACCTATCCATTCTGAAGGAAATCAGCCCTGAGTGCTCACTGGAGAAAAGCAACGACAAACCTAGACAGCATCTTAAAAAGCAGAGACATCACCTTGCCGACAAAGATCCGTATAGTTAAAGCTATGGTTATCCCAGTAGTGATGTATGGAAGTGAGAGCTGGACCATAAAGAAGGCTGATCGCCGAAGAATTGATGCTTTTGAATTATGGTGCTGGAGGAGACTCTTGAGAGTCCCATGGACTGCAAGAAGATCAAACCTATCCATTCTGAAGGAAATCAGCCCTGAGTGCTCACTGGAAGGACAGATCGTGAAGCTGAGGCTCCAATACTTTGGCCACCTCATGAGAAAAGAAGACTCCCTGGAAAAGACCCTGATGTTGGGAAAGATGGAGGGCACTAGGAGAAGGAGATGACAGAGGACAAGATAGTTGGACAGCGTTCTTGAAGCCACCAATATGAGTCTGACCAAACTGTGGGAGGCAGTGGAAGACAGGAGTGCTTGGAGTGTTCTGGTCCATGGGGTCATGAACAGTCAGACATGACTAAACAACTAAACAACAACATAAGATTTATTACTGAATGCTTTCTACAAAAATTCCCATGATGATATGATTTTTCACTCCTTTCAGATCATAATGCATCTACCTTCTCAAGGGTGGCTAGTCTGTTGCTGCATTTAAAACTCACCGGCCACTGATTTCAACAAACTTTTAATTTTGCTTTGTAGGCCTGGTGTTCTGTAGCATGACACAGCGAACTAGTAATTTTATTGTTACAGTTCTCTATTTTGTTCTGTTTGGTACTATTTTAGATATTTGGACAAAGCTGCTCTTTGAATACCAGCCATTGACTGTAATAAAGAGATTTATGGATGGAGAACGGCAATGTTGGTCATGGAGAAAATGCAGGAAAAATTTTCAGCACAGCACTAGAAAGAGCACATCTCCTCTAAGCAAGCACAAATGTGGAGATAAGACCTAAGCAGGTCACCTTCCCATAACTTTGCAATGAAACAGAGACCTTGACAAATGGCAGCCGCTCAATCTTCAAATGTACGTTTTGTGCCAGCAGAACAGTTTTAGCATCAAATATTGTCACAGTGAGCATGAAGTTGTAAGAAAGGGATAATAAGGCTTCCGGCCCCACACAGCTTGTGACACAGGATCCTTTAACCTTAGAAGACTTTGTGGCATTGTGAGAGACCCCAGTGTCGGTTCTTTCAGGCAGCACCTGTGCCCAATGGTCAGGTAGCAAGTGAAGAAAGCCCAAGAGTTGTGAGGATCTTGAAGAACAAGTTTCCAAACTTATCAAAAAGTTTGTAGGGTTTTTGTAGGAGCAGGTGAAAAACCTGCCTTTCTCCTTTCTGACCTGAAAACGAAACTTAATTCCAGGTGCTGGAAATTGCAAATCAGCAGGGTGCTGTTGTTGAATGCCAGTTCCCACCAGCCTCAGCCAGAACGGCCAATGGTTGGGGATGATGGGAGCTGTTTTTCAACAACATCTGATTACCTGTTCCTGATCTGGATTAAGCAGCCTAGCAATTCAATTCTGAACTAATGGAGTCTTCTGCTTCATCTTCAAGGGCAGCCCTGCATATAACACATTACAGTAATCTACCATAACGTAAAAAACACAAAATACATGATAAGATTTCTTTCTTTCTTTCTTTCTTTCTTTCTTTCTTTCTTTCTTTCTTTTCTTTTCTTTTCTTTTCTTTTCTTTTCTTTCTTTTCTTTATTGTCATTGTCCCCTTGCGGGAACAACGAAATTACTCGGTTGCTACATGATCAAAATAAAAGCAAGAACAATCCAATAACACTCCCTCCCCCAAGTTTTTATCCATAGCTCTCAGTTGCATACCTTCCAACATTCCTCAAGTGAAAATGGGGACATTTCTCACTCCCTCAACTGACCTCCCTTGACCCCCCATCTTTGTCCCTGTCCTGCAGAGCATTTCCTATCATAAAAAGTGAGTTTGCCACCACTACGACACTAACGGGACACAGCACACACACACACCCTCCACCGTCCTGAGAAAACCCCTTAATCCCGTTTTTATTTTATGTTATTCTTTGGTAGGTTTACAAAAAGAAAAAGACACACACCAATAAATAAATTCTAGAAAAGGGGCAAGATTGGATGCAGACGCACAGAGCATTTCTTTTTTAAAATCAAGACTCTCTTCCCGCCCAGGGCAGCCCTGCCCTCTGCCTGCCCCTCAAAGCTGGTGCATCACATGAAGCTGTGCCTTGATGGTGGCACTGACGGAGGAAGAGGAGTGGGGGGGAGCGCACCGCCCCCAGCAGCACGATCCCAGTGGGGTGCTATCGCGGCTGCCCCCCACCGGCGCTGGGCACCACGCCCCCAGGACGCACGCCATGCCCCTGCGGGAGGCGCGCCATGCCCCAGGATGCTGCCGCGCCCCCAGGATGCGCCCCACCCCGCCCGCTCTCTGCCCCCTGGTGCCGGAGCATGAAGCTCCACCCCTGGGCGGTGACAGCCTCTCCTCCTCCTTGCCTGCTGTCCAGCAGCTGCTATGAGCTGCCCAAGGGAAGAGGCCAGTGGCGGCAGCCATGGAGAGGCCATGGGGAGGCAATGAGCTGCTCCCTCGCAGCTGTCACTGCCTCTGCCGCTCAGTTTCTGATAATTGGTTCTCATGGGAAACTTACAGATTCTTGCTTCACACAGTTAACTCAAGGCAGTGTCAGTTTATTCTTGGCAGAAAGCCAAGGTCTGCCTGGCCTGGCAACAGCGCTCTGATTGGTTAATGACCAGCACTGAACTCTGTTATCTAAGAATGCTAGCACAGTTGATTCTTGCTGGGTGTTAGGAGTAGGAGTGCTGCGTATGGCTGAAGAGAGAGAGACAGAGAGGATTTATTTTGCTTTGCTTTGTATGCAGAAACTCTGCTGGTTTTATTTTTCTTTTAATAAATCCTGTAAATAGTTATTCTGCGTCTAGCTGACTAGTCATTTCCACCTCAACTAGCTTCTGCGCTGTGCAGGAAAACTCTGCTACATTTGGGCTAAAGCCACTAGAGCTATGCCTGACACTTCAAAATTCTAAGAGTGCCATCTCCTCCTCCTTCCCGAGCTCAGTGGCGGCAGGGTTGGCAGGCGAAATAGGGACATTCTGGGGTCAAATCAGAAGCCAGGATGGCTTTTGTAAGTCCGGGACTGTCCCTGGAAAATAGAGACACTTGGAGGGTACGCAGTTGGACATGTCTTCCTCAAAATTACTCCGGGATAGCTGATTTTTGGGTCTGGCGAGCCTTCCATTCTGAGTTTCAAGTAGCCACAAAACTCACTTAAAATACCTTGTTACACCTGTGTTGCTCCATGTTGTGAACATTGGGCCAGCCCACAATTCCCCTCAGTTTACTACAGATTTTGCCAAATGGAATGGGATTTATCCACTGCAAATTTCTCTTCTGCCTCCCTGAGTCACCGTCTACAGAACCGAGTGGTCTTCAAGAATATGCTCCCCTCCTGCTTCACTAAAGTAATGCTATTTATAATAACGTGATTGCTCCAAAGTAGGAAAGCTGTGCATTGAGGCTTTAATCATCATTATCATATTTCTCATTATCTCACTCCTTACAGCTTCTGAATATAAACTCTTTCTTAAACTCAGTCACAGTTACTCCTTAACTGTAGAATATACAGCATAATTAGCTGAGCTTTTCTTAAACTTTGCAAGTGGGGGGAAAGGGGTGTGTGATGAGGTGCATCTTTTCAAATGAAATATTCATGTATTTTCAACTGCAAGGGGGGGGGGGAGAAACGGGATAATTCAGCTTGTCATTTCTGCTGATTTCTCCACTTTAAGTATGCAAACATTATCTTCATGTGATTTTGGTAAATCAGCTAACTGCAAGAGCCTCGGCTGAATATCTTGGAAATGTAAAATGATTAAGGCTCCAGCAAGATCTAAGAGAATTTCTAATTTGTGGAGTGTTTTGATTGGTAGTCATGAGGAATATATCCAAAGGTCAGGAAAGAGGTGAAGTGCAGAATTAAATACAGATTATCTAGTGGGAAATGGGAGGCTGTGCTATCAGCAGGGGGTTATTGCTATGTTTTTTTAATATAAAAAAAGGAGTTTGAAGTTGTTTATATTTTTCCTCATTCCCAAATTGGCTACATTTCCTGCTTTGCAGAATGCAGTGAGGAGTCACAAATTACCATGCTTATGACTAAGTCACGAATGAGCAATGTGTGACCTTCCTGATGTGACTGGACTATTGCTCCTCCTCCTCTTCTTCTTTTTCTTCTTTTTCTTCTTCTCCTCCTCCTTCTCCTCCTCCTCTAAAAAATTAGATTTTTTTAAAAAAACTTTTTCATAATACAACAAGATAAAATAAACTAATCTAAATAGAAACAGAAACGGAGAGAGAAAGAGTAAAGAAATCACAGCCCTCACTCGAAGGTAGATCTTAACCCAGGGGTTGTCAACCTGGTCCCTACGGCCCACTAGTGGGTGTTTCAGGATTCTAGGTGGGCGGTAGGGGGTTCTACGGCACAAGCTGAATCCTCCTTCCATTGAGCACTGGTGGGCGGTAAGGAAATTCTACCATCAAGAAAGATGCATTAGTGGGTAATAATAATAATAATAATAATAATAATAATAATAATAATAAATTTATTTATACCCCACCCACCTGGCTGGGAAAGATTGAGGGCACCAGGAGAAGGGGACGACAGAGGGCGAGACGGTTGGACAGTGTTCTCGAAGCTACGAACATGAGTCTGACCAAATTGCGGGAGGCAGTGGAAGACAGGAGTGCCTGGTCCATGGGGTCACGAAGAGTTGGACACGACTAAACGACTAAACAACAACAACATCTGGCTGGGTTTCCCCAGCCACTCTGGGCAGCTTCAAACAAAATATTAAAATGCAATAGTCTGCCAAACATTAAAAGCTTCCCTAAACAGGGCTGCCTTCAGATGTCTTCTAAAAGTCTGGTAGTTGTTTTTCTCTTTGACATCTGGTGGGAGGGTGTTCCACAGGGCAGGTGACACTACCAAGAAGGTTGACTACCCCTGTCTTAACCTTTATCTTACACAGAAAGTGGTGGACCCTCCCAGCCCTCACCAGGGAGCTTCACTTTCTTTTCCCAGTCTCTCGCCCTGTGAGATCTTCCCTTCCCTGTCTCTTGCACCAACTATCCTCACCTCCATGTGTGTGTCCTTGGACCACAATAACGGCCCAGAGCAGAGGACACCAAAGGAAAGCGAAAGAAGAGAAAGTAGATAAAAAGAAGAAAAGAATAAGACTTGGAAGCATGGGAACGATTGTGGAATAGGGATATGAAATTTGCAGCATGCTATGGTTTAAGAGAAAATGATATATCGATGGTATCTAACACCGAGTAAACTGGCAAAAATGTATAAAACTAAAACCAGTGTTGGAAATGTAAAGAGAAAGAAGGTTCTTTTTATCACATGTAAAATAAAAAAATTCCTTCAGTAGCACCTTAAAGACCAAGTTTTTATTTTGGTATGAGCTTTCGTGTGCATGCACACTTCTTCAGATACACTGAAATAGGAGTCCCCAGGCGCTTATGTGGAGAAGGGGTGGGGAGGGGGTGGGGTGGGAGGGGGTATCACTCAGAAGGGTGGTGGAAGTGGGTGATTGACTGACTGACATCAGGAACCACAAGACAGAAAACACTTCAATCTCCCAGGACATTCTATACAAGATCTCAAAGTAGCTGTCTTACTCCAAAAGAATTTCAGAAATAGACTGGAAAGAGAAGTTGCTGAATTACAACTTATCACCAAGCTCAAAACCATGGAGGGACTTGGTTTGAACAGAGACATAGGATTCTTATCTCATTATACATGATAAAGCGATCTTCAGCCATCTCAACCCTTGCTTTTTCATGCAAAACCATTTGCAGTCGTTTTCAGTCATCAACAGGTACCAGTCAGTCAGTCACCCACTTACACCACCCTTCTGAGTGATACCCCCCTCCCCACCCCTTCTCCACATAAGCGCCTGGGGACTCCTATTTCAGTGTATCTGAAGAAGTGTGCATGCACATGAAAGCTCATACCAAAATAAAAACTTAGTTGGTCTTTAAGGTGCTACTGGATGAATTTTTTTATTTTACTTCGACCCAGACCAACACGGCTACCTACCTTTATCATATGTGTTGGTCTTGTAGTAAGGTTAAAGTTTACTGGGAAATGATATATAATGAAATGAAAAGGATGTTTAAAATAATGTTTGTTTGTTTTTTATATTAAAAAAAGCCCAGAAGCTCTCTTCTGGAAATTATAGGGATAGAACTACCTAAATTATACAGAAATTTATTCATGCACGCAGCTATAGCGGCAAGAACGTTACTTGCCCCAAAATGGAAGGAAGCAGAAGTCCCAGCAAAGGAAGAATGGATACAAAAACTTATGGAATATGCAGAAATGGTGAAACTTACTGGAAGAATAAGAAATCAAGATAACAAACTTTTTATAAAAGAATGGAAATGGTTTATTGAATATTTACAGATAAATTGTAAGCAGATAAAAAACATTGGCAGGATTATTGTAATGACCTGCAGCTATATAAGTGTGTGTGTGTGTGTGTGTGTGTGTGTGTGTGTGTGTGTGTGTGTGTATATATATATATATGTGTGTATATATATATATATATATATATATATATATATATATATATATATGTGATAAATAAAAGAGCAAGTTAAGTTAATTTGGCTATGCAGAAGATATTAAAAATAAATTTAAGGAATCGCAGAAAGAGGGGAAGGAAGTCAAGTTTTGAAATGTCAAAATGATTGTAAAATCAGTGAAATGTATATATCTGAAAAGTATAAATAAAATTTAAAAAGAAGGGAAGAATATAAAAAAGGAAAGGAGGAAATAAGAAAGAAAAGTAAAGACTTCCAATTTTTCGTCTGTCAGTTACATAAAATAAATTATTCGAATCATTCACTCTAGGATGGCATTCAACTGTTCTACTTTCTGTTAAGTAATTTCCCCCCAATCTTTGGGCCCAAATGTCTCAAATTCATTCATTTTCCTTTTCACACACAAAAGAAAACCTCCCATTATCCCTGACCAATGGCCATTCTTTGGCTTCTCTCTCCTCCCAAAAGAATCATGGGAACTGTCGTTTAGCTATCAAAGAGCAATCGTTCCCAGCACCGTTAACAAACTGCAGTTTCCAGGGTTTTCTAGAAACTGGGACGCACAACATAGTGTGTCTGCAGCTACAGTCTGACCAGGTATACAGGTAAGACGCCAACTTGCGGGGAGAGATGTAGGTGCTCATTTTATTTATCTAAACATTTCTGTCAAGCAACCTTGGTATTAAAAGAAAAAGAGGAAACATTTTTTGCTTCACCCAAAGCCACTGTTTTCAACCCAGAAACAGAAATCTGGGGAACATTTGGCGCAGCCCTAAGAAACACATTTAGGCTATGAATCTGCCACTCATGTCAGGGCGGTGAGTTTTCTGTGCTAACAAATAGGTCGATAAACCAAAAGACAATGGAAATTCTGTGTCACCATAAAGGCAAACATCTGTGGCCAGAATACATTATGCAAATTAAGCACCACTGCCAATATTTACTTATTTTACATAATTTACTTTGCTTGTCAGGGTGGGTGAGAGTGAAGCAGGGAGAGGCTTAGGAATGTGAAATCTCACACGGCAACTATTGATCCCTTCCCCCAATCTCCCTCCTTCTAAAATTTTCCCAGTCACCATTCAAGCATTTCCAAGCAAATGATATAAGATCTAGAAACCTCTCTTAAAAACAAAGTAGCAACCCTAGATATTTGATCTCCTGAATTCTGTCACAGGAATCAGGAGAGGGACCAGGACATTCTTCCTCTATCTCTCTAATTCTTTTTGTTCCAAATTATAACCTGGATGCAATGAATCATATTAAAGCAATGCAGTTTTAGAACACTTGGTTTGATCAGCCACTCTGACACAAGTGATGGAGCCAGGAGATGGTGCATCCCCTGTGCTCAAATAAAACAAAGCTCTTGAGATGTTGCTAGGGAGAACAAAGCCTTGCAAACATAACAAAGGAAGATGTTAGGTGACAATAAAAAGAACAGGTATCACCTGTGTTTGATGCATGATAAGGTCCCCGCCCCCCTCTGCCTGATCTTTCTTTCTTTCTTTCTTTCTTTCTTTCTTTCTTTCTTTCTTTCTTTCTTTCTTTCTTTCTTTCTTTCTAGAAAGGCATGGGATAAGGAAAATGCATGGTGGTGGTGGGGTGTCAACAGGAAAAGTAAAGGTTTAGCGGAGGCAACTGAAAATCGCAGCCCTTGCACAGGCCCACTGATGTGCAAGAATATGCACACTCAGCAGATGACTCTCTGGGATCTCAGTGGGACAGTCTGTTCTTTCTCAGCTCTGCTTGAGAAAAAGGGAAAATATCTAAACTCCCTAGGTTAATAAGGAAGTCCATGTTTGTGGATATCAGCAAACTATGAAAAGGGACAGGTGTCCTTCAGAGATTTCCCACATACGAATATTTGCCTGGAATTCTAGATTCTCAAAATCCCTCTTAGAAAGAAAAATCAGCAAGTTTCTAGCACTCATGATTCCTTATCTCTATCTATCTATCTATCTATCTATCTATCTATCTATCTATCTATCATCTGTCTATCTATCTATCTATCTATCTATCTATCTATCTATCTATCTATCTAGGTAAAAAGGTAAAGGATCCTTGGACGGTTAAGTCCAGTCAAAGGCGACTATGGGGTTGTGGCACTCATTTTCCTTTCAGGCTGATATATCTATCTATCTATCTATCTATCTATCTATCTATCTATCTATCTATCTATCTATCTATCATCTATCTAGTCATAAATGTATTAGTTGCAAATGCCAGGGTGTGGGTGTAGCAAATTGAGGTTCTGGGCTTGGGCAAGCTGGATTATTCCAAGTCCTCATTGTGAGCAATGAAACAAAGAAAATGAATAATACGAAACAAATGTGATTTTTCTTTAAATGAACGCTTAATGGCATGAATGACATCTGCAAGAATGACAATGAATGGAATCACAAAACAGAGAGGGGGACAGCAGTGGGGGGGGGGGAGGGAGGTGTCTTGCTCACTCCTGTTCCCCCCACCTCACTTGCCAGCCCACAAGGTATTCGGAGCTGATGAATGGTTGCGCTCCATTCACAAAGCCGTTAACAAGATTCATTGACGGAGCTCCGTCTTTCCTTAATCACCAGCTTGCAGTCAAGAAAATGATATGCCCGGTTCTCTTGGGAATTGGACATCAGAACTGAAGGAGCTTGGGGAGAGGGGCCCTGGTGCTTCCACCAGTTTCTGTCACTGTAATCGAAGAAGGCACCTTTTGTAACAAGAACAAGGAAGAAGGCTGATCTTTTGTTCAGAAAAAGCACAATGAAGTTGCTAAAATAAGACATCTGGGCACTTCACCTTGTTGGCAAGAGCTCCAAAAGATGATTGATAGCTTGGGCTTCCATAACAAGTGCACAAAGCCGGCAGCGTTGTAAATTCCCTTACAGTCAATAGATCCAGATTAAATTCTCAGCACTATTTTCTACCGCTGGTGAACTATTGCAAGTCTCGGGGCAGAGCGAATCCACTTGTCTAAGCAAAATTTACTTAAAATAAATTAAACGTAGAGCACGGCATTTAACGGGGCCAGGTTTTGAAGCATGCATAACAGAGAATCCCATGATTCCTCTCCCCGCCTCCCCTTCCATGCTTCCACATGCCAATAAATTGTACAAGTTTGTTTATGCTTTGTATAAAGCAGGGACGGGGCATCTCTTTTTTTCCAGCCCCAAAGCTTCATTCCCTTGTGGGAAATCTCCTAGGAGGTGAACAGTCACTGATAGGTGGGGTGACCAGAGCAAACCAACAGTAAATCTCACTGAGGAAGTGGCATTAACTCTTTATTAGCAAAAACAGGAATTGAACAGGAGTGTCAGGGCTAACACAGGAACTCAACTCTGGCAGGTCTTGCCCTCCATGAAGCAGTTGCTGAGACTGAAGGTTACCGCCTCCCCACAGCTGCCTAATAATAATAATAATAATAATGATAATAATAATATATTTATTTATTTATACCCCACCCATCCGGCTGAATTTCCGCAGCCACTCTGGGCGGCTCCCAATCGAGTGTCAAAAACAATACAGCATTAGGTATTAAAAACTTCCCTAAACAGGGCTGCCTTCAGATGTCTTTTAAAACTAGAATAGCTGCTTATTTCCTTGACATCTGATGGGAGGGCGTTCCACAGGGTGGGCGCCACTACCAAGAAGGCCCTCTGCCTGGTTCCCTGTAGCTTTGCTTCTCACAGTGAGGGAACCGCCAGAAGGCCCTTGGCGCTGGATCTCAGTGTCTGGGCTGAATGATGGGGGTGGAGACACTCCTTCAGGTATACAGGACCGAGGCCGTTTAGGTCTTACTCTCCAGGGCTTTTCTCAAGCAATCAGAGACTGCACCTGCATGGAGCTAACTTCTTGTCTGCCCTTTTCATGCCTCTCCTGGTTCTGGGAGACCGGGGGGGGGGGAGGGAAACTCATCACTGTAGTACAGGGAGACACTCATGCCTCTTCATCAGCTGGACCTGTCTCCTTGGCTGTTGCTCCACTTGGAGGACAGAGCTGTGCTTGCTGCAGAGCCTGACCTGGAGTGTTTTGTTTCAGATGCAGTGGAGGACCCTATCCCACCTCCAGTGCTGGAGTCACATTCAGCCAGCTTCTGTATTTCAAGAGGGGAGACGGGGATGTCATTTCCTCTCTCCTCCATGGGCAGCAAAAGGTCATGGGCCAGCCCTGGGTGAATGATGTCCTTGTGAAGCTGCTACACTGGTGTTCGGAAGCATGACCTGGATTTCCCCTTGCATAGAAAGGGGGCAAGGACAAAGCCGAGAAGTGTTCAAATATAGGATAGGCCTGATCCTGTTGTGCACGCGAGATAAGAAAGGTTCTTGTGCTTCCTTCTCTTTGATGAATCAGCTCTCTGAGCAAAACGTGAAAGGACTACTAAAACACATGGGAAATTAAGAACGAGTTATTATATACGCCTGCAAATTCCACCGGGGGGGGGGGTTAAGGAGAGGAGCCCTGTTTCCAGTAAAATCAGTAGCTTGCAAACAAGCTCACTCCAGATCAGAGAAAGTACCCTTTGGTTTCAGAATATCAAAGGGGAGCTCGGCTTGTACAGATGCTTTTTCGAAATGGCTCATGGGATCCAGGAGACTCACTGCCTATCAAGTAGGCAATACTGGACTACCATTATCTGTTACAATTTCATCCCCCCCCCCCCGTTCCTCCAAGGAGCTCATGATTGCGCATCTGGTTTTTTCCTCCCTCTGCTTTCATCCTCAGAACAACCCTGTGAGGTATGTAAGGCTGAGAAATGGTGACTGGCCCAAGGCCTCTCAGTTTCACAGTTGAATGGTGATTTGATCCCAAATGTCCTCACCCCTAGCATCTCTAAGCACTATGCCATACTAACACTCTCAATGAGGTGTGGGGAGCCTTTGGTCTGGGCCACTGGTCATGCTTGCTGGGACTGTTGGGAGTCCTAGTTCAGCAACACCTGGAGGACCAAAGGTTCCCCACACTTGATGGAGATGAAAGTGCTCATCACCCCTGCTCTAGATGTTGTTGGACTCCAATTCCCATCAGCGATGACCATTGGCCATGCTAGAAGAGGCTCATGGGAACGGGAGACCAACAACACCTGGAGATTGCCAGGTCCCCCGTCCCTGATTCAAACTTTGCAGTGGAAGGAAGCCAAATCAGCAGAAAGCTATTATTATAATTAAGAGTACAAAAGTGCATGACATGTCTCAGCAGGAAACACAGGGAAACAAAGCTTGTTCCAGTGCCTTTGCTCCTTTTAAATTTCTCCTTTGAGTATGTTTTTGTGCAAAAGCCTTCTATGTATTCTTTCCTACTGAAGATGCAAGGGCTTTGTTCATGTTGATTGTGTATTCCTAGGTTCATTTGAAATTATCATTCTGGTACCTGTTCAAAGAAAAGAATCTCTCAATCTCTCTCTCTCTCTCTCTCTCTCGTTTCAAAAAAATAATTCCATTTAAATGGGGATTGTGAACAGTGGTTGTTGTGTGGTGTTTGGCCTTTCTAGTAGGACAGAGAGGCATAATTTGTTAAGGCGACGAGAAAGGGCGGTGGGGGGGAGAGATAATGTACGTGTGTTGCTCAAAATTAAGGGGATTACCAAAATAGGACATCTTGCTCTTTAAAGTACAGGCTGCAAAAGAGAGGGGGGAGGGAGGGAGGGAGAGAGAATGATGTGATGGCAGTTTAATCCCCATAAATAAAGGCCCCCTTCAAGCTTTCTCTCTGATATTTTCTCTTCCAGCACTTGCTACCTTTGCACTTGGGGAGGATGAAGCCAAGGACAAAAACTTAAGAGAAGCAATTTGATTTGATATCCATCCTGTCAGCCCACGACCCCCCGCAATGTCTGGAGAGGCGATGAGGAGCACATCATCTATGGCAAAGGTGCACGTTCCAATGTCTTGATTTTCAAGACACATCATGACTTCAGGCTGAGGCTGGATTTTTATCGGGGGGACAGGGAAGTGAACAGAGGACGAGAAGACGAAGTGGATTGAGAGCAAGGACAAGGGTTTTGAGCCCTCCGAATCTTCAGAAGCAAGGCTGAAGAATGTATCCCTCCATGTCGGTTGAAGGGGCCTTGAGGAGCGGCTCAGAAAGCGGCGAAAGTCTCAGCGGTGGAGCATTTGCTATGCATGCAAAAGGCCTCCGGTTCAATCGACATAATGTCCAGGTAGGTCTGGCAAAGACCAATGTCTGAAACACTGGAGGTCCACTGCTGGTAAGTGTAGATGATAAAGAGCTGGAGATGATAAGGGTAACGATTATAGCTCAAAGGTAGAGCATCTGCTTTGCACACAAAAGTTTCAAGTTCCAATTCCAACATCTGCAGGTAAATGTCAGGGCTGGAGTCAGATGCAGGTTGGCAATAAAGGAAGCAGATCTCCCTTGTCAGTGAAGTTAAGGAAAATGAAGTGAACATATAGCTCAGCCTTGTGGTCTCAGCAACACTTCTCAGCAGGACTTGGCCCTATTGGACAGTTGCCAGAACTGAGCTCCTCCTCTTCCAGTTGCCAGAACTGAGCTCCTCCTCTTCCAGATAGCAGTCTCATACTGCGCCTGTGCATTTCTGGCTTCTGTTCTGCTCTTCTCACAATCCTGTGTGCCGTTGGAGACCAGTGGGGTGAGGGACCCTCCCTGGATTCTCCAGGAGTCTCTTGACGTCCCTCCTCTGCTTCAGCCTCAGAATCTGAACTGCTCCCTGTCACAAGTGCTTCCTGCTCACTAAACCCTGCTTCCCTTCCGGCATCTCCTCCCAGTCTTCTCCTTCTGGCTTTTCAGTGTCCCACCACCAATCCCCTGGGCTCTGAGGTTCCTCCTCTGGGGTTTCTCTTGCGGGTTCTCTGATGGGTGTCTCCCATCACTCCGCTTCATCCAGGCAGTCCCTGACGGTAAGGTTGGAAACCTTAAAGCATCTTCCCCCAATCTGATATCCCCCAGAAGTTTTGGACTGCAATTCCCATCAGCATCAGGCAGCACAGCCACTGGTTAGGGAAGATGGGAGTTATAGTCCACAACAACTGGAAGGCACCAGGTTTGGGTAGACTGGTGTTGGCAATGCTGAGCTAGATATATGGTATGACTGAGAAATAGGCCAGTTCAGCATTCCAGAGTAATGGTCATTGTGGTCCATTCGGATCACTGTTGCAGCAGCAGCTCATATAATTTGTCTACAAGATTAAACACACAGATTCCCCTGTATCACCAAAGCATCCCTTGCAAGGGCACATAAGCAACAAATGGCATTAATTCATTAAACAAATGGCAAAGCCTCTTCCCCTTTTGCTTCCCCCCAGGAATGAACACATCAGGCACGCCGTCGATCTCCTGGTTTTGTAATTATCAATTTGCCATCAGTAAACTGTCTTCTGGCCATTGGATTGCATTTAACCAATTCAGATTAATTTAGGGAAGTGGATCACAAGCCTCAACTATTTGCATGCAGTAATGAATTGACATTTAAATGTCCTTGTGGTCAGATCCTCAGTGTCCTTTGGAACAGCCAGTCTGCAATGGCACTCTCTCAGCCAGGAGAGAGAGAGAGAGAGAGAGAGAGAGAGAGAGAGAGAGAGAGAGAGAGAGAGAACAAACAAACACCCCATGAAATCAATCCAAAATTAAACAATTGCTTTTCAGATGTAGCCCAAACATCTGAACAATTTGTTTCATTCGGCAAAAAGGGCACATCCTTGCTTATATAGGGGGCAAACCAGAGGAGATGTTAGAAGTGTGTGAATTATCTTCTCTCTTTTTTGCTAAATGCATTGCAGGATGGGGGTGGAGAGCGACTTGGACTGCCGGTGGAACAATATTTAACCCCCCCCAAAAAAACCATGTATCCATAGCCCTAATCCAAATCTCATCTGAAAAAAAAGTCTGATTTAGTCCAGAAATGGTTTGCGGCAGACATTACCATCATATTTTATTTACAAAACAGTGGAGTAGGAACTGGAGAACAGTACAGTCAACAGCGCTCTCTTTCTCTCTCTCTCGATCTGTCTCATGATCTCTTTAAGAAAACCTACTTATTGAGCATTCATCCAAATTTCTTTGCACAAAGTTTCTGCAGAGGTTAGACCATGTCTGGTCTTTGTTTTGCTTGCAGGCAGGTTATATGACAATCAACACGCACCCTGATTTGCTTGCATGGTGCTTAGATGTCTTCTCATTAATCATTTGTCCACACTTCAGTGCATTTCCTCCATTGCTTTCCAAACAGCAAAATGTTTATTTTTTTAAAAAAAAGGTGGCCTTGTTACTCCTGAACAACAGAGTACTGTACATTATTTCACTTTAATTGAGCAAACCTCCATTTCCGATCCAGGCTTAAATATCCTTCCCACAAAATACTGCCATTCTAGAAGTGACCTATGTTTTAGGAAGATAAAAAGCTGTGATATAGAAGGTCATTCTTCTTGCCCAGTAGCTACTGTAATGAGCCCAGGAGCAGGGCCATTGTAAAATAGGAGCACCCCAGCTCATTCCGTCATTCTCCGACCGCCTGGTCTGTGATCAGCATCTGGTGTTGGGATTGAAGAGCAAATCGAACCTGGAAGAACTTGGAGGCCAGTTAGCTCAGAAGGGAACTATTAGACCAGCAAAGGTTCGGATGAGTCTCTATATAGGCCCTGCCAGAGCCTCCTCTATCTGGTCCTCTTTTGAGTCATTCCTTGCAACTTGGTCTTCTACAGGGGTCAGCAAACTTTTTCAGCAGGGGGCCGGTCCACTGTCCCTCAGACCTTGTGGGGGACCGGACGGGAAAAAATGAACAAATTCCTATGCCCCACAAATAAACCAGAGATGATTTTAAATAAAAGGACACATTCTACTCATATAAAAACACACTGATTCCCGGACTGTCTGTGGGCCGGATTTAGAAGGCGATTGGGCCGGATCTGGCCCCCGGGCCTTAGTTTGCCAACCCACGGTCTTCTACCTCTTCTGCAGTAGGCCAGTGGAGGTTGGTGCAGCAGGTTGACTGGGGAGCTGCCCATCCCTGGGGCAAATCTAATAGAAAACATTACTAATATATAAAAACCAACAGGCCCTGCCCTTTGTCAAATTTTCCGATGATTCCCATTATTAAATCTTCTCCAGCTAAGAATTTGACATAATCAGGTAAGTGATCGACATGTAAATGTGGATGCACAGCTGAGCTCATTAATTGATTTATTCATAATTGCATGAAAGTGTCTGAAAAATATGGTTATTCATATAATCAGTTGATACGTAAGACTTTGCAGAAAGACTTTTTTTTCTAAAAAAAAATGTTTTCTCTGCAAAATTGCTTTGAGGAGATAAAAGTTGGTGAGAAGGAATATTTCAACCTTATTCCCCTTCACTTAAAATATGGGTAGGGAACTGGATTGGGATTGTGGCCCTGAACCTTACCTCCCCTCCCCACGACCTTGAGCTTGGTTTGACATGTGAGTCAAGTTGGACAGGCTGTCTATTTGCCAACCACCTGATGGCACGTGACCCGCTTTCCTTTGCCCCTCTATCCAGCCATGATCTGGACATAGAGTCAGGGACTGCTGGGGTACCAGATGGGGGTCATGTCTGGATCAGGGCTCAGAGTCGACTGCAGAAGATAGGGTGACCATTGCACCTGAGTCAGTGGGAGAAGAGCTACCATAAGAACCCCCCCCAATAACTCCAGGGCCTATGGGAATAGAGCCTGGACTGCCATGGACACTCTTTCCTGCACCTGAATAACCAGATGCCTCCCACCACACATCATAAGTCCAGGAGCGCGCCAGGAGGGAGGCTATGGAACGCAGGAGGAGTACCCATCTTCAGGCCAGAGGGCTGGTATTTTAAGGCTTTGAGGTTCTATCGAGTGGATGGAGCCTGAAGGAGGTGGTCTAGAGACAGACACATAAAAGACCTCAGTCCACACCCAAGCTTTGTCAGAGCAAGTTGTGCATTTGGAGCTGTCCATGGTCCTGCACCCTTGCTGCTTTCCCTGCAGGTGCTGGAATCAAAGCAGAATGTGACACTACACTGCACAGTTTCACATCAAATTGTGTGGGCAGGTGAAATGCCCTATGCAAACCCCTCTGATCAGCTGACGGGCACTGTGTGCCAAGCCCCGTTCCTTTGGGATCATTGGCTGTGATGCCCCAGTGAAATGAAATGAAATGAAATGGTTTATTACAGCTGTAAACCAGTTCCAACAGCACATTCACAAAAATAAAATTTGCATTTATAAACAGTATGCAGCAAACCGCTTAAGACTTAAAACTGAATTAAACAGACGTATGAGAACCTAAAAGTTTAAAATTTGAGATACCATA
Source organism: Zootoca vivipara (assembly GCF_963506605.1). Classification (NCBI taxonomy): domain Eukaryota; kingdom Metazoa; phylum Chordata; class Lepidosauria; order Squamata; family Lacertidae; genus Zootoca; species Zootoca vivipara. The sequence goes on from NC_083283.1 coordinate 8,693,271, forward strand.
CAGATTGACTATTTTCCCCACAGGCTGATTTGTTCTGGGAGGGTAGACTGCATTTGCAAATCTGCGTGCAGAATGCCCCAGTGTCAATGAGCAGGTTGATGGGCACTTTGGCCAAGCCATACCACTTGTTCTAAACGCCATCAAGTGTGGGGCAGGTAAAGATGTGGCTCAGCTGAAAACTTGCTTTGAAGGCATTGCCAATCAGCTGTATATATCACTCAGGGGGGCAGGGGGTGGTGGATATGGCTTGGCGAAAATGGCCTCATGGGCTGAATGAGGAGGACTCAGGTTGCAGGGTTTCCACCAGTTATATGACTTGGCTCAAATGTAGTGGGTGACCAGATGAAAAGAATAAAGCCCTCTAGTAGTTATGGATTCTGCTTTAGAACCGTGGGATATCAGTGTTCTAAAACTCACAATACAGCAGAACTATTACTTCTTAGATGCTATGCTTCTGTTAAGGTAGCCTAAGATTATATTATAGAAGATTATAGAACTGGATATTATAGAAGATTATAGAACTGGATATGGAACAACTGTTTGGTTCAAAATTGGGAAAGGAGTACGACAAGGTTATATATTGTCTTCCTGCTTATTTAACTTAGATGCAGAATTCATCATGTGAAAGGCTGGACTAGAAGAATCCCAAGACGGAATTAAGATTGCCAGAAGAAATATTAACAACCCCAGATATGCAGATGACACAACCTTGATGGCAGAAAGTGAGGAGGAATTAAAGTGAGGAGGAATTAAAGAACCTTTTAATGAGGGTGAAAGAGGAGAGCGCAAAATATGGTGTGAAGCTCAACATCAAAAAACCAAGATCATGGCCACTGGTCCCATCACCTCCTGGCAAATGGAAGAGGAATAAATGGAGGCAGTGAGAGATTCTACTTTCTTGGGCTCCTTGATCACCGCAGATGGTGACAGCAGTCACGAAATTAAAAGACGCCTGCTTCTTGGGAGAAAAGTAATGACAAACCTAGACAGCATCTTAAAAAGCAGAGACATCACCTTGCCGACAAAGGTCTGTATACCGGTAGTTAAAGCTATGGTTTTCCCAGTAGTGATGTATGGAAGTGAGAGCTGAACCATAAAGAAGGCTGATCGCCAAAGAATTGATGCTTTTGAATTATGGTGCTGGAGGAGACTCTTGAGAGTCCCATGGACTGCAAGAAGATCAAACCTATCTATTCTGAAGGAAATCAGCCCTGAGTGCTCACTGGAAGGACAGATCCTGAAGCTGAGGCTCCAATACTTTGGCCACCTCATGAGAAGAGAAGACTCCTTGGAAAAGACCCTGATGTTGGGAAAGATTGAGGGCGCTAGGAGAAGGGGACGACAGAGGACGAGATGGTTGGACAGTGTTCTCGAAGCTACGAACATGAGTCTGACCAAACTGTGGGAGGCAGTGGAAGACAGGAGTGCCTGGCGTGCTCTGGTCCATGGGGTCACGAAGAGTCGGACATGACTAAACGACTAAACAATAACAAAGATTATATTAGCCTTTCTTAGCAACTGCATCACACTAATGGCTCTTGCTCAGTTTAACATGGAAATGGTTAGGACTCCTAGAAAATAGTCTCCAATAATGATATCAAAATAGGAACCATCAGTCTTTAGGGGCCAGCGGACAGAGGGAGAAAAGGCAACTCATCAGGCAACAGCTCTTGGCACCTGTCCTCCCTCTGTTCAGAACAGAACTGAGGGTGGGCACCCAATCCTGGCACCCACTGAAATGTGGACAAGCTTAAGGGTGTGTGTGTTCAATGTAGGGGATCTTGTGCCAGGAACTGATCAGGAAGAGCAAACAGTTTCTCATGCATTGCGGGTTGTTAAGGGGATCTATACCAAGACCTTTTCAGAAGCCATGGACCATAGCTGCCAAGTTTTCCCTTTTCTCGCGAGGAAGCCTATTCAGCATAAGGGAAAATCCCGTAAAAAAGGGATAACTTGGCAGCTATGGCCATGGACAGTTCTGGTGGGCATAGTGCCATGTTTGTGACCCCTGACTTAATAAGTAGGAAGGTTCACATGGGAGGATGTGGGTTCACTCAACATAACAGCATAAGAAGAACCTACTGGATCAGGCCAATGGGCTATCTAGCCCAGCATCCTGTTCTCACAGCAGCCAACCAGATGCCATTGGGAAACCCACAAGTAGGATTTGAACACACTTCCCTCCTGTGGTTTCCAGCAGCTGGAATTCAGAAGCATTGCTGCCTCCAACTGTGGTGGCGGAACATAGACACCATGGCTGGTAGCCCTTTCCTCCATGAAAAGAACAGTAATCCTGCCTTCCCCGCCACTGCCAGTACAGTATGTTTTGCCTTTCTCTTTCTAACTTAGGCATGGATCAGAATACACTGCACAGCCGCTAAACGTCCCCCTGATCTTGATATGAGCCGGTCTGCAAGAGAGACCTAATGGCTCAAAACTCTCCCACAAAACTTCTGCGTGTGCTAAATCTCCACTCCAATTTTTCAGCCTCTAGTGGCTCATTATGTCTGGAGAGGCACTTAGTATTTGGGAGCTTCTCCCAAATTGAGTCCAAATGGTGGATATATATGATTCTGTATGTTTTTTTTTCTCCCTCTAAGCCAGGACTTTTGCTAGATTCTGATTAAGAGAAAATTGAGCTCCTGAGGCCACCCCAGACAGACACCTGGAATCAAAACGCAGCGACGAGAGCCAGGGATACTTGAATTTTCAACCTGGTTCTACTGCAGATTCATGGCATCAGGCGATTGCACCTGCTGTTATCCCAGTGAGCTGGTTAAAAGCCAGGAGAGCTTAAAGACATTGTGGAAATGGTGCCAGGAGCTACGTTAAGCAGGTGGTATGTGGCAGCCCTCTACCTTGAGCCAAGGAAGTTGAGCATCTTACCCAAATCTCAAAGGAGCACCAGGTCAAAGAACTAGGATGTCTGGTTTTGCTACACAGGCCAGGTTTTGTGGGATATAAGTTCCCACCTCTTTCTCTGATAGTGACTGTAGGTGTGGGGTGGGGACCTGGATGTTGCTCTCCTGGTACCTTTACCTGGCCTCTAGGACCCTCTCCCCAGGTTGCACCCTTCATCAACCCCCCCCCTGCCCCCCCCGGCTGGAATGTGCCCTTCAACGGTGAAAAAGCCTCTTGCTTTTGTGGATGGAGATGGAGAAAGAGAGATTGGATCTGGAATTATGAATCCCATCCTGGCTTCTGATTTGATCCTGAATTGTCCCTATTTCATCTGCCGGCACTGCCGCCGAGCTCAGGGAGGAGGATGAGCCACTGCTTGTCCTGACCAACTGCGGCAGTGGCAGTGGCAGCTGCGAGGAAGCACCCCATGGCCTCTCCATGGCCACTGCGGCCAGCCTCTTCCCTTGGGCAGCTCACAGCGGCTTCTGGAGAGTGAGCAAGGGAAAGGACAGGTTGCTGCCACCCAGACTCAGCATTTTTGTGATGCGCCAGCTCTGAGGTGCAGGCAGAGGGCAGGGCAACCCTGAGCGGAAAGAAAGGGGGTGCAGTGCAGAGTGTAAGGAGTCTGGGTTTTGTGTGACTGTGTTTAATCTCACCTGACCTCACCTGACCTCACCTGACCTCCAGACTTCACCTGGAGTACTGTGTCCAGTTCTGGGCACCACAGTTCAAGAAGGATACTGACAAGCTGGAACATGTCCAGAAGAGGGCAACCAAAATGGTCAAAGGCCTGGAAACGATGCCTTATGAGGAACGGCTTTGGGAGCTGGGTATGTTTAGCCTGGAGAAGAGAAGGTTAATGGGTGATATGATAGCCATGTTCAAATATATAAAAGGATGTCATATAGAGGAGGGAGAAAGGTTGTTTTCTGCTGCTCCAGAGAAGTGGACACGGAGCAATGGATTCAAACTACAAGAAAGAAGATTCCACCTAAACATTAGGAAGAACTTCCTGACAGTAAGAGCTGTTCGGCAGTGGAATTTGCTACCAAGGAGTGTGGTCGAGTCTCCTTCTTTGGAGGTCTTTAAACAGAGGCTTGACAGCCATATGTCAAGAAGGCTTTGATGGTGTTTCCTGCTTGGCAGGGGGTTGGACTGGATGGCCCTTGTGGTCTCTTCCAATTCTATGATTCTATGATTCTATGATTCTAATCTTGCCCCTTTCTAAAATTTATTTATTGGTGTGTGGGTTTTCTTCTTTTGTAAATCTACTGAAGAATAAAATCAAATTGGGGTCAAGGGGTTTTCTCAGGATGGTGGAGGGTGCTGTGTGTCGTTGGTGCAGTAGGAGTGGAAACGCTCTGTCTGGGGTCGAAGAGGGCAATTTTGTTTGGGGGGGGGAGTGAGAAATGTTCCTATCAAGCTTCTGGACTATGCAAAGATGGCAAAAATGACTGGGAAAATCATAAACCAGGAGGATCAAAACTTCAATAAAGAATGGGAGAAATTTATGTTATACTTGAGAGATCACTGTAAACATTTGAACTCTTTAGCAGGTTTTAAATAACTCTTGTAATTTGGATAACTCTTGTAATTTGGAGACTTTGGATATAGTGGAGAACTGAAAAATTAGAGTGATTGACTGTATGCAGTTGAAATGAATAACTAAAGAACCCATGGAAGGGAGGAGGGAAGTTTAGAGATTCGGAAGAGCCTTGTATAATTTTTATTATTTGTGATTTCGAATGTGAACAAATTTGTAAAACCAAATAAAAATCATTTTAAAAAATAAAATGCAATTAGAGCATGCAAAAAAGAAAAGAAAAGAAAAGTTCCTATTTTCATCCAAAAAATGTTGGAAGGTATGAGATTGTGTGCTCACAGAAAACTCTGACGCTTGCGAAACTGGCAGGCGGCCTAGCACACAAGGTTAAGCTTCAAAACCCATTGCTTCAACCACTTTCTGCACCTGGCCCTGCATGCCTCTCGGATGTGCGGCTTGGAGGATTGTCCAAGAGGGAATGCAGATGAGATGGACATGGAGACTGCTCAAACAACTTTGCATTGGACAAATGAGAAAGGAGTTTTTTTCCCATCGTTCAGCCCGGACACTGAGGTCCAGCTCTGAGGGCCTTATGGCAGTTCCCTCCCTGCGAGAAGTGAAGTTACAGGGAACCAGGCACAGGGCCTTCTCGGTAGTGGCACCTGCCCTGTGGAACGCCCTCCCATCAGATTTCAAGGAGATAAACAACTATGTGACTTTTAGAAGACACCTGAAGGCAGCCCTGTTTAGGGAAGTTTTTAATGTTTAATGTTTTATTGTGTTTTTAATATTCCGTTGGGAGCTGCCCTGAGTGGCTGGGGAAACCCAGCCAGATGGGCGGGGTATAAATATTAAATGATGATGATGATGTTCTTATCTGCAGGGACTTGTTTCGCATTGAGAATCCAGGCTTGCTAACCTCTGACTTATTGCCCGAAGTGATACAGCCTAGGTCAGGGATTCCCAATTAGCGGACCCCCTGTACAGCGGACCCCCTGTTTTTCAAAAGCCAAACCATGGACCCCCCTACCAGATCTCTATGGTAGTTTTTGTTACGCGAATGGTGCTTCGAACACCCTGTTTGAACCATCCAGGGGTCTGCAGACCACCAAATGGGAACCACTGGCCTAGGTGGTTTGACATATTGCTGCAAAAGAGGCCTTGACCACTTTCCCCAGCAAATGTTATCAGCCTTAACAAGATTCTTTTCGCTTTCCATGAAAGGACCGCCAGTGTTTTCTCCTCTCTAACTGATGCAACCCGCCCCACCTTAATTTGTAATGACATAAGAAAAAGGGGAAGGAGAAACTTGCGGAGTCTTCATAAGTTGTCAACACATTTCTTCTTAGTCAAATGCGATATGACTGCTTTGTTTAAGGAATTCCGGGGTGGTGGGGGCGTGCAGAAAAAAGAAAGAGGGAGTAAAAAGATGCAAAGTCCCATCCTTCATACACAAGAATGAGCTGTTTATCAGTTACCGGCGACTCTCATTATGCACTAATCAAACTGTTTTGTGATCCAATTGTTGCAGCTGCCAATACGGATCTCCCATCTCTATCAAGAAACGGGCTGCTGTTGATTATTATGAAAGGAGAAAAGGAAGGATGAGGCCAAACAAATGAATAATAATGGAGGCAGTAAACCAAAGAACCCAGGGAAAGCCCATTGGAAATCCCATGGACTTGTAGATCCCTAAAGTGTTGAAGGGGGGGGGAGGGTGGAAATGGGGTCCTTGTCTTGTAATTCCTTTTATGTGGATATCTAAATAGGTTCTGTATGAGTTATATTTATGATTTATATTTATGATTTATATATGATTTATTATGTATTTTGAGTTTAGGGTTTGGGGTTTGTGTATGTCTGTTTGTGTGTGTTGGTTGTCTTGTAATTTTTTTTTATTGAAATGATTTATATATAATTTAAATGTGATTTGTAATTATTATGATTTATATATGATTTATTATGTATTGGGGGCTTAGGGTTTGGGGTTTTTGTTTATCTGTTTGTCTGTGTTGGTTTTTCTGTGTGTTATTTTTTTAATCTCTTGTAAAAATGAATTTAAATAAAAGCTTTTTTAATTAAAAAAAGTGTTGAAGGCAAGAGTGGCATTTTTCAAGGAGAATGTGGCCAGGGAGTCATTGCTATCGGCTAGCAAAATGTTCTGTGACAGCCCCTTTACAAATAGAGAGAATGATGTGTGCGGTCAGATGTGTCGTATTTGCAGGCACTATTAGGAGCCATTCCAAAATGATTAGCACCACATATTGAAAGCAGAAAGCTCAGAATCTTATGTTTCCAACCAGGCTGAGAGTCAGACAAGGGTCACTACCAGAACCCAGAGTCATCCATTGAAGCTAAGGCTGCATAAACACCATCTATTTAAAGCACCTGACTTCCACCAAATAATTTAGTTTGTTTTTTTAAATTTTATTTATGCTTTTCAGGTTTATACATTTATAGGTAAAGGTAAAGGGACCCCTGACCATTAGGTCCAGTCATGACCGACTCTGAGGTTGCGGCGCTCATCTCGCGTTATTGGCCGAGGGAGCCGGCGTACAGCTTCCAGGTCATGTGGCCAGCATGACAAAGCTGCTTCTGGCGAACTAGAGCAGCACACAGAAACATTGTTTACTTTCCCGCTGTAGCAATGCCTATTTATCTACTTGCACTGGTGTGCTTTCGAACTGCTAGGTTGGCAGGAGCAGGGACTGAGCAACGGAAGCTCACTCCCTTGCGGGGATTCGAACTGCCAACCTTCTGATCGGCAAGCCCTAGGCTCTGTGGTTTAACCCAGAGCACCACCTGCGTCCCTTTATACATTTATACATTTCACTAATTTTACAATCATTTGAACATTTCAAAACTCGACTTCCTTTCCCTTCTTTTCGCAGCTCCTTAAAATTATTTTTTATATCTTCTGCATATCCAAATTAACTTAATTTTCTCATTTATTCATCTACATTAAATATATACTCTTATAAAACTGCAGCCTATTACAATAATCCTGCCAATGTTCTTATCTGTTTACAATTCATCCTTAAATATTCAATAAACCATTTCCATTCTTTTATAAAAAATTGTTATCTTGATTTCTTATTTTTCTGGTAAGTTTCGCCATTTCTGCATATTCCATAAGTTTTTGTATCCATTCTTCCTTTGCTGGGACTTCTGCTTCTTTCCATTTTTGGGAGAGTAACATTCCTGCCACTGTAGTAGTGTACATGAATAAGTTTCTATACAGTTTAGGTAGTTCTGTTGCTATAATTCCCAAATTATATTGGGAACTGTAGTTTATTAAAGTTGCTGGGAACTATAGGTCTGTGGGAGGTAAACTTGCCTCAGAAATGGAAAAAGGGAAGCGGTATAGTGTTGTTGTCTTAAAAAAGTGGTGATAAAAATTAAACTGCTTCACGCTTCCAGAGCTCAGTCAAGAACCAAGAAGCTGTATTTCCAAACTACTGATGTTTCTGGCGTTGCACTTTATGCAATGCATTGATTGTAATGCATTACGGTAATCAAACAATGTGCTACCAATATATGTATTACTGCGGACAGGCTGTGAGTTTGCCCTTGCATTAATTTATCAGAGGAGAATACAATATGGCTATTCCATTTGTAGCAGTCATGGCTAATTGCTGTTGAAGTTCAGAAGAGTATGCTGGATCAAGCCAAAGGCCCATGTAGCCCAGAACCCTGTTCTCATAATGGCCAACCTCAGGGCCATCTTTAGTTTATGCGCCGCCGGGGTGCAAAGATCTGCACAGCGCCCCCAAATTTAGTGCTGTCCACATCTATACCCAAGATATACTTCTCCGCAGTTGTAGGCAAGGCCATGGCGTTGGCGTTGGCCTGCTCTTCCACGTCTTGCTGCTGTTGCCCCTCAAGAACCAGACGCCTGAGCTCCATAGAGGTGCACAGCTTCACATCCAGGCACTTTTAATAGCTCCCCAGGAGGAGGAAGGAGAAGAAGAGGGATGCAGCAGTTGCGGCGACTCTCCATGCAGGGCGGGACACCAGGGAGGAGAAAGCCAACAGGGCGGAGGCAGCAGTGGCTTTGAATGTCAGCTTGATCAAAATTATTTATTATTTCATAGCAGGTAGATCGTTAAGAGCTTAGGTGGTTTCAGCGCCGGGTGCCCCCCAGAATTCAGCGCCCGGGTGGCCCACACACCTTGCACCCTAGGTAAAGACGGCCCTGGCCAACCTGGTGCCTATCGGAAGTCTGCAAGCTGTTATTCAGAAGCATAGTGCTTCAACAGTGGAGGTAGAACAGAGTCACTGTATCTAGCAGCCATTGATAGCCTTATGCTCCATAAGTTTGTCCAATCCTCTTTTAAAGCCATTGGTTGGAGGTCATCACTTTGGGGAGAGAACTCCACACTGTGTACTGCATGAAGAACTTCCTTGTGTATCTCCTGAATCTTTCAATATTCAGTTTCATTGGATCACCCCAGGTTCTAGTATTATGAGAGAGGGACGTTGAAGCATCGTCTTTTTTCAAAGGCATCTCTGATCATGTCCATCACCCAACCTTGCAACCATGATTTAATACTGAAATCTCCATGGTTTGTATCTTCCAATATGGTTGGGTTTTGTTTTAAAGTCCTATTGCCAGAGGCAATAAAAAAAGGCATAAATGTGTCACCCAGAAGCTAAACACCTGGAAGTTGATCTGGGAGATGCGTGTTCAGATTGCACCTCTGCCACTGAATGACAGTGTTGGCTTGGTCATGTCACACGCACTTTGCCTGCCTCAGTTCCCCATGTATAGAATGGAAATAGTGGCCGACATAACAAGGATATTAGGAAGGTGAACTCAATAAAGGAGGCAATATACCAAGCCTTCCAATTTCTCACCTGCATGTTGCATATTAAAAGTGCTGTGCACCTTATAAACTGGAGCTGTCATAAAAGATATACTTAATTTATGTAATGGGTCTCCTTTGCAAAACTTTTGGCATGGAAATATGGGGTTGAAGTGCTCCGATACTGCTGAACACACACAGCCCTGTGCATAAGCCTTGAAAATTATTGGGGTGTGTGTGTGTGTGTGTGTGTGTGTGTGTGTGTGTGTGTGTGCGAAGTGCCACTTCCCCCCTTGTTGATGGATTTTTTTCTTTCTTTTAATAGAGGCATTGCAGTCCAGGAGCAATATTTCAAGAGCTGCATTTTACAATGCAGAGACTATAGCAAGCCATATAAGTTGGTGGATATAGCCAGATTGCTTGGCATTTACAGGAGATGTCTCAAGGTCATATTCTAGCACCCGGAGACTGGGCATGTTACCTCTGTGCCTTTTGACTTCAAAGCCTTGCTTGGTGACAGTTCCCTTCATACTCTGCTCAGCTCCATAATGTTAGGTGGCAGACTGGCCAGGAGGACTCCTTCCCTCCTGCACGCCGAGCTCTGCATGCTTCATCTAATTATCCGTCGGGGGCCGTTACGTTGCCCCTCAAAGTACAGCATAAATCAAAAAGTCAATTGTCTATTTTAATCAAGCTTACCCCCGGCGTATGCTCTGCGAGGGAACTGAAATTAGCTTGCAAATAGTAAACATTTCAGGTCTAATCTGATCACTTGCAGCAAAACACTTTGCAAGCGTCAAACGGCAAGTAAAGCTCACATCAGACATACTACAGGGAATGGATTTCGGGAGCGGTCGGCCGGTGTGTGTGTGTGTGTGTGTGATGTATTGATCACATCTCAGTCAATGTAATGAGTTATCAGACCAATCGATCCATTCCAATCTGAATTGGATGTACCAACATAGCAAACAGGTTTCTCTCTCCTTGCTGCTCATCACCTGGAATAACATTCTGTGAAGGCTTCCTCTACAGCAGTGTGGGAGGTGCGCATTAAAAAGCACATATAAGCACATAGGAAGAGGCTGCTAGGTCAAGACAATGGTTCATCTAGTTCTCAGCATCCCGTTCTCAAAGGTGGCCAAACAGATGCCTCTGATCAACCCGCACACAGGACCTGAGAAGAAGAAGAAGAAGAAGAAGAAGAAGAAGAAGAAGAAGAAGAAGAAGAAGAAGAAGAAGAAGAAGAAGAAGAAGAAGAAGAGGAAGAAGATTTTGGATTTGATATCCCGCTTTATCACTACCCGAAGGAGTCTCAAGGCAGCTAACATTCTCCTTTCCCTTCCTCCCCCACAGCAAACACTCTGCGAGGTGAGTGGGGCTGAGAGACTTCAGAGAAGTGTGACTAGCCCAAGGTCACCCAGCAGCTGCATGTGGAGGAGTGGGAAGCAAACCCGGTTCACCAGATTACAAGTCTATCGCTCTTAACCACTACACCACACAAGAACCCTCTCCCCTCTTGCAGCTTCTGGCAACTGGTATTCAGAGGTATTGCGGCTTCCTGCCATGAAGGCAAGGCATAGTCATCATGCTTGGCAGCCATTGATGGCCTTATCTTCCATGAATTGGTCCAATCCTCTTTTAAAGCCATGAAAGTGAGCAGCTGCAGAGGCAGATTTAGGAGAGGGTGACCAACAGAGATGTAGAATGGAAAGCAAGGGGGGGGCAGATTTTGGTGCCGCACAGGGCGCTGCTGAAATTTGAGACTCCAAGGTCTGCCCCTGGTGGCTGTCATTCCTCTATGGGAGTGAGTGTCGTAGTTTAGCTATGAGCCATATACTTTCCCCACCTCTGACTTAGTGAAAAAAGATTGCTGGGGTGGAGGGAGTTGCACGAGTAAGGTAACAAGTGAGGGAAGAGTTAAGTAACCCTCCTGCTGATTGGTGATTCTCTGCTGCAAATAACTCTCTTCTGATTTTGCAGTGCCAGGAAAAGCATCATTTGGGGGTTTGCAAAAAAACACAATGGCCAGTAATTCTAGTCCAACACGTGTGATGAAAAACTTTATTTGGACTCCTTGCCAATTTTTGGCAATTGCACGCACACACAAAGGGTAAAGGGAAAGGACCCCTGGGTGATTAAGCCCAGTCAAAAGTGGCCAAGGGGTGCAGCACACATCTCGCCTTCAGGCTGAGGGAGCTGGCGTTTGTCCACAGACAGTTTTCCAGGTCATGTGGCCAGCAGGACTAAACTGCTTCTGGCTCAATAGAACACTGTGACAGAAACCAGAGTGCACGGAAACACCATTTACCTTCCCGCTACAGCGGTACCTATTTATCGACTCACGTGGGCATGCTTTTGAACGGCTAGGTTGGCAGGAGCTGGGACAGAGCAACGGGAGCTCACCCCATCACACAGATTTGAACTGCCAACCTTCTGCTCGGCAAGCCCAAGAGGCCCAATGGTTTAGACCACAGCGCCACCCACACACAAAGAGGGGTGGGGTGGGGAAGAGATAACTACATGTCAAATAACTCTCCTATTTCAATGTTACAAAGCTCAGTGATAAAGCACCTGCTTTGCACACTGTAGGTTAGAATCACAGAATCATAGAATTGTAGCATTGGGAGAGACCCTGAGCACCATTTAGTCCAACCTGCTGCAATGCAGGAATATGCATCTGTCTCGCACAGGGATCGAACCTGCAACCTTGGCATGATCAGCACCACGGTCTAACCAGCTGAGCCATCCAGCTGGTTCATTCTCCACAATCTCCTGTTTGCCTGAAACCCCCGGAGAACTGCTGCCAGTCAGTGTAGACAATACTGAGCTACATGGACCGATGCTCAGACTCAGTAGATAAGGCAGCTTCCTCTGTTCCTTGTTGCCGCCTCGGTGTTTTCCTGCTCTCTGTTTTTAGACTATGACATATTGATCTGCTGGCAATAAAAAGAACCACTTGCTATGGCGTTCCCTTGCTGTCCTTTCACTCCTTGGCTGGAATGTCCTTTTCATCAAGGAGGAAAAACTTGCTCTCCTCTGGGGCTGTGCACACACGGTGGTTACCCTCAAAGCCATCAATGCTACAATAAGACACTGGTAATGGTCCTTCTGTGGCAGTGAATCGAATTCCATTACGGATCAGTCTGGGCTTTGCTTTCCCCAGCTTTAAAGTCCTTCACTGCTCCTGAATCTTTTATTGATGGCAGATGCAGAATAGTCGTGGCCAGAAGGGCATTTATGTCGGCCTCCGAACAGTTCTGTTGCTTTTTTAGGTCATTTGACAGGCAATGGCAGAGCCTTCACAATTAGATGGCTTGTTTCACTTGCGTAAATGCTAAAGCTCTCCGCGCACACAAACCTAACAGATCACGTCCAAAGCTTCAGGTTAGTTCCCCCCCCCCCGATTTGCTATATAATCACTTAGAAAATAAAACAAAAATGGGAGCAATCCTACACTCAAAAAGCTGGTGTAAAGCAAGATGGCATAAATTAAATCAACATAAAATTATGCAAAATCCAAGCAAATCCTTCAAGTGCCCCTATTTTCCAGGGACAGTCCAGGATTTACAGAAGCCATCCCAGTTTCTGATTTGATCCCAGAATGTCCCACTTTTCCTTAGGATGTTCCTATTTTCATTGGATAAATGTTGGAGGGTATGATAGGATGCCCCTATTTTCATTGGAGGGTTGGAGTTATGTGACCCCCGAGCCAAGGAGATAAGTAACAATACTGTACAACCTTTAGAAGACATCTGAAGGCAGCCCTGTATAGGGAAGGTTTTTTTTAATGTTTAATGCTTTATTTTGTTTTTATATATGTTGGAAGCCACATATGTTGGGTGGATTATAAAAAATAAAATTATTATGAATGAATGAATGAAATCTTTATTGCTAAAAGCTATAAGCCGTCACAATTGGTCACAATGTGTAAAATATAAATAACTGATTTAAAACTGAACCACAGCAGCAAAGCAAACAGACAACAATGCAAAAATCACACCTGCATAAATTAAGGCCTCCACATCTCACACTCCCCCTTATAATTCTTGTCTTGGTGCCTAGCTCTCAACTTACTTGCAGCCAAGGCAAATTTTGCAACCAGTGCAGTAATAAATACGCTATTGCCAGCCAGCATTATTATGGAACAGGAGACCCCTATTTTCGTCAGAGAAATGTTGGAGAGTGTGTAGGAGCAAGGACACTGCTTGCCAAGCCACCCTAAGTCTGTCAGTGGGAAAACAAGCCTTTAAAATACAGTTTGACTCACACTAATATTTTTTCCTGGTCATGCAATCAGGGGCAGACTTTGGTCCTTTCAATTTCAGCGACGCCCTGGGCAAGGCCAAAAAATTGTACCCCTTGCCTCTTGCCTTCTGTTCTGTGCATGCACTACATTGTATTTGCAGCACCCTGTGGCAAACCCCCCCCCCCCGGCTCGGCACCCAGTGGGGGGGGGGAAACGGGTCCTTCTGCCCAAACCCACCTCTGATGCAACTACCAGAGATTGGATCCCGCTTAGGTCCTGCTTGCCTGCTCCTGTGCCAAGAATACCCATTTTGGGAGATTTACACCATTGTCCGCTCAGCCGGCTGAACCCAGACTGAGCTGGGATGAGCAAGTTACGCTGGCATGTCTTCAGCTAAGGTGGGGTTGGGGATGTAACACCAGCTGAGCTGGGAAGCTCCTGTCGGAGCTGGAGATCTGCTGCCTACTTACCTGCCCATCCTGGTGGATCTTACCATAGGACTGTCCCCCTAAGTGTGTTTGTGAACAAGTGAGTTTCCAAGCAGCCTAATGTGGGCAGTCCAGGGGAGAGGAAATGTATTAAAAGATATTTTCAAGCAGGCAAAGAGCTTTGCAATTCACTTCCCTCTCCATATGGATAGCAAGAGAAGATGTGTTGCAATTCTGTCCCTGTACATAAAGGTAAAGGGACCCCTGACCATTCGGTCCAGTCGTGGACGACTCTGGGGTTGTGGCACTCATCTCGTTTTACTGGCCGAGGGAGCCGGTGTACAGCTTCTGGGTCATGTGGCCAGCATGACTAAGCCACTTCTGGCGAACCAGAGCAGTGCACGGAAACACCGTTTACCTTCTTGCCAGAGCGGTACCTATTTATCTACTTGCACTTTGACGTGCTTTCAAACTGCTAGGTTGGCAGGAGCAGGGACCGAACAACGGGAGCTCACTCTGTTGCGGGGATTTGAACCGCCGACCTTCTGATCGGCAAGACCTAGACTTTGTGGTTTACACCACAGTGCCACCCGCATCCAAATGTGCCTGTACATGCCAGCTGCTAATTCCACTGCATGACCCAGACAAATGAGAGAGAGAGAGCGGATGAAGAACCTCAGGGGAGGACTTTAGAACTATACAGAGGCTGTGTTGGTATAAACTGAATGGACATACAGTACTAAGGCAGCAGGATTTCAGCTTGCAAATGTTCAATAGAAACTGGATGTAGCCCCTGAATATGAGATCCTGGTCCCTGCTTTTATGCCTTGGGAAAGCTCAAATATACTGTGGAAATTAACAGCCAGGAGAACGTCAGGAAGATGGAATTCACAGCTGTGTGAATGCAGCCTAAGGTGCATAAGAAATCTGGGTTTGGTTTTGAAGGCTAGATGGGAAGAGACTGTGGGGAGCGGGGAGAGAAATCAAGCCCCCAGGGGTCACCAGTTACCTATCCCTAGTTTTCATTGTGGGGGAAATCACCTTTCCTCCGCTTGAGTCTGCTGCAGTTGAATGAAATGGCCCTTGTATTTGCATTTGATAAGTTTAGCCTCCATAGTCTAAGAGGCATCTGGGTGTGCCAAAGGAATGTATCAGCGAGCAATAGCATTGTGAGTTATTGCTTCCCATAATAAATATGTGATATCAAAATTTTAGGAGCCAAGAAAGGTCATCTGGCTATAAGAAGAATGTGGGGAGCGGGGAGTCACTTAAAACTGGCTTTATTAAACAGAGCAAAAACAGAGATGGCAAAAGCCAGGGAGACTGAGCATCCCAGTGATGAGGCGCAACGTCACTGACCTTTGGGTCCTGGTGACTGCGAGGCTGAAACACAGTTTTGATTTCCTTTGCAGACACGTATGAATGAACTGTGCTCATCCATATTTAAAAGTTTAGTAAGGTCTCAAAAACAATAACACGGTTTTCAAAGCAGGATGCACAGCACAGAGTCAGCTTGCAAGTGACTCTAGTAATCCTCTTCCCAGGGCAAAGTGATTGCAATTCAAGTACTGTATCGCCCCCTGTGATGGCAGGCAGCAAATTGCTGGAATCCAACTCATTTCAGTCCCCTCCTGTCTGTAAACTGTACAATCCAATAGCCTCTGTTGGGTATGGGGTGGTCCATTTATTCTGTTACCTGTTCTCACAGTCCTTATTTAATCATTTGGGAAGATGTTATGGGTGTCTTCTAAAAACGTGTGTGTGTGTGCGCGCGCGCACACACACACACAGAGACACAGGCCTTAAGTGTCAGCTCCCTCCCCCATATTTCTAGAAGAAATATCTGAGGAAAGAGGAAGGCATTTGCTTCACAGCAAATTGCTGGCTGGGGATCAGCCCATGGGATGTAATCCATTGGTGCAGTCAAATGCAACATTCCTTGTTTCCCTAGAGTGGGCACAGGCAGGGAGACATCCAGTCAGTGTAACTTCCTTTTCCACTGGTCTGGAGCTCCTGCCCCTGCATGTGACCTGGGAGATAGGTATGGCCCTGGCTGACTCCGCAAAAGAGCCGAGTCACACAACCATTTTCTCAGTCTTGATTTCTTGCTTCACTTGCTGCGCTTGCTTGCTAATCTCTTGACATAGCTGCCAAGTCCTCCCTTTTTTTAAGGGAAATTCCCTTATGCTGAATAGGCTTCCTCGCGAGAAAAGGGAAAACTTGGCAGCTATGTCTCTTGCTGCCATGCTGCTCTCCTGCAGCCATTTTGTTGTCTAAATGTAATTTTGCTGTCTGCCGGCTCTCAGCCAGCAGCACATGAGTTCAATCTCCATATGAGAGGAACCCACAGTTTATTGTGTAACTACTAAGAAAAGCCTGCATTTCAGGGATCAAATTGTGAACGGAAATGTGAGTAAACTTTTTGTTACTTTACTCAGAAAGACTCTTTTAAGGGGGATTAAAGGGGACACCAGGAAATAATCTTAACTAAGAGATTCAAACGAATCTGCAAACTAGCTTCCAGCTATATTGAGGGGAATCTGCCCTGCTACATCATTCACGTGAGTGAAAGGAAGGATAATACTTATTCAATATACTGTTCTTAACATTCCCACACAGCCATGTTAAGGGTATTGTTGGTTTGAATGCCTGGGCATGAATATGGATAGAGAATGATGCTTAGGATGTGCTACTGTAGGGAGGGGAGTGCAGTTGCAGCTTCTGCCTCAGTTATTTTGTTTACTTGCTTATGCATGTACATTTTACTTAGTTGACAAAACCCTCAACAATGGCTTCAGGAATCGGGAGTTCCTTTCAATCAGGAACAAGTGGCACCGAGAATTCACTCATACTGTCTCTGACCATCTTGGGTGCTTCATAAGAAACAACAAAGGCAATTTTTGTGGAGGTGGAGAGAACTTTGTCGCCCACAGTATTTTGTTAGACGACAAGAGCGACGTTCTTGCAAGCTGAGCTTTGAATACAGTGGAAACTGCATCATGACATATGTGTACACCTAATTTCAACGAGGGACCTAAGTTCAGCTCACTTTGGCTCCACTCCTAACTAACCCTGTTTGCCTGGCGCTGTGGTTTAAACCACTGAGCCTCTTGGGCTTGCCGATCAGAAGGTTGACGGTTCGAATCCCCGTGACGGGGTGAGCTCCCGTTGTCTGTCCCAGCTCCTGCCAACCTAGCAGTTTGAAAGCATACCCCAAAGTGCAAGTAGATAAATAGGAATCACTCTGGTGGGAAGGTAAATGATGTTTCCGTGTGCTGCTCTGGTTTCTCCAGAAGTGGCTTAGTCATGCTGGCCACATGACCCAGAAAAAATGTCTGCGGACAAATGCTGGCTCCCTCGGCCTGTAAAGCGAAATGAGTGCTGCAACCCCAGAGTCATCTGTGACTGGACTTAACTGTCAGGGGTCCTTTACCTTTACTGTACTTTTAAGCCCTACTGAATTCAGTGGGGCTTAATTCTGAGTTGACATGTTTACGATTGCAGCCTTTGCCTGGATCCAGCCCCCTGTGGGCACACCCACACCAAGCATTTAAAGCACTCTTATACCACTTGAACAGCGACAAGTAATTACCGTATGAGATGCTTTGCTGGGGGTGCTGCGAACTGTGGCTCTGGGAGGGGTCTCCTAGGAGCCTTCATAATGGAGCTATTTCCATGGGAAGAACCGTGAGGGGGGAGAGTCGCTGCTTGCCATCAGGGGGTGGGTGTTTTCACCTGTGCTGCCGAAGAAAACTTCAGACATGAGTTGCTGCCACAGGCATTAGATGGATGTGTATTTTAATCAACTGAATGAAATAAAAGATTATGAGTCACGGAGGTGCAGAGAGTGTGTGTATGAACTTAATAGGGCATGGTTAATTTTTGGGTTGCTTTTTTGTTAATGTTGTTAATACTGTTTTATGGGTTAAAATCCGGTATTGATTTGTTAATCATATAATATGACTTTTGCTTATTTTTCAGTTGTTGCTTTGTTAACAGTGCTTTGCAGATTGTAATTGTTTCACTGATGATTTGTTAATTATTCTATATGTTTTATGCTGTATTTGTGATGTTCTACTATGTTCCATCGTGTTTATTTTGTTCCTCTTTGTTTGTTTGTTTGTTTGTTTTTAAGTCGCTTTGGGATGCATTTGAATGAAAAGTGGCATAGAACTGTAATATATCAAATCAAATCAAAACAACACTCAGCGTTCTGGGAAAAAAAGTAAAACTACAATTCCTGGGATTCTCTGCAGGGCTGTTAAAGTAGCATAAGAGTCTTACTAAAGGTGTCAGTGACATTCATGCCATATACTACAAATAACTTAGAGTTTTGGGTTCTATTTCATTCTACAGTTAAATACCTCACATGATTGACTGCTCCTTTGAAAACAAAAATTCCCACACATAGAAAACTAGTGCGTCCAGGAAAATGGGACTACAGTCATATCTCATGTTACGTCCGCTGTGGGTTACGTCTTTTCAGGTTACAGATGCGCTGAACCCGGAAGGGGTTACTTCCGGGTTCAGTGCGCGCGCATGCACAGAAGTGCTAAATCGTGCTTTGTGCATGCTCAGAACTGCTGAATTGCATCACATGCATGCGCAGACGCGGTGCTTCAGGATGCGGCCTTTTCATGTTGCGAATGGGCCTCCAGAACGGATCCTGTTCACAACCAGAGGTACCGCTGTAGAACACTTTGCAATGATGCTAGGTTTCTCAGTGAAGGGATTATTATTAGCATGAGCAATGGTTTTTTTATGGGGGTACGCATGCCCCTAAACATTTTGTAAATCTAACTGGAGAAGAAACTAAAAATTTTAAATTTCTTAGTTTTTTTTCTCTAGCATAGCGAATTGTCAGTTCCATTGCCAGCCCCAATGGTGGCCTCATTTCCTGTCACGGTGTTTCCTGAGTCTCAGACGGAAGTGAGCGTTTAATGTGTGAAGCAGTGTGGAATGTGGATGTGTGGTGTTGGTAAATTCTTCTTCTTCTTCTTCTTCTTCTTCTTCTTCTTCTTCTTCTTCTTCTTCACTTTAACACACTGTCAGAGGTGCTGATGTGGCTACTCTAGAGTAACGACTCCTCGCAGCATAGTCCTTTTAGACTTTTATTAAGTGCTGATTATTTACAGTGCTCAGAGCGATCTATATACATGCTTACGGTGAGGTGTCAGTACCTCCGAATGGAGATTGGCGCGTTTTCTTCCAGCAAAGAAGCTTTGGGAGACCCAACCTCTTCCCCCTACGTTTTCGGCGCAATTCCGGAGTTGGGGGAATTGGCCTTCCCCCCGGGCTCCCCCTTTCCTGTCCCACCTGGGTCATGGGCTCCGCAACCTTGCCTGAGCCTCGGACACCACTTCCTGATTCTCCGCTGGAGGCAGAGCTCTCCCTGCTCTCCACAGCGCTTGGGGATGGGCTGGAACTTAAGATGGGAGGGACTTCCCTGTATCCCTTGTCCCTCACACACACCATACAGAAAAAGAAAACAAATATCCACCACCACAAGACAACTAGTAATGTCTAAACCTATAAAGATGGTCTTTTTCTATCAACCAGACTTCCCGTCTATTCCTTTCTTCAAATTCTCATTATTTGTTCACTGCCATTAGATAACAAGTCTTGTTATAATTTAATAATCTTTAATCCATTCTTAGATTATACATCATTCTTGAAAGTAGTACTGAGAATATTTGAATGCTGCGGTGTTGGTAAATTCATGGTTTTTTGAAAGGACAGCATCTGAGGTAATGCATGCTCTTTGTACTTGTGCACATTTACTGTATTTATTTGCCCTGATTTGAACTATAAAATAGTGATTTTCTTGAGTCAAAATGAGATTTCCCCTAAAGATTTTTTTAGGGGGGGAGCAGTGAGCCTGAGCATTCAGCCATGTCATGTGAGCCCTTCCTGCAGTCTGAATTGGGGTAGCTCAGACACAGGTTTACTTCCTTTATGAAAGGTACGCCATGGTGCATATGGAGACAATGGCATATTGTCATTATTCAGACCACAAGGAAACCAACTGCATGCTGCCCAATCTTGCTTCGAGTCATAAAAGCAACCTCCTTTCAGAAATAGGAATTGTCAAATCAATGCTCATAAAATTTAAATAAACAAAATCTAAAAGCCCAATGCATTTGTTAGAAATGTCTCCAAACATCGCGCGTCCCCTCGTGCAATTTCATTCCCCGGTCAATGCGGTAAAAATGGATCAGATTGTATCTAACGGGGAAATCAATAGAAGCTTAATTCAGTCGGCCTCAGGAATAAAAGAATGAAGAATGGTTTAAAAATGCTGATGGGATCCTCCTTGTGCTGCCTTATTAATAGTTTGGGGGAATAAGGCTTCGATATACAGGATTCCTGCAGTCTCCCTGTGATGGGTTTGCAACAGCAGCCACGGCACATCAAAATATGGGTCGTCATAGAAAAAAACAGCACCATCCTCTCCAGCTGCCTTCAGCTAAGGATGGGATACGTGTAGCTTGATATTTATCCATTTTGACCTTTAATGTCTGTTATGGTATTTGTTGATCTAGTAAAAAGCTATTTATCTGCCCTGTCTTGGTAAAAGTAAAGGGACCCCTGACCGTTAGGTCCAGTCACAGATAACTCTGGGGTTGTGGCGCTCATCTCGCTTTATTGGCTGAGGGAGCCGGTTCAAAGCTTCCGGGTAATAATAATAATAATAATAATAATAATTTATTATTTATACCCCACCCATCTGGTTGGGTTTTCCCAGCCAGTCTGGGAGGCTTCCAACAGAAATAGTAAAATACAATAATTTATTAAAGATTTAAAGCTTCCCTGAACAGGGCTGCCTTCAGATGTCCTCTAAAAGTCCGGTAGTTGTTTTTCTCTTTGACATCTGGTGGGAGGGCGTTCCACAGGGCGGGTGCCACTACCGAGAAAGCCCTCTGCCTGGTTCCCTGTAATGTGGCCAGCATGACTAAGCCGCTTCTGGCGAAACCAGAGCAGCGCACGGAAATGTCGTTTACCTTTCAGCCGGAGCAGTTCCTATATATCTACTTGCACTTCGTGCTTTCAAACTGCTAGGTTGGCAGGAGCAGGGACCGAGCAACAGGAGCTCACCCCGTCACGGGGATTCGAACCGCCAACCTTCTGATCGGCAAGCCCTAGACTCTGTGCTTTAGACCATGCTCCTGTCTTGGTAGAAAAGTACAAATATAGACTTGCAAGAGTCGTCTCCATCTGCAGGAGCTCATTTACTTCGTCTCATATCTGTAGGTAAACTTTCCCACACATTCTGCTATGCATTGTCTGGAAGGTGATGGTGCTCGACAACCTGCATGTCAGCGGTTGCTAATAATTAGGGGTGCCGGGATTATCAGCCAGTTCCACAGAGAGAGAGAGAGAGAGACAGACAGACAGACAGACAGACACACACACACACACACACACACCCCGCTTCCGATATTTGCTTTTGCAGCTAAGTATTCCACCCCCGTCAAAGAACTTGTGATTCCCCCCCCCCCCTGCAGATGTGTTAGTGTGTGTGGAGCAGCTGGGTGTAGGATCGCAGCCTCAGTGTTGTAAATTAATACATCTCAGTAGAATGAAAAACCAAGCAACAAACAAGTGATGTGTTGGGAAAACAGCTGAGACTATTTTATACAGTTCCTAACATATTTCTAACTTCCCCTGCCCTTAAAGTTTAATGGAACTTATTGTGCCCATTGTCCTAGAAAGGCACATTTTGTCTGTTTAGATTTACCTGGAAGGTAATTGTCTCTTTCCATGTTGGTTTAAACACACACACACACACACACACACACACACACACACACACACACACACATCTATTGTCTGCATAGAGAGTCTTCCTGAATTCAGCAGAGGCAATGAGGCGTCAAACCTTTCAGGCAGTTTACAAAAGGACTGAATCATGTGAAAATATGAATACAAAGAAGATCTTGCAGGCCCATACCAATTCATTCCAGCACCTTTTCCTTTCTGCGCACTCCACTTTTGTCTAATTGTCTCGTATTTCCAAACCCGTGGCTGGGTTGAAAAGAAGACATCTTGTGCTAGAGACAGAAGGTCTGTTTATTTTAGTGGTCCATAGGAAAAAGAAGAAGAAAAAGTCAAGTCTGATTCATGGCTTCATGTGTAAAGGCTGCAGATTAAACTGGCTCTCAATATTTATGAAGTCCCCCCCCCCTCCCCCAAGGTGATACTTGCAGCTCTTAAAGGAACCAGGAAACACACCTCTGGGGGACAAGGGATGAGACAAATTTTAGAAGGGGGGAGGAGTGGGAGCGATGGCGAGGGCAGGATGACAGGCACCTAGAGTCAGTGTGGTGTAGTGGTTAGATGTAAGACTGGGAGACCAGGGTTCAAATCCCCACTCTGCTGTGAAGCTAGGGTTGCCACCTTTGTTCTGGCAAAATGCAGACAGGGAGGGGAAGGACAGTTGGGGGGGGGGGCTGAAGTGACTTCAAAGCAATGCATTTCAATCTATTGCAGCCTAACAGGATGGCCCCTCTGGAATTTGTCACATACAAATACGTACAAGCACACATACACATGAATTTGTAAATCTGTCTGTGCTTGGCTACCCAGAGTGTAAACACATGCATTTGGAGACAATCCTTAACTTGGCAAAGGGAGAGAGAGAGAGAGAGAAGACCTGAAATAAAGGACAAAACTGTATCAATACAGTGGTACCTCGGTTTACAAACACAATTGGTTCCAGAAGTCTGTACTTAACCTGAAGCGTACTTAACCTGAAGCAAACTTTCCCATTGAAAGTAATGGAAAGTGGATTAATCCGTTCCAGACGGGTCCACGGAGTACTTAAACTGAAAATACTCAAACCGAGGCGTACTTAAACCGAGGTATGACTGTACAGGACATGACATTTTACATTGAAATACGGGACAATCCTGTATTATACAGGACAGGTGGCAAACCTATGTGAAACACAGTCGGTTTCACTTTGGCCCAGTCACTGCCCAACCTACCTTGCAGGGTTGTTGTGGGGATTAAATGAGGAGGGGGGGCATGTACACCATGTCAAGCTCCTTTGTGAGAAAGGTGGGATATGAATGCAGTAAAGAAATAAATATATAAAATCATAGAATCATAGAATTGTAGAGTTGGAAGAGACCACAAGGGCCATCCAGTCCAACCCCCTGCCAAGCAGGAAACACCATCAAAGCATTCTTGACATATGCCTGTCAAGCCTCTGCTTAAAGACCTCCAAAGAAGGAGACTCCACCACACTCCTTGGCAGCAAATTCCACTGCCGAACAGCTCTTACTGTCAGTAAGTCCTTCCTAATGTTTAGGTGGAATCTTCTTTCTTGTAGTTTGAATCCATTGCTCCGTGTCCGCTTCTCTGGAGCAGCAGAAAACAACCTTTCTCCCTCCTCTATATGACATCCTTGACATATATGACATATATTTGAACATGGCTATCATATCACCCCTTAACCTTCTCTTCTCCAGGCTAAACATACCCAGCTCCCTAAGCCGTTCCTCATAAGTAGTCCAGGGTCCTTTTCTCACAGTGGCCAACTAGATGCCCATGGGAAGCCTGCAAGCTGGGCATGCTCCCAGCAGCTCCCTTCCCCACTTGTGAATCCAGAACCACACCATGGCCAATACCAGTGGCAATAGGTAATAGGTAAAGGTAAAGGATGCAGAATTCATCATGTGAAAGGCTGGACTGGATGAATCCCAAGCCAGAATAAAGATTGCCAGAAGAAATATCAACAACCTCAGATATGCAGAGGACACAACTTTGATGGCAGAAAGTGAGGCGGAATTAAAGAACCTTTTAATGAGGGTGAAAGAGGAGAGCGCAAAATATGGTACACTGCCGCAGTCCAGCTGTGGGGTTACCAATGCACGGAAAACCGTTCTCAAGTTTTTCCACATGTGATTGTTTTAGATACCTTTACATTGTATTGTGAAATCTCTTTGAGAGGCTTCACAGGAAGCGACTCATGAATGAAATAGCAATAATAATTCTGCAAACTACCCTCTCATTCTGACTTAGCCAGGACCTGCTGGAGCCAAGATGGGAGATTCTTCCCAATTTAAATGCATCCCCTCCCTTTTAATCAAGAAAATGGCTCATTCTTGATCTGTTTGGCTGCCTGCAGATCGGCTAATATTTTAACTTGTATTTTTGTTCTGTTGCCTGGGCTCAGAATGGGGGCAGAAGTCAGCAGGTGTCATATCAGGGCTAATTTATAGAAATAGGCTTTTTAAAAAATGCATGTCAATATGATTTAAAGCACAGGAAGCCGTACCTGTAAATAAGCAAGGCTTCACGTTGAGATGTGCCTTCCCTATTCAGTGCATCACCCAAACTCCTCCTGATTCTTTAATGGCCTGGTTTCCTGGCAACAGGAATGGGCAAAAGCACACACTGA
Source organism: Zootoca vivipara (assembly GCF_963506605.1). Taxonomy (NCBI): domain Eukaryota; kingdom Metazoa; phylum Chordata; class Lepidosauria; order Squamata; family Lacertidae; genus Zootoca; species Zootoca vivipara. The sequence continues at coordinate 8,717,599 of NC_083283.1, forward strand.
TGTCCCATTAACCCCAAAGAGAGACTTATTGATAATTCCCAAGGACTAGCAAGGGAGAAAACAAACAAACAAACACCACCAGTAGTTCTCATTAGAGATGAAATTCCTCCATGCTGATCATCACATGTCTTAAATTACAGATTCCATTTGAAGATGCCCAACGGGGGCATTTTTTTCAGCCCAGGGAATGCTTTCCCTTTGGGCAACTTTCCTGGGATCAAAGGCCAGTGGTGGGTGGAGCCAGAAGGAAAAGTGGGTGGAGCAATGAATGCATTGTTTTTATCTTTCTACAGTAGGCTGGTTTTCCACCTGCTCACACTCCCCTCTCTGTCCTCCCATCCAGGAAAGCAAAAAGCAATAACAGAATACAAGAAGCAATACCAGAGTGGTACATGCTATGGTTATTTCTCGCTTGGATTACTGCAATGCACTCTACATGGGACTACCTTAGAAGGTGACTTGAAAACTACAACCAATCCAGAATGCGGCAGCTAGACTGGTGACTGGGGGTGGCCGGCAAGACCATATAACACCAGTCCTGAAAGACTTACATTGGCTCCCAGTATGTTTCAGGGCACAATTCAAAGCTTTGGTGCTGACCTTTAAAGCTCTAAATGGCCTTGGTCCTGTATAACTAAAGGAGCATCTCCGCTCCCATTGTTCAGCTCAGACACTGAGGTCCAGCACCAAAGGCCTTCTGGGAGTTCCCTCACTGTGAACCAGGCAGTGGCTTCTTGGCAGTGGCTTCCCCCCTGTCGAACAGCCTCCCATCAGATGTCAAGGAAATAAACAACTATCAGGCTTTTAAAAGACATCTGAAGGCAGCCCTGTATCAGGAGCTTTTTTAATATTTGATGTTTTGTTGTGTTTTTAATACCGGTATTAGAATCATAGAATCATAGAGTTGGAAGAGACCACAAGGGCCATCCAGTCCAACCCCCTGCCAAGCAGGAAACACCATCAAAACATTATTGACATATGGCTGTCAAGCCTCTGCTTAAAGACCTCCAAAGAAGGAGACTCCACCACACTCCTTGGGAGCAAATTCCACTGCCGAACAGCTCTTACTGTCAGGAAGTTCTTCCTAATGTTAGGTGGAATCTTCTTTCTTGTAGCTTGAATCCATTGCTCTGTGTTCACTTCTCTGGAGCAGCAGAAAACAACCTTTCATCCTCTTCTATATGACATCCTTTTATATATTTGAACATGGCTATCATATCACCCCTTAACCTTTGCTTCTCCAGGATAAACATACCCATCTCCCTAAGCCGTTCCTCATAAGGCATTGTTTCCAGGCCATATTCTGTTGGGAGCTGCTGAGGGTGGCTGGGGCAAGCGTTTCAGATAGGTGGCAATTGCAGAGAAAAATCCAGGTTAGGCAAGGCATAACCTCCCACAATGCTTTCAAACTGATCAGGTGTGTGTCTGGGGGATCCAGACCTCTGGAGTCTATTTTGAAGTCAACTTTTCCATTTTGTACCTGAGAAGTTTTCTTATCTGTATTCTATTTGCTGCCTGCATGGATTTGTGAGTAAACCTTTTTTTGTTTAGCTTACTAAAAATGTGTGGTTCATTCTCTGCAACGGGTGTGAAGAGGGGGAGGTCAGCAGACCACAAGTAAAGGGGATAAAAAGGTGTGCTTCTTTATTCCTAAGCTTTAGTGAGCTGCAAAATGTATAAGTGTTTTATTCTTTTAAAAAGGCTTCAGAGCCCATTTGCTTTTTGTATTTCCCACACACATGTGAGTTGTTGTTGTTGTTTAGTCGTTTAGTTGTGTCCGACTCTTCGTGACCCCATGGACCATAGCACGCCAGGCACTCCTGTCTTCCACTGTCTCCCGCAGTTTGGTCAAACTCATGTTCGTAGCTTCGAGAACACTGTCTAACCATCTCGTCCTCTGTCGTCCCCTTCTCCTAGTGCCCTCAATCTTTCCCAACATCAGGGTCTTTTCCAGGGAGTCTTCTCTTCTCATGAGGTGGCCAAAGTATTGGAACCTCAGCTTCAGGATTTTTCTTTCCAGTGAGTGCTCAGGGCTGATTTCCTTCAGAATGGATAGGTTTGATCTTCTTGCAGTCCATGGGACTCTCAAGAGTCTCCTCCAGCACCATAATTCACCCTTCATGGATCAATGCCTTGTCGTGGTGAAGGGGCTTGAATAACTCAGAGAAGCTATCAGCTATGCCATGCAGGGCCACCCAAGATGGACAGGTGATAGTGGAGAGTTTTGACTAAACGTGATCCACCTGGAGAAGGAACTGGCAAGCCACTCCAGTATCCCTGCCAAGAAAACTCCATGGACAAAGACACATGTGGGATACAAGGTCTAAATTTTAATCTACAGATTTAATCCTCAATCCATCTTCTACATGTAGGTGCCCAATGATTCCTAATCTCAGCGCCGAGTCTGGCGATGCAAATCATCACACAGGTCACAATACATGGTTGGGTTGTACTGCAATTTTGCCATAGCCTTTCACAAGGTGTTCAGCCCTAGTTATGTGAGCTTCCTGAAGCGCCTTAACACCCCATCCTCTGAAAAAACCTGGCTTCTCCATTTGAATATATAGATAACCTCAGGGCCAGGCTTTGAAGCATGGCGTGTCTCGTCTACTATTAATTTAAAGAAATCAAAGGTTTTGATGCGGTCAAGAGCAGCACTCCCAAGCTAGGCGATTCCAAAGGGATAGGAGAGAGAGAAAAAACCTCACCTTGCTCCCCTCCAGGGGTAAGTCAGTCTTCACAGAGCTACCTGCTACCAACTTTAAGGAATCTCATCCCAGCATGAACTCAGCTGTGCCAGCAGCGGTATGCCATCAAAGCACAGCAGGGAAAAAATATGACGGCAGCAGAAATCAAAGGCCAAAGAAAAGAAATGCCCCCAATGGCATGACTCCAGTCCAGAGGGAGGAGAGAGATAAGGATGTCTTGAAGCCGCAGATATTCCCTTTGCTCCTTCTCACCTCCCCGCCCCCCGCCTCACCAAACCATAAGCACCTCGTCAGTACAAATCCTGAGACCTATCTTTTCCCCTCTCAGTATAACTCAGTTCTTCGGTAAATTTTATGATTTGATCGCAACTCATCCTTTAGATTAACCCTGTGGCCCTCTAGATCAGGCACCACCAAACTCAGGCCTCCAGATGTTTTGGGACTACAAGTCCCATCATCCCTAGCAAACAGGACCAGTGGTCAGAGATGATGGGAATTGTAGTCCCAAAACAGCTGGAGGGCCGAGTTTGGTGGTGCCTGCTCTAGATGCTCCAACTCTTGTCAGTCCCAGCCAACATGTTCATGAGTCAGGTGTCTGGATGCATGGCCCTGAACTATGTACCAGCTCAATAAATTATTGCAGAGTCCCTCAAGTCTTCAGATTTGGTGAATATTGTGTTGGTTTTCCCGATTATAATGCCTACAGTACCTGCTGTGTTGTGGAATTGCGGAGTTTTTGATCAATTTTACCGGCATGTCTCACTAAGTTACAGTCACTCCAGTGGGAGTGATGTGACACAACAATGAATGTCATCGGACAACATCATGGTCCCCCCTGCCCTGCCCACTTTCCACACATGTGTGCTTCTGATGCCCCCATGAAAACATCAGGAAAGAACTGTCTAAGAACCTGTCTTAAAAACACAGTGCAATAACAGCAAAAATTCAGCATCTTCAAAATTCAACAGAAGCTCCTGAAGAGCCTGGTAGTCCGAGCAGCAGGTTAATGATGATGATGATGATGATGATGATGATGATGATAATAATAATAATAATAGTTTGGATTTGATATCCCACTTTATCACTACCCTAAGGAGTCTCAAAGCAGCTAACAATCTCCTTTCCCCTCCTCCCCCACAACAAACACTCTGTAAGGTGAGTGAGGCTGAGAGACTTCAGGGAAGTGTGATTAGCCCAAGGTCACCCAGCAGCTGCATGTGGAGAAGCGGAGACGCGAACCCGGTTCACCAGATTACAAGTCTACCGCTCTTAACCACTTCACCACACTGGCTTAATAATAATAATAATAATAATAATAATAATAATAATAATAATAATAAATTTATTACTTATACTCCAGCCACTCTGAGCGGTTCACAAACAGAATATTAAAAACACAATAAAATAGCAAACATTAAAAAGTTCCCTAAACAGGGCTGCCTTCGGATGTTTTCTAAAAGTCAGATAGTTGTTTATTTCTTTGACATCTGATGGAAGGGCGTTCCACAGGCCGGGCGCCACTACCAAGAAGGCCCTTTGCCTGGTTCCCTGTAACCTCACTTCTCGCAGGGATGTAACTGTCAGAAGACGATGGAGGTGGAGATGTTCCTTCAGGTATACTGGGCCGAGGCCATTTAAGTCTTGAAAGGTCAGCACCAACACTTTGAATTGTGCTTGGAAACATACTGGGAGCCAATGTAGGCCTTTCAGGACCGGTGATTATGGTCTCGTTTGCTGCTCCCAGTCACCTGTCTAGCTGCCGCATTCTGGATTAGTTGCAGTTTCTGGGTCACCTTCAAAAGTCACCCCACGTAGAGCGTGTTGCAGTAATCCAAGTGGGAGATAATTAGAGCATGTACCACTCTGGCAAGACAGTCCGCGGGCAGGTAGGGTCTCAGCCTGTGTACCAGATGGAGCTGATAGACAGCCGCCCTGGACACAGAATTGACCTGTGCCTCCATTGACAGCTGAGAGTCCAAAATGACTCCCAGGCTGCACACCTGGTCCTTCAGGGGCACAGTTACCCCATTCAGGACCAGGGAGTCCTCCACACCTGCCCACCCCCTATCCCCCCAAAACAGTCCTTCTGTCTTGTCAGGATTCAACCTCAATCTGTTAGCTGCCATCCATCCACCAACCGCCTCCAGACACTCACACAGGACCTTCACCACCTTCACTGGTTCTGATTTAAAAGAGTGGTAGAGCTGGGTATCATCTGCATACTGATGAACACCCAGCCCAAACCCCCTGGTGATCTCACAGGGCTCACAGCTCAGATTGTCTCTGACCCCTTCAGCATGAACAGCAGTTTTTGTAGCTGGAGTCAGTCAGGGGCCAGCCAACTTAGGCACAATGTGGTACCTTGTATCGCACAGAGTACCAGCTCACAAAAGGAGGCTTCACACGTTTGTAAATGAACACGTGATCTCTATGGAACACATGGAGACTGGGGACAGAAGCAGTGTTGTTTTTCCTGTCCCATCGTTGCTTATAGGATGCACTTTTGCTAGATTCCTCCCCCAGTTATGGTGATTCAGGCTTTACTGGGAATACCTGCCATACTGGGACCAATGCACATCAAAATCTGTGTTTCTTCCAGAGCTGTATATCTAGAACATATGCCTTGTGTAGCTATAGATTCAAACCCCTTCCAAAAGACAAAATCAAAAACTTGCTGGACTTAAAAAGCAGAAACTTACAAAAAATGCAATTGATGGATGATTGAAAAATGAAAATTAAAACCCCTTGTCTCAGCAATTAAGGAATGCCAACTCCCAGTATTTTAATGTTTTGGTGTTTTTCTTACTGCAGGAGTACTTCCGTTAAGAAAGCCAGTCTACAAGATTGCAACTGAGTTCCTGCAGGAAAGTGGGGGGGGGGGGATAAAACGTAAACCATCTCAAGTCTCTGCAGTGAGCAACTGGGGGAATGGGCAAATCAGTTTAAGTAAGTGTGTTATGATGGATGCTGGGGCAAAAATTCCTAACCACATATACGCTGATAGGGGTGTGTGTGTGTGTGTCTCAACTAGTGATAGATGGATAGTTCAGTGAAAATTGTGACCCAGAATGCTTTGGTTGCAGAAAATGGGGTAGGGGGGTGGGGGTTCTGTCAGGATGTCCTACTCTCGAGTAGAACCTTGGCAGAGACACATGCCCGGCTGGCATGCTCTCTCCCTCCTGGTTGATTGTCCCAACCCACCCCCCACTGCTTTGACTGACTCAGGATCCCCCAATGGCTATGTGTTTTCCCCCTCCCTTTGTTGTGCCTCATCCCTGTGCCAACCCCCCCCCCCCATTGTGAAAGGCCCTATTCTGTTTGTTTTTCCCTGCTTGGCAATGCCGCGGCCTATTGAAAAAGCTGGGCCTTGTTGCTGCAAAAGGTCTGTTTTCAGTTGGTTGCTGTGGAATTTTGTGACGTCTTCTGGTGGCACGGCTATTGGATGCTGCTGGAGTCTTCAGAGCTTCTGCTGGTGATGTATAATTGGCACGCCACATTGTGTGTTTAATCATTAGTTTAGGTGTGAAAGGTGTGCTTTTTGGAAAAATGTTTACTCCAGATCCCTCCCTGGTGGGCATGGAACGTTGTGGCCAAATTTGTTACATTATGGTTCAGTGGTTATGGAGAAAGACTGTTTCATCCACGTACACAATGCCTATATATATATATATATATATATATATATATATATATATATATATATTCACAGAGAGAAGCTTGGGAATGCAGCCTCTTGGAATAATGGCGTCGTCCCGTGTAAATCTCCACTCCCCTTCTCTCCCACTTCCTCATTCGTCATCCCTTCTATGGGTGGCACTGAGGGCCCTTTGCTTCTGAGCATTTTGCTCTCCTACTTTTAAGGCTCGCCGGGTTCTGGGAGATGGTGGATCTGGAATGCTTTCTAGTGATTACATGTCAGCCAGCTGCTCCAGCCCTGCCTCCTCCTCCTCCTCTCCCATTATTTCTCAACTTCTCCCCTCATCTTCCTCTGAGCTGTGATCTCCCTCAAATCCCTGTTCACTGCTGAACAGCTCTTACTGTCAGTAAGTTCTTCCTAATGTTTAGGTGGAATCTTTTTTCTTGTAGTTTGAATCCATTGCTCCGTGTCCGCTTCTCTGGAGCAGCAGAAAACAACCTTTCTCCCTCCTCTATATGACATCCTTTTATATATTTGAACATGACTATCATATCACCCCTTAACCTTCTCTTCTCCAGGCTAAACATACCCAGCTCCCTAAGCCGTTCCTCATTCCGCTGGGATGTGTTCTCGTTCCTAGAATGAGCAGAAACCAGACACAGAGGAAGAGAGTTGGAAAGGAAAGTCGCTCTCCACCCACCCGAAAAGCTATGCAGACTCTGAAATGTTTCCTGTCTCATCACCCGATTTCCCTCTCCAATTTTGCTGTACGGTGTTTACTGCCTCGTTCCCAAGCATTTCGGTCACAGAGAGGCCCCATGAAGAGAGAAGCAACTTTTTCAGCTCCTATTATTCCTTTGCTCTCTTTAAGGAGCAACTTTGATTTGGAAATTCAAAGTGACGACCTCCATTTGTGGCTCTGCAGAGCTCAGGGCTATGAACATGGAGGTCCCACTCTGCATTCATATTTCATTTTCATCTTAGCAAAACACAGCTTATTTGGGTCACGGCTGACATTTCCACTAGTTTCTCTTCTCTCCCCCCCCCACCGCCACCCCACTTCTTCTTTGCTGGCGATGTATATCCAAGTTGATGTCGTGAAGTAGCAACTTCCGTGGAACATACTGTGTATTGCATCCATTTCCATATTTTTAAAGCTACCCATAGCAATTGTGGCTACATGGCTTCTCCATCGGAAGTGGATGCTTGTCATTTTTCACTGCAGGGCCATTCAAACAAAATCCGTAGCTGAGTGGCAAGGGAACACAAGGTCCCAGGCAGGGCCAGCCCAAGACACTTTGGCGCCTGAGACCAACCACAAAATGATGCCCCCCCTCCCTGCCAGGGAAGAAGGGGTGACTGAAGAAAGAAAGTGGGGAATCAAATCAACATTACCTGATGGTTGAAGTGGGAATCAATGGCCATTGTGCAGGGAGGAAAGGAACCCACTCTGAGCCAGAGGCGTAGCAAGGTCAGTGTCAGGAGCATGGGCAGGAGTCAGGCTCTGGGGCCTGTAGTGCTTTGCAGGACTGGGGCCTGCCTCAGCTTGTGCTGGAGAAGCAAGGAGTGGCCACTCAGGTGAGGCCTCAGCTTGTGCTGGAGAGGCAAGGAGTGACCAGTCAGGTGAGGCCACTTGATACCGCACTGCACCTGGTGGCAGGAGCTGGGAGGGATAAAAGCTCAGCATTTCCCTTCAGCTCTTTGCCACAGCAACACTATCCCTGCCTGGTTGCCTCTGGCCCCTTGCTCCTTGGACCCTTGCTATGCCGACGCCTTGATCCTTGACCCTTGGACCTTTGCCTTGCTGACGCCTTGATCCTATACCCTTGGACCTTTGCCTTGCCGACGCCTTGCTCCTTGACTCCCAGACCTTCGCCTCTGACTTGCTCCTCGACCCTGCGACTGCATGCTGCTGGACCCTCAGCCCTGCACCTGTTCCTGCTTCTACACCACCATCTTGCCTCTGGTCCTGACGTCCTCAGCCAGGGCTTCAACTGCCCGCCGACTGGACGGTGACAGTCAGGTGGCAATCGGTGCGATTTTGTCACCCCGCCCCCCCCACCCCACACTGCAATTTTTGGGAATGTTGCCCAGAGAAGTTGAGCTTTTCTTTAGGGAGGGTACCCCAATATTGTTGATCTTTTTAGGGAGGGAGGGTTGGCCGCGAAACAGACACACCCGGCAATAGCAGAAATCCAACCGCCGATCACATAAAACGGCCCACCAGGCCTGCTGGGGGGTGCCAGGCTGATCGCCGGGTGTATTTGCACAATTAGTGGGCAGATTTTCATGACGGCGATTGCACCAGTTGCGGAAATCCACCCACCGGGCGTGTGAGCGCCGCCATGCCGATCTGCCTTGGGGGGGGGATTTTGTCACCACCACCACCTGGGCATAACACCCGGGGCAGACCACACACCCCTTGTGACGCCCCTGCTCTGAGTCATGTCATGTGGGTGCAGGGACCAGGAAAACCTAGAGGACAGGTGCCACCATGTCCTCCCTAGGAAGGAGACCAGCAGAGCACAGGGGCGTAGGGAGATAGGGGCGGTAGGGGCGGGCCGCCCCGAACGGTGGGCTCCAAGGGGCGCCATCACGGGCTCCCGCCCCCGGAACGCGTGTCAAGCCCCTCCGGGAGGCACGCCCCGCCCCCGGTGCCAGAGTATGAAGCTCCGCCACTGGCAGAGCATCCTATTCACCAACAGGCCACTGTAGAAGGGGTGTTGTGGAAGGGATACCGAGGAAGCAGCAGGTCCAGCCTCCAAGGTGTGTGCCGCAGCTGTTGTCACTGCAGCAGAAGCAGAAGCAGGCGATGTGTTCCTTGGAGGCCAGATTTGTTGCCACTGTGGATCCTGCAGCCTGAGGCAGGCTCTTCACCCAGGTTCACTCTTGCCACTGCACAACGTTGACTCTTATTCAGGCCAGCAAGAGTCTTTATCAAATAATAATAATAATAATAATAATAATAATAATAATAATAGTTTTATTATTTATACCCCACACATCTGGCTGGGTTTCCCCAGTCCTTCTGGGCTGCTTACAGCATATCTAAAAACATAATAAAAAACATCAAGCATTAAAAACCATCCCGATACAGGGCTGCCTTCAGATGCCTTCTAAAAGTTGTGTCATTCTTTATCTCCTTTATCTCATCAGAGGGGAGGGCGTTCCACAGGGAGGGAACCAGTCCCTTGGGCTGGTTCACTGTAATTTCGCTTCTCGCAGGGAGGGAACCGCCAGAAGGCCCTCGGAAGACCTCAGTGTCCATGCTGAGCGATGAGGGTGGAGACACTCCATATTCTAGTCAGTCAAATGCTCTCTGGGAAAGTGTCAGGATATGGTCAGGGAGGGGCATGGCCTGAGGTGGGGGCATGGCAAGGAGAGAGTGCTGAGGGCCACACAGAGAAGTCTAGAGGGCTACATTCATAGGCCCAAAGTTCCCCACCTTGGAATAAGCTATGAATAGACTAGCCTACTGTCAATATCCGTCTCCTGGCTCTGTGAGGGGACGTTCCTCTGTTTCCTCCTGGGACAGAGTCAGACACGCCTCACAGCCAGGAGGAAAGTATTCTGCCAACTCCAATTCCCCACAAGGAAGGAAGCTCAAGTCCCTCCAGTCCAACTTACACCCAACATACCACTTTAACTAACTATTGTGTCTGCCCACTCCCCCAATTCATCCTGGGGGTTGTGGCATGATAATAACTTCTCCCCAGATTTCTCTGCAGCCCAGAACAATAACTCTCAAGGTCCTTCAGAGGCAGAAACAAGAGTGAAACCAATTTAAGCTGCAGTCTGGTGATGTGCTCAGAGCTCTCCTTAGCAGCCATTCCCAATTACCATCCTGGAATCTTTGTTCAGATCCTCAACATTCACATTTTTCATTCAGAAATCTTAGAAGGGTGGCGGAAGAGAGTTTGCCTGTAACCTACACCAACACTCCTCTGTTTTCTCTCATAGCAAGGCCACAAAGATCTTCTGCTTCGGAAACATGTTTAGAAGCAGCACAATGACTGCCAAGATCAGAGCCAAGTTTGAGGCTCCAGGAAAAATGGCACCTGTGTGTGTGTGTGTGGGGGGTGTCCCCCTATTGGGCTTTCTTACCAAGTAATAGGTAAAATGGCTCAGGTGTGTGTGTGTGTGTGTGTGTGTGTGTGTGTGTGTGTGTGTGTGTGTGTTTTCTTTGAAGCCAATGTGGCAGACCCTCTGTGTCAGATTTGCAGTCCCAGATTTGCAGAAGCATTCCTGGGTTATGATTTGATCCTGGAATGTCCTGCTTTTCCTTAGGACGTCCCTATTTTCATTGGAGAAATGGTGGAGGGTAGGGAGTTATGTGACCCACGAGCCAAGGAGATAAGTAACAATACAACCTTTAGAAGACATCTGAGGCAGCCCTGTATAGGGAAGTTTTTTAAAAAATGTTTAATGTTTTATTATGTTTTTATATATATGCTGAAAGCTTCCCAAAGTGTCTGGGGAAACCCAGTCAGATGGGTGGGGTATAAATATTAAAAATTGTTGGTGTTGTTGTTGAAGAGGATGTCCCTATTTCATCGGAGAAATGTTGGAGAGTATGATGTGGCTTGGTGGTTAGCGTGTTGGACTAAAGTCTGTGAGACCAGGTTTCAAATCTCACTTTGCCAAGGAGTCCATTGGGTATTCTGGGCCACTTACTGCCTCTCAGCCTAACCTACCTCACAGGGTTGTTGTGAAGGTAAATTGGTGAGGAAAGGAGCTGTGTATGCCACCTTAAAGCCTGGGAGACCAGGGTTCAAATCTCACTTTGCTAAGGAGACCATTGGGTATTCTGGGCCACTTACTGCATCTCAGCCTAACCTACCTCACAGGGTTGTTGGGAAGGTAAATTGGTGCGAAAGAGAGCTGTGTATGCCACCTTAAACTCCTTGGAGGATAGACATGTTATTAGATGACATGTTTGTGTAAGTGGGATCTTAGGGATGCAGAAGTAAGCAAACTGCAAGCTGCACCACTTCTAGAGAAATCTCAGCACCCCAAAACGTGGCCATCTTCTCAGCAACGCTTGCAGTCCAGTTACTACAGACTCAGATTGTTCTCTGCAGCTCTTTTGGCAAATGCTCTTCACATGCCTCCCCCCAAACCAGCCCCAAACAGATTGTCAGCGCCCTTTAGGTAGGCGGGTGTGAATCTGGCGGACTGCAAAGCAACTCAGGCAAGGAGCAGCCAAATGGCTCTTTCAGAGTGTGCTGCCAAAGGCCAAATGGCAGCAAGCCTAGGGAACGGAAGAGACTATCGCAGCGTAAAAGAGTGATGTGGCATTCACAACAGCAGACCCCTGGGCTGCCATGCTCAGGGAACAATCAGATACCCACAGCATGGCTTACCAGCGACATTTCCAGGAGCATCTGGCTGGCCACACGTACAGATGTGCCAGATGATGGATAGGGGGTGCTTCTTTGACCTGATCTGGCAAGCCAATTCCAACAATTCATAGGATGGTGAGAATGAGCTCAAATTGCCCATGAAGGCGCCTTCCTGATATCAATAGGCGGGGAGTTCCAAAGTGTCGGGGCTGCCACACTAAACAATTGAGTTCTTGCCGACATAATGCGGGTATAATGAGACACTCATTAAAGTGCCAGTTCCGGCGATCAAAGCAGTTGAGAAACCTCCCCCCCCCCAATATGATGCTTTTTATTTGATTTTCTTTCGTTATACATATTCCAGTCTATACTTTAACTTATGTTAAGTGTAAAACAAATCCAAATAATATTTGCATTTATTCGCCCATGACTTCCCACCATCCCATTGAAGCTACTTCTATTCTACTTTATTTTCAGTTGTGTTGATTACCTTTGTTATCACATTTACACACAATAAATAACTTATCTATCTGACTTTTTACTTTGTGAAATTTCATCAATGCATATCAAGGGTTTGATTTGGGAACAATGTTTGATCATATATCCTTCCACACTTTCCCACACTTTGGTTTGATTGTTGCCTGATTACTGCTGTCATTTTAGCCAATTCCAAATATTCACACAGCTTCTTTTGAGAAACTTTTATCAGTTTCTCATTTTCCAGTCTTAAACTCAATCCACCTCATTACTACACAAGTTTGTGATTATTATTTTTGAATGCAACTCCAAATGCAAATTCACATGCACCTGTGTGCATATCTCTCCTAATTGTGCCTCAGCCTTTGCCTAATATACACATTTCCGCAAGCATTGCCCCTTAGCATTATGCAGGCCAAGTGATATTTTTACTAATATGCACACTGTAAATGTCTTCATTTTTTAAAATTCAATTTATACACCATAAGGATCAATGGCACTCTGCATTTCAGGTTGGAGAACCACACTGCAGAATTCGAAGGATAGCTATGTTTCGGTTTGTATGTTGTAGTCCGGGAACTGTAAATCTGCATTAAAATTCAAACTGAGCAATTATCTCCCCAATTCCTTATAATGAAAGCATCTTTCTTGAGTCCCCTACCTCCTGCAAAATACCTGGAGCCACCCCCAATTCTATCCGCATGGAAGCCCAGAATTCTGAAACAAAATTTTTGGCACAACTCTCATTTTAACAATGCTAGAGAGGAAGAGAAGAATAAAATATACAATGGTTGTTCTGGCAGCTTGAAAATACTTGGGGTGTGGGGAAGGATTCCATTCCCTTGCAGAGAGAAGCCCTGCAGGATTCCACCCAAAAGTTATTCAGTCAATCAGGTGCAGTTATGACTCACTCAGCAACCCAGTGTGTTAAGTATTATTTCTTGCTAGTCCTAAATCAATGTGCGATCAAGATGAAGCAAAACCAGCCCTGCTCTCTGGGGTGGAGGGAAGAATTGTGATATGTGGCACAGCAGTTGATGGTGATGAACTAAAAAGATGGTGAGTATTGGGATTTTCGGGGTCTTTCTGCCTGTCCGACAATCACAGAGGCAGCATGCAGTGTCGGCGCTGTTAACTTAACGGAGCTGCAGTTAATTCGCGAATAATATATTCCACGGGACAATGTTATCCGCTAGCTTAGCGACAGGAGGAAATTGGGGGGGGGAGGAAGGAGGGAGAAATGATGGATCAGCCTTCTCTCCATGTAGCAAAGGGCCGGAATTAGTTTTAGAAAATGACCCCACAAAGAAATGTCTCTGGACAAAGCTAAGCTAAGTGACCTGGGGTGCTTGTGTAAAAAGGAAAAGAAAAGAAAAAGGTCGTACCAAGACCCAGATTGAATTACACAAAGCTACATAGAAAACACAAGATTTCCCTGCTTGAAAACTTGAAAGCTAACTTGCGGGGGGAATTCGAGCTTGGATCCCACTGGGATATATATTGTAGATGCAATTTGACAAATAAAAGTCCCAACGGATTTTTCCACATAGAAACCTGATTACTTAAAAGCATTCTCAGGACCCAGAAGGGGGGGGGGGAGACCCCTGAAAGTTTCCAAATACTGCTGAGAAACGCTTTCCTATGCCTTCGCTTTGCATCAGGGATGTGGGGATTTCAGTGTGGCAGCAAAAGCTCTGACTCAGCTGCACTTCATTGCTAGAGATTTTTTTTGTTCTCTGACTCTAGGCCTTGAATTACTTGAACACAGGTGAGGGGACTGGAGGCTGTAAGTTCGCGTGGTCTCTGTCATGCTAGGATCCAGGCCAAAGCTGTGGAAATGCAAGGCGGGGAAACTGCACTGCAGCCACGACAACGAAGGCGATTTATTGGTGTGTCTAGTTTTTGTAGTGCACGGGTTGTCATACTTGTCTTATGAATGAAAGGCTTTTCATATATATATATATGGGGAGGGTATGGGGTATTAGGTATGGTGGGGGCATACTGTGCTCCATCTGGGGCTGTTTGTTCACCTTTAGCCCCACCCTACACTCAGCTCTTGCCTAGAAGCAGTCAACATGCGACAGCAACCAGACCCTGGGTATGGCTTTGTCAGTCAGCTAAACCAGGTGAGGGTAGCCAGTGGGTCTCAAACCCTCTGAGTTAGGGACTTACCCTGCATATGAAGACAGGCTCTGGCGGAATGAATGGACGAGACCAATAGGGGGCCCAACAGTCAAGAAGGTGGTTTCTGCTCATGCTGTTGAGCAACCTCGGCCCTCCAGATGTTTTGGGACTACAACTCCCATCATCCCTAGCTAACAGGACCAGTGGTCAGGGATGATGGGAGTTGTAGTCCAAAAACATCTGGAGGGCCGAGGTTGCCTATGCCTGCTGTAGAGGGAAGAGAGAGGCAGATGGGGCTCAGCCACCTGGTAGGCCATCTAGGAAAAGGAAACTCTGATCCTAAACCTTTGCTGTCTTGCAGGACATCTTCAGGGGAATAAAAGGGTGAGGAGGAAGCGGCCTACACAAATCCAATATGGTTGGATGGTGCCTAGTACGGCTCCTTCCAGCAACTCCTGTAGCCAAGCTGGTGCCAAACGTATTGTTCTGCTTTCCTTTGGACCACATCAGTGAGGCCGAGAGGGGGTATGTTTATCTGGGCAGCCCACGACTTCCATACACACTGCCCACGTGAAGTCACTTCGGTGCTTCCAACATTGCAGTTTGACTTCACCCACAGAGACACATTCCATTTCCTCTTGAGACAGATGGATACCAATGACAGTATTTTAGGGGAAGGGGGTGTCGTTCAGCTGTAGAAGTGTGCAGATATTCCCAGGTTCAATTCCCAGCATCTCCAGGCTGGGCTGGGAAAGACTCCCTGCCTGAAACTCCACAGAGCTGCTGCCAGTTAATGTTTACAATACCAAGCTAGTTGGACTAACTGTCCGAGGGGGCATGAGGCCAATTCCTGTGTTCAGTTGAGAATGGGCTCTATTTTTGGAACAGGTTGTGTGGCAATGTGCCCCCTCCCCCGGTGGAAATAATGACACGTGAGACATCAATTAAGGTTAATGGGCAGAAAAGGCCACAACTTTATTGGTTACGGATTTTTGAGCAGTATTGGTTTAGGCATTGGACCCTAACTGGCTATATCCGACCCCAGCCTGTGTGCTGGGAGTCCGGGAAGGGTTAACCACCAGCCAAGGAGCCCAGTGATGCATATCGACGAGGAACTCCCCCTGGGGTCACTGATAGGGGCGTGCCTTAGGCCCTAACCTCCCTAGGCTTTGGGCAGGGCCACACCCCCGGAATCCTTTAATGTAATACCCCTCCATTTTGGGGGCAGATGATGGCGCTACCTCCCTGCCTGCGCCCTGCTTAAGTAGTGCAGGACACACCCCCAGGCCAGCCGAAATGGCTGGCCTGGTCGCAGCGCAGGCGGAAATCCCACCTACCGCCCAGGGGCTGAGCTCCCAGCTCCTGTGTGGGTGGTGGAATCGTGACAGCCCGCAAGTCCACCTCCTCTTCAGGGCGGAAGTGGGTTTGCTTGATCTCCGAGCTCTGTCCAGGGTCCTGAAAGACCTGCCTCTGACTGCCCTTGTTTTTAAGAATCCTGATCCTGACGGAACCCTACCTGCCCTCTCTTCTTCCACCTCAAGCAACTCACGACAGCTACCGTCTCCATGAACACCTCTTCATCAAGGCTAGACATTGTACAGCAGACCTGCTGGTTTGAGGAGCAGAGGAGGAAGCTGGTAGCCATGAGGCTGGGTCTTTACCTTAGCAGAAACTTTATTTTTTTTCAAGGAAAGTTTTCAAAGTGCCTGGAGGAAGGGAGGTTAGATTGAACAGGAGAGGTGGAGAACCTCTAGTCAGTAGACCAGTTCTGGACCCCCAACCATTATTTGCGCTTGAGACAAATAAACTTTGCCAGCAGCCCAGGTGCAATAGCAATGGGTGAGGTGTTGATGTTTGTGGAGATTACAAAATCCAGCTGTTGCCTTTTCAATGGACTCATTCCTCATCTGCCCAAATGGGGGTGCATATAGCCCCTTTCTTGCTCATCAGATCAAGCAGCTGATGAGTAGAGAGGGGAGATTTCCCTCCCTGTTGCCATGCTGTACCCGGCTAAGAGGTTTCAACTCACGCTTCTTTGTGCGCTGCAGGTGTCTGGCCCTCAGAGGGCTCCGTGGAGGGCAACGAGGCCCACAAGCTGGGACAAGGTTATGCATTCCTGATGCAAAGCATCCTTACCTTTCTCTGCCTCCATTGCCTCCAAGCCAGGAAAAAAAGGAATAATTGAGAGAGGAGTCCCACCTGTCTCTCTCCCAGCAGAGCTCTGGCTAAACTCTGTTTGCATACAAGGCCTCGGGGTATGCTGATGGTGACAGCTACTGCGTGGTCCTCATCTCATGCAACTCATCTAATTCGCAGCACTCCAGGGGGAGAAGGGCCACTGTCCTCTTTGACTGATTTGCAAGGCATTTTTCTTCAGGTCACATTCAGCCGTGGAGTAGCGGAGTAGCGGAGATGGGGGTGGAGGCAGGTGGCTCACTTGTCCCCCACCTGTTATCCTGATCTATCCTGTGCAGTTTTTCTTCGGCCAAATCTCACATCATGTGATTGAAGTGCAATGATACCACTTTAACGACTTCCTCCCAAATAATTTTGGCACAGGTGGGGTTATCAGCTGGGTAGCCCACTGATCTTGCCCAGGTAAGCTTCTGATATGTTATTATATCAGGTATTATAACCACTGATCAAGCTATGAGGATGCGGAAGCAGGCGTGCTGATTATGTCTCAAAAGAAGACATAGCATTCTATTTTATTTTTTAGCAAAAGGAGAAAGAATTGAGAAATTTGTTGTCGGCATCAAGACTCCACACTACAAAGACAAAAGAGCAGTGGTGCAATTTGACAGGTGATTTTTTTTAAAAAAAAAATTTTTGCAGGGGGTACTTTTTACAAAGACATTTCTTCCCCTTGCACTATCGAAATGAGTCCTTGCTAATGATTGCTCTTTTCTCATTTAAAGAGGTAGCAGTCATTCTCATTACTGTCCTTAATTTAAAATGTGTCAACATGCTGGAAACCACTGGGGTTTTCGCAATTTATTTTTAATGTATAAATTGTCTTCAGGAATTAAGTGTACCGTGATATTTCCTTTGCCATCGTGGGAGATATCAAGCTAAATAATATATTACAGGCAATCCTCAAGAAAGCATTCATTTTGCTCATAACATTTGTCCCCTCCCCCCCTAATACTCCTCTGTATGGCATTAGAGATTAGAAATGTGTGTGTGTGTGTGTGATATTGTATTTAGGAAATTAAAAATGAAATAATATTTCATCATAAACGAGAACCTGCATAAAAATGGGTGGGGGAATGGTGTTTCTTTGAAAAAATTGTTGCAGTACATGAACAGACAAGACAAATCCATGGTCACTTTAGAAATATCTTGTCTGCCTTCCAACCCCCCAAAATATTTCTTGATCTGCAAATGAGATTCATCACCAAACATACAAAACTCCTTGATAATTTTTTCATAAAGACTGAATTCAAAAGACAATTGCATCACAAAAAGTTTTAATATTTGTTTCTGACACTCTGGCAACACATAAATTTTCATCAACATGGAAATCACAAAAATGGCATTATAAGCATATTGGGCATAACTTAGTGATGAAGCACATAGTTCATATGGTTCAACCCTTGGCATAACCAGACAGGACGGGGTAAGATCCTCCTGGGGAGCTGTTCCTAGTGTTTTAGACCATTAGTGGAGAACTGGGGGCCCTGCAGAAGCAACTGGATTCAACTCCCACCAGCCTCAGTGAGCATAGGCAGTGGCCAGAGATTTTGGGAAATATCATTCAACAACATCCAGAGCATCTCAAGTTTGTTTGTTTCCTAGACTGCTATATACCTACTATGGATACAGGCTAAAGACAAATTCTCTGAACCACCAATGCTGTGCTATAGACAATATTGAACTTGAGTCTGATCTGAGATAAGGAAGCTTCTGTTTTTTTTTGTGTGTGTGTTTTTTAAACAGATACAAAGAAAGAAAACAACATCCTTCATCATGGGCAGTGGTACCCTATAGAATCATAGAACTGCAGAGCAGGAAGGAGACCCTAAAGATCATCTAGTCCTTCAGTGCAGGAATACGCAGCTGTCCTGCATGGGGATAGGACCTGTGACCTTGGTGTTTTCAGCACCATGCTCTAACCAACAGTCAATGGAACATAAAACCTTTCTGCCATGCCTTTCCACCATAGCTAGTTCCACCATAGGTAGTGGTTTAACCAGCAGTTCCAGAAAGCAGTCAAAATAAACAATTAAACCCAATTAAACTAATCAGACTGAAGTACATGATGGAGAAGATCTGGCAAAAGCTATGAGTCCATTCCTATGCATGTCAATGTGGCAGTAACACCCATTGGATTTAGTGGGGTTTACTCTTGAGTAAATATGTTTAGGATTGCCCTCCTTGCCATCACAGGCCATTGGACATAATCTGCCCTATGGGAAGGAACATTTGTGAACATGCGGTTCTTGGTGTATCTGTTGTGTTTTTAAAATGTTCTTGGCCATTTTGAGGGCTCTAGTTGAAAAGCAGGATCTAAATTTAGTAAGCAAATAAGTAAATGTATGCTCCACGATTGAGGTGCAGTACACAGAAAAGATGCTGTCTCTGATGGAAACCCCCCCCCAATCTTACCTGGGAAGCTGGTCGCACCCAGAATTAGACTTCTGGTGACAATTGAGCAGACTAAAGCTGAACCTAATTTGAATTTAAGGGGAAAGAATTGTACGATAAAATAACGTTAAAATATAGATTACAGAGAGAATAACTGGAAGTCACTACAAAGAAGATGTCATTGTTTTTGCTTTCTTTTTTTGCTGATGCTCTTTTTTTGTATACAGACTGCTGGAGTACGTTGTTTTTTCGGTAATAGTATTTTTTCTCTTTTTTCTCTTTTTCTTTCTTTTTCTTTCTCTTTTTTACTTCCTCTACTTTAATTTTTCTTCTTTTCTTCTTCTTATATATTTCCGTTTTGCAAAATGTTATGAGAGAGGAGAAGAAAATCGAATGTATGTATGTATATATGTTGTGTACCTATGATTTTAAAGAGAAAAACTAATAAATTTAAATTTAAAAAAAGGACTTCTGGTGACAATTTCAGTGGACTGGAAAGTCCACAAGATACACCTTCAGATACCCTGACCCCAGATTCTTTGAATTTCACTGGGAAACAAATTGGGAGCTAATGAAAATCTTTAAGCACTTGACCAGAGATGCTCACTGATGCTCAGTCCAGCAGATCCCAGTTAACAACTTGGCTGCTTTACTTTATGCAAAGAAATCATTCTCAGCAGTCCTGTATGGAATGGAAGGGGGAAGTGATAAATGAAATATCTTTGTTGGATAATCCTCTCTAGAGACTTCAAGATCGCCTGCAGCTACATTTTCAGTGGATTTTAAATCATTTATCACCCATTAATCGGGATGTATCAAGACCCTTATTCTCCCTAGTGCTGCAAGACATTATTTTGGAGGTTAGAAATGTGACCCATTCGCTAAATCTACAGCTTCCCAGTTACTGAACATGAGCCTCTGCTTTGCTGTGTTTTCCATGTCATTTTTTCCTGACTGTGGTGTAGGGTTCCTATAAGAGAAGACTCTCCTGAGTCTGGGACAGGATGTTACCCTCTCCCAAAATGAATTAGCGAGACTATAGGTGGCGCTGTGGGTTAAACCACTGAGCCTAGGGCTTGCCGATCAGAAGAGCAACGGTTTGAATACCCGCGACGGGGTGAGCTCCCATTGCTCAGTCCCAGCTCCTGCCCACCTAGCAGTTCGAAAGCACATCAAAGAGCAAGTAGATAAATAGGGACCGCTCTGGCGGGAAGGTAAACAGTGTTTCCGTGTGCTGCTCTGGTTCGCCAGAAGTGGCTTTGTCATGCTGGCCACATGACCTGGAAGCTGCCTCGGCCAATAACGCGAGATGAGCTCCCTCGGCCAATAACGCGAGATGAGCTCCGCAACCCCAGAGTCGGTCACGACTGGACCTGATAGTCAGGGGTCCCTTTACCTTTTTAGGACATCTGTTTCTACTCTGTATTCTGCAGGGCTGGAGAAACTCAGGTCCAGGGGCTCATGTAGCCCTCCGGACCTCTCTTCCTGGCCCTTGGGACTCTCCTGGGCCACACCTCCTCTCCAGGCCACAACCCTCATTGTCCCTGCTCCACACCATCTTCAGTGTTTGTGCCAGACTGGAAAGTGTTCTTAAACCTTACTAATGCCTCTTGCTTGCCAGGACAGAGGGTGGAAAGGTAGCTTTGTGTTCATAGAAACCTTTGACATTTGCATGGGTGGAATGTTGCCTACTTCCTGGTTCTACCCATGCTTTGCTTTTGGCCTCACTCATCCCTGGTATCTGGTCTCCAGAAGGTTGCCAAGGAGGGAATGTAGCCCTCAGTTGGGGAAAAGTTCCTATCCTTGATCTACTGTGTGTCTAGGAGTATGGGTAAGGGTAGGACTCTTCCTGGGCCGTGTCCAGAAAGTGGTGGTGGGGATGAGTGTTCAGACCCCTGACCCCTCACTTGTGGAGTGCCTCAGAGTTCCATCCTCTCCCTCATGCTTTTTAACATTGACATGAAGCCCCTGGGAGAGATCATCAGGGGGTTTGGGCTGGGTGTCCATCAATATGCAGATGATACCCACCTCTACTTCTCTTTCAGATCAGAACCAGTGAAGACGGTGAAGGTCCTGTGTGAGTGCCTGGAGGCGGTTGGAGGATGGATGGCGACTAATGGATTTAGGCTGAATCCTGACAAGACAGAAGTACTGTTCTTGGGGGACAGGGGGCAGGCTGGTGTGGATGACTCCCTGGTCCTAAATGGGGTAACTGTGCCCCTGAAGGACCAGGTGCAAAGCCTGGGAGTCATTTTGGACTCACAGCTGTCCATGGAGGCGCAGGTCAATTCTGTATCCAGGGCAGCTGTCTACCAGCTCCATCTGGTATGCAGGCAGAGACCCTACCTGCCCGCAGACTGTCTTGCCAGAGTGGTACATGCTCTAATTATCTCCCGCTGAGACTACTGCAATGCACTCTACGTGGGGCTGCCTTTGAAGGTGACCTGGAAACTACAACTAATCCAGAATGTGGCAGCTAGACTGGTGACTGGGGGCAGCCACCGAGACCATATAACACCAGTCCTGAAAGACCTGCATTGGCTCCCAGTATGTTTCCGAGCACAATTCAAAATTGTTGGTGCTGACCTTTAAAGCCCTAAATGGCCTCGGCCCAGTATACCTGAAGGAGCATCTCCACCCCCATTGTTCAGCCTGGACACTAAGGTCCAGCGCTGAGGGCCTTCTGGCAATTCCCTCACTGCGAGAAGCAAAGCTACAGGGAACCAGGCAGAGGGCCTTCTTGGTAGTGGCACCTGCCCTGTGGAACGCCCTCCCATCAGATGTCAAAGAGATAAACAACTACCTGACATTTAGAAGACATCTGAAGGCAGCCCTGTTTAGGGAAGTTTTTATGAATTTTTAATCTTTGTTGGAAGCCACCCAGAGTGGCTGGGGAAACCCAGCCAGATGGGCGGGTTACAAATAATATTTTTTTATTATTAATACTATTAATATTATTATTGTTATTATTATTATTATTAGAGAATTCAGCAATTGTGCTGAGGGGTTGCTAGTTGAGCACCTGCCAGGCTCAGCGGACTGAGTCGAGCCAGAAGCCAGTCTTCATAAGAGGACAAAGTCAAGACTGAGGAATAGGCAAGGATAAAGGAATGGGCCAGAGCTCAGGAAGAACACCTTCCTCAGACACGGTTCGAATGGAAGAAGCTTTCATCTGACTGGCTACTGTGAGAACAGGAAACTGGACGAGATGCTCCAGTTTTATGGTTGTGGGTGTTCGAAGACGTTTGCTGTTTACTGTTGCATTCCACCCTAAGCTCGAATGATATCAGGTGGTTAAAAATATTTTAATCACGGTAATAAGCAAATAGCTGTGAGAC
The DNA here is from genome assembly GCF_963506605.1 of Zootoca vivipara. Lineage (NCBI taxonomy): Eukaryota > Metazoa > Chordata > Lepidosauria > Squamata > Lacertidae > Zootoca > Zootoca vivipara. The sequence continues at coordinate 8,739,812 of NC_083283.1, forward strand.
AATGAAGGGAGCTAGACAGGACTTATGGTGAAATAAGTCATAGGCTGCAAAGGGCAGATGTATTACTCTGAGTTCCAAGCAAAGTCCGAGGACTTAACAATTCAAAACCCATTTATAGGGATCCATATAAACACATTTTCCTATTCCTTGACCTTCATTATGGCCAAAGATCCTCTCCAATGATAAATGGCAGCCACTGCTGCCTTTCCTTCTAAGTCAACAAACAATTGATGGATGAGGCAGTGATGTCACATCGATCCATCAGGCCATTCCTATTTTTAAACACATTCTAGCAAAAATGGATGACCAAACTTTTCAAGATCACCTGTGAGAGTACTTCCTTTGCTCTTTGCAAGCATCCGCCTGACATGATCCCTGGGTCCTATACCAATTGCCTTAGTTTGGTCCTCCAAGCAGAAGTTTCCTAAGTGGAAGAGGAAAAACACAGTATTAGGTCCAGCTAGTCATACCAGCATTTTAGCTTTTGCTGAAACAAATGCTGGCCAAATGGCTGAATTTACAACCAAAAGATTGCCCAGTCCAAAACAAGGATATGTTCAACCAGAATATTTATCAGCTGATGACTATAATTTCAAGTGATGATTGCTACACTTTGCTTTTCTATGCTATTATCCTGGCTTTCCTTAAGTCAATTTACAACTCCCCTCAAGAAATTAAGTTACAGGTTCATATAAACACTTGAACCACCAAGCACTTATTAAAATGTAGCAGTACACAATATGCAACAATAACTCATTTAGGAGAACAGAACAATAAACAGAAGTTCATCTAATTCCAAACTCTTTAGTATTCACGGCTTTGATTGTAGAACTGATTTTAATACCACATTTGTTTTTTGTTTGAACTGTGAAGTGCATTGGAAGCTCTGATAGAGAAGAGCAATGGTCTATAAATTTTAAATAAACAAACATCAGAAATGCATACGTTGATGCTGAACACCTCACAGCTAAAATTGCCTTTGCACTGATTCTGCCCCACACCTGCAAGGTCAGACACAGACAGCCTTTTCATGACCTGTGAGAGTAAAGGGAACTTAGACAAAATCATGCAGAATGTCTGTGCATACCTGTTAGTCACCCATGGTTATATGCAGCCATCAAGAATGCACAAGAATACTTGAGAAGAACCTTCTGGATCAGACCAGAGAGCCATCTTGTCCAACATACGGTCATCCATTGGTTCTCAAATGGCTTAGTTGACAAACAAATTGGCTCCTGAACACCACAAACTCAGAAGTGAGTGTTTCTGTTTCCGAACGTTTTCCGGAAGCCGAACATCCAACGCAGCTTCCGCTTGAGTGCAGGAAGCTCCTGCAGCCATTCGGAAGCCGCGCCTTGGTTTTCAAATGATTTCGGGAGTCGAACGGACTTCTGGAACATATTAAGTTTGAGAATCAAGGCGCCACTGTATCGCTTACCACAATGGCCAATTGTTCTCAGAAACATCTGGTAAAAAGGACCCCTGACAGTTAAGTCCAGTTGCAAATGACTCTGCGGTTGCGGCGCTCATCACACTTTACTGGCTGAGGGAGCCGACGTTTGTCCGCAGACAGTTTTTCCGGGTCATGTAGCCAGCATGACAGCCGCTTCTGACAAAACCAGAGCAGCGCACAGAAACGCCATTTAATAATAATAATAATAAAAAATAATAATAATAATAATAATAATAATAATAATAATAATTTTATTTATACCCCTCCCATCTGGCTGAGTCTCCCCAGCTACTCTGGGCGGCTCCCAATCGAGTGTTAAAACAATACAGCATTAAATATTAAAAAATTCCCTAAACAGGGGTGCCTTCAGGTGTCTTAAAAATAGGATAGCTGCTTATTTCCTTGACTTCTGATGGAAGGGCGTTCCACAGGGCAGGTGCCACTACCGAGAAGGCCCTCTGTCTGGTTCCCTTCTCGCCAGAGTACCTATTTATCTACTTGCACTTTGATGTGCTTTTGAACTGCTAGGTTGGCAGGAGCTGGGACCGAGCAACGGGAGCTCACCCCGTGGTGGGGATTCGAACCGCCGACCTTCTAATTGGCAAGCCCTAGGCTCTGTGGTTTAGACCACAGCGCTACCTGTGTCCCTCTTACCACGATGGACAAATGTTCCCAGAAACATCTGAGAACCTCTCAAATGAGACATAGTGGCATAGCGCTCTTACTCTATTTCTCCCCACAGTCAATTATTCAGTGTCAATACTGCCTCTGAATCTGGAAAATTCATTTAGTCATTTGTGACTAAGAGCTACTGATAGATATATCCTCTAGCAATCTAAGTTCCTTTTAAAGTCAACTGGAACACAGGGACATAGGAAGCTTTCTTCTAATGAGTCAAGCCATTGGTCCATCTACGTCACTCTCCAGGTTTCAGGCAGGGAATCTTCCCCAGGCCTTCGAGGACATGCTGGCGATTGAACCTGGGACCTTCTGTACACAAAGATGATGCTCTACCACTAAGCTATGACCTCTTCCCCATGCAAACTACAGGGCTCCCACCTCATGATTCAGCAGCACATTTGAAGTTAATAGGAGGAGGAAAATCTTTTAGTTGCCAGCTGGAAACCCTGTCAGTGTTGGTTAAAAACCCTAGGACCCAAGTGGTCGGCTAGTTTAGGAGAATGTATGATTCTGTGGCTGGGTGAATGTTCTACATGAGAAGGCCATAGGTTTCATCAGTGGCAACTCCCATTAAAATGATCTAAGATAGCAGGCAAGAAGGAAGTTCTGGGTGGAAATCAGAAGCTTGATCACTGAGGAATAGGGACCACATCCTTGGGCCAGTGTGGTGTAGTGGTTAGGAGCAGTAGACTCGTAATCTGGGGAACCAGGTTCATGTCTCTGCTCTTCCACATGCAGCTGCTGGGTGACCTTGGGCTAGTCACACTTCTCTCTGAAGTCTCTCAGCCCCACTCACCTCACAGAGTGTTTGTTGTGGGGGAGGAATGGAAAGGAGATGGTTAGCCGCTTTGAGACTCATTCGGGTAGTGATAAAGTGGGATATCAAATCCAAACTTCTCCTCCTCCTCCTCCTCCTCCTCCTCCTCCTCCTCTCTTCTTCTTCTTCTTCTTCTTCTTCTTCTTCTTCTTCTTCTTCTTCTTCTTCCCCAGCTCTTTTGGCCCCTCCAATTTTTGGTGGGTGAGGGGGGCAGGCCCCACCAATGTTCAAAACAGGGACACTAGGGAATATGTTATAGTTAAGTCTAGCAAGAATTGAAAATGGGCAGCCGATGGGGGAAATGAAGATGAAGAAAACCGAACAAATCAAAGATAAAATGCTAAAATATTTTAAGTTTTTGAAATGTCATTTGAAAAGGTATGTAATATTGAGCAGCTAATAAGGGTGGAAATTGAAACATCAAGATGGCGGGGTGGGAAGTCATTTTTAAATTTGCATTCAGTTTGAATTAATGCGATGTTAAATTGGTAAAACATTTTTGAAAAGCAATGAAAATTAATTGGCAAAAAGTGAAATAAATTCAGGGGGCATAGAAGGCCAAGCACGGAGTTGAGTGCAGCATGGCTTCAGTGGCCAACAGCTCCTCCTGCTCCTGCCGTGTAAAGGGAAGCCAGTGGGAGGAGGAGGAGGAGGAGGAGGAGGAGGCCAAGTGCCAGAGAGGAGCCATACTGGATAGCTCAGTTGTTTAGAGCATGGTGTTGATAACACCAAGGTTGCAGGTTCAATCCCTTTTGGGGACAGCTACATATTCCTGCACTGCAGGGAGTTGGACCAGATGTGATTCCTAACATCCTGATGCTGTGCACATTACACATGTCATTAGCACACCTCCCCACAATCTCCCTTGCAAGCTGGTACCTCTGCACTGTGGTCTGGCCCTTCCCCAATCTTTGCTAGTTTTCATCTGTGCATCAGATAGCCGTGGACTTTATTGGTTCCCTGGGTCACCTGACCATGCACTTAATTGGCAGCCACATGACTTCTAACGCTGTCTAAGTAGAACCTGAGAGTAACACAGCCTAGCCCGGAGTTCTATCAGCAGATTTGTTGCATTTGAGATTTCAGATGTAAACACCACCAGGATCCCTGGTGGCTCACCGGTACCCATCCTTCACTTCTTCATGTTTCCTGAAGCGCAGGAGTGGGGAGACCTGAGGCCCATCAGATGTTGTCGGACTATGGCTCCCATCAGCCTTGACCACTGGCCATGCTGGGAGCTGGAGCTGATGGGAATTGAAACCCATCAATGTCTGCAGGGCCACAGGTCCCATATCCCCTGCCGCAGCACATCAGTCTGTAATCCTTTACACACGGCAATAAAAAAGGTTTCACATTGTTTCACACTCATTAGGCCTCTCCTGCCACACACTCCAGGGGCACGTAAAAAATAACCTCAAGCAAGTCGAACATGACTTTAAAGAAGAAAGAGAATTTGTGCACAGTAAAAATGCTAGATGTTTGTGCCAAGCTCTGAGATTAACAACCGAGGAGACTGGAAACCTCTCTTTATTGGTTGTACAAGTTCAGCCCAAACAACAAACACAAAATTCCCAGAGGCTTTGTCTCAGTCTCATTCTGCCAGGAAACGCCTCAAAGAACTTCTGCCGAGGCCCAGCTCTGGCTGCCAACAGGGAGGCAACTTTTCATGAGCATGAGTAACATTTTATTATCACTACCCAGGGCGCAGAACCTCAGAGCAGTGCAATACTGACTTTTGAGGGGAAGTGTTTCATACAGATTAGTTTTTTGTTATAACTTATAAATTTCTGATATGTTACTTTTAATATTGTTGTGAGTTTGGGGGCTGGGCTGGGCTGTATGATGCCCGAATCCCTTGGAGCCAGCAAGGGTTAAAATCTAATGGAGGATTCAATTCTTGAAGTAGCCAGGCCAGCATCTTGGTAATGGGCCTAAGTATAGTATAACAAAGGAAGCTAATGTTGGCGGTCAACAAAAGAGGTTTATCAAAGCAAATCTTTAAAAAAATGCTGTATAAACACCGACAAGTGGGAAACACTGGCCTGCGAGCGCTCCAACTGGAGAACAGCCTTTACCAAAGGTGTCATGGGCTTTGAAGACACTCGAACTCAGGACACAAGGGAGAAACATGCTAAGAGGAAGGCACGCTTGGCAAATCCACTCCGTGATCAACTCCCGCCTGGAAACCAATGTCCCCACTGTGGAAGGACATGTGGATCCAGAATTGGCCTCCACAGTCACTTATGGACTCACTGATAAAACTGTTTTTATGAAAGACCATCTTACTCAGCTACAAGTGATCGCCAAAGAAGGAAGAAAGAAAAGGAAGCTGCTCTGTGCCAGAGAGCAAATGTGTGGGAACCTCCCTCCCCTGGTTGGTAGTGAGAAGGACAATAGCCAGAGTGCTGCAAGTCTCTGAGCTGGGCTGAAAGCAGGCTGAAGCCAAAGAGTGAGAGCCATGCTTGACTATGGGAGAAGCAAGTTCTCCTGAGCTGTTAATGCTGTGAGCCCCTCCACTGCAGGCTCAGGTAGTGTATATATATATCTGTAAATAAACCATATATCATAAAAATAACACAGTCTCTCCTGTGACTCATTCCAAGGAAGCCAGACCCTGGGCAAGAGCCTGGAACCCCTGGAATCTCTCAGAGATTGGGGTGGCCTGCAAGAGTATTTTAATGCATTTTCTCAAAGTCTAAACTTATTAAAAATGGTATATGCTCAACAATTTTGCATATGTAATATGTTCAAACTTCTAAAGGGCTGCCACATGGAGGATGGAACAAGACTGTTTTCTTCTGCTCTGGAAGGTAGAAACTAAACCCTTGGATTTAAGTCATGAGAAGAGAGATTCCAACTAAACATGAGGAATGACGTTGACAGTAAGAGCTGCTCGACAGTGGCACTGTCTCCCTTGGCAGGTGGTGGACTCTCCTTCATTGGAGGTTTTCAAGCAGAGGTTGGATGGCCATTTGTCAGGAATGGCTTAGCTGAGATTCCTGAATTGCAGGAGGTTGGACTAGATGACACTCGGGGTCCCTTCCAACTCTACAATTCTATGTTTTTATGAAAAGAGACTAGTTGGACTGCCAGTTGAACATGTCCAAGCATCAGCACTCAACCTGAAGGAATTGCTGACAACATTTTCAAAGGAAAAAGCACGCAAAGTGAGATTTTGATTTACATGGCACTGAAACTTATAAGAGACTTAAATGTTAACATCTCAATTCACAAGATTATTCAAAATGATTTGTGTGCTGAATCATTCTTTTGTATTTGAGGAAGATAATCAAAGATGGTGGTATTACTTATTCTTGCAATTTAAAATAAATTTAGTAGTTTCCAGTTTCATGCTTTTCATTATTATTTTTTACAAGCCACCCATTTGTTGGGTTTTTTTTGGGGGGGGGGAATTGAAGTTAGCAATTTTATTTGGGGAGGGGATGCAAGTAGTTAGCCTAACCTAGGGTGTAAAACAGCCTGGAACTGACGCTGTCACCACCAACAAAGAAAGGAGGCAAGACGACAACTTAGTGGCGCTGTAATGCAATGGATTTCACACTGGTTTTTGTTTTGTTTTTTGTTTACCCTCGAGACCCATAGTGCATGCTTAGGGCTGTAGATTTCTGGTGTCCTCATCAGCTCCTGACAAAAGGAAGAATGACTGCTGCGATGAATATCCCCCTCTCTATTACTAAAATGCGACCCAGGAATCCAGAGGTGAAGCCACCCTCACTCTTCTCCCGCCACCTCCAAATAAACCCCTTTATTCTTGTTGGTTTTTAAGTAAGGAGACTCTCCTTCCAGCTCACTTGGCTTGGAATATATATATATATATAACCTCTAGGCTGTTTGATAGAATAACCTCCTGCCACCAGTAAAGGGTCTCTCTCTCGACTTGATTCCCCCTACTGCAAAAGTTTGCCCTTTCCACTCTGGCAACTTGTTGACACCCCAGGTTATCTTTCTAAGCCTCCTCAGTGTTACCCTAAGACACAAACTTTCGCCTCTTTTCCTGAGGTAAGTTTTGTCCTCTAATGAGTTACCACTTCTGTGAGTCCCGATACCTTGCTGGAAAAATAATGACGATACTTCTTGGCACAAAAGAGAAGAATTTTATTAACCTTAGAACATAGTTGTTTCTTTAACGTTTCATGTGTTTATAAGCTACGTTTCGGTTGTAGATAATCTCTGTCAAACATTTAACATCGAGCCTTCCTGAACCTCATCTAGATCACCACTATCCCGGCCTCTCAACTTTCTTCTTCACACCTACCCACTCCCTCTCCCTCTCCCTCTCCCCCACTGACAAAACCCACTGCTCCCTCCTTTTAAACTGGGAACAGTCCCGCCCCCACCAGAATGTTATGTCAGTCAGGCTGGAGGTGGATTAACTCTTTTCCAGCCAGGTAGGAATAAATATTTCAAAACCGTGTCAATCCGTTACAACTGCCATTACCTAGTTGATAAGCGCCAGAAGAGCCAGTTTGCAAACTACTTCCCTATAATGTATAGTGCAATCCTACACACAGGTGCCTGGAAGCCTCCAATTCGAAATCCAAAGCAGACTAGATGCGGGCTGTGGATAGTCTGTAGTCTGTGCCAACACAAATTTGTGCACTCCCAATTCTGCCAGGGGAGTCTGCTTTAATTCTGCAATCGAGCAGCAACTCTGGAGCCTGTTTGTGTCTCTGCGGTGCAGAGAAATGGGTCCTCCTCTGTCAATCATTTTGTGGCATGATTCTCTAGCTGAGATGGTAGAGGACAATAATCTTAACAATTCTGTGTGAAGTATAATTAGTGGGTCCTCTTGGGATTTCTCAAGCTACACTCATCTGCTCCATACATTCATTCGCTCGCCGTCTTTCAGCTCCGTCACCTCGAAAGTGATTTCTCCTTTCTTCTTCCTAGAGAATAAAGCGGTTGCAAAGGAAATTTAAATCACCCATACAATTTAAGAAAAATAATAACAGAACAACAACAAAGTCCCAGGGAGATGATTTGAAGTCTGAAGAGCTAACTGGCGTTCTAGGAAGCAGATTTGCCACCCCCCACATCGCCCTAACAATTTTATCTGCCCCTGTAGATGTATTTGCAGATGTCAACCTGATAATAATGATGAGCCTAGTGCTTGCAATCTTCTTCACACAAAAAACACTTCGAGACTTTATTAGTGAAATGATCCAGTGAGAAAGGAGAATGTAAAGTGCTAACCTGGCAATTATATTTTAAAGAAACCAACAGGTACACACCGGATAATTATAAGCTATCATCTATAAAGTTACAAGTGTCTAGCAGCAAAGAGATTGGGGCATAAAAAGAGAATGTCAGATCAGAATGCTCTTTTGCTAATTTCTGACAAAAACATAATGGCTTTAGCAAGCGTGATATTTCTAGAACTTCATTGTAACCATTAACATCTTGCGAGATCTATCTTTCCTTAATGTCAAGCTATTACTTTGGGGGGGGCATTTACATTTTAAAGGGGACGTACCTACACAGTCCTGTTCAGGTTACACATGTGTGTGTGTGTGGTTATACTCTGCTCTTTACAGCAACAACTTCAGGGGGAGCTGCCCAAAAGTGGGGCAGCAGTGGTAGGCAGAGAGGGATGGGGCAGATCAACTAAAGGTCTCCATAATTATCTGGTTCAACCCCCATTGCTTCCAGGTAGGGCTGGCAAAGGTCCCTGCTTAAGTCCCTGAAGAGCTGCCGTCTGTCACTGTTGACAACACTGATTGGTGGACGGTGGGTTTGATTTTGGCCTAAGGCAGCTTTTGATAACCCCGTATTTCTGTGAATTTGCCAAAATGGTCCTCCTCGTGCTGTTGCTTCGACAGGATGCACCCACTAATGGGAGAGGTAGTGATACCAGCTGGCTCCCTCTCCCACCTCAGTGCTCCCCAGGAGCCAGTTCTGAAAGGTTAGGGGACCTCCGAGAACCAATTTTCAGGGAATCAGCAAAAATGGCCTCCTCAATTAGTAGACACCGTCTATGGGACCAAGAACACAAGTCTAAGGAGACAACTCAATGAGATGGACACAACTGAATATGTCACCTATTCAGTGTTTTTTTTTCTTTTAAAAATGTTATGGGGTACTCATTTTGACTCAAGAAAATCAGCATTTTATAGTTCGAATCGGGGGAAATAAATACAGTAAATGGACAAAAGTACAAAGATTCACAAAATGTTTAGCGGTATGCGTACCCCTGCATCCTCCCAGAAATAAAGCACTGCACCTACTCATAATTGTCAGCATTTGCCATTGCAGCATTCAAAAAGTAGGAAATTTTGCTGGTTTCCAGGTTTTCTCAAATCCAACTGGGATTGCCAATATTTACCTGTGGATATCAACATCACACACTCAAATGCCACCAATTCATAAAAGAATCATACCCTCCTTCTGAAGAATAACAGAAACTCCTACCCACACATTTTTGGACATTCTCCATAAACTGAAATATGAACCATTTAGTTCTTGCTCAGCTCCTGAAATGTTGCACCTATAGAGATGTGCTGTATAAAAGCAATACAATACATAGGTGAAGAAGAAAGGCTCTGGCTCAATAGCTCAGATTCTGCTTTGCTTGCATAAGGTCCCAGGTTCAAACCCTGGCATCTCCAGGTAGGACTGGGAGAGACCCCGGCCTGAAATGCTGCTGCCAGCTAGTGTAGGCAATATTGAGCTGCACGGACAGCTTCTTCTGTTCCTTGCTGAGTGAAAGTATAATAGTCTTTTGAGGGGGGGTGGAAATCCTGGACAGAAATCTGTAGCGTGTTGACTTGCAGATGAAGGAACTTTGTGGCCTTTGCAAAATTATATTCAAAGCAGAACGACGAGGGGGCTTCACCTACACTAATCTCCATGGTTCTTCCAAACAAGATCTTGTCTTGAATCATAGTAATGAGTTTTTCTGAACAATATTGGAGTGGAGATTCTTATATAATGTATATCTCAGGGAATCTGGGTATACACAGGTAATGAATGTAATATAATTTTAATGAGAATTTCATTTTATGGTTCGGGATACGCGGAGACATAACTTCTCATAATGTAATTACCTTTGATTAATCAGTGGGAATTATTAACTTCACGCAAAAGCTTGGCTTCCTCCTTCTTTCTCCCCTTCCCCCATCCTCCTCCTCGAATATGTAATGAAATTGCTCTTATTAGTTTGAGAGTAGTAGGTGACAGAGAGAAGGGAACCATTCATGAATATATATTTTAAGGCTGTGCACTGGATTTATCTGAGGGCCAAAACAAATCGGACATACTCAGAAGGTCTCAGATGCGCTAGCACAAACCGTGGCTGGCTGGGCATTAGGCAGGAAGGAGACACAGCCAGGGTGAAAAACCATTCAAAAAATGCCCAGTGTGGGTCAAACTGAGGCTCCCTAGATCATTTTGGCTTGCCCCTTTCCAACAATATTCCAACTGAGTGGCAGCCTTTGGTTTAACTGTACTCTGTAAATGTGGCTGAGCCATATGTTTCGATTAAGAAATTCGGCCCATCCCGGTGGAGTAATTCAAGCACTACCAAATAACTACATAACAGTCCTTTGCCCAACACACAGCAGGGTCCTCCTTGCTTGTAACTGGATATAAATCTGAAGAAATCTGTTTTTAATATCTGGATGCAGATGCTTTTTATTTTGCAGTAATCTGCATTCAACTTCAGGGAAATATTTGTTCCCGTTCTGATGCAGCGAGCACAGAATTTCAGCCCAGCAAGATATAATTTCTGTTTCCACAATTCTGTAGGTTTTTGTTTTTGTTTAATGGAAATGCCCAGTGTTGCTTTAATTATGAGTACAGTACCAGAACAAGAGTTTACAATACCTGCAATATCAAACAAAGGCAAAAGAAACACACACAGTGTAATGAAAGCTATTTCATGTTTTCAGAATAAATGGGATTATTTATCTCATCACTCACTTCGTTTGGATTGCATCCAAACCAGTAATTAGAAATGAAGGAAGGAAATAAAAACCCAAATCACCTTAGGACCCCATCAATCATTGGATTTAGATTCTCACACAATTAAGCCCAAGCTAGATATGCAGAAAGAATTCTAAAAACAGACTTGAAATTGCCGATTTTTCCACCCAAAAGCTACGTATCCACAAACCCTTGTTTTCACTGCATTAGTTCTTCTCCCATGACTTCATAATAAGAGCCCCTGCTAGATTGGGCCAAAGGCTCGTCTAGTCTAGCAAGCCCATCTGATTCCCAGTAGCGGAAATTCAGAGATATACTTTCTCTGACACTTGAAATAGAATATAGCCTTATCATCCAGTTCTCTGTACACGTCTAATACAGTGTTTCCCAACCTTGTGCCTCCAGCTGTTTTCGGACTACAATTCCCATCATTCCTGACCACTGGTCTTGCTAGCTAGGAATGATGGGAATTGTAGTCTCAAAACATCTGGAGGCACAAGGTTGGGAAACACTGGTCTAATATGCCCAGTTTGCAAAACCCAAAACAGTAGCATTGCAAATGCACAAACACTATCTCCACCCTGCCCTTCAGCCCCATGGTCAACTAAGTTTGCACAATGGATGCATAAACATCTAACTGTAGCAGCTCATCCCCCCCCCCCCAGCATTGATCAGTGAAAACCTTTTGTGCCTCATCCCACTTTCTTCCTTAATTAGTGCTCCAATTACTGGTTTCTTTGCAATGCAAGTCAACACATCATTAAATTATGAGTCTCCTGGTGACTTGCAGGAGCAAATGTTGCAATGTGACCCTAACCCTCAGCTGTCCTCCCTTTCATCCCCCCCCCCCAAATCTTACCATGTTCCTTTCATCTGCCCAGATTAATAGACACATCTTGATTATTCCTTTTCAACGTGGCAACCAGCCTACTGCTGATAGTTGTCAGGACCTTGAGTTGGAACTGGGCAAGACCTCCTTATGAATAGGACTCCACTATGGGCTCCAGCAGGACGCGGGTGGTGCTGTGGTCTAAACCACAGAGCCTAGGGCTTGCCAATCAGAAGGTTGGCGGTTTGAATCCCCACAACGGGGTGAGCTCCCGTTGCTCGGCCCCAGCTCCTGCCAACCTAGCAGTTCGGAAGCACGTCAAAGTGCAAGTAGATAAATAGGTACCGCTCCAGTGGGAAGGTAAACGGTGTTTCCATGCACTGCTCTGGTTTCGCCAGAAGCGGCTTAGTCATGCTGGCCACATGACCCGAAAAACTGTCTGCTGACAAACGTCAGCTCCCTTGGTCAGTAAAGTGAAATGAGCGCCGCAACCCCAGAGTCGTCCGCAACTGGACTTAACGGTCAGGCGTCCCTTTACCTTTACCTTTTTATGGGCCCCAGCACCAAACAGGTCCAGGAGGAGATCGGGTACTCCAAGACATCACTTCAGCCAGAGAACCAGGAGGACTTATGTGCCCAACTGGATGACCCTCTCAGTTTTGGAGGTCCAGAACCACCACTAGATATTGAAGGAGGTGGCAGCCATCAGCCTGAGTCAATACTCAGTCCCACCAGTGCACCCCTTGCCTATATCAGAATCCTAATAATTAGAGGAAGCATGGTCATATGAAGGATGAGGGTTCCTCTAATACACCAGGAAGTGGAGGATGTCCAGATGAGCATTCAGTTTTTGTTGGGAAGCTACTGGGGTGACAGTCTTCATAAGCCTGCTGGTAGTCTAGTTACCTTCAGGAAAACTTCCCTCCTACTCAGTATGAGGCTTCCTGGCTGTTGAAAGTGCTGGACAACTCCTCTGACTTCCTTGCCATGGCTTGAATGGCTATCATAAGATAGAGAAGTCAGGTTACTTTTACCATAGAATCATGGAGTTGGAAGGGACCCCGAGGATCATCTAAGTGACTAAAGTCCAACCTCTCTGCAATGCAGGAATATGCAGCTGTCCCTCATGGGGATTGAACCTGCGACCTCAGTCCAAGCAGCATCAAATCCTAACCAGCTGAGCTATGACAAACTTAGTTGGTATCTAAGGTGCTACTGGAAGGATTTTTTATTTTTATTTTGACTGCGTCAGACCAACACGGCTACCTACCTGTAACTAGTATTATTATTTATTAAATTTGTATACTGCCCTTCATCCATGGATCTCAGGGTGCTTCACAGCATAAAAATACAAGCTAAAACAAAAGGCTGATCTATTGGGGCAAATGGGGCACTGCCCCGTCAACCTCAGTCAGTTTCCTGCTCACTATCACCCTTGCAGAACTCAGCTGGGTGGAAGATGGGACAGAAGCTAGACTTAGTTGGCTCCACTTATCAATGGCTTCGATTCTACCTGCTCTTGGGCTTCTCATTTTCCACCCTGCCAGTTCCAAGGGGCACCAGGCAGTATTCGCTGCTCCAACTGGAAGCCAAGATCTTAGGCAATGGCCATTTTCCAGCTCAGCCTTTCAGCTGGAGATTGCAGGAACTGAACTTGGGGCCTTCTACGTGAAAGAGCAGGGGCTCTACAACTGAGCTATAGTTCCTTTCCTGACAGGAGGGAACTGCAGAAAGACTAGAGGAATAAGTCCTGCTGCATTAAAAGGTCAGAGTTATTAATCATGCCCTTGTCATTTTCTGAGAGTTATGAGGTATGTGTGTGTATGTGTGTGCTATACACGCATGTGTGTAGCAGCCTACAGATCCAGATTTAATTTCAACTTTGATTTTACAGTCTATGCAAAAAATAATTTAAAAAATGGCCTTCATCCTACAGAACAGGTTTCACCATGATTATTATCCATCACCCCACCCCCATTCTTTCATCTTTAGGTGAAAAACCACTTAATTAATCAGCTATTTAAATAAATAAGATGTAGCAAGGCTCTGATACTGAATATTTCATTTGGAAAGTAGGTGCCAGAAGAAGCATGTTTAATTTAATCAGTATCAGGGTCAATGAGCATATGTTAATGTTAAATAGAGATTAATTGCCAGGCCTTCCTTATATGCCACCAATATTTATTCGACTCTGCTGAACTTGCTATTGGCCAGCAGGTAATGGCTTGCTCGCATCATTATGCATGCTCTGCTCCAGCAATTTCTTGCATGGGTCCAATATACAAGCATGGGTGGATGGAGAACAGCAGGGGTGAGGAACCTGTCACTCTCCAGGACTCCAGTTCCCACCATCCATATCCCTGTCCCTCCCATTTACCAGACACAGGTGTTGAACATATGGACTGAGAAAGGGAGAGGAGAAATAGGGTTCTGCTGAGCCCAAATTTTAATCTGCGGAAACCATCTTGTTTGTGAGTAATGGAAGGCCTGCTCCCTGATTTCCAGGCCTTTTTCTACTTGGCCTGGGAGGGTGAGGCCCTGACTGACTCCAGCCTCACAAGCTGTGGCTGCTGAAGAGGCCAGAGACCACCTTGGCTGCGAGATCTGCTCTCTGCCTCACAGGCGTTTTTCCCACCTGGCCCGGACTGTCTTCCTCAGCTACAAAAGCTGAGATTGCTGAACAGACCTTGTGTTGGGGAATTGTTTAGAGCAGGCATGTCCAACAGGTAGATCGTGATCTACCGGTAGATCACTGGACACCTGCGGTAGATCACTGGTAGATCATTGGCTCCCCCCAAAGAAGCTGAACAACTGTGGCTCCCCTAAAAAAAGCTCAACATTTTACCTCCTCCCTGAAAAAACTCAACAACTTTGACCCGAAACCCCCCCCCCAAATGGGCCTTCCTCCTTCCTAAAAAAAAGGGGGTGTAGATCACTGACAGTTTTTAACTCTGAGTAGATCGCAGTCTCTTGGGAGTTGGCCACTCCTGGTTTAGAGGGCATTGTTGGGTGCAAGCAGAGGCTGTTGTCATTGATATTAAGCTTTTTATCTTTAATTCAGATCTTAGTACTATTTATGTGGAAATTGTTTAATTGGATTGTGTACTTTTGGCATTTTATTTATTGTTCGTAACTACTTTTGTTATGTTTGTAACTTTTCATGCTGTAAGCTGCCCTGGGCATGGTTTGAATTATAGAACAGTGGCATACAAATAAAACACGCACACACATCAAAATAACCCATGTACTACTGGATTTCTCTCAGGTCCCTTTACACCAGGCATCCCCAAACTTCGGTCCTCCAGATGTTTTGGACTACAATTCCCATCATGCCTGACCACTGGTCCTGTTAGCTAGGGATCATGGGAGTTGTAGGCCAAAACACCTGGAGGGCCGCAGTTTGGGGGTGCCTGCTTTACACCATTCTTTTAAAGAAAGCTGCAAATGGCCAGAGGACCTAACATAATGACATTCAAACCTGTTCAGGTCAGGTTTTCAGCTGTTTCCTACAATACCTAAAGAGGTTAAAATTGCCAGGTGACTCCCTTGCTTTTCTCTCACAGCTGCTTCCCCACTGAAAGACCTGACCTTCAGCAACGTTTTTTCAAAGGCCTGCTTAACCATTTCCATATTTGCAAAGCAATCTCTCTTTTTTTAAACAACTGGAGTCAAAAGATCACCCGGGGGGGGGGGAGTTGTGGGGACAATTGTACTGTCCATCATGGCTGATGTAAGAGTCTTCACCTTAGTGGCATGATTCAGAAGGGATTGTGCCTTTAAAAAGATACAAGGAAGCTGGAACATAAAGGAACAGAGTGAATTCCCATTTCTTACATTCTGCTTAAAAACTATCATCCCTCCCACATAATGCAGAGGTTCAACCGGGCTGCCCACTTCCAACACCCAAGGGGTTTTGGGAAAGGGATGTTTTGTTTCCAATAAAGCTGTGCCTGGAGAGGTTTTAAATAAATCTGTCTTATGAGGTTATTGCCCTTTGTCAATTATGAAAGCATTTACATTATATGGCAGGTATCACCAGCCTTTTAAAATTAAGCAATGTATTTATTTCATTGAAACTATATACCACTTGAGTGTGAAAAACCTCAAAAACTTTACAAAAGTTTACAAAACTTGTTTACAAAAAGAGTAAAACAAAATTAGGGGAAAAGTATGAAGACATTTTAAAAAAAATGAAAGCCAGCAATAAACGTAATATGCATCAGTATTCTAGGTATCTGGGTAGGTTTGTCTAAAATGATTTTTCTTTTTCTTTTAGCAGGTACCATAATAATAAAGTGAAGGAACATGCCTGGTGTCAGTAGGCAGGGGTTTCCGAAGTGTAGGTGCCACAACACTAAAATATAGATTTCTTACAATGGGTCCTTGGGCACATTGGCAAACCAGAGAAACTGCGGGGTGGGGGGGGAAAAGAGATTTTCAGAGGTGAATATGCTCTTGAACTGGATACTGACAACAGGACAACGAAAATAAATTCTATGTGGTCAAAAGGTGGCCAAGAAACTGATACTGATGAATTGGAAGAATAGAGATACGATTCGCCTTAATCAATGGCTTGGTGAGCATGACAACATTGTCTGTTCATACGTTTCCAGCTTATAGACGCAAACTTTCTTTGGATAAACACAGTGATATTTGGAATGAGTTTGCACAGAATACATTAGGTTATTAACAATTATATGTGCATTAGGATAATACAGTGGTACCTCTACTTACGAATCTAATGCGTTCCGAACGCACATTCGTAAGAAGAAAAAAATTGTAAGTCGAATCCCATAGGAATGCATTGGGAGAAAAAAATCGTAAGTCGAAGCAGCCCTATCTAAAAATTCGTAAGTAGAAAAAAATCCTATCTAAACCGCATCCAAGATGGCGGACGGAGCTCCGTTCGTAAGTAGAAACATTCGTACGTAGAGGTACCACTGTATATACACCAGTATATTAATGCATGGTATTGTAACAGTATTTTATCTTTTCTTTCTCACTTCCTTCTTTTTTTAATTCCCCCCTCACTCTTTTTATAAATGAAATTCTCTTAATAAAATGTAATAATAAAATAAAAATAAGCATCTAGCTGGTCACTGTGAGAACAGGATACTGGACCAGATGAGCCATTGGCCTGATTCAGGAAGGTTCCCCCCCCTCCCATGTTGTTATAAGTATGCCCACATGCCACATTGCCAAATCTCTATGATGTCTACACACACACTTAATTTACCATACACTATCCTAACAGAGATTAAAGGTTTGTTGGAGCCAATGAGGTGTAACCCTTCACACTCAGAGATGGAATTACTTTCAAGTAATCAATATTAATGTACTGGATGGAGGGAAATAGACAAGGAGGAAGGGAAGGAGAGGGAAGCGGGGAAGCAAATCTGACTCCAGGCTGGCTGATTTACCAGACCCAGCCACTTCCATGCAAATGCATCCGCTGAAAACTATTTACTAGGCTGAATGGAGACAAAGCAGAATGTCAAGGGGAGAATTCCTGTCACCATATTCTCCCCAAGTCAGGATTAATTTGATACTCCGCAGCCTGGAAACCAACAGACGTAAGAGATTCTCTCTCTAAATTGCTACCGTCTCACATCATGTTGAGACCCCCAAAATATATTCAAACCTGCCCCTAAAGTCAAAGGGGAGAAAATGCAAATGGGAAAGAACAATGAAGCATTGCTCTTCCTTAGCAGAATTTGGTACCAAGGCAGATGAGACAATGGATAAACACAGATATTATGTCCTTCCCTGGTCTCTATTCCAGGTGTGCCCCCACTATCTAGCCACCTCTAAGACATTTCTAAGCTGCCATTCATGGACATAAACCCTTGACAGCTAACAAGATAAAACAATGCAAAAATACAGTTGAACCAAAGCAGTTAAAATACCGTCCATAATTTCCAAATGTTGAATTTCTAAATATCAAGGAGTCCATCAGGCATACAGAAAATTCTACCTTGTTTCCAGGGAATCCATTTTTCCAAATTGATTGGCACTCAGCAACCTGACTTTACTTTTATAAATAGGTATTTTAAATCCACTATAAATCACTGCTCTCTTCAAATGGGTCACCTCTGAAACTTCCTGCTATTCAGAGAAGTTGGGGCAGGGACAAAACTGTCTCTTCACTGCAGAATTTGGATAAGAGTTGCCCACTCAAATATTTGGTTTTGGACCCAACATTTGCATTTCTCAGCCCTCCATACTCTGACACACAAAACCCACCTTTCAATACTCATGTTGAGATTTCCAGACACTGGTTTTCTCCAATTGTCTTCTTGATTGACTGATTGCTCAACCCTTATTGTCCTCTTGATTGTTTGAAAGGCAGACACAATGAATGCTTGTCACTGCCAGCTGCTGGTTTTCTCCAGTTGGATGACTGCGGATTTCATTCAATTTCATATGAAAGGTTGTCACCTTCTTTCGAGCTGCTTTGTTGTTTTGGGCAGATGCAATGGTTGCTCAAAAATAAACCCAGGAATATAGGAGGTAAGACCAGTGATGAGCACCAGAGAATAAAGCTGCATTTCTATATCTGCTTACTCGGGAGTAAGACCGATTAAACTTGTGGTTCTGAGTAGACATGCATAACATTGCACTCTAAATAAGGGGGAGTAATGGTATACAATTCCTCTCATTGGAGAATATCTCATTGCAAGCTGCTTTTGGATTATCAAATGTTAGGGAGGGCATATTGAAACTATTTGGTGAAAGCGATGGCTTTCATAATCTGGCGGTTCAAAATCAACAATTTGGCTAAACGGATGACATAGCTATAGCATTTATAGCATTGTTGTGCAATGACTGCAGACTGAATGACTTCCAAGATCTTTGCAAGAAACTCTTGTTATCGAGCATATTTACCAAAGTCTCTGGTTAGAAGGTTAATTGGGAAACATCTGATATCTTAGCATTAAATATGAACAGACGGTTGAAGGTCAAGTGGGAAAATCTTGGAAATCTCAGGTTATTAATCATGCAAGAATATGCCTGACTTGTCTTCCAGATACCTGTAGTGGTGGGTGAACTTCCTCCTGCACTTCAGAATGGGATTAGGTAAAATTATTCATCCCCACACCAAAGGAAAACCATCGTTTTAATTCTGAGTCCATTATGAAGCTCATCCCTCTCATAGACCACATGATATTGCAGGAGAGCCATAAAAACCAAGCACAAACCCCAACCCAACACGAAATAATAACTCATATTGAGGTTGCAATGGACATGCATCTTGTACAATGGAGAGGATTTGTAATGGGACCTCCATTGTGTCCCAGAATGCTGCACAGCAGTATATTGTTTCATACACTCCAACATTTTGGGAGAAAAATCCAGGGGTTCTCCCCATGATTCCTCATCTCTGTCGCTTGCCCTCTCTCTGCCGCGGAACCCTTCCTCACCTACCTGCTCTTGCTCTCCCCGTCTTCAGCCTCCTGCTCATGAGACATTGTGTCTCCAGACAACGTGAGCCCTAGAGCGGTCCTGGGCAGATTGTCCCAGCCCAGAGCCAAGCCAGTAGACGCAGCATGGCCTGGAGTGGCTTCTGGGAAAATCAGGGCATCCTGGATTGTGTTCAGGAGCCAGGGCAGCTTCTGAAAATTTGGGATGTCCCATTAAATCAGGACACTTGAGGGGTCTGTTGTTTACCAGGATTCTTGGGAAATCAGCCTGTAGAGCAGTGCTTCTCAACTTTGGGTCTCCAGCTGTTTTGGGACTACAACTCCCATCAATCTTAGCTAGCAGGACCAGTGGCCAGGGATGATGGGAGATGTCATACAAAAATAGCTGGGGACCCAAGGTTGAGAAATACTGCTGTAGAGGGTGCTGGGGGCCAAAGTGAGAAGTCTTTTGGCCTGGATTTAGTCCATGGGCTGGAAATTCCCATCTCTACCTTTATTCATATGGGATAAGCCTATGCTACATTTCCCCAGGTACCCAGGACACTGCTGTGTTAATGGACAGAGCAACACTGAAGACTTGTCAAGAATCTTCCTCTTCCCCTCTTGGAGGTAGATGTGTGTAGGAAAGGAAGAAAGGTGAGGATGTTAGCAGCAGGGAGTCCTGGTAATATTCTGAATCAGGCATCCCCAAACTTCGGCCCTCCATATGTTTTGGACTACAATTCCCATAATCCCTGACCACTGGTTCTCTTAGCTAGGGATCGTGGGAGTTGTAGGCCAAAACATCTGGAGGGCCGCAGATTGAGGATGCTTGTTCTGAATTGATCCCTAACTTCTGAGGAGTTTGAGCCAAATTCAGAATGGGATATGGTGCTTTTTAACTAGGAGGGCATGTTTATAACTACCCCCCTTCTCTTCAAATTTCAAATATACCTTTTTTGTTTGCTGTGACTCTTCTGACATATACTGCTAATGCCAAACTGAGAACGTAACAGCAGCATCTCAACACATTTCTCTGGACAAGTGCCACAGCCTTGTCAGAGTCCTGTTGCCAAGCGAGCAGGGGCTAAGAATTGCCAAGGACCACTTACCTGAGAGCAGGCTTCACATCCGAAGTCAGGGAATCCAGATGCAAAAAGGGCCAGATGGAGAGCAGCAAGTTAAGGCTGGGAACCACAGGCATTGTTTCCAACATCTGACTGCTGCTGAGAGCTCTGTTTAAGAAGCCAGAGCCAGCTGGTTCTCATCAGTGTCCTCTTCTGTCCCTGAAGGCTGATCATCTGCAGGTGGAGTTCTTCTGCCTTCTCCCCCTTCGGGCTGCTGTTCAGCAAGTGAAGCTGACTCCTGGCCCATGACAGATAGGAAAAGAGGGGGCATTTAGCAAAATATGATAAAAAAAATGGAGACTTAGCACTCCCCAGTGTCTTAATTTAATATATGTGCATATTGCAAAGGAGTGACTTAGCTACATTAAAATGCTAGAACTGCAACACTATAGCTGTGATCATAAACACCGCTACAAAGATTAAGCCCCAGTGGGAATGTCTTCAGCAAGCATTATTATGGGATGGGGAACCTGTCCTGTTCTGCCACAGCTCACACCTCCCTTATCTGGCCGTGGATGGGGTGGGGCAACTGCCTGAGGCAGCTGCTTCACCCCGCCTTATGGGTGGGCCGGAACTGTATCCAATACAAGGTGTGTGTTCATACACCCTGACTTGGGTTTTTTTAAAAAAACAAAACAAAACAGAGTGGCATAGTGGAAAAAATCCCTCTGCTGTGTTTTAATCACCTTCGACAGATGCACAGAGAGACATCTCAACACATATTCTTGAATGTCATTTTCTTCCATGCTCATCAAGGAAGCTAACATGTTTATAGGGCACTGCTAAGGTGACCACTAATCGCATTATTGTTCTTGCTGCCCTCACAAACCTGCTTGCTAAAAAAATTCAGATAATTGAGATAATCCCCTTAACAGCAGCTTTGAAGAAGCAGTGATTAGCTCACTTGCTAAACCAGATGTACACAGCCTACAGCAATATACAAAGAGTTAGGTGAAGAAACAGTTGCCTCTTCCAAATACCTGAGATCAGTATGAGTAGCATCTGGCCTTCTAGTTGTTGCTGAACTACGACTCACATCTAGGGTTGCCAGACTCAATAGAGGACAGGACTTCTGTGCCTTTAATTGCCCTGCTCTCTTTTGAGTCTGGAAACCTTAAAGAGAAACCAGCAGACCCTTTGCTTGGAAATTAAACAGAAGTCCTGTCCTCTATTGAGTCTGGCAACCCTACTCACATCACCCCTGGCCATTGGCCACGCTTGCCGGGTTGATGGGAGTTGCAGTCCAATGACATCTGGAAAGCCAAAAGTTCACTATACCTGTGTTAGAACATCTCTGGCCTACTATCCCGGGCATATATTCCTGTGGCCTTCACTTCTCCTGCTCTACCATTCACAGCCATCCAAAGTTCTCCTGATCACTTGAATGACTCCACCCATTATCCACTCTTCCTTTCTTATGCATGGTCCACCCTAGAACATCGTTCAAAATCCATATCCCACCACCAAACCCACCTTTTCCATGAAGCTTCTGGCTGAACTTCTTAGGGTGCTTCTGGACAAATGTCTATCATGGGATGCGTGTTCCTCATGCATGCAAGCTTCTTGCAGCATGCAGATGGCATTGTTGTCATAAAAATGCCCTGTGTCCCCTTGTCAGTAGACTCCTCCTAGACCAGGGTGACAAAGGAGGTGTTTCCCTCTGGAAAGAGAGCTACTCCTGTGCTCAGGAGGAACCAACTACTGAACTCTGGCATGCTTGGCTGTACACTTGGCTGCCTCCATACCCTCATCATGGAGGGGGCAAAAGACACCTCCAGTTGGGACACCTGCTAGACACCCTGGCTTTTACAGTGCCAAGAAGCGGAAACAGGAGAACGAAATGTCACTGGACTGGATCAAAACAGCCACAAACAAGCACACAAAAAGCAAAATGTTTATTCCATTATTACTACTATCATGATTCGGAGGGGGCTGCCTCAAAAGCACTGCTTTCGAAGCTAGTGTCCAGCAGAGAGACTACCCACAGAGTTCTGTGCTGCATTATCGGCAGATGAGATCAAGTTTCGACACCTGCTTCCCTTTAGCCGGAGATAACCGTTAGCCGAATGGAACGGGGACATTGCAGGCTATTGCAAGCCCAGCGCTGCGTGGCCCCGTGAACAGAGGAGTCTCAATTGGCATTTCTGCCCTGCGCCCTCAACCCCAGCTCCTCGCGTCCCCCTTGTTTGCTGGCTGCATTATTCCATCTCTGTATCTTATCATTCCACACTCCTGCTCGCCCGCTGAATTATTAATATTGTTTTTATGCTAAATGTCTTTGCTTCACACATAATTTGACCTTACTTACTGTGCAGTTAACTGTGCCGGCCCCTCAAGACATATTACTCATGCAGTTCTTTGCACAGCACACTCTTTGTGCAGCTCGGCTTAGCAGACTCACCAGGTTCTTTGAGCGGAGTCGTATGCATGCTTTGTGATTAGTCGGATGGAATGATTGCCTCCTCGTTCATTAGGCCATCGGAAATTAAAAACGAAATGCAAAAGGAGCTTGAATGATAATGCACGAAGTTGGTGGGCTCGGGAGGATGTCACCTGAATCTGTTCTCCTGCTCCTCCTCAACTCGAGCTGATCCTGATGCAATTCCAAAACAGAATTGTGTTTTTTTTGGGGGGGGGTTACTTATGTTTAACAGCATGCATGGGTAAAATGCTGCACGGGGGCTGAATATCTGCATGGATTCCTTTGGACATATCACAAGGGCTGTTCATGTGTTTTGCTGCACACATACAGTGGTACCTCGACTTACGAAGACGATCCGTTCTGCGGCCGTCTTCATAAGTTGAAGTTTTCGGAAGTCAAAGCGCCTGTTCTGTGCATGCGTGAAGCGTGATTTTGCGCTTCTGCGCATGTGAGGACTGTGTGCGCCGCTTTTGCGCAGGTGCAGAATGCGCACGGCGAAAATACTTCCAGGGTTGTCGACTTCGGAAGTCGAAACCTTCGGAAGTCGAGTCGTTTGGATGTCAAGGTATGACTGTATATTCCATTAACTTGTTGCATTTATGTGCCACCTTTTTCTCCAAGGAGTTCAATGTGGTTCCCCCCTCATTTAATCCCAGTGATGACCCTGTGAGCAGCGGCAGACCTTGGTAATATGGTACCCTGTGCGAGGCCAAAATTTGATGCCTCCCCAGCTCAAAGCTGCTTCCCCAAAGCTAGGTAAGGGAGGTCCTGTCAGGCTTTGGGCAATCAGCTTCCTCCCCGTGGCTGTAAATGAGTAGATCAAACGAAAGGAATTCTTACCAGTTAGTTTCTTTAATAAACACAGCAAAGGACCAAAGAAAGCATCTAACCAGAATTGCAGTGCTCCCAATTAAGGTCACTCCCCACTCCGTCCCTATTAATCCACATCACTCCTTCCTCTTGTAATCTGAGTTTGGATCCACTGTGTTTCCTGTTCTGACACGCTCTGAGCTCTCTGAGACTTGGGGAAGGTGGTGGATACTATCCAGAGACTGTGAATCTGTTAACCCTCTCTCTCCCAGTGTTTCTTCTGTTAGCTGTTCCCCATTCAGTATTTCCTAGCTTCTGCCTTCTGAACTATGTCCCTCTACAAACCACTGTTCCAAATCTATACTGTCTTCCTGCTCCTGGAAAGATTCAGGATCAGGAGGAGGTGGTGGTTCCCACCATTCTTCTTCAGTGCAGCCCTCCTTAGCACGGTCCCTGACAGGCACGGGGCTTTGGGAAGGAGGTGCAAGGCTCTGGCAGGGTCCTCCCTCGCCACCTCCTTCCCAAAGCTGGATAAGTGGTAACTAAGCTTTGGGAAGGAGGCAAGAGGACTCTAGGACCCTGTTAGAGCCCTCACACCACCTTCCTAAATCCAGCACTTACTAGGCTTTGGTAAGAAGGGGGGGAGGAGCCCCCTTGGCCCATGCGGCCTGTGGGGGAGGGGAGCAGTCACTCTGCTCTGAATCTGCTGCTGCTTTGAGGTAGGTGACACTAAGAAGCAGTGACTGGGTCCAAGGCGACCTACATACCCTCCAACACAACGCTGGGTTTCAGACACAATGGCTTTCTCAGCATGACCTGGAGAGGTCAGAGATTGAACCTGAAACCTTCTGCACACAAAGCATATGCCCTACTACTGACCTAGAGCCCTTCCCCATACAAACCAAAGTGTTCAGCAGCACATTTGATGGTAATGGGGGGTGGGGTCTCTTAGTTACAAGCTGGGAACCCTGTCCACTGGTGGAGGAAGAGGAATGCGGGGGGAGCGCACTGCCCCCGCCAGAGCGATCCCGGTGGGGTGCCATTGCGGCTGCCCCACGCCCGTGCTGGGCGCCATGCCCCTGCAGATGGCACGCCCCACCCCCAGGACAAGTGCCAGCCCCACCCCGTCTGCTCTCCACCCCCCCGGTGCCAGAGTATGAAGCTCCGCCACTGACGCTGTCAACCCCATTTTGTTTAAAAACAACCACAACCCCCCCAACAAGCACTAATAGAAATTCCTAATACCTGTGGGGGGTTTTCTATTAGGAAGTACAGGTACAGACATACCAGAGGAGCAGAAAATACTTTTTATGTATGGAACAACAGCCACCCGGATGTTATTAGCCCAGAGCTGGAAAGAAGATAAAGTCCCTGCCAGAGAAGAATGGTAAACCAAGCCGATGGGCTATGCTGAGATGGCAAAGCTGACTGGAAAACGTAGAAACCAAGATGATAAAAACTTTATAAAAATAGCTTGCTAGTTTGGGAGGGTTTCCCACATTATAAGACACCATCTTATATTTATTTCACTCGGTGTGTGTGTGTGTGTGTGTGTGTGTTTTTAAAAAAATTACTGTAAGTACGGTACCTCCTTACTGGGTCCTGCTGGCTCAGGGCACGCAGCAAGCCTCCTCCTGCTGCTGCCGCGTTGCTGCTGCTGGATCCTGGAGACGGCCTGCTGGGTCTGGTTGGCCTGCATGGCCCAAAGCTGGTTACAGGGGACCAGGCAGAGGGCCTTCTCGGTAGTGGCGCCCACCCTGTGGAATGCCCTCCCACCAGAGGTCAAAGAGAACAACAATTACCAGACCTTTAGAAGGCATCTCAAGGCAGCCCTGTTCAGGGAAGCTTTTAATGTTTGATGGATTTCTGTATTTTAATGTTTTGTTGGAAGCCGCCCAGAGTGGCTGAGGGAACCCGGCCAGATGGGCGGGGTATAAATAATAATAATAATAATAATAATAATAATAATAATAATATATTATTATTATTATTATTATTATTATTATTATTAAGCTGAGCCGCACGGAGCACCACCTCCTCAATCCATTGCGGGGCTGCTGGGCGCTGACTCTGCAGGCCGCTTCCTTGATCTGTTGCTCTGCGCGGTGCTGCTGGGCACCGACCCGGCAGGCCGCTTCCTTGATCCGGCGGAAGGGGCCAGCAGTGCTCCCACCGCCGTCCGCCATCCCGGCGGCGTGGAAGGACCCACGAACCTCCCGCCGCTCAGGCCATGCAGGCCATGCAGCCCATGATGCTCCGGCGGCGCGGAAGGGGCCGGCAGCGCTCCCGCAGCTGTCCGTCGCCCCAGTGGCACGGAAGGACGCTGTTATGTACTGAGCTGAATCCTAGAACAATAGGATTCAGAATCAGCGGGAGCTACCCAATCCAACTCCAGGTGGAAGTGAATCCGCAACCTGATTGGCCTGCGGGAGCAGCCAATCAGGCGGCTGGCAGAAGTGAATCTGCTACCTGATTGGCCTGTAGGAGCAGCCAATCAGGCTGCAGGCAGAAGTCAATCCACAATATAATTGGCCCACAGGTGTAGCCCTGAAGTAGCCAATCACGCAAGGCCCATTGTGTAAATAATGTATATAAGCAGATGGTTTTGGGAAAAGAGCGATTCGTCTTCTCTTCTTCTCCTTGATGAATATGAGCTGAATAAAGAGCATGAAATTCACTCTCGACTCCGAGTATATTTCACTGGCGACGAAGGTGGGATCCTGCTGAGCTGACCGCCACCACGCACTGCACCGCAGCACCGCCACCTGCTGCACCGCTGCATCGCACCGTGCATCCAGGCTTCAGCTCCAGGACCCAAGGAACCCAGAATGGCAACCGACAGCAGCTTCTTGCCATTCAAACCAGCATCAGGAGACTGGGAAGGGTACGCCGCCCGTTTCAACTTCCTCCTGCAAGCGAAAGAAGTCACCAACGATGCCATGAAGAGGGCGACATTCTTCAGCGTCTGTGGAGAGGAGACGTTTGAAATCGCCCGGGCTCTCCTTGCACCTAGAGATGTCGCTACCGTCTCTTACAAAACAATAATGGAACGGCTGAAGGAGCACTTTTCACCACAGCCCTCGGTGGTAGCTTGCCGAAATGCCTTCTACGCAAAGCGGCAAGCCCCGGGGGAAACCATAACTGGGTTTGTGACCTCCCTCCGCCAAGCCGCCCGGTTATGCAACTTCTCAGAGTTGGAGAACATGCTTCGTGACCGCCTCGTCGGTGGCCTGAGGGACGAGATGTTGCAACGACGCCTCTACGCCAAAAAAGACCTCACGTTCCAGATTGCTCTGGAGGAAGCCCTGGCAACCGAAGCCGCCGAGAGGTCAACGCAAGAGGCACGACCGGCCCCGCCATCCCAACCGAGGGTCTACCACGAAGACCTCACCGACGAATCCGAATCTGACAGGGAGGAAGTACACCGAGTACAGCGGCGCACTCAAGCAGCACACACACCACAGCAGCCTCGACGAGAAGGAGGGAACTGTGCAAGCTGCGGGGAGAACCACGAGAGGAGGACCTGTCGTTTCCGCAACGCAGAGTGCAGGCAGTGCAGAAAATTGGGACACATCGCCCGGGTGTGTCGGGCTCGACTCACCCGTCGACAAGCATCAGATGACCGACCCAGGAGCCCCAGGTCACACGGCACCATGCACCAAGGCAACTCGACGGAGATCACGGACTACCAGGTATTCCAGTTACCCCATCCCAGCACAGAGAAAATTTATATAGAGGTACAGATAGAGGGAGCCCCATGCCGCATGGAGCTGGACACGGGTTCAACTCTATCCATAATCTCGGCCCGAACATTAAGGGAACTGTGCCCTAATGGGGGTCCCAAACTAAGGCCGGCCCCATTCACCCTCCGGGACTTCCAGAAACGTAAGGTCCCTACAATGGGGGTGGGGACCTTCAGGGTGCAATATCGAGGGCGAAAGCAACAATTGGACTTGCTGGTAGTTAAGGGCCCCTACGTTAGCTTACTGGGACTGGCATGGTTTGGACCTCTGGGGCTAGCCGTTACCGGGGTGAACCGCACTAGCTTACAAGTGGACGTGGACGCCATATGCAAAGAGTTTCCAGGGGTTTTCGATGGGGCATTGGGACGATATACAGGACCCCCCATTGCCCTACAGCTAGACCCCGCTGTACGACCCATCAGGCACAAGGCCCGCCGGGTCCCGTTCGCCCTGAAACCCCGCATAGACGAGGAATTGGACCGGCTCGTGGAGCAAGGAGTGCTGGAGCCGGTGCCCAACGCCCCCTGGGAAACTCCAATTGTCACACCCGTCAAGCCTAACGGTTCGGTCCGCATCTGTGCAGACTACAAATGCACCATAAACAAGGCTCTCACGGCCCATGCATACCCAGTGCCAGTGGTCAGCCATGTCCTCGCCACCCTGGCTGGGTCAAAAATCTTTGGCAAACTGGACTTGGCCCAAGCGTATCAACAGTTGCCTGTGGACGAAGCCACAGCAGAGGCTCAGACGATTGTGACGCACAGAGGGGCATTCAGAGTAAAGTGGCTGCAATTTGGCGTTAGCATGGCACCAGGCATATTCCAGAATCTAATGGACTCTCTCCTTAAAGGGATTCCTGGCGTCACCCCCTTCTTCGATGATGTACTGATCGCCGGGCCCACACCAGAGGAATTTGAGGACCGCCTCCGCTCCGTCCTGCACCGTTTCCAGACGGCGGGCCTTAAGGTGAAGCGGGAAAAGTGTTTACTGGGAGTGCCGCAGGTGGACTTTCTGGGATTTAAGGTGGACGCAGAAGGGGTCCATCCAACCGGTGACAAGGTACGGGCCATTTGTGAGGCCCCAGCGCCCAAGAGCAAGCCCGAACTTCAGTCATTCTTGGGACTATTGAACTTTTACCATGCCTTCCTTCCCCATAAGGCAGCGGTAGCGGAGCCCCTACACAGACTCCTAGATAAAAGGGCCCCTTGGGTGTGGGGCCAGCGACAAAGGGCCGCATTCCAGGCAGTCAAGGACTTGCTCGTCTCAAACTCGGTCTTGGCACACTTCGACGAGAGGCTGCCAGTGGTGCTGGCATGCGACGCCTCTCCCTATGGCATCGGCGCTGTCCTGGGACACCAACTCCCGGATGGAAGAGAGGTGCCGGTGGCATACTTCTCCCAGACGCTTGCTGCAGCCGAACGAAACTACTCACAGATTGACAAGGAGGGTCTGGCAATCGTGAAGGGCGTAAAAAAATTCCATGATTTCTTGTACGGGCGGCCCTTTACCATAGTGACTGACCACAAGCCGTTGCTTGGCCTGTTTGCCCCCGAGAAGCAGACCCCCCAAGTGTTGTCTCCACGTGTCCTCAGGTGGTCAATTTTCCTTGCCGGCTACCAGTATGCACTAATCCACCGCCCTGGGAAGGCGATGGGCCACGCAGACGCACTCAGCAGGCTACCACTACCAGAAACAGGCCCCGACCCAGCGCCTGCGCAAGAGGTTATGACCCTGGAGCTGCTTCCCGACCGACCCATTCAGGCACAAGAAGTTGCGCACCATTCCACAAAAGATAGGGTCATCTCCCGGGTCCTGGACTGGGTGTGGCGAGGATGGCCCAGCAGCAGCCCCGGGCCAGAATTCGCTGGCTACACAAACCGCAAACATGAACTGTCGGCCCACAAGGGGTGCCTGTTATGGGGAAGCAGGGTTGTTGTTCCCCAGCCCCTCCGCAAAAGGGTCCTCACAGCCCTACACGAGACACACCCAGGGGTAGTGAGGATGAAGGCCCTTGCCAGGAGTTATGTGTGGTGGCCGGGGATTGACAGAGAGATAGAGGCCTGGGTCCAACACTGCCAGACCTGCCAAGAATCCCGCCCGGATCCCCCAAGGGCCCCAGTTCAGCCCTGGGAGTCCGCCCGACATCCATGGTCACGCTTGCACGTGGACTTCGCTGGCCCCTTCCAGGGAAAAACATTCTTCATAGTGGTGGATTCCTACACCAAATGGCTGGAGGTCGCACTGGTACCGTCCACTTCTACGGCGGCAGCCATCCGGGTACTACGTAAGCTGTTTGCAACCCACGGGCTCCCTGACACCCTCGTCTCGGACAATGGAACCGCATTCACGTCAGAGGAGTTCCAGACCTTCACAGCGCAGAACGCCATCCGCCACATCCGCTCAGCACCATTCCACCCTGCCACCAATGGCCAAGCGGAGCGCATGGTGCGGACCACCAAGGACAGCCTCCGCCGCATGACACAAGGGGACTGGGAATACCGCCTTGCCGCATTTCTTCTACCACAGCACAGCACCCCAAGCACAACGACGGGCCGGAGCCCAGCTGAACTACTCATGTGCCGGCGCCTTGCAACTAGACTGGACCGACTTCACCCCGACAGAGCTCAGGATGAGGTAGTGGTGGGGAAAGGCAGGAACCCCCGGACATTTGTGGCCCAGGACCCAGTGTATGCAAAGAATTTTGGGGCAGGCCCAGCATGGGTACCCGCCACAGTCACCAAGGTGACCGGTCCCGTGTCGTACGAGGTACTAACGGAAGGGGGGCAATGTTGGCGCCGCCACTGCGACCAGCTACGGCGACGATTCCCAGGAGGAACCCGGGAGGAGAGCGGGACAGAGGGGTCCCAAGGGGACAGCAGGGCAGTGAGGCCTGTAGAGCGAGAGGGGTGGGCAGGGGAAGCAGAAGCAGTAGGCACAGAGGGGCGCCCCGAGGCTGGAAGGACACCGGAACCAGAGTCACAACCTAGTGGTTCAGTGGCGCCAGACCAGACAGCCCCGGCACAGCCAGCAGCC
Source organism: Zootoca vivipara (assembly GCF_963506605.1). Lineage (NCBI taxonomy): Eukaryota > Metazoa > Chordata > Lepidosauria > Squamata > Lacertidae > Zootoca > Zootoca vivipara. The sequence continues at coordinate 8,770,068 of NC_083283.1, forward strand.
TCGGAACACGAGCCAGAACCAGAACCCCTGACCAAGGAACACCCCAGGCCACAACGCACACGGAGGCGGCCAGCAGACCTTGGGGACTACGAATGCAACTTCCCGGGCAGGACTGGAACTTAGAGGGGAGGGGTGTTATGTACTGAGCTGAATCCTAGAACAATAGGATTCAGAATCAGCGGGAGCTACCCAATCCAACTCCAGGTGGAAGTGAATCCGCAACCTGATTGGCCTGCGGGAGCAGCCAATCAGGCGGCTGGCAGAAGTGAATCTGCTACCTGATTGGCCTGTAGGAGCAGCCAATCAGGCTGCAGGCAGAAGTCAATCCACAATATAATTGGCCCACATTTGTAGCCCTGAAGTAGCCAATCACGCAAGGCCCATTGTGTAAATAATGTATATAAGCAGATGGTTTTGGGAAAAGAGCGATTCGTCTTCTCTTCTTCTCCTTGATGAATATGAGCTGAATAAAGAGCATGAAATTCACTCTCGACTCCGAGTATATTTCAGACGCATTCCCTCCCCTCCATATTTTGGGGTAGTTCAAACCTCTTCATTCTGCATTAACAGGGTAGAAGCACAAGAAGGTGAATGGAAAGACTTTTTTTAAACTGTGGGGTTTGAGCTGCCTGACTCTTCTTGTGCAAACTGATTTGGGCAGCTGACCACCTGTGCCGGCCTGTGCAGTTGCAAAGCGGCACAAGTTGCTCCCAGCGCGGCTCGCCTGGTGACACACTCAATTCATGCACCCCCTCCCACCTGGTCTCAAGACTCTCCGAGGCTCTAAAGCAACGCAATGGTATGGCTTATTTTTGGGGGGTGTATTATATTTCGCAACACTTTAAAAATCCTGCCATGGCTTACTTTATGACTACGTATTTTAAAAGGGGAAACACGGTAGCTCAATGGGTGAGAACATGTGTTGCATGCAGAAGGACCCAGGGTTCATTCCGGGCATCTCACAGCAATGCAAGAAGCTGCCATATACTGAGTCAAACAATCTATCTCAGTAAGCGGTATATGGGGCATTTTCTCCATCTTTGGTCCGCACCCTGTGCTTGGCTCTCACCAGTGGCTCCTAGAAGCTGTAAGCATGTGACAGCAGCCTCACCCTGGGAAATGGCTTCAACTGGCTGGCAAAACCAGGTGAGGGTAGCCGATGGATTTCAAACCCTTCATGAGTTAGGGACTTCCCCTGCATGTGAAGACAGGCTCTGATGGAATGAGCAGATGAGATCAATAGTGGGCCCAACAGTCAAGAACAGGCATCCCCAAACTGCGGCTCTCCAGATGTTTTGGCCTACAACTCCCATGATCCCTAGTTAACAGGACCAGTGGTCGGGGAAGATGGGAACTGTAGTCCAAAACATGTGGAGGGGCGAAGTTTGAGGATGCCTGGTCAAGAAGGTGGTTTCTGCACATGATGTAGAGAGAAATGAGGAGCAGGTGGGGTTCATCAGCCTGGGGAAAGCGTTAGCAATTTCACTCCACCGATGCTGCAGATGAGATTGTTGTGAATCGCACACCTGTCTGAGAAGACTGTGGGAAAGGAAGAACGTCTTATCTCTCTTCCGCTGCGGTACTGGTATAATGTACTTTCGCTTTTATTTCTGTGGGGTTTTTTTTGTTCTCTCGGAGCTGAAGAGAATGGTCGCCATTATGCTGTAGTCTGTATATAAAGGTAAAGGGACCCCTGGCCATTAGGCCCAGTCGTGACCGACTCAGGGGTTGCGGTGTTCATCTCGCGTTATTGGCCAAGGGAGCCGGCGTATAGCTTCCAGGTCATGTGGCCAGCATGACAAAGCCGCTTCTGGCGAACCAGAGCAGTGCACGGAAATGCTGTTTACCTTCCCACCAGAGTGGTACCTACTTGCACTTTGAGGTGCTTTATCTACTTGCACTTTGACGTGCTTTCGAACTGCTAGGTTGGCAGGAGCTGGGACCGAGCAACGGGAGCTCACCCCGTCGCAGGGATTCGAACCGCCGACCTTCTGATCAGCAAGCCCTAGACTCTGTGGTTTAACCCACAGCGCCACCCGCGTCCCTGGCAAGTCTGCATATAGTGTGTAAATAAATAGTAGTTTAGATCTACGATGTTTCACGCTTCTTGCTGTGTTATGCCAGAAGATTAGTGTGCATATATCAAGCTGATATATGTCACTGGAGCGCCCAGGGGAAGAAGGGAGATGCCTTTTCCAGCTGCGCACATCGGAGGACGCTCAGAGTTCCAGGGGTCTTGCAGGTGGCCCTTGGGCGTTTTTCAGACAAAGAGAGCCCATCTTGGAGAAGGGAAGCTCTTTTCCTAAACCTTGCAGGATACCTTTGGGAAAACAAAAGAGTAAAGAGTAAACCCTACACAAATCCAGCGTGGAGTCCCTAAGACGGTTGCCTCCTCTCCTTCCAGCAACTCCTGCAGCTAAGCTGGTGCCAAAGCTATTGCTCTGCTTTCCTTTGGACAACATCAGTGAGGCTGAGAGGTAGGGTCTTGTCATCTAGGCAGCCCAGGACCTCCATGCACACTTCCAGGCTTGCACCCAGGGGAGGTCACTTCAGTGCTGCTAACACAGCAGTTTGACTTTGCCGCTGGAGACATGCTTCATTGTCTCTCAAGACAGATGGATGCTAACTATGGTACACAGACAGGAAGCAGCTCTCCAGGATTTCGGACCAGCAGCCTTTCCCAGCCCAACCTGAAGATCCCAGGGATTGAACCTTGAACCTTCTGCATGCAAAACAGATGCTCTAGCCCTGAGCTACGTCCCTTCTCCTATCAAAAATATTTTGTATAGCTGGTGAGAGGAAGAGTCAATCAAAGTGGACAGGCCTGGGGCTAGATGAACCAATGGCTTGACCCAAGGAGGCTACCAGAAATAGGTTCAGTGGAACCTTGGTTCTTGAATGGCTTAGTTGCCGAACAAATTGGCTCCTGAACGCCGAAAACCTGGAAATAAGTGTTCTGGTTTTCAAATGTTTTTCAGAAGCCGAACATCCAACACGGCTTCCGCTTGAGTGCAGGAAGCTCCTGCAGCCAATCAGAAGCTGTGCCTTGCTTTTTGGACAGTTTCAGGAGTTGAACAGACTTCTGGAATGGATTAAGTTCAAAAACCAAGGTTCCACTGTATCAGACTAAGTTTGCAGAATCCCACCCATGAAGTCTTGCTGGCTGGCACATAATAAAAGGAAATCTCAGTACCCATCATCAACTTCAGACACCCCTTAGTTAGAAAAAAACCCCATCCTATTACAACCTTTCTGGCTGGCCACTTTCCTAAAGCAATCAGGATTTGTTTAAACTATGTTATCTAGTCCCAACACTCATTTTACACAGCTTTTTCATGAAGGCTGCATGCGGTGGCCTTATCAGAATGGAATTCATTGCAGGGAATATAATAGACTTTATCCTAATGGCCACCTTCGGTGAAGTTTTGAATGTCTTAAATCTCAGCAAATTAAATCCCCCCCCAACACACGCCCCACTCCAAAATCTCAGTCAACAAAGAGAGCTAAACATAAGGGAAGTGATTATCATCACAAACTGGAAAACGCTCTCTTATTGAAACAAACAGGGAATATATTCAGCTCCATTAATTTTTAAATATCAGCTCTCTGTCAGCTGAGCACCAAGTTAAGGGTGCTGGAATGTTGCTCCCCTCCAACCTTTCCCCAAAATGTCAGGTAGATTGCATGCGTTTACGTGCGTGTGTTGCAGTGTTTATGAAAATTAAAAACTGTATTAAAACACAACCACCGTCTGCATTCGGCAAAAACAATTCCCTCTATCAGAACGTGTTGCAAAACCCAAAGTAGTGTTTACATTTTACTGCAACTTCCTTTGGGGAGAAAGTGGGGCAGCTAGCAGGTTGGATCTGGACTTGCCGTTCTTTGAATGGGGTGGTGGTGGTGGAGATTTTGATCAATGTTCCCTACCCCAAACCACCTCCCACACTACTCCAGATGCTTCCCCAACCACCCTCTAGAGAATATTTCTGGAAGGAAGGCTGGATTACCAAAATTGCCTCCTCCTTTCCATGGGCGTGTTTCATGGTGTTGTAGCTGAGTCTTGTTGCCAAGCAAGCAGGGGCTAGGGGTCTCCAAGGAACTCTTACCCAAGAGCAGAAACCATATACAGTCCAAAGGTCAGGGAATCCAGATGGGCACAGAGCCAAGGGTCCAGATGGCGAGCAGGAAACACCAAGGGTCACAAACTACAGGCATTGTTTCCAGAATCTGACTGCTGCTGAGAGCTCTGTTTAAGAAGGCTGAAGCCAACTGGTCCTCATCAGTGCCTTCTCCTCTGCGAAGGCTGATCAGCTGCAGGTGGAGTCCTTCTTCCGCCTCCTCTACCTTCCACCCACCAGCAGGCAAAGCTGACTCCAGAGCCACCCCATAGAACAGTGGTGACCAAACTTGCCCTCCAGCTGTTTTTGGGGAAGACCACCGTAATGGATCCCCTACTACCCCTGAATTGGGGGAGGGGAATCATTAGTCCAAACCTCACTCAGAGTTCGTCTGACCATGGCACAGCCACTTCTAAACCACCCATTTCTTGATGTGGTGCAAAGGCCAAATCAATGGCATTGGGCCGCTGGCATACCGAGACAAAGAATGGGAGCACCGGTCAAGTTCAGTGTCTCTCAGCTTCTCATTTTCCTGAACTCATGTTCAGACTTCCACATTTCCAGGTTGCAATGTACCTCATATTTCATAAAGACCACCAGGAGGGCCTCATCTCCTGATTTCAAAGCACGGTTGATATGGGAGGAGGTGTTCTTGCAGATATTTGGGTCCTAATAAATAACAAAAACAACAATTTATTTATACCTCGCCCATCTGGCTGGGTTTCCCCAGCCACTCTGGGTGGCTCTCAACAGAAAATTCAAAGCACAATAAGACATCAAACATTAAAAACTTCCCTAAACAGGGGTGCCTTCAGATGTCTTCTAAAAGTCAGGTAGTTGTTTATTTCCTTGACATCTGATGGGAGGGCATTCCACAGGGCAGGTGCCACCACCGAGAAGGCGCTCTGCCTGGTTCCCTGCAACCTCACTTCTCGCAGTGAGGGAACCACCAGAAGGCCTTGGAGCTGGACCTCAGTGTCCAGGCTGAATGATGGGGGTGGAGACGCTCCTTCAAGTATACAGGGCCAAGGCCATTTAGGGCTTTAAAGGTCAGCACCAACATTTTCAATTGTGCTCAGAAACATACTGGGACCCAAAATGCTTTGGGCTTTAAACATCTGAGTAAATACCATGAATCCCCCCCCATCTGAAGGAGCGTCTCCACCCCCATCATTCTGCTCAGACACTGCGGTCCAGCACCAAGGCCTTCTGGGGGTTCCCTCACTGCGAGAAGCAAAGCTACAGGGAACCGGGCAGAGGGCCTTCTCAGGAGTGGCGCCCGCCCTATGGAACACCCTCCCATCAGGTCTCAAAGAGATAAATAACTACCTGACATTTAGAAGACATCTGAAGGCAGCCCTGTTTAGGGAAGTTTTTAATGTGTGACATTTTAATGTATTTTGAATCTTTGTTGGAAACTGCCCAGAGTGGCTGTGGAGACCCAGCCAGATGGGCGGGGTACAAATAAATTATTATTATTATTATTATTATTATTATTATTATTATTATTATTATTTGATTCTAAGCAACAGCACCTTCCAGAGAAAGGAGATGAGGTATGTCCAGGTTACTGATCCTTCTCTACTCCACGCACTTGTCCAGATAAAGTCAGGTGAAAAGACAGCAATCAGGAAGGGCATCCACATAATCGAACTCTACCAGCAACCAACTGTGGGGGCCCCGTTGGGATGCAGACCTTGGCAAGTGCCCGCCAATGCCAACCACTGGTGTTGGGTTTGACTCTGCAAAAGGTACCTTCATAGAGCAGATCATTAAGCAAACGGTCTGTGAGCACCTAGAAAGGAACACTGTGATCACTCAAAGTCAGCATGGGTTTCTGAAAAATAAGTCATGTCAGACTAATCTGATCTCATTTTTTGACAGAATTACAAGCCCGGTAGATGAAGGGAACGCTGTGGATGTAGCCTATCTTGATTTCAGCAAGGCCTTTGACAAGGTGCCCCATGATATTCTTGTAAAGAAGCTGGTAAAATGCGGGCTAGACAATGCTACCATTCAGTGGATTTGTAACTGCCTTACTGACCGAACCCAAAGGGTGCTCATCAATGGCTCCTCTTCATCCTGGGGAGAAGTAACTAGTGGGGTGCCACAGGGTTCTGTCTTGGGCCCAGTCTTATTCAACATCTTTATCAATGACTTGGATGATGGGCTTGAGGGCATCCTGAGTAAGTTTGCAGACGACACCAAATTGGGAGCGGTGGCTAATACCCCAGAGGACAGGATCACACTTCAAAATGACCTTAACAGATTAGACAAGTGGGCCAAAGCAAACAAGATGAATTTTAACAAGGAGAAATGTAAAGTACTACACTTGGGCAAAATAAAAATAAAAATGAAAAGCACAAATACAGGATGGGAGACACCTGGCTTGAGAGCAGTACATGTAAAAAGGATCTAGGAGTCCTGGTAGACCACAAACTTGACATGAGTCAGCAGTGTGATGCAGCAGCTAAAAAAGCCAATGCAATTCTGGGCTGCATCAATAGGAATACAGCGTCTAGATCAAGGGAAGTAATAGTACCACTGTATTCTGCTCTGGTCAGACCTCATCTGGAGTACTGTGTCCAGTTCTGGGCACCACAGTTCAAGAAGGATACTGACAAGCTGGAACGTGTCCAGAAGAGGGCAACGAAAATGGCCCAAGGCCTGGAAACAATTCCTCATGAGGAATGGCTTAGGGAGCTGGGTATGTTTAGCCTGGAGAAGAGAAGGTTAAGGGGTGATATGATAGCCATGTTCAAATATATAAAAGGATGTCATATAGAGGAGGGGGAAAGGTTGTTTTCTGCTGCTCCAGAGAAGCAGACATGGAACAATGGATTCAAACTACAAGAAAGAAGATTCCACCTCAACATTAGGAAGAACTTCCTGACAGTAAGAGCTGTTCGACAGTGGAATTTGCTGCCAAGAAGTGTGGTGGAGTCTCCTTCTTTGGAGGTCTTTAAGCAGAGGCTTGACAGCCATATGTCAAGAATGCTTTGATGGTGTTTTCTGCTTGGCAGGGGGTTGGACTGGATGGCCCTTGTGGTCTCTTCCAACTCTATGATTCTATGATTCTATGATATGTTCAAATGCAGCCAAGGATAAGTTAATGTGATGTTTGGTTACGTAGGAGTGTCGAACAAATAGGAAACAGAACAGAGACATTGGATTCTTATCTCATTATACATGATTAAGTGATCTTCAGCCATCTCAACCCTTGCTTTTTCATGCAATACCATTTGCAGTCGTTTACAGTCGTCAACAGCTATCAGTCAGTCAATCACCCATTTCCACCACCCTTCTGAGTGATACCCCCTCCCCACCCTTTCTCTACCTATAAGCGTCTGGGGACTTCTATTTCAGTGTATCTGAAGAAGTGTGCATGCACACGAAAGCTCATACCAAAATAATAAACTTAGTTGGTCTTTAAGGTGCTGCTGGAAGGAATTTTTTTTATTTTCTTTCGACTATGTCAGACCAACACGGCTACCTACGTGTAAATATGGAACAGTCATTTAGTGCTTGCATTGGTATTCCAGACATAAGAGAGTGACGGAAGGTTGGCCATTGGGGGGGAATTTTTCATTCTATAAATAAATGTTCCAGTTACCCACCGAGAGAGAGAGAGAGAGAGATCAACATGTGCTGAATGAAGTATGATTTAAATTGTGGCTTGATATTAATCACTGACCTCTCCCCACCATCAACACCGTCACCAACCCAAATTCAGGATGAACCCCATTCCTAGATCTCTCCCCCTCTCCCATAATACTAACAGCATGAAAGTCACATTACAAGTGAAATATTAGCAATCCTCCTGACACCAAAACAGCTCAGCTCAAGAGAAGGGAGCCAAGAAATCCAATTTTAATTTCCCCAGTTCCTAATGTGTCATGCGACTCTTGGTCAAATCAATGGTTCAGCAAAGTGGGCCTTCTGCCCCATATTAAACTAAGGAAGATTCAAAGCAGTCCCTTTAATCTAAGAAATAAAATATAAAAAAGTAGAAGAAACCCATTTACTTGATTTAACTGAGAAGCCGCAAGCCTGTCAGTACGCAGGGAGACAAGAGTGGTTATGATTTAGTAATTCCCCTTTGAAATATCGTTGGAGAGGAAGCATAAATCTTTTTTTCTTTCCCCCCAAGTAACATTGTCTAAAATGGAGATTGATAGGCTTGGGGGAGAGAAAAGTAGACCTGTCATGTCTAAAAAGGATTTTGATGGCTGACGGAGGGTGAGGATGATTTGGGGAGGGGGGGGGAGAGAATGTAGATGGAAATAAATAAATAAAATTCCCAGCTCAAAAATGGGCTTTGGATTGTTTGTGGGTTTGTGGCAGGGGGTTCTTTATTCCTTGTGGAAAAAAGAAACTTGCAGAGCTTTAAGAAAAGTTCTTTAGACTCCGAAGCTGGAGAGAGAGAGAGAGAGAGAGAGAGAGAGAGAGAGAGAGAGAGAGAGATCCAATAGAATAAATTTTTTAATGCCTGTGTAGCAGGCATGTATGTCTCTTGTCCCACTTTTGTGTATGGAAGCCCTACGCACAAACCTGCTGGACCAGAAAAAAAAAAACGGTCAGCATCACCGGGTATCTGCTAAGGACCATGCCCCACTGAGTGGCACTGTGCCAATCCCTGTTGTTGTTGTTGTTGTTGTTGTCGAGTAATTCTTTTTTTAAAATAAATCTTTATTAGCAATTCACAAAAAAATTCACAGAAATCATAAAACAAATTATTGCAAAAGTTGCAATTTGCAATCAATAACCAAATAATAAACAAAACATTAAAATAAAATATTCAAAACTTAAGGTTAACCGAAATGCAAACTTAACTAAAATACAAAATTGACTTAGATACAAACTTACATTCTCCCTACCACCACCACTGTGCCAATCCCTGGAGCTACCTATCTTACTACCCCTGCTGTCTTTAGCGGTTGCTCCCTCTTCACCTTTTTCTCTCCAGGTAACTGAGCAGGGAAAACACAGAAACCTCCACACACTGTGCCACGGAATCAGGGAATTGTAGGATTGCAAGGGACCTCAGCAACCATGAAGTCCAATCCCCTGCAATGTAGGAATTGTGGGAATGTTCAGGGTGGCAGGAGAGGATACATTGTTTATTAATATCCTTCCTAACCTGCGCTAGCAAGTTCCTTTACTTAGCAGAGTGAATTCCCCTTTACACAGCAGAAAACTCGTTGCAAACTCGTGTGAGTTTCTTAAGGTAATACGCAACTCAATCTGGCTTGTCTAATATTTTCCTGGTAAGACCCCTTGAATCCCTCCTAAAAGAATAAAGACACCACGGTCTTATTCATAAGCAATAAAAAGAAAGTTTGCTCACAATCAGGCAGAGCACAGTGTGATCCCTGAAGGCAGGCTTTAGGCTTAAAGTTACAAACTTATACTAACGGGTTTATAAGGGAGATGACCTGGGGGACTGCTTGGCTGGCAGCCAGCAGTTCATCCCAGGAAGTTCGCAGGACATAAGGAAGATGGAAAAGGAGAGAGTGTGTCAGCATGACTAGTCCTTTTACCAGGTCTGGAAAGGTCGCGCCCACCCACTAGTCACATGCAAGGAAGGATGCTCCAGGCCAGGAGGAACAGGAAGTTTCGACTGGCTGGACCAAACATTCCCTTGCATGTCCACTCTAGGGAAAAAAGGAATGTTGTACTTGACTGCTCTCAGTGGATTACATCCCACAGGAATCACAGCTAAAGAATCTGTGACAGATGCCCACCCAGCCTTTAAAACCCACCAATGAAGTCATCAGTTCCACTGTTTAACCCTTTCCAGGTTGGGCTTCGGAAAATATAAAGAGGAGTTGCTAACATGGCATCTGTGCTTTCCAATATCCCTGCCGGTATCTCCCATGGCATCCATAAGAGGTCTCAGTAAAACACACATACACATACGAGTGTACAAGAGAGGATTTGCTCCTCCTGCTCAGTTCCTCTTTGTACTAACTCGGCCTCTCCTACATGAAATGTGCAGCCCACCTATCATTGGAATACTGGACTCGGTGCCCACTCTCCCACCGGTTCGGAACAGAGGAGGGGTGCAAGCAGCAGCGTAGCGTGGGTTGCTGGCACCCGGGGCAGCCAAGCCGCTGGCGACAACACAGCCTGCCCCCCAACGGAGCCAAGCAGGGCCACATTTCGCCACCTGTCCGTGCGGGAAGGAGCCTGGCTGGCCAATGTGTCCCTTGGTGGGCGAATTCCTCTGACACCTGTTAAGAAGAGTGCTGGGCCGGGCTGTGATCGCCCCTTGCCCACCTCCCTCCATTCATGCCCTCTCACTGTCGGCCTGCGCTTCTCTGTTTACCAGGATGTGGTGGGGATCCCTGTGGATGCTGGTGCCTGGGTGGGAACTCTTGGTGTTGCACCCCCTCAGAATTTTGTGCCCAGGGCCATGTCCCCCCCCCCAGTGGTAGCTGGTGTAGGTGCCATATCCCCCATTGATAGGGCAGCTGATTTGGGGCAGGGCACCCCCATCCCATTTTTGTGGTCCTGTCTCTTTTTTCTGCTCTTTGGGATGCAGCATGCATTTTTTTGTTAGACTGTACCCCATGGTGACTATTTTGTGGCTTCCTCAGATTTTGAAATGTGCCAGCTGACCAGAAAAAGTTTGCCTCCTTTAGTCTAGCCAATGGGTACTGAGTGTGTCAACAGTATAAGTGAGGAGGAGGCAGAGTGCCTTAAGCTTGCCCCCTCTCAACTTCAGAAGTTAGGATGGTGTTGATCAAAGCTTGGCCTTCTCAGTGGTGGCACCCTAACTGCAATAGATTGGATTCGACTAACCTATGGGCCTCCCAATGTTGTTTGACTGCAACTCGCATTATTCCTTACCATTCAATGACCACACCAGCTCAGGTAGATGGGAGTTTTAATTGAGCAACATCTGGAAAGCCCCAGATCAGGCATAGGCAAACTCGGCCCTCCAGATGTTTTGGGACTACAACTCCCATCATCCCTAGCTAACAGGACCAGTGGTCAGGGATTATGGTAATTGTAGTCTCAAAACATCTGGAGGGCCGAGCTTGCCTATGCCTGCCCCAGATGAATCACAATTGCAGCAGGCACTCATTTTTAGACTATTGGCTGAAGACAATTTTATACTTATGAGTTTTTAATAGATGATTTCAGTGCTGTGCTCACTAGTGCTCACTACCCATCTATGGCTGTTCATTCTTTTATGACTGGCTTCCTTTAAAAATATTTTAAAAAATAACTGCTTCCTGGTTTTTGTTCTTTATTTTACATTTTAATTGGCTATTTCATTTTTGCTGTTAGCTGCTTTGGGAGTGTATATGCTTTCATACTGAGAAGCAGGCTAGAAATATTTTAAGTAAGGAAAAATAAGTGTGAGCATCATAGATAATTATGTCTCCATCATATCACATTTAATTTATTTCCCACCTTTCTGCCGTGTTGCTCAAGATGGTATACATTGGGTTTATTTTACTTAATCCTCATGGCAACCCGGCTGAGAGACAGGAACAGGGCATCTGTTAAATTGACAGCTGAAGAGCAATTAGAAACCACTGCACTCTACTGCCTCTCCAGCAGCAGTGCCTGCAAAGTGCAAAAAGGTTTACCGTTTTCTTTTCAAAAGCATTACCTCCCAAATAAGATGATGGTGATGATGACGATTTATTTGACATGTGATAGTTCCTTGCTACCAAAAGGTCTCCAAGCAACTCACAACACATTTAAAAACATAAATATGTTATACCATTAGAAGAATCCACAGAAACATCTACCATTTATTTGGATATATGTTGTTGTTGTTTAGTCGTTTAGTCGTGTCCGACTCTTCGTGACCCCATGGACCATAGCACGCCAGGCACTCCTGTCTTCCATTGCCTCCCGCAGTTTGGTCAAACCTATGTTCGTAGCTTCGAGAACACTGTCCAACCATCTCGTCCTCTGTCGTCCCCTTCTCCTAATGCCCTCCATCTTTCCCAATATCAAGGTCTTTTCCAAGGATTCTTCTCTTCTCATGAGGTGGCCAAAGTATTGGAGCCTCAACTTCACGATCTGTCCTTCCAGTGAGCACTCAGGGCTGATTTCCTTAAGAATGGATAGGTTTGATCTTCTTGCAGTCCATGGGACTCTCAAGAGTCTCCTCCAGCACCATAATTCAAAAGCATCAATTCTTCGGCGATCAGCCTTCTTCATGGTCCAGCTCTCACTTCCATACATCACTACTGGGGAAACCATAGCTTTAACTATACGGACCTTTGTAGGCAAGGTGATATCTCTGCTTTTTAAGATGCTGTCTAGGTTTGTCATTGCTTTTCTCCCAAGAAGCAGGCGTCTTTTAATTTCGTGACTGCTGTCACCATCTGCAGTGATCAAGGAGCCCAAGAAAGTAAAATCTCTCACTGCCTCCATTTCTTCCCCTTCTATTTGCCAGGAGGTGATGGGACCAGTGGCCATGATCTTGGTTTTTTTGATGTTGAGCTTCAGACCATATTTTGCGCTCTCCTCTTTCACCCTCATTAAAAGGTTCTTTAATTCCTCCTCACTTTCTGCCATCAAGGTTGTGTCATTTGGATATATAGCTATAGCTATAAACCCTCCAAGTGTCTTTATTTTCCAGGGACGTCCCTGATTTAAAGAGGCTGTCCCGGTTTCTGATTTGATTCCGGATTGTCCCACTTTTCCTTAGGACTTCCCTAATTTCATTAGAGAAATGTTGGAGGGTATGGAGTTATCTGATCGCTGAGCCATCTGAAGGCAATCCTGTACAGTATAGGGAAGTGTTTTTAATGGGGTTTTCTAAAAAATGTTTTTATATATGTTAGAAGCTGCCCAGAGTGGCTGGGGGCAACCCAGTATGATGTGTTGGGGTATAAATAGTAAAAATATCATTATGGAATGGGACATCCCTATTTTCATTGGAGAAATGTTAGAATCATAGAGTTGGAAGAGACCACAAGGGCCATCCAGTCCAACCCCCTGCCAAGCAGGAAACACCATCAAAGCATTCTTGACATATGCCTGTCAAGCCTCTGCTTAAAGACCTCCAAAGAAGGAGACTCCACCACACTCCTTGGCAGCAAATTCCACTGCCGAACAGCTCTTACTGTCAGGAAGTTCTTCCTAATGTTTAGGTGGAATCTTCTTTCTTGTAGTTTGAATCCATTGCTCCGTGGCCGCTTCTCTGGAGCAGCAGAAATGTTGGAGCGGATGTAACTATAGAGGTAGAGATACACTTCCCCATAAAATCACAAGAAGCTTTGGCCACACACTAGTGAACAAACACCACCATACAAATCTATCAAAAGTACAGAGGAAGATGTAACTCTTTCCCTGGTACGGAAAGTTGTCAGTGAAGGTGCGAGGTGGGCCTCACTGGGGAGAGCATTCCATAGATGAAGAACCCCAATTGAAAAGGCCCTCTCCCTTGTTACAACACTCTGAGGGTCTGGAAAAGGGCCTTAGCAGAAGATCTAAGGGTAGGATCATATCTTTTCATATCAGATGCCTGTGGGATAGATCAGTCAATATAGCATGAGAGACTTAATATCAGGGTTGTGGGTTTGAGCCCCACATTGGGCAAAAGATGGGACTAGATGACCCGAGTGGTCCTTTCCAACTGCACAATTCTATGATTTTTATGATGTGATTTGGGGGTCTTGAGCCCTAACCAATTGGCATAGGAAACCTTCATATCATTAGCATACGTATTTAAATGTATATATCACCCTCTGTCAAAAGACCACAGGGCAGATTACAGCACAGACCACAAATGTCAATACACAACATTATACCTTTACAAAAGAAAGGTCAGAATGATTATATAAATACAATTCTTAAAATAAGTGATACATAATAAATTCTAAGTCTAAAATAAATTCTGAGTCTAAAAAGAGAGGCAGCATACAAAAGAAGGGTGGAGAAAATCAGCACCTGGGTATCCAAAATATTTTTTTTATAAAAAAAAACAACAACAACCAGTGCACAAATACTGAAACTTCCCTCTATCCACAGGTAAGTCTTTTTTATTAAATTATTATTTTTATCATCTTTATTGAAAGTTCAAAAAGTACATAATTATATGTGCACTAAACATTGTGAGACATAAATAAAAGAAAGAAAGAAAAAAGAGAAACAGAACTCATGCAGAAGGGAAAATAAAGGGGGGGAGAGAAGGAAACCCAAAACTATATACTTTACAAGTATGTATCTTAACCTGTTACAGTTTTTGTAGGAATGGATTCCAAATATCATTGAATTTGTCCACGGCAAGTCTTTGTTTATATGCAAGTTGTTCATATGTTGCGAGTTTGTATAAGTCTTCGATCCAATCGTAGAAGGGAGACACATGTTTATTTTTCCAATTCTTCAGCATCAGTCTTTTTGCCTGTGGTAAGGGCACGGAGAGTCCACTCGTATTGTCCTTTTGTAAGGTTCCACGTGCTGGGTATATAATCCAGGAGGATACAGTGGTACCTCGACTTACGAAAGCGATCCGTTCCGCGGCACTCTTTGTAAGTCGAAACCTTCGGATGTCAAAGCATCCATTTTGCGCATGCGCGAAGTGCGATTTTGTGCTTTGCGCATGCGCAGACCACACACACCACTTCTGCGCAGGCACAGAACGTGTGCACAGCGAAAATACTTCCGGGTTTGCCAACTTTGTAAGTCGAAACCTTTGGAAGTCGAGAGACCACTGTACTTGCTCTGTAATGTAAGCTTGTTCCGTACAGTTCTATTGAAGGTTTCAGTTACCTTCTGCCAAATATCTTTCAATATAGGAAAATGAAAAAACGTATGTTTTCGAGAAGCATTATCCCTATTGCATCTCCAACAGTTAGATACCTTAGAGAGCCCTTTCTAAAGCAAATGTAATGGGGTCCAGTATATTCTAAATATTATTGCCATAGATAAGTCTTAATCTCAGTTGTATTGACCCAGACCTATGCAGCCCTCTGACTACACCTCCAGTGAGACAAGCCATTGTGTTCAGGTTCTACTTGTGGTTTTCCTGTTGGCATCTGGTTGGCCATTGTGGGAAAAGGATGCAGGAACTGATGATGGGCCTTTGGTCTGCTCCAGCTAGGTTCTTCTTGTGTGCTCTCATTCTAATTCCCATTCCCCAGATGCAAAACCGAGGCTGCCTCTTTTTACTCAAGGTTTGCTGGCAGTACAGCCTTCCACTAGCTGCCTCTTCCTTCCGTCTGGCAATACTGCATGTCGAGGGCAGAACGTGAGACCTTTTCTGTGCAAAGCAAGTGTTCTGCCAGCAGGATACGGCCCTGGGTTGTCACTTACAGTGATGCACAGAAATACTGGCATTATCTAAACCACTGAGCCTCTTGGGCTTGCCGATCAGAAGGTCGGCGGTTCGAATCCCTGCAATGGGGTGATGCCCCGTTGCTCGGTCCCAGCTCCTGCCAACCTAGCAGTTCGAAAGCACACCCAAAAGTGCAAGTACATAAATAGGTACCGCTCCGGAGGGAAGGTAAATGGCGTTTCCATGGGCTGCTCTGGTTTCGGTGTTTCATTGCACCATAAGCGGCTTAGTCATGCTGGCAACATGCCCGGAAAAACTGTCTGTGGACAAAAGGCAGCTCCTTCGGCCTGTAAAGCGAGATGAGCGCTGCAACCCCAGAGTTGTCTACGACCGGACATAACTGTCAGGGGTCCTTTACCTTTTTGGGGGGGGTTGTTGCTGTTGGGTGGGAGCATACTATCACAAAATGTGCTCTTGTGTAGTCTCAGTTTTAAGCACTTAGCTCAGGGGAACTGTGAAAGGTTTCAGTCTTAATTGCTGGAGAAGAAAATTTCCAATTAAGCTTTTTAAAAGAGAGAGGGAGAGATCTAGATAAGGATGGTCAATTTATTACCCCGCAAGCTAAATATAACTCTAAGCCATTAACCCCATGTAATGTCTTGCACCTAATTATGATTCCGGGAAAATCCACCCCCCTCCCTTAACTTTATTTCGTGCATTATCTGGGTTTAACATCCCTTCTATAATTGGGAAGATATACAAATGACCCCAGGCCCCCTTTGCTTGAGAGCACTTTGGCAAGCTACCTTGCTACTCCACAGGCTGCAAGGATAATCCAGCCAAATTGTGCTGAGGCAGCTTCAGCAACAGGTTGGCAGAAGACAATTAAGCCCAGTTCTGATTGTTCTCTCATCGTCTCTACTAACACCTTTAAAAAAATCATTGTGTGGTGCTGTTGCTTTCATTGCTTTCAACTTTAATTTTATTTTCCTTTTACAGAGCCAGCATCTAGTCCATTGCAAGGAATTCCGCCTTCCTTTATCAGCCAAGAATGCAGGCAAAGTATGTATCATATATTATACATTTGCCACCCAACTATTTAAGATAAAGTAGTATGTTCCGCCGCCCCCCCCCCCAAAAAAAACTTCAATAGAGAATGGGGCAAATATAGACTGTATTTAAAAGAACACTGTAATCACTTGAACTCTCGGGGAGGCTTCAAATAACTCTTGCAGTGTTACAAAGACTTTGGATATATTGAAGGACTACAATTTGGATGATTAATATATTTAAAGGACCCACAGAGGGGAGGAGGGAAGTTCTAAAATTTGGAAGAATCTTGTTTTATTTTAAAATTTAATTGTGTTAATTGTGAGATTTATTTTGTAGATGTATGGTTTTTCTTTTTGATTTTTTGTTGGTGTTTACAACAAAGCATATATAAAACGGGGAGGGGGAGATATTTGTTTTGTAAAACCAATAAAAAATATTCCAAAAAAAGAAAGAAAGTAGTATGTCATATTTGGCCCTATGTCTCTTTACTTCCAATAGCAATGCTGGCTGAACTAAACATTGGAGACCCATGATCACTGCGGATGGTGACAGCAGTCACGAAATTAAAAGACGCCTGCTTCTTGGGAGAAAAGCAATGACAAATCCTAGACAGCATCTTAAAAAGCAGAGACATCACCTTGCCGACAAAGGTCCATATAGTTAAAGCAGGCATCGGCAATGTTTTCCAGCCGTGGGCCAGATCATTGCTACTGACAACACCCTCCGCACTTGCGCAGAAGCAATTTCCAGCTTCAGGGCATAGGCAGGGCGGCACCAGAAATTGCTTCTAGGCATGCCTGGACATGCACAGAAGTGATTTCCGGCGTCTAGGCATGCCCATTTTTGGCACCACTCAGTGAGTCCCCGCGCCACGCTCCACCAGTTTAGTGCGCCGCAGGGACTTGCCATGGGCTGTAGGTTGCCGATGTCTGAGTTAAATCTATGGTTATCCCAGTAGTGATGTATGGAAGTGAGAGCTGGACCATAAGGAAGGCTGATTGCCAAAGAATTTATGCTTTTGAATTATGGTGCTGGAGGACACTCTTGAGAGTCCCATGGACTGCAAGAAGATCAAACCTATCCATTCTGAAGGAAATCAGCCCTGAGTGCTCACTGGAAGGACAGATCCTGAAGCTGAGGCTCCAAGACTTTGGCCACCTCATGAGAAGAGAAGACTCCCTGGAAAAGACCCTGATGTTGGGAAAGATGGAGGGCACAAGGAGAAGGGGACGACAGAGGATGAGATGGTTGGACAGTGTTCTCGAAGCTACGAACATGTGTTTGACCAAACTGCGGGAGGCAGTGGAAGACAGGAGTGCCTGGCGTGCTCTGGTCCATGGGGTCACGAAGAGTCAGACATAACTAAACAACTAAACAACAACAACAACTAATCTGGAAGTAGAATTTGCCTGCCTTGTTTTTGTTACTGTTACTGCTGGAATCAAGTGCAATATTTTATGTAAGTAAACACTATTTTAACGCTTAATCTACAGTCTGTTGTCTGATTATCTTAATGAAGAGGGGAAAGGGGGAAATCCAGTTTGTTACCACTGCCTGGGTATATTGAAATAAGGCTACACAGCCTAGTCCCAAAGTTTCCATGTAAATGTTGCAAGAGATGGTGTTTTAAACTCTGCATCCCTCTGAACAACAGAATGAGAGGTCTATCTATACACACACACACACACACACACACACACAGAGAGAGAGAGAGAGAGAGAGAGAGAGAGAGAGAGAGAGAGAGAGAGAGAGAGAGAGAGATTTTCATCCTGTAGGTCTCAAATCAACTTACAACAGTGTAGTGTACAAAATTCTAAACCTCAATAATGTAAAAATCTCAAAAGAAAAACGAAAAAGAAGGAAAAAACTCAGAAGAAGCATTCAGGGTACAAAGGTCTCCTGAACAAATTTTTGGCCAGGCATCTGAGACTCAGGAGGGATGTTGGCTTTCTAACTTCTTGAGGGAGGAAGTTCCATAGAGTTGGCCCCACCAAAGAGACAACTTTTCATTGACTTGAGCTGTGCTTCTCACCCATAGGGAACCACTAATAATACTCCCCCTGTTGATCCCAGTGATTGATTTGAGGTGTACAGGTTAAGAATGTCCTTAAGGTATGCCAGACCTAAGTTATTTCCCGCATGTTCTGTTTTCACCATTGCCCTAAGTATCTAATTGGCCACTGTGGGAAAGAGGATGCTGGAGTCGATAAGCCTTAGGTCTGATCCAGTGAGGCCTTTTGTAAATCTCACTGAAATCAAAGGGAATGGAAAATGTTTCTCTTTGGCTAGATGGTGCCCTTCAGTTCATAGCCTGCCTCAATGGGGTTTGTTGTTCTGAATTAACATCTCTCAGGGCTTGGGAATCCAGATGTATAGGAGTGATGCCCCCTCTGAGAATTTTTTCCTAGTCTTGTTGAACTTCTTACTTTGCTCACATCAAAATTCCTCAGACATTTCGGCCGAAGAGGAAGCACCAAATAAGTTTTGCAATTTGCACATGGGAGAAATCCAGTGACAACTTAAAGAGGCATGTAAACACACAATCCCCAGAGGCATTTCCTGAGTTGGCTTGCCGTTCTTTTGTTTTCCTCGAAATCATTCAGATTTTTCACCTTAGGAAGAAAAGAAAAAACTCCAGATTGATTCCATCTTTTGCTCTCGCCCAATTTTGGCTGGAAATACCTCAGCCGAAAGCTCATACCAATGACAAACTTAGTCTCTAAGGTGCTACTGGAAGGTTTTTTATTATTATTATTTTGTATTAAGAATATCTGTGCAGAAAAATCTCAGCCTTAAGCTACTGATAGAGAGTAGGCACCCTGTTCTCCCTGTTCTCGCAGAATTAGACAGCGAACTCTAATCTTGCTTTCCCTCTGAGAACATGACTTTACTTCTACACATGAGTGAAGCTAAGGCATAACTCGTAACTCATAAACCTGTGGACTCCACTTTTGTGGGCTCCCAAAAGTGGCTGGAGAAACCCAGCCAGATGGGTGGGGTAATAGTAGTAGTAGTAGTAGTAGTAATAGTAATCATAATATCCCAAGTGGCTATTATTGTTCTGACTAAATCAGGGGTCCCCAGACTATGGCCCGGGGGCCACATATGGCCCTGAGGCTCTTTTATGCGCCCCCGGGGACCCCCGCTGCCCGCTGCCACTGCCCGCTCTTACCAGTGTGGTGTGGCGCGGCTGCCAACTTCCGACCGGGAAAAGCGACAGAAATAGCTTGTGCGCATGCGCAAGCATCATTTCTGGTGTACTTCCGGGTCAGAGGAGGCTTCTGCACATGCACACAAGCTATTTCTGGCGCTTTCCAGGTTGGGAGTGTGCCAGAAATAGCATTTGCGCATGCGCATGGGCGTGCACAGCCATGCGCCCCTACGCGCACTCTCCCACCCTCCAGCCCACCATGCAATCGGCACGGCGGGCATCCAGCCTGAAGCCGGGTAAGTTTGGGGACCCCTGGACTAAATGATGAAGTGACGTCATCTCCAACATCACAATCGTGTGTTTATTGTAGAAATCCACCACATAGGATGAGAAACAATAACTGGCCCAAGGTCACCCAATGAGTTTCATTGCCGAGTTGAGATTTGAGCCCCGGTCTCCAAAGCCTGAGTCCAACACCTAGACCACTACATACTGGCAACAGTGATGAGCAGCACAGCAAGACCCAGCAGAAATGATTGGTCCTTTCATATTGCCTAAAGCAGTATCTGTGGGCAGTCCCTGTGGGATCAGCTCCTACTCCAGGCTCTTTATGGGATGGAGGGTTGGGACACAACACAGTGCCTGTCATTTCCTCTCTACACTCTGCTTTCTAGACCCAGCTGGCTCCGGCCACTTCTGCAAGAAGCCAAATGGCAGTCAGGAGATCACACAGATGTAGCTGCTGAACTGTAGCTGAATTTCTCTCCCCTCCACTTTTCTCTTTTGGCCCAGGTTTCCCTCATTTTACCCACTGTTGCCAGCATCAGCCTCACAGATGACTGCATCCTCCCCGGCCCCTCAATACTGTTTGCCTTCTTCTGGCTTGAGAGCCCAGGAGCATTACAGGGACTTAATAAGGCTTTCAGCATCCCTAATTTTTGTTTATTTTAGTTGGATACACAGCCAGCGCTCTGGCGGCATTTTATCCACACGTAGACAAGCCCAATGTCTGAAGGTTGCGTCCTTGAGCAGAGTCAATAGTGGCAGCTTCTGGGAAAACTGTTGCACGGAACTCAGAGATTATTTTGCCACCTGAAGCAAGAAAAGGTAAGGAAGAGTGATGAATTAAGGCCCCAGGTGCACACTATACATATAAAGCCATATCATACCACTATGAACAGTAATAGCTTCCTCCAAAGAATCCTGGGAAGTGTCGTTTGTTAATGGTGCTAAGAGGTGCTAAGAGGTGCTAGGAGACCCTTCACATCCCCCTCACAGAGTTCCCAGTTCCCAGAGTGTCAAGAATGTGGCCCCCCAGAAGAGTTAAGACTCAGAAATCGAACAAAGCGAACGAGGGGCTGACTCTGCAGATGGGAGCTGGCTGACAGAGTCGAGAAAGGGAAGTTTGACCCCCCCCCCTTTCTGGGGAAGACCCTGATAGCCCTTAAGAAGAGGAAGAATTGGAGATCCGGTTTCGAGACATAGAGGAGAAAAAGAGCACAAAGGAAGAGGGGAGGGATTGGACAGCAGGTGTAGTCATGTTGGGGCGGCAGAGTTTGTGGAAAGAACATTGGGGTTGGATCTGGGATAGGGTGGGAGTAGGATGAATAAGTAAAGAATATTTTCAATGGACTGATATGTATGGCTTGATTTGGGTATGATAAATGGAATTCACTGAAATGTCTAGAGGATTTGGCTACAGCAGTAGGGGGGATGGGATTAATTAATTAATGAGGAAGAAAGAGGATAGATTAATTGATTTAAAATTGAAATGTATACATTCTTGGTAAAAGCAATAAGTTAAGGGAAGAAATAAAAGATAGAAGAATTAAAATAGAGTTGATTTAAGTTTGGGAATTGATAGTATGAAAATGAATATTTAGATATATAAATATGGATATCATGTATAATATAGAAAAGTTAATTTTGAGTATCAAAAAGGATCATATTATTATTGTGGAAATTGCCTAATTGATAATTAACAAAGAACCCAGAGTGGGGGGAGTCGGGGAAGTCCAAATTGTTTTTAATAATGATATGAATTAAGGTTTTTTATGCTTTTTTCTCTTTCTTTATCTCCCCCCCCTTTCCCCCCTCTTTTTAGTTTTTTTCTTTTTGGAGGGGAGGGGATTCTTTTTCTTTTTGGGGGTGGGGGAGGGAGGGATGGGGGGCTTTTTTCTTTTTCTTTTCTTCTTCTTTTCTTTAGTAGATATGTATGGATAGATAGTTGGGTGGACACTCTTCTCTGTCTTGCCTCGTAACCCAGGGCCCACTGGTGGCAGAAGAGGACTCTGGGGGAGGGAGGAGGGGGAGGGGGATAAACCCAACTATAAAATGGACCACCTTCAGCTATCCGCCTGACGCGGGACCTTCTCGTGGCAGGAGGGGGCTCGTGGGAGGGGGGTGGAAGAGGGTGGAATGAATTTGATATGTGTTTTTTATGTTTTATTTTGTAAAATTAATAAAAATTATTTTTTTTTTAAAAAAAAGGAAGAGTTGGAGGACAGCCAGAGCATTGCTAGGCAATCATCAGATAAGCAGAGGTCTGAGCCTGTGTCGAGTAGAAGTGGGGAGGAGGCAGGCCATCCTCTCAGTCCCCGTTCTAGGCGTCTGGATAAGATCAGATGGCAACGGAAGGGCAAGAGGGGGAAAAGTGGGAGTTTGTCATCCGTCATGTTGTGGGAGGGGCGAAAATTCAGACTGACCAACTACCGTGAATGCGAGCAGGTGAGAAGCCACGCTCTGAATCTGTCTTTTTGTAAATAAACGTACATGAAACTGCCGGGGAGTCATTACTTCTTATCAGGAGCTTGCTTGCCTGCCAGAGATCATTACACAGAGTTCTCTGAGAAGAGCGATCAACTGCTAAACCACTCTTAAGAATTGGGTACTAAGAACCACCCCATACCCCCCAACGTTTCTCCAACGGAAATGGGGACGTCCTATTCCATCATCATCATTTTACTATTTATACCCCACCCATCTGACTGGGTCGCACCAGTCACATAATAAAACATTAAACATTTTTTAAAAAACATTCCCCATACAGGGCTACCTTCGGATGACTTGGGGGTAGCATAACTCCATACCCTCCGACATTTATCCAATGAAAATAGGGACATCCTAAGGGAAAGCGGGACATTCTGGGATCAAAGCAGAAACAGGGACGGCTTCTGTAAATCCGGGACTGCCCCTGGAAAATAGGGACACTTGGTGGGTCTGCGTCGATTTGCAAGCTGTTCATATTCAAACCTCTTGGAAGTGGGCTGCAAAGTAAATGGTCTCAGTGCCTATCAGCGGATCAGCACTAAAGCTCCATCAGGCTGAACTATAGGGAGTTCCTGATGGGGAGCTCCCCATTGTAGCCAATCCCAGTGAGGCTCCCTTTCAGCACCGATCAGCTGTTTGGCACTGACAGGTTTGGCACTGTTTGGCACTGAGAGGAAACCCCGCTTAACAATCAGAGACATTCTTCAATCTCCTCTTTACAGCCATGTATTTACCTGCCACATACCGGATGCCAGAGACAATGTAAGGTGTGGGGAAGTGGGGCTTGGTTTGGGAAAAACAATGTCATGGGCCAAATTAAGACCCCCTAATGATGCTCATGGGCTGGAGATTCCCCATTCCCTGGCATAGACTTGTTGGCAATTTCACTCCTCCAATGCTGCAGATGAGATTGTTGTAAATCACATGCCTGTCTGGGAAAAGTCTTGGAAAGGAAGAATGTCTTATCTCTTCCACTGCGGGTACTATTACATTGTACTTTCACTTTTATTTATTTCTGTTCTCTCGGGGCTGGAGAGAACGGACACCATTACGCCTTTGTCTGTACATAGTTACAGGTAGGTAGCCGTGTTGGTCTGCCGTAGTCGAAACAAAATAAAAAAAATCCTTTCTGTAGCACCTTAGAGACCAACTAAGTTTGTCATTGGTGTGAGCTTTCGTGTGCATGTATCTGAAGAAGTGTGCATGCATACGAAAGCTCATACCAATGACAAACTTAGTTGGTCTCTAGACTCCCTGGAAAAGACCCTGATGTTGGGAAAGATGGAGGGCACAAGGAGGAGGGGATGACAGAGGACAAGATGGTTGGACAGTGTTCTTGAAGCTACCAATATGAGTCTGACCAAACTGCGGTAGGCAGTGCAAGACAGGAGTGCCTGGCGTGCTCTGGTCCATGGGGTCACGAAGAGTCGGACACGACTAAACAACTAAACAACAACAAGGTGCTACGGGACAAAATCTGTACATAGTGTGTAAATAAATAGTAGATTAGATCTACAATGTCTCGCTCTTCTTGCTGTGTACTGCCAGAAGATTAGTGTGCATTTACCAGCTGGTATATGTCACTGAGTGCACTGGAGAAGAGGGGAAATGTCTTTTCCAGAGCTGCATGCTCAGAGTTTTGGGGGCTTGTAGGGACCCTCAGGGCGTTTTCGCAACAAGACTGGGCCATGAGAACCAGGGGTCTGACTCAGTGTAAGAATGCTTCCTATGTTCCATTATAGCTCAATTAGCTGAATCTCCACTCAGCAGGTGCACAGAATACAGGTTTACTGATTCAACCCCAGAGCTCCTGTCAGGACAAACATTGTCACAAACAACAATCAAAGGCCACCCATCACCTCAACCCGATGTGCAATTTTGGATTTGTGTTTTGGGTTCGTCTTCTCCTTCCAGTAACCTTCCCACCTCCGCCTCCAGTGGAAAGTGCCAAGATTAATACTGTGCTGTTTTTTTTTTGTCCCCCCTCCCCAAGCAAGTCAGGCAAGCAATGCCAATTACTGCCTAAGTTCTGACTCCTACGTCACCTCCATTACAGTGATATTTGGACATGCTTGTCAGCGTCAAAAACACTTCTGGAAGAAGAGGGAGTGACTCTTGTTCTCCATTTACCAAAGAGAAATTGAGAAGATTTCAGAAAAAGAAAATTCCCAGCCCCGTGGGGCCAGGTTGCACAAAGAGTAGAAGCAGAAATCAAGACAGTTCTTGACAAACACACAAAACCAAAACAGAACTCCAGTCTCTGTATGAGTGGCTGTTTGGTTGTGTTCTGAGGGACCCTTTGAGTTCTTGGAAACTTCCAAGGAGTTCCTCAAGGAGAAATCAACAGCAGCAGTCAATTCCTTGAAACAGGTTATTCACCACCATAGCTGCCAAGTTTTCCCTTTTCTCACGAGGAAGCCTATTCAGCATAAGGGAAATGGGCAGTGCATTCTCCTTTGAGGTCCCAGTAAAACCCAGCCATCCTATCCTGACTACCACCCTATATGAACTGTATGCTGTGGAACATGCTCCAGCAAGCCAACCTTTACTTAATAATAATAATAATAACAACAACAACAACAACAATTGTATACTGCCCTATACCCGCAGGTCTCAAGGCAGTTACAACAAAAAAATCACAATATAAAAAGACAAAATGCATAATAAAAATAAAAACCAGCACAACCCAATAACCACCACCCCCCAACACATTTTGAAAGGGTATTGGATGTCTCTCAGCCAAAGGCCTGGTTAATGAGGAACATTTTTGCCTGGCACCTAAAAGTGTATAATGAAGGCACCAGGCGAACCTCCCTGGGGAGAGCATTCCACAGACAGGGAGCCACTGCAGAAAAGGCCTGTTCTCATGTTGCCACCCTCTGGACCTCTGGGGGAAGAGGCACACAAAGAAGGGCCTCAGAAGATAATCTACAGTAATAAACAACAGAGAAAGTTCACACTTATTCACATTTAGGGAAGCCATAGCTATTATCAAAGTGGTATCATAGCGTGGTCATGTGTCCTCTTTTTCCAGGACACATCCTCTTTATTGGGGATAGAATTTCTGTCCTGGTGGATTTTTAAAATTTTTGCCCAAATGACTTTGGCTATACTTTCTGGATGAGACATAGACATAACTGGTGGTTGAAGACTTGCTCTCTTCTCCTGCCCCCTTCAGCAATATATCACAGCTTCTATAGCCTACATATAGTGTTGTTGTTGTTTAGTCGTTTAGTCGTTTAGTCGTGCAGGGAACCAGGCAGGGAACCAGGCAGAGCGCCTTCTCGGTGGTGGCACCTGCCCTGTGGAACGCCCTCCCATCAGATGTCAAGGAAATAAACAACTACCTGACATTTAGAAGACATCTGAAGGCAACCCTGTTTAGGGAAGATTTTAATATTTGATGTCTTATTGTGTTTTAATTTTCTGTTGGGAGCCACCCAGAGTGGCTGGGGAAACCCAGCCAGATGGGCGAGGTATAAATAAATTGTTGTTGTTGTTTTTGTTATTTGTTGTTGTTGTTTAGTCGTTTAGTCGTGTCCGACTCTTCGTGACCCCATGGACCATAGCACGCCAGGCACTCCTGTCTTCCACTGCCTCCCGCTGTTTGGTCAAACTCATGTTCGTAGCTTCAAGAACAATGTCCAGCCATCTCGTCCTCTGTCGTCCCCTTCTCCTAGTGCCCTCCATCTTTCCCAACATCAGGGTCTTTTCCAGGGAGTCTTCACTTCTCATGAGGTGGCCAAAGTATTGGAGCCTCAGCTTCACGATCTGTCCTTCCAGTGAGCACTCAGGGCTGATTTCCTGAAGAATGCATAGGTTTGATCTTCTTGCAATCCATGGGACTCTCAAGAGGTGGATTAACTCTTTTCCAGCCAGGTAGGAATAAATATTTCAAAACCGTGTCAATCTGTTACAACTGCCATTACCTAGTTGATAAGCGCCAGAAGAGCCAGTTTGCAAACTACTTCCCTATAATGTATTTGTTGTTTAGTCGTTTAGTCGTGTCCGACTCTTTGTGACCCCATGGACCAGAGCACGCCAGGCACTCCTGAATTGCACTGCCTCCCGCAGTTTGGTCAAACTCATGTTCGTAGCTTCGAGAACACTGTCCAACCATCTCGTCCTCTGTTGTCCCCTTCTCCTAGTGCCCTCAATCTTTCCCAACATCAGAGTATTTTCCAAGGATTCTTCTCTTCTCATGAGGTGGCCAAAGTATTGGAGCCTCAGTTTCACGATCTGTCCTTCCAGTGAACACTCAGGGCTGATTTCTTTCCGAATGGAGAGGTTTGATCTTCTTGCAGTCCATGGGACTCTCAAGAGTCTCCTCCAGCACCATAATTCAAAAGCATCAATTCTTCGGCAATCAGCCTTCTTCATGGTCCAGCTCTCACTTCCATACATCACTACTGGGAAAACCACAGCTTTAACTATACGGACCCTTGTTGGCAAGGTGATGTCTCTGCTTTTTAAGATGTTGCCTAGGTTTGTCATTGCTTTTCTCCCAAGAAAGCAATGGAGAAGGAACCGGCAAACCACTCCAGTATCCCTGCCAAGAAAACTCCATGGACAAAGACTACATATAGTAGGGGTATTTTAAATGAGAGTCGTCATAGTGTCCTCTTTTCTTTTCTTTTTTGCTCTTCAAAATATGGCAACCCATATAGGGTGTGAATATTGTCCTACTGTATGCAAGATAAGTTTTACAGGAATTGCCCTGTCCACTTTTCCCTTTGGCCCCACTCCTAGCGTGTTGTCCCTGGGTGCTTCCCAAAAAAGAATACAGCCCTTGCACAGGAAACTATTCCCCTTCTCTGCTATGTTCCAGATTACCATTCAGCCTTTCCCATTTCTCTTTCCTCCCCTTGCTTTTTCAACAGAAATCAGCAAAGAAGCTGGCAAGCAGAGAGCCAAGAGACTCCCACTGCCTATTAGCAGCAACTATCTGCGATTCTTTCTCTCTCCTCCCCCCGCCCTGCCACACAAGCAAGCCTGTTCAAATCTTGGGTGGTCCCCCCCTTTCTTTTCCTTCCTCCCCTCCAGCTTCTCCGCCTCCATTTCATTTTGCATTGGCTGCATATTTGTGACTTATGAATTTTGCTGGGGAGAATTGCTTTCATAATTTAAGCCTGGGTCCCTAACAGCTGTGCTCCGGAGGAATTCTTCACAATAACGAATCCCCTCCATCAGCCGCAGATACTCTTGAGTCAATAATAGGGGAGGCATTATTGCTTTATTTTGTCAAACGGAAAGAGGGGAAATTACCCAGCGTTCGATAATGATAACAATAATAGCAATAATAAAAGATACTGATGATCTCTTAACTCCGGCCTGAGTGAAGTGGTTGAGTGAGATGCATTCTTTCAAACCTTGTTTATTTTTTCATCAGCCAATGGAATCACACACACAAAGCACTTTCCTCCTGCACCAGAGGCTGCTGTTTTAAGATCTGCCATAGGACTGCCCACAATACAACAGTACATAACAGTCACGAAATTAAAAGACGCCTGCTTCTTGGGAGAAAAGCAATGACATACCTAGACAGCATCTTAAAAAACAGAGACTTCAACTTGCCGACAAAGGTCCGTATAGTTAAAGCTATGGTTTTCCCAGTAGTGATGTATGGAAGTGAGAGCTGGACCATAAGGAAGGCTGAATGCCAAAGAATTGATGCTTTTGAATTATGGTGCTGGAGGAGACTCTTGAGAGTCCCATGGACTGCAAGATCAAATCTATCCATTCTGAAGGAAATCAGCCCTGAGTGCTCACTGGAAGGACAGATCGTGAAGCTGAGGCTCCAATACTTTGGCCACCTCATGAGAAGAGAAGACTCCCTGGAAAAGACCCCGATGTTGGGAACGATGGAGGGCACAAGGAGAAGGGGACGACAGAGGACGAGATGGTTGGGAAGTGTTCTCGAAGCTACCAACATGAGTCTGACCAAACTGCGGGAGACAGTGGAAGACAGGAGTGCCTGGCGTGCTCTGGTCCATGGGGTCACGAAGAGTCGGACACGACTAAATGACTAAACAACAACAACAACAACAACAACAACAACAACAACAACAACACTGGTAACTTCTGCATGTAAGGGAGATGCTCCTTCACTGAGCTATGGCCCTTTCCATTTTGTTGAATTTCCAAGAAGAAACAATTCCAAAGGGCATGGGGAGCAGTGGAAGGCAGCGACTGAAGATTCTGCAGACTGGACCTGGTGCAAAAATTGTGACTTGAGAAAGTGCCCCTGGTTGCTTTTAGATGTAGGTGTGGAGGAAGTCACTTAGGTATGACTGAGGTCATTTAGGGCGGGGGTAATCAATGAAGCATCTGTGAGTGTCATTATGCTTGCCAACTCTTCCTACGGTGTCGGCAAAAGATATCAGTAAACAGCCCTTCAAAAATCCACAGTGTAAAAGAGACTTGTTTCCCCTGCTCAGTTCCAATTTGCAATGGCTCAACCTCTCCTATACTGAATACCTCTCCTCCTCTGTAAAAATGTCCACATTCCATTGGATGCCAGGATTGGACACTCTCCTTCTTTTCTGAACAGAGGAGAGGTTCAAGAGTTGCAAAGAGCTTCTCTTCATGACTGAGTGCAGTAGTGACTGATGAAAGTGTCCTTTTCACCATTAATTGGGTGGAAGATGTGGGGGAGGGGTGCCATTTTGTGGTCATGTCTGTTCCAGATGTAGCAGCTATTTTGTGATTGGCACTCATAGCACTTTCTCAAAATTCCTAATGTTCCAAGTGGCCCAAAAAGGTTGGTAATCCCTGATTTAAGGCTTTACAGGTGATTACCAGCACCTTGTCTTGAGTGGTATCTTGGAGACAATAGAACACCAGTGTTGTGATTTTAAAATCTGGGCCTAAATTCCCACTGGTCTTAGAATGCATTTCATTCTGAAGTGGGAGGGTAATGTCGACCGCACAAAACTTCTCTTCTCCATAACATTAATTTTGAAACCAAAGTCCATTTCTAGCACTCCCTATTACAAAAGAGATTAATGTTGAGATTAGACTACAGGGTACAGTCAGCCAAATTAATTTATTTCCCTTCCATCTTTTTTATATCTGATCTGCATTGTGAGTAGAAATTAATTTCCCATAATATTGGCAGGGCCAGGAAAATATATATCAAGCATTTTATGAGTTATTAGTGGCTTCCTCCCCTACCCCGGTCTAGTGATGTACATTTTTATTTCCCCTGGTGCCCAAATGGATCAGGAGTTGCATTTCTGCAGCTGTCATCATTAGGATTTACAATAATCTTGACAAATAGTTAAAAGTAGGGTTTGCCATTATTCAAGCAAAATAGCAGCCCTTGGCATTTATACCAAACATGACATGATGTATAATAAACTCTTTTGTAAGAAGATGGTAATGCAATACACAGACTGGGCTTGATTCCAGACAACCTGTTTATTAAGCACTCATCCTGATCTGTTTGCAGAGAGGTTAGATGATGCTGGCTCTCTACTGAGCGTTTATTTTGAATTGTTTGAGGGGAGGTTAGACGATACTGCGTCAAGCAATTGTTATTCCACACTTTCCTTATTGCAAAAGGTCCATATTTTGAAGAACCAAATCAACTTCAACTGTGAAGTCAGAATTTGCCAGCGTGTGACTGAATCCCAGCCCAAAATAGAACCATAGAATTGGAGAGTTGGGAGGGACCTCAAGGGTCGTTTTGTCCAAACACTTGTGATGTAGGAATCACAGCTAAAGAATCTCTGTCAAGTGACCTTCCAACTACTCTTTACAAAACCTCAGCGAAGGAGAGGCCACCACCTTCTGAGCTACTCAATTCTACAATGAACCAGCTCTTACTTTCATGAAGTTCTCTCTGATGTGTAGTCAGAACCTCATTTCTTTTAATTTGAATCCAAAAGCAACAGCCCGGAACAAGTCCCAACCCTAGAGTGCCTGATACCATGAGTGTCCATGGGAGGAGGGCAAGGTCCACCCCCCCCCCGAAATCTAAATGCGTATACTTATTTTAACATGTGCACAACCATCTGGTCGACAAGAGACACAGGGTGATCTCTGAAACTACTTCTATTGAGAGTCTGCACTTTTCTGGAGGAGAGTCTTCTTGGGCCAGCAGGCAATTCAGATGGTGATGTTTCTGAAAATGTTTCAATCTTTGGAAACTCTAGAAACAGTGCCGGGTTTTTTTTTTCTTCTAGAAAAAAGTGGTGCCGGAACTCACCATGAACACCTCCCTTGTTCTCTTATATAGGCAATGGCACCCACCTGAGAGGTGCCGGAACTGAGTTCCAGGAAGTTCTGGATGAAGAAATGGCCTGCCTAGAAATACAATGATAATATAAACAAAAAAGCCCCCCCCCCTTATCAGATGAGGAGCTTGGGGGTGGTGCTCACTTTTTTGGGGCGGAGGTGCGAGCTTGCTTTTGCTGGGTAATCTCATTGCTATTACCAGTAGGTCTAATTTGAGACAAACAAATTCTCATCAGGAGAGCCAGTGTGGTGTAGTGGTTAGGAGCGGTAGACTTGTAATCTGGGGAACTGGGTTTGCATCTCCTCTCCTCCACATGCAGCTGCTGGGTGACCTTGGGCTAGTCACACTTCTCTGAAGTCTCTCAGCCCCACCCACCTCACAGGGTGTCTGTTGTGGGGGAGGAAGGGAAAGGAGATTGTTAGCCGCTTTGAGACTCCTTCGGGTAGTGATAAAGCGGGGTATCAAATCCAAACTCCTCCTCCTCCTCCTCCTCCTTGGAGAATTTTAAGCAGAGGTTGGGTGGCCATCTGTCATGGATGCTTTAGCTGAGTTTCCTGCATTGCAGGGGGTTGGACTAGATGACCCTTGGGGTCCCTTCCAACTCTACAACTCTATGATTCTATGATTCATCATCTCATCAACACAAAGATCTTTCATATTCTGATCTTTCATACTTGTCAGAGTTGACAATCCCTGTTCACAACAATATGTCATGTAGAAGAATAGCCATTGTTGTTCTCCAGCAATCCGTTTGAATGGTGATTCTGGATCACAACTAGGATCAGGGCTTTTTTTCAGCCGGAACTCACCAATACTCAGTTCCAACACCTCTCAGGTGGGTGACATTGCCATTATAAGAGAGGAAGGGAAGCATTCATGGTGAGTTCTGGCACCTTTTTTCCTAGGAAAATAGCACTGGCTAGGATTGTCCACCATATGACTTGATGCCTTACTCTGTTAATGTTAACTGGACAATCAAAAGAATCTGAAGTTAGTTCTGAGACATATAGCCCCATACAACACAGTAAAAACCCCATACAACACAGCCTGTCTGTTTTTAATTGCTTCTCGTCAGCACCATATAGTGGTGTTGGACTCAACCCTGTAAAGACTCCAAAGAGCCATCAGCTATCTGTATTTACAAGTCATAACTTGACCTCATACCACCTCAAGTTGCTTCTGTGGACCTCCATACATTAATCCAGGGATAGGCAAATTCGGCCCTCCAGATGTTTTGGGACTACAACTCCCATCATCCCTATCTAACAGAACCAGTGGTCAGGGATGATGGGAATTGTAGTCTCAAAACATCTGGAGGGCCGAGCTTGCCTATGCCTGCATTGATCCTTGAACATCAGGTAATTAAAAACAACAACTAGTACACGGGAATCATAGCTGCCAAGTTATCCCTTTTTTAAG
Organism: Zootoca vivipara; assembly: GCF_963506605.1. Classification (NCBI taxonomy): domain Eukaryota; kingdom Metazoa; phylum Chordata; class Lepidosauria; order Squamata; family Lacertidae; genus Zootoca; species Zootoca vivipara. Next base: position 8,802,065 of record NC_083283.1, read on the forward strand.
GGATTTCCCCTTATGCTGAATAGGCTTCCTTGCGAGAAAAGGGAAAACTTGGCAGCTATGACGGGAATGCTAAAAGGTAAAGGTAAAGGGACCCTGACCATTAGGTCCAGTCGTGACCGACTCTGGGGTTGCGCGCTCATCTCGCATTATTGGCCGAGGGAGCCGGCGTATAGCTTCCAGGTCATGTGGCCAGCATGACAAAGCTGCTTCTGGCAAACCAGAGCAGTGCACGGAAACGCCGTTTACCTTCCCGCTGTAGCGGTTCCTATTTATCTACTTGCATTTTGACGTGCTTTCGAACTGCTAGGTTGGCAGGAGCTGGGACCAAGCAACAGGAGCTCACCCCGTCACAGGGATTCGAACCGCCAACCTTCTGATCAGCAAGCCCTAGGCTCTGTGGTTTAACCCACAGCGCCACAACATTAAATCCTAGCTCACAGAAAACTTCCCAGCCTTTGGGAAGCCCACAAGCAGTGCTTGAGAAAAATAGCCCTCTCCTCTGGTTGTACCCCAGAAAGTGATAATTCGGATGTATGTTGCCTCTGATTCCCCGGGGTAGCCTTCTTGCTTGTCTTGCCATGCCACCCAGCTGGAAACAGCAAGCATAATTTTCTCGGGTGAAAGTCCCCCGGAAATTGGAAGGACTTGCTTCCAAGGAAATACGGTCTGGATCAAACTGTAAGCTCCTGGCTTGCCCTGCACACAGGACTGTGCTCAACAGATGCAATTGCTCTTTCTCTTAAGCTCTCCGGGACTTCAACCAGCTCAGTGGGGAACAGCAGGTGTGAGTGCCTGATGCAAGGAAAATATAGCAGAGCTTGGTTGAAATGTAGGAATCTCTGGCACACACTGACATGCTGCTGGTTCCACTTGCCTGCACTGGCCCCAGGAGCTTAATTTTCTCTTAATCGGAGTCCACAGCATGCCTGCCTCTGAAAGAGAATCCCGATTTAATCTGGGAGGACTTGCGAAGTGCCAAGCACCCCTCCAGACTTAAATGGGCCACTGGAGGTTTAATAAAATATATGAAGGGGAGGTCCGACGCAGTCAAGAAACCACGCTGGAAACAAATGCATCTCTCTACTACAGTTTTAAATGACATGCCTCTCTTGGTTAATTTTAGAAACTGTGGGGTTGCTGGTTGGTGTTTTTCCCTGACCCCAGCTAAAGATATAGAAGCATCACCAGAGGTCCATTTCATATGTTACCAATGCACCATGCTTGTCATTTGTGAACGATTCCCATTTTGTATCCTACCCTTCCACCAAATGCGGAGGCAGAAATATTTCTGAATACCAGGTGCTGGAAACTTCAGGAGGAAAGAAGGCTATTGTGGGTGGTCCAAAGGCATATGGTTGGACACTGTGAGAAACACAATGCTGGACTAGAGGGACCACTGGCTCTTTATATGATCTTATGTCAAGGCAATGCGACTTCTTCAAGCCAGAGAAGCACTGGCATCATGAGCATGCCTTCCAACTCCCGGTTAGAAAAATCCGGGATCAGCAGCGCCGGCACCAGAAGTCGCTTCCAGACATGCGTAGAAGCAACTTCCGGTGCCGGCGCTGCCCGATTTCCGGTGCCCAGACATGGGCAGAGCATCCGGAATTGGTTCTGCACATGTCCAGACATGCGCAGAAGGAGCCTCCCTGGCAGGTACTGAAATCCGGGGGTATTTATGGGATTTTTTTCCAATCTGGGCTGCCAGCGGGAAATGGTTTTTTAAAAAAGGGGTTTCCCGCGAAAAACAGGAGACTTGGCAGCAATGATATACCACTGTATTCTGCTCTGGTCAGACCTCACCTGGAGTACTGTGTCCAGTTCTGGGCGCCACAGTTCAAGGAGGATACTGACAAACTGGAACGTGTCTAGAAGAGGGCAACGAAAATGGTCAAAGGCCTGGAAACAATGCCTTATGAGGAACAGCTTAGGGAGCTGGGTATGTTTAGCCTGGAGAAGAGAAGGTTAAGGGGTGATATGATAACCATGTTCAAATATATGAAAGAATGTCATGTGGAGGAGGGAGAAAGATTGTTTTCTGCTGCTCCAGAGAAGCGGACACGGAGCAATGGATTCAAACTACAAGAAAGAAGATTCCACCTAAACATTAGGAAGAACTTCCTGAAAGTAAGAGCTGTTCGGCAGTGGAATTTGCTACCAAGGAGTGTGGTGGAGTCTCCTTCTTTGGAGGTCTTTAAGCAGAGGCTTGACAGGCATATGTCAAGAATGGACAAATCCCCCCCCCCCGGTCTAGGATGTCCTCTCTATCCCCTCCTCAGCCTCTTCCCCTGATAATAGCAATTCAGAGCCCTGGATCACCATAACATTGGGTGGTATACAACCAAGTCCCATTCAGAGCAGACCTATTGCAATGCATGAACCTGTGTTACCGATAGTTGTGTTTATTCATTTCAGTGGGTCTACTTTGAGTAAGGACTAGTAATTGATACAACCCAGCCTGCTTGGCTTATCTTATTCATGGGGTGAGATCCAACTAAGTTTTGCTCAGAATAGACACACTGAAATTAACGAGCATGACCATGTTCGGCCCATTAATTTGAATCGGTTACTTTCAGAAGCTATGTGAGTAGAGAGGAATTGAATACTGCCCATGGTTTCTAGTACATTTCCTTCCCAAGAAAGAAAACTCTGTAAAGCTGCCCTGTAATACAAGGGGAGCACCATTGCTGACAAACCGAAAGGATAAACATATCTCAAAGATGCTAAGGAGAAAAACTATTTTATTGCTCAGTATGCCTGACACATTTTGGCAACAGTTCCTTTATCAAAGGCTTCTTTTCCTATTTCTTAATGAACTGATCATAAAATGTATGCTTAGTTGTCAAGCTTATGCAGGCAATTAAGAAAATATCTCTCTCTAATAGTTGCTATCTGGTTTTTATTTTTATTTTTACATGATTTTGACCATATGTATGTTTGCTGTGAACTGTTTTGATTTTTTAAAAATGACTAGCCATATGCAAACATTTTTATAAACAAACAAATAAAACCTTCTGCCACAAAACAACTTGCCCAGCAAAATCTCTATTAGATTTTTATATATATACAAGGTACATCAAAAGTGTTTCTGCCTGGCTGGGAAGTGTCCTTGAACCCTGACCATGGATAGAGAGGGACATGGGAGTCAGAAGAAACTAGCCTACTGCACAAACATAGAATCATAGAATCGTAGACTTGGAAGGGACCCCAAGGGTCATCTAATCTAACCCCCCGCAATGCAGGAATCTCAACTAAAGCGTCCATGACAGATGGCCATCCCACCTCTGCTTAAAAACCTCCAAGGAAGGAGAGTCCATAACCTTCCAAGGGAGTCTGTTCCACAGTCAAATGGCTTTTCCTGATGTTTAGTTGGAAAGTTCTTCCTTGTAACTTGAATCCAAGCTCTGCCTTCATTGTTCCACTCTCTTTTGCCTCTGGTGCTTCCCCCCCCCCCGGCATGTGGCCCCTGAAAGTTTGCAAAATATTCCCCACCCTACACTGACTTGCAGCAGTTTTCAGGCAACCTCACTTGGGGGTGTCAGAGATTGAACTTGGGACCTCCTACATGCAAGACAGATCCTCTACCACTGAGCTATGACCCTTCCCTTTGGGTCAGCCACTTTCCTCACTCTAACCTACCCAGAGTGCTGTTGCCAAATAGGGAGCAGGCGAGAGAACTATCCTGCTCCAACATCCTTGAAGGAAGGATTAAGATTTCAAAATGGAATCAATAAATAATATAATGCCACCACATTTGCGCAGCTCATGTTATTTGGAAGGAAGTTCCTCTTCGCTCTAGCATTTGTGCTTAGGACTGCCACCTTAATTTTTGTGCTCCCAGTATGGTTGTTTGTTCCAACCGTATGATGAGTTTGTACTCCATATTGATGGGATCAGTTTTGCATCTGCATGCCCAGCTAATTCTCCTGGAATGCTTTGGAGCGAAATGGCTGCTATTTGCAAGAGCAGTTGTGTTCCAGGAGGAGGGAAGGGAGTGGGGGAAAGGGGGGAGACAGAGGCTTGAATGATACAATAAGAAGCCAAATGGCTCAGGATGCCACCGTAGGAACGGCAGGAACTGAGCAAACCTTGCGCCCTAATGTAGTTTATGGACTCGCATTGCTTATAATGTGAATCAACCGACTTATGACGGATGCCAGCTCAGGTCTGTAGAGATGGGCATTATGTCAACCTGAAAATAAATTGTCAGAACAAATGCGGGAAGACTGTCTCACAATATCAACTGGAAACAAACTGACACGGATGCGAGTCTTATAAAGAAACAACTTTAAGATGTCAAGAGGATGGTAAATTGATGTCAGATCACGTTTGCCGAGAAAAGGTTATAACAATATTGTGCATGCTGTTGTGTGTGTGTGTGTGTGTGTACTTGTGCCTCCATCACCCACAGCAGCTCCAGAAAACTCGAGAAGGGTTATTACCAGGTACTTTATTGTAAGAACTTCTTTTTATAGAACAAAATTACAGTTTGATGCACTTTAAGTACCTGCAATCTCCTTCCAGAATTTGGCTGAGGGGAAGAACTCTAAATCCGAATGTTTTTTCCTCATTATCAATCATTTGCATAACACTTTATTATACGCTCCAACTATCTGATGAGCTGCCTCACTGTTACTGCCTATCTTACAGAAGAAAAAGTGAATCTGAGGGCCAGGCTATTTGTGCTAAGGGTTGTCCTATTTGTGTGTGTGTGTGTGTGTGTGTGTGTGTGTGGCCCAAATTTATTATGTATCTATTGCATTTACGTCCCACCTTTTTCTCCAAGGAGATCAATGTACTGTACATGGTTCTGCCGCTCCTCATTTTATCCTCACAACAACCCTGTGAGGTAGGTTAGGTTGAGAGACAGTGGCTGGCCCAAGGTCCACCAGGGAGATTCATGTCCAAGGGGGGATTTGAACCCATGTCTCCAAAGTCCCGGCCTGACACTCTATCCAATACACCACACATTTATGTGTGAAGTGTTGAGTTGGAACCTGATTTTAACATTTAAAATTTGCATGAGTGCTGATGGGAGAGAAAGTGCATATTCAGGTCACTTTTAAAGGTGAACCTACCCCCATTTGCACCTACCAAAACAATGCAGGAACTGAAACTTAGCTTTCCTTTGAAATTTGTACTTTTCTGAATTTTGCAATGCAGCTCTCCAGCCAGGCAAAGTGTAAAAAAGGGAAAAGAACGAATATACCAGGGAAAGCTGTGCACAGAATGCATATGTTAGTGAATGTAACACACACAAATTTATTCTATTTGGGATAATTGCCCAAATGTGCATTATGTTCAGCAAAACAGCATGCAAATGCCTCCATATAAGGAGAAATTCACACTAAAACGCTGATGAATTTTCATCGGGATTTTTTTAAAGTAAAAGGTCGCAAACTGATGTGGAAATGTAGAGATCCGAGTTTAAGACTAGAAGGATGAGAAATGGAGAGAAACCAAATTTGGACAATTCTCCCTTCCCTGTGTATGACGGAAGGGAGCTGACCCTAGTCTCGGCCGTACTTCTGAGATAGGGCTCGGATCTGGAGTTACAGTTTTGACAGAAAATCCAAGAAGTGGATTAAAACAGTAGAAATGGCAAATCCAGATTCAAAGGGAGGGGAGGGCTATAGGATGGCATTTCAGTGAGGATGGTGTCATGTGGATGCTTAAAAAAATGTCATGCCTAAGCAGTGCTGGATCCATAATAACATCACCCATGGAAGCACTCTTAAGAGTTCTGCCTGTTGCACTGCATAAACACCCTTATGAGAATCTTCTCTAACCGTGCAAAATGATGGGAGGGCCATAGCTCAGTGGTAGAGCAACTGCTTTGCATACAGGTTCAATTCCCCAGCATCTCCTGGTACGTCTTGGAGGACTCCTTGCCTGAAGCCTTGGAGAGCCACTGTGTAGACAATGATGATCTAGATCAGGCATCCCCAAACTTCGGCCCTCCAGATGTTTTGGACTACAATTCCCATCTTCCCCGACCGATGGTCCTGTTAGCTAGGAATCTTGGGAGTTGTAGGCCAAAACATCTGGAGGGCCGCAGTTTGGGGGTGCCTGATCTAGATGGACCAGTATCTGACTTACATTCCAAAAACATGCACACCCCAACACCCAGCTTAGCTCAGTTGGTTAGAGCATGGTGCTGATAATGCCAAGGTTGCAGGTTCGACCCCCCTATGGAACAGCTGCATATTTCTGCATTACAGGGGGTGGGACTAGATGATCCTCAGGGCCCCTTCCAATTCTTTGTTTCTATGACGCCCACATACAGCACTCCTGCCTCCCACACAAAGAGCTTTTCAGATAAGGCAGGCTTGTGTGTGATATATATTGTAGTTTAGTCTACTTTTCCGCTCTGGGCACCCTCGAAATACCATTTTAATACTTCTAAAGATAAATAGAGTTCTGTCAATAAGCTGAAAATTGCTGACCTTGTCTTGTTCATCAACTTAGGCAGCGGCAAAGAAAGAAGCGGGTGCGGGGGGGAGAGAGAGGGGGGGAGAAAGAGGAAAGGAAAAAACCCAGCCTTCCAGTCTCCTGGGATTAAGCGATGCTCTTTCATTTGAAGAGAAAAATGCTAAGCCTGCCATATTTAATGACAGGCCTGGGAGGGTTAACGAAAGAAACAGGAATGGCATTTTCACCTTGACTCACAGCTGCCCTATAACATCGCCTAAGGGTCTAGCAAAACCGCCTGTTTTGTCGGCAGCGTGCAAGCGAGCAGCAACAGCAGCACCAGCAGACGCCTCCTGGACAGAGCTGATGCCACGATGCCTTCCAGGGCTGAGCCTTTACATGTAAAGACCCGCCAAAATTGCCCAGGCAGTGGTGGAATGGGCAGTCCGATTGCTGGGGCTGGCCCTGTCGTTGGGCAGATGGAGGCAGGCGTCTCAAGCGGCAGTTGCTGATAGGCAGGCAATGGGCAGGGCTGTATGTGCCACGCAGCTTGCCCTGCACCACCTAGGCAGGGGTAGATGCTGTTTCTTCACCAACGTTGAAGCACAGCCACATCCTCAACATACCTTTAAGGCATTTTTTATAACACTTTGAACGGCCATGCCTTCCCCCAGAGAATTCTGGGAGCTGTAGTTTAACTGTGCTGAGAATTTTAGGAGAACCTCTCGTTTACTTCCCAGTTCCCAGAGTTCCCTATGAAGAGCGATTGACTGTTAAACCAGTCTGGGAACTGTAGCTCTGGACGGGGAAGATGGGACTCTTCTTGGCACCCTTAGCAAACTACAGTTCCCAGAATTCTCTGGGCGAATGGCTGCTTTAAAGTGGTACATACATAATGCAGGTGGGGGCACAGTCTCTTTAGCCATGTTGACGTAGGATTCAACAGCAAGAAACAGCTTTTATACATCTGTAAAGCGAGGAAGCGGCTTGCATCCCAAGATATGGGGGGGGGGAGGAAGCTTCTGAAGCCGCCGAAAATCAGGAGAGAACAGACAAACAACTGATTCCAACCGGATCTTTCAATTAGCCCTTGGTCCCTTATCAGGGCCTTTGCTTGTATTGATAGCTGCCCTTTAATAAACTCAGCATTGCTGATTTCGTCTAGACTGGTAATTAGAAGCTATCGCCTTACATGCAATCCTGGATTAAAAGCTTTCTGTGGCTCGGAGAGGTTCTGGCTTGTGCGAAACGTCAATTTGATCCTTTTAGCATGTTTGTGGGGAGGGTTTTGAAAGGCTCTTGGGAGTCGTAGCAAAGGGCTGGGACTTCTCTCCGATTCCTTTCCTAAGCTGTGGCTTGGGGGTTCTTAAGGAAGTTGTAAAGGGGCTTTGGAGAGAGAAAATTCTGCCCATTCCTTACAAATGGAGGATCAAAAGGCCAAAGCCTTCTGCTAAATAAATAAATAAATAACAGACTTTAAAAAGAAACCCCATTTTTCTGTATTTTCTTGCTGCTTAAGGGTTTTTGGTGGGAAACTTACAGGCAGTGCTCAGATTCTAATTTAACAAGCACAGAAGGCTCTCCCCACCCCTATCCCCACGCCTTGTACTGGTCCAATTGCACCAGAACTTTATAAAATCAGAATAAGAGAATCAGAATTGTAGAGTTGTGAGAGACCCAAAGAGTCATCTAGCCTGACCCACTGCAGTAGAGAACTCCAGCACCTGGCATACTCAGACAGCTGCAGCGTCCGAGTGGCCCAGCAGGTCCATTGGGCACTTACACTTGCCTTGGCTTCACCACACTGAGCTGCAGGTAAGCTATAAGCTCTCATTTCCCACAATGCCCCAGAGTGACATCACATCAGGTGCCCTGGGGCATTGTGGCCTGCTGATGTAAGCAGGGGCATTTCCACCTTGACAATGGCCCTCTCAAATGTGGTGCAGTCTCCAGAAAGGGGGGGGGGAGGGACTGAATCTGTGTGGAGACTGGAATCCCACTAGGTTGGAAATTTCATTCCAGTGTGATGCTTTGGCCAAAACCTTCACGACCCCTAGCCTGTTTCTGGGCACAATTGCTAATGAGCTAAAATACTGCAGGGACCTGTTGGAGATTCATTCCCCGTGTCTGCTGTCATGGGATTGCTGTCTATCACATGACTGTATACGTTTTTCATTCCACAAAGTGGGAAGTGACGAAGACAGGATGTTTGTGTTACTGTGTTTCCTGAGGTGGGACTATTGTCCTTTGTCCTTTCTCTTTGCTGCCTGGTGCCAGAGAGAGAGGGAGCCATGTTGCAGTGCTCCATGTGTGTTTATCTATATAAATAAAAATGTAAAGATGACCTTGTCCAAAATCGATAACCTCTGAAAGTGCTTGACCGATTGCTTTGAAAAATTTGACACAACGTTGCCACACCGTACACAAGTGTTTTTATATATTTTATACACCTACATTATATAGTATTTTTATATACCTAGATTATATAGAAAAACCTTCTTCCAACATTAGTTGTATTACCATCTGCTGGATGTCAAACAGCACAGCTGAGGATGCCTCAGCTACTGCCATTGGCTACAGACTATCTGTGACATCACAATAAAATGGCATTGCCCAGCATTGCCCAGCCAGGGGAACAGACCAGGCCCTTCCCAAGAAGCACATGGGGTGTGCGGATGGAAGAGAGAGGGGGGTTGGGGTGATGGGTGCCATCACATGGGAGGAAGATGGTGTTATGCGGGGGGACCAGAGAGAGAGGTGTTGTGACGTCTGGGGTGAGGAACGGGGCTGGTGTGAGGAACAGGGGCGCTGAGGGGGGAAGGGCCGTGCCTTTGGGGAGGATGAATGGGTTGGGGCGGGGTGGGGGAATTTAACATAACACGTGTTTTGGGGGGGGGTGAGGATTGCCACAGCAACGTGTGGCCGGGAACAGCTAGTATGTAAATAAACATAGATTAGCCAAATGCTGAGTTGTTGAGGTCTGTTACGCAATTGTGCAAACTCTGCGGATCCGTAAGTGTGCTGATGTCAGTTGGCATCAGTCGCTGTGATTTTCGGGCTGAAAAAGGCTTTTGAAGCTCCCGAACGATCGAACAAGATGGAGGGAACATGCCAGTTGAGCATGTGTCTCTGCCAGGGTCCTACTCGTGTGTAAGAGATCCTAACAGAAGGTTATGGGCCTAGGGATCTGGGCCACAGACCCAGTGCCAGCAGAAGAAGCACCAGGGGCTGGTTTTTTCCCGGTTTGGGGTCTCCGGAACCGGCAGTATGAAGCAAGCCTCTTCAGAGATGGAAGGGAAGAGTTCAGGCAGGGGACATTCCCAACCATAAGTGGGGATACAAGGATTGAATCTGGGAACTCCTGCAGGCAGAATTGAGCAATGGTCCTTCCCCCAATAGACTAGTATTCTTCTAATACATGAATATTGCTTAGGAGCATAGGAAGCTGCCTTATACAGAGTCAGCCCATTTGGCCACCTAGCTGAGTCTTGCCCAGATTGACTACCAGGTTCTTAATCACTAAGGAGGCTTCTAAGCAGCTGCCAGGTGTAGACCCATTTACAAAAACACACTGAATTAACATACAAAACTGAAGCAGCATAACATACAACTGAAGTATAGCATCTAGATCAAGGGAAGTAATAGTACCACTGTATTCTGCTCTGGTCAGACCTCACCTGGAGTACTGTGTCCAGTTCTGGGCACCACAGTTCAAGAAGGATACTGACAAGCTGGAACGTGTCCAGAGGAGGGCAACCAAAATGGTCAAAGGCCTGGAAACAATGTCTTATGAGGAACGGCTTAGGGAGCTGGGTATGTTTAGCCTGGAGAAGAGAAGGTTAGGGGGTGATATGATAGCCATGTTCAAATATATAAAAGGATGTCATATAGCGGAGGGGGAAAGGTTGTTTTCTGCTGCTCCAGAGAAGCGGACACGGAGCAATGGATTCAAACTACAAGAAAGAAGATTCCACCTCAACATTAGGAAGAACTTCCTGACAGTAAGAGCTGTTCGACAGTGGAATTTGCTGCCAAGGAGTGTGGTGGAGTCTCCTTTAAGCAGAGGCTTGACAGCCATATGTCAGGAATGCTTTGATGGTGTTTCCTGCTTGGCAGGGGGTTGGACTGGATGGCCCTTGTGGTCTCTTCCAGCTCTATGATTCTATGATTCTTCTCTCCAAGGGTGAGCTTGGTGTGTGTGTGTGTGTGTGTGTGTGTGTGTGTGTGTGTGTGTGTGTGTGCAGGGGGAAGTATTATTAAAACTTGCAGTCTAAAATGACTGTGCACAGTGCTGATTGACTAGCACCTTCTGATGCTACCAAGTAACCTCCCCCTCCTCCCCCGAGTACCTTTGCACTGTTAAAACAAGTTCCTGTGTGCATTATGTGTGATTAATTAATAAAGCAACAAAGACAAATTTACTTCTGATGCTTTATAATAATTACTTTAAAAGAACGGACAGTTGACTGGAAACACAAGTGGAGAACCAAGACTCACAGCTGAACTGCTCTTGGATTTGCAGGTCTTTCTGTCTGCAAATTGCCAAAGTTGGGAAGAAGCCATGCCTGTAGCACAGGTAAAGGATCCTCTCCAACTCCCCATTGGTGCATTATGTTTGGCTTCGCCCCACGACTGTCAGGTCTGGTTGCAAGTAGACAAATCCAAAATTGCTTCGGAAGGGCACTACCTCGCACTGTGTATTTGCAAGGCCTAAGGAAACCATCCTGGGGTCTGGAATCACTATTTCCTAGAGGCAAGCAGTGAATAGTAAAATTACTTTTCCCACGCGGAAAGCCACACAATCTAATTAACTGGCGAATAAGCAAAACTTATGAATGTTTTAAGATGCTTGAGGATTTCAGAGACAGTTTTCTCCTCTCTCTGGGGTGTGATTAGGAGGCTGGTAATATTCTCTTGAAGGATGATCTCTGCATAGTAGTTCCCTGCAGAATAGATTTGCATCAAAGAAGTAGCCGGCTGTTGACCATGGCATAAAAAACAGAGTTTGGTAATGGATGGGAGGAAATGCAGGCTCCTGAATGCTCCCATCTGCACCCAGCTCCATCCTGCAAGGCTACTGGGATGAAGGCTGCTCCAGAGAAGCGGACACGGAGCAATGGATTCAAACTACAAGAAAGAAGATTCCACCTAAACATTAGAAAGAACTTCCTGACAGTAAGAGCTGTTTGACAGTGGAATTTGCTGTCAAGGAGTGTGGTGGAGTCTCCTTCTTTGGAGGTCTTTAAGCAGAGGCTTGACAGGCATATGTCAAGAATGCTTTGATGGTGTTTCCTGCTCGGCAGGGGGTTGGACTGGATGGCCCTTGTGGTCTCTTCCAACTCTACGATTCTATGATTCTATGATTCTAAGGCAATAATAATAAATTTTATTTGTACCTCGCCCTCCCCGGCTGGAGCCGGGCTCAGAGTGGCTAACATCATATAAATAACACAATATACATAAAAACAGGCATCAATTAATTAAAATACATCTTAAAATTAATTCAGACAAATTAAAATCTGGACAAATGGCAGTTATCAGGTTAAGATTGAGAGCGGTTAATACTTGCCAGGACCAACTGTTTTCAATGATTATATAAGGACCTGTGAACAGGCTGGGAGGCCTCCTTCATGCTTGTTCTTATACAAAGGAATATAGGTCAGACTGCACCTTGGCCAAGGGCCTGGTGGAACAGCTCCGTCTTGCAGGCCCTGAGGAAAGTTGTCACATCCTGCAGGGCCCTAATCTCTTGTGGGAGAGCGTTCCACCAGGCCGGGGCCACAGCCAAAAAGGCCCTGGCTCTGGACAAGGCCACTCTAATTTCCCTGGGGCCTGGGATCCTCAGAGTGTTGTTGTTTGGACCATAAGGTACTCCATGGGGCATACTAGGAGAGGCAGTCCCGTAGGTATGAGGGTCCTAGGCCATATAGGGCTTTAAAGGTTAAAACCAGCACCTTAAACCTAATCCTGTACTTCACCGGGAGCCAGTGCAGCTGGTATAGCACTGGGTGAATGTGATCCCGCGGCGAGGCAAGTGGATCTAAATTCTGTGGGTCATTTTTAAGCATCTGCTATGTATGCATGCAAGTTCAATACCCAGCATTTTCAGGTATGGTTAGGAGGGATCCCAATTCTGGAGTGACAATGCCACTCAGTTTGGACAATCATCTCACGTGGTTATAAGACAGATATGTCCTCCTGTTGGGGTGCGGTGTTGCACCACACACCAGGCTTGTCTTCCCAAGAGTAGGGATGGTGGCCAGCAAATCTTGCCCCATCTGGGGAGGGAGAAACAATCTATGGGGGAAGGATCTATTGAAGGGCCCTCCCCAGAAAGGCTGCTACAGAAGAGGCATAGGGGAAACGTATAGCACAAAACTCACATGATTTTCTGGGTTCCCATGCTTGAAAACTTTTTTACTTTCTTTCCGGGAGCAAATAACACAGAAGTGGGCACTTAACTTCCACCTTTTTTGCTGCACTTCTGGATGCAGCTTTTACATCATGTGGCAGCTCTGATATAATGTGGAAATAGACAGTGAAAACACAAAAAGCTCTCTTGTGAACGCAGCCTGAGTCGCTGGTCACAACATAAAGTGTGCAATCCCTGGCAGACTTGGCCAAAGCTGGATAAACAGAGGCAACCTCCAGATTAGCAGAACACCTTGTTAAATGAGACAATGAAAGCCTCATTGGGTTGGCAGTGTGGCGTGAGGTGCTCTTGGCTTGGCAATGCTTTGCACACACTTCATGTTGGCTCTGTGTTCCCCCCTTCCCAGTAGGTAGGCAACTAAGCGCACTTTCCAGTCTTCAAAGCCATTGAGTTCCTTTCTTCCTTTTGTACAGAAAAAGATTCCCTTTTTATTTCTGGCAAAGTGGGAAGGAGACTTGAGTAAGTTACAATTACACGAGCACATGCTTTAAAAAGAAAAAGGAAACTTGAGGCATTTGTGCCCACAGCCCTCTTGAACTTCCCCTCCTCTATCAAGAGTCTGCCTTTTAAAGCAATGGTGGATTTAGTTGTGTTTTAAATCCTTCCTCCTGTCTAGAGATGTTCCTCCTTCCCCAGCCTTCCTTTCTTTTCAAGGAATGCTGGATCACGCTGTGCGAGTGAGATGCTTCACATCTCCTTCCAGGTTCATTTTATTTTATTTTGCTGATTCACCCCCTGCTTCCTCTCGCTGACCCCTCAGCAAGGTGGATCGTATAATCTCTGTAATCAAGTAGGAAAAGAAACGTTCCCAGCTTGCAGCTTGAGGAAGGTGGTGCATGCCAGAACCCTTGGGCCCTGATGCTCAGCTGCACCAATAACTTCCGTTCTGATCTGCGGTGAGTTAATTTGAAAAAGGATCTCTTGCAGATGAAGCTCCCACTGGCTTCAAAGAGAGGTGAGGATGCGCCAGAGTGGGGGAAGGACCACTGCGAGGCTAAAAACGAGCTGAAAGGGCAGGGAGGCTGGAGAGGAGAAAGAAAAATAAAAGGAGGCAGGCTGGAAAGTAAAGGGAGCAAATGAGAGTCAGGGAGTTCTCGTCCGAGGGGCATGTGGATCAAGCCCCCAAAATGGTGCCAGAGAAACACAGAGAGAAGAGCATAGTGTTGGAACTAAAGGAGCACATCTTAGTGGAAGAGCATCTGCCTTGCAAGAAGACGGGTCCAAGGATTCGTCCCCAGCATTTCCAGAAAGGAATGAGAAGGTCCCCTGTCTGAAACGCTGGAGAGGTGCTGCTACTCAATGTAGACCATACATGGAGGACTAGTGTTGTGATGTACGGAAGCCCCACACGAAGCACCCAGGAGTGAAGTTGTATTTTAAGTAGGGCTTTATTCCAATTGCTGTCTCACATCATCATAGAGCAGCCTTCTTACATCCACGAATCAGCACACACACAAGTGGGATTACATACAGGGGAGAAGCCAGTGTGGGGAAGTCAACGATACCTCTTTATACTTGCTAGCTAAAAAACCAATTAGCCAACGCCTCAAGTTTCATGACGCTAACTCGTCACATGACACTGAGTCAGCATTTCCACTCAGCACATAGTGTTAACTCCTTGATACCCACAACACTCCAAGAATAAGGCTATGCAGTTCATTAATGCCAAGCTTATAAATGTCTACTATTTATTTATTTATTTATTTATTTATTTATTTATTTATTTATTTATTGCATTGATAGGGTCTTCCAAAAGACATCAGCGTGGTGTACACGGCTCTCCCCCTCCTCATTTAATCCCCACAACCTTAGGAGCCAACTCCTAGGGGCTGACTGGTCTTCGCCCCACCCCCAATAAAATATTTGAGGGACCCCACCCCCAAGATAATGGGCATTGCCATTCAAATGATGTGTGCGCGCCGTACCATGTGATCGATGATGTGGGCTGGGGCTCTAGATCTATAGTGATCAGATATGCATTGACAAATAGGGTGGGTTTTGCAGACTGCAGAGAGCCTTTGTGTTTTCCGTGCTGCTTCCTAACTGAGCAAGCTTGTTTGTTTGTTTGTTTGTTTGAGTTCTGGCTGTTGTCAACATTACCTGTTATGACTGTCTGGAAGTTTCAATTGTTGTTTACTGATTTTAATAGCTTTTATGCACATTGTCAACTGCTTTGAGATCTCTGTCACGTCGGCACCATTTGTTTGAGGGCAAACCAGCATGCCTGCCAGAAAGAAGATTCCACCTAAACATTAGGAAGAACTTCCTGACAGTAAGAGCTGTTTGGCAGTGGAATTTGCTACCAAGGAGTGTGGTGGAGTCTCCTACTTTGGAGGACTTTAACCAGAGGCTTGACAGGCATATATCAAGAATGCTTTGATGGTGTTTCCTGCTTGGCAGGGGGTTGGACTGGATGGCCCTTGTGGTCTCTTCCAACTCTATGATTCTATGATATTGGCGCCATGATAACCCCAGCCTCCCAGCCTTGACCTTCTCCCTCCCAGCAAGTGACAGTGGCTAACCTGCTGGGAAGTTAGAGCAACAGCTCCACCCCACACAACGACCCACTTCTGCTTAAAAGGAGGAGGGATAACACAGTGCTACTGCCAAGGAACAGGGGGCAGGGCTGGCTTTAAGAAAAGGTCTGTCCGCTCTCCAGCAATCATGACATGGAGGAAGGAGTGGGAGCATGGACTGTTGGAAAAACACTCTGGGGGCAGCAGCTGCTCCCCAATACTCCGGAGCGTCTTTCCATGCCCCTCTCTGGCTGGCATATCCCTTCAGTCCAGAGCACCAGTAATAAGTGACCCTTTCCTCATGAAAAGAGCACTCAGGTCTCTCAGCATCTTGCAGCGAGAAGAAAGACTCACCTGTAGTTCTAAACTATGTTTATTTACAGTCTATATACAGAGACTTCATAACTCTCGTCTGTGTCCTCTGAACAACAGTACAGAACTGCAACATGACAGAAGTGAAACTAACATACAATAACATTACATGAACAACACTCAGGCGGAAGAGATAAGACAGGCTTCCGTTCCCACACTCTCTCAGACGCTCATGTGATTTAAACTAATCACACTAGTCCTTGCTATAGCAGCTGAGGATAGCTAAAATCCTAACATGGACTGGATAACGGCAAGGCCAAGACAAGGCCTTTGGCTGTCTGGGGAGGCAAAGGGAAGACACAGAAGCTAGACTGGCAGCTGAATCCTACTTCAATATGGGTGGAGGGACAGCTGCCCCATATGCACTATACCATCATAGGACTTTAAGCAGCCATGGCTTTGCCCAGAGAATTCTGGGAACTGTAGTCCCCTGTTCCCCTCCTGGAGGGACAGTTCCCAGAGTCACAATCAATGGGAACTACAGCCCCCATAAGTCTTTGCAGGGTGAGCTATGACTATTTAAAATGGTATCATAGATATAAATATAGATACAGATATAGATATTATAGATATAGTAGATATAGTAGATATAGATATGGTGACGATATGGCCTTCCTTCAGCAAAGGTAAAGGGCCTGCAGCCACACATTCACTATATATTTGAAGCAGTTTCATACAACTTTAAGCAGGCATGGCTTCCCCCAAAGAATCCCGGGAACGCAGTTCATTAAGGGTGCTGAAATTTACAAGGCTCGTATTCCTGCACACAGCAACAATTCCTGAATACGAAGGGACTCGAAGACACATTGTACTTGTTCCCTCTCACCAGTTCCTCCCTGCCCCACACCGAACCTGTCTCTTGGTCGCCATGGTATTTGCGCCATGTGCTCCATGACTACTAATTATGCCTCCCATAATATGCTACAGTGTAACCCCCTAAGGAGTTGGAGATGACCCACAGGCTGGCTTACTTTAAAAATAACATTCAAGTCGATGTGTGATCTGGAATAGGCATTTATCCTCATTTTTTAATAGGGTTTAAATGAAAACTTCAAAATATATCGCTATTCTGCATGGGGCCTAAGGAGCCATTCATCTGAAGCTGGAACTATGCATTATGGCCAATGCGCGGCTGGCAGGGGGGAAAGATGTCCCACATCTCTCCTCTCCTCCATGTTGCAAAATTCATGCTGCACATCCCAGCATAAAGCAGAGAAGCTATCTAAAAGCTGCACACCATATATTCAATGCCCCGCCCCGCCCCCCAAATAATCCTGAGAACTGTAGTTTGTCAAGGATGCTGGGAACTGTGAGAAGTAAACTACAGTTCTTGGGATTCTTTGAGGAAGGTAATGTGCTTTAGAATTATAGTGTGTCTGCAACTCAGTAGTAAGTCAGAGAATCAGTCCACAAAGTCAGATGTTGCAGAGCCACAACTCACATCATCCCTCGCCATTGGCCATGCTGTCTAATGAGAGCCGAAGCCCATCAAAACCTGAAAGGCTACAAGTTTTGCACCCTTGCTTTATATAATCTGTCTGACTACCACACGTTCCTTGTGTGCTAGTGGGCTCATGATCCTGACATGCTGGTGTTTTCTGCCCAAGTAGGACTCTGACTTGGTATGCATCTTGCTACCAAGTGAGCGCTGCATTGTTTCATTCATTCTCCCTGTTCTCTAGATGGGTAATTGTCCTGTTGTGAAGTCTTGGGAGTTCCCTGTCTCCATCTGATCCTGGTTTGTGCTCATGCTTCTGGTGGAATACTCCTTTGATGGGGAGGTCTCCTCCAGTTCCAACTCTGGAGACTCACAGGTCCTGACAATCTGCTACCATCATGTAAGTTTTTCACTGTGTCTGATCTGAAACTAGTTGCCCACAAGTTTCAGGACCACAGACAGCTCCAAGTGTAACATCTCCCTTCCAGCTGAAGTCAGACAGGCTCTCTCCCTGTTGAACCAATACTTACTGGAGATCATAAAAAATCATCATCATTTCAGCAGCCTTTTGAACCGATTCCTGGTTTTGCAGTTTTGACTTATTTTTTAGTCTTACATGCAAGTCCCGCTTACCAAACACAATGTGTCCCCAGAAAATCGTTTATTAAATGAGCATTCACATAACAAGTCCACAATTTTCATTGATTCCTGTGGTGGCATTTCTAAGCCGGGATTTGACCAATCTGACCCTCCCGCTATGCTTTCTTCCGGAAATGGCAGCCAACCAGCAAAAGAAAGACAAGGGGGGAAATGGACGTACAATCTCTCCTGCACTTTGATTCATCCTAATTCACTCCCTCTCCCTGCATGGTTTCTGCCCAAAAAATGACTTCTGCAAACCAGCAAAGCACAAACAAGTAAGGAAGTGAGCAAACTCCAGCTGTTCAGATATCTAAATCTGTGGGGTCTATAGCAAACTTTGAGCATAATGTGTTACATTCAGATAAATGACTTTTCACATAGGGGGCAGGTGAGTAGTGGAACCTGTGAATATTATTTTGGGTCCCCTGTACAGTAATTAGAGACAACTGTGATTAAGCAGTATACAACTTCTTAAAATAAATAAAATAAAATAAAAAACACAGAACTCATTCAGACAAAACCTGAGACCGAATTGAGCCATTTTAAGCAGGCTGCCAGGGGGTTGGTTTGTTGAGTGAAATAAAGGACACTTACAGCAATCACTGAAATTGCCTTTCCTTTTGGATAATTTTTAAATACATTTTTGATGACACATTATAAAAAAATGCAGGAAAGATTCTCAGCTGAGTGCTACTGAGAACCATGAAGTAGTTTTGCAACTTCATGATGTTGTAGCAAGGTGCCCCTTCAAGGGTGGCTTGTGAGTCATGTCTGGATTCTAGATGTTTTTAGACACGAAACTGAACTTGGCCGTTACTGACCTTCCCCAATGACCACGTGCTGAAGTCACTCTCAGTGGCACCCTATCCATCAGCTAGACAGTAACAACAAGGAAACAGCCAAGGTCACACTGCCAGGAAGCATCTGGCACAGCATGGTGTGTGGTTCATTTTATTTTTGTGGGGACCTCATTTGGCTTCCCTAATTTTCAGTTCTCTGCCAAAGTTTGATAGCACAAATAGGAAAGGTGTTTTTGCATCGGGACTTTGATATTGTCAGGGTGACATCTGAGAGCTGGCGATAAGCAAGGAGTTTGCTATGTAGAGGCGCACACAACTGTAAATAACAGTTGTTGAGCTCTCCGGGGAATGTGCTAAATGCATGTTGCAGCCTCTGAAAACACTCCCAGAAGGATTGACTATATATAGTGTACACAGAACTCCTACTTGCTTTAGGAGAAAGCTTGGGACCTCTGCTAGAGGGCAGGATCAAAAACATTGCAATCTAAGCACTGCCAACCAACTAAATGCTTCTTCGTCAAAATGAGAGTGACTCCATTTCCTCTGTTTATGGCACATTATTTCCATATAAACACACAAAAGCTCACCTTCACCAAACCAAGAATCAGCACCGATTGCATATGTTAATATATTCCAAGGCAAGACAATTTGAGACCATCCTTCTACTTTTGAGAGTTCAGTTCATCAGATCCTCCAGATGACCTCTTTATTGACCTTCCAGCCTGATTTGATTTCACAAAGCTTACATGGAGGTTAGATTACCTCTGTCTTTTTTTCCAGCATTCGTTCTGAGTTGCTGGCGAGATGTTTATATATCTTCCCATTCGTCATTCATTCGTCCCATGCTTTTAAATGCATTCCCACAACACTTTTCTAATGGCAAAAAGCCCAGTCGGTTTTCTGTGCTAGCGTGACAGAGGACTCCAGTCCACATCAACTAGTTCCCAGTTCATTTCTGGGCCCAATTCAGGGTGCTTGTGCTAATGTGTAAAGCCCTAAATGACTTAGGTCAAAAATATGTGAAAGGCCACTTCCTTTTCTACTGTACCTCTTGGATGTTATAGCCAGCAGAGGGGGGAACTCTTGGCAGTTCCACCACCCTCAGAGATTGCAGGGGGCAGGGGTGCAAACTTGAGTAAAATATTGGAAGGACCAGGTAAGCCCCACCCCACATGACTGGTCACAAGATGTGGTGCACCCACACCATCTGAATGGCAAGAAATCAGATCCTGCAGGGCCCTGGTCTCATGAGACAGAGCATTCCACCAGGCCGGAGCCAGTGCTGAAAAGGAAGTGTTCAGGAGGAAGAGGGGACCACAAAACTCTGAAAAGCAATGAACGGATCAGCATTGACCACCCACATCCCCCAGTATCCATGGCAACACTGTTGGTGCCCACCAGTCATGGGCCTGCATGAAGATGTTGTATCAGCTGTATCCCAAGTCAGCTAAGAATGCCATCATTCAAGGGCAACCCAGGGCTGTGAGCTGGACTCACAGTGGAAACAGGCAACATAAAAATAACTTAGACATTCTATTTGGCTCTGAGTGATGTTGAAGGATATATAATTTGCAGGCAGCCAAAGGTGGGAGGCTCAAAGCAGCATGAATGACATCCTGCCCCATTTTGAGCTATGCCTAGCTTCCAATCTCGGCTCTTATTCTTTCCCCAAAACAAACTACAATCGCAAAAGTAAGTACAACTTCCTAATGTTCCTTTTGTGCGTGTACACGCGCGCACACACACACACACAAATACAAGTCAGAGAAGGAGAGGATGGAAACTATTTTAGATAGCGCCTTCTCCCTGCCATCTCTAGGGCCATGAAATGCTGACAGCTTTGATTCTCAGGCTTAAATTATATCTCAGTGCCTGGCTGAAAACGGTGTGTTACAATGTCAGTGGTAGTGGAATATAGCCAAGCAGTAAAACTATTTCAGGATTTAGTACTTGTGTATTCTTTCTTTTATGCAGCTTTCCATCAAGAAAGTTGCTATGCATCCCTTCCACGCGGACATTTCCTGCCCGCCTGCCATCCAAGGTGCATTAACTTCCAGGCAACTGGCTTGAAATGTACCTAGACTTTGCGCATGAACACTCCCCAATCACAACACTCTGAAACACAATGCAAGCTACAGAAGCGCCATTGTTGATTTCTTCAGATTGGGGGCCTCTCCCTTTCTTAAGGCTTGATGGGTGTCCTGATATAATCAGGTGTGTGTGTGTGTGTGTGTGTGTGTGTGTGTGTGTGTGTGTGTGTGTGTAATCTGTTAGCCTGTGGCTGGGCAAATTTCCCCGGGTGGCAGGCAGAACTAGAGGAAAAGCAGGTGGAGCAAAAATTAAAAATGTTACACTAGTCCAGTCATCCCCCAACCTGCGGCCCTCCAGATGTTTGGGCCTACAACTCCCATGATCCCTAGCTAACAGGACGAGTGGTCAGGGATGATGGGAATTGTAGTCCAAAACATCTGGAGGGCTGAAGGTTGGGGATGCCTGCACTAGTCATACATCTTTCTCTGTTCTCCATCCAGACAAGCAAGAGTTTGAAGATATAGTCAAACCAGGCAGAAACACACTAGAAGGGTGGGAGTAATGAGGTGTGGCCTATGGAGAAGGGGTGTGGTCTTTGAAGAGGGCCAAATAGACAGGCATAGAGGGCCACATTCCACTCCCAGTCCTGTCCCTGCTATAGCAACCCCACCTCATGAGATGGGATCATAGGACACTACTTTAGTCCAATGGGATGTCACCTCACAGGAAGGATCAGGCAGGACCACAGAATTGTAGAGTTGGAAGGGACCCAAGGGTCATTCTAGCCCAACCTCCTGCAATGCCAGAAAAGGAATTTTGCAATTGATAGTGTGTGCCCCCACTCTTTACTTACCGTATATCCCACCTTTCATCCAAGGAGCTCTAGGTGGCTTGTAACCAACTTGTACTCAGAGCAGAACGCTGGGAATTAATAGCCATGCTTAGGTCTATTAATTTCAATGTGAGCTGAACATTAGTTGAATGCAACCCATGGTTCTCACTATTCCCATTTTATCCTCTCAATGAACCTGGAAAGTAGGCTAGGCCCAAGTTTCATGGCTAAGGAAGTATTTGAATCTTAGTCTCCCAGGTCCTAGTCCAGCGCTCTAACCAGTACACAACACTTTGGGGGAGGCGTAGAGAGCCTGGAAAGGCAGGCAGCTTTCGTAGAGCTGCCTGGATAAGAATTTTGCCAGTGTGGCATGACCACTGAACACTCGGACTTGGCTTAACAGGAGAGCACAGGTTCCCCATGTATAACTTTCCAGTTTCAATCGATTCAATATATTGAGAGGCCTTGGCAAAGGCTGACCAAACAGCAGATTTCACAATACGTATGGGACCATACGTAGGAGGCTGTTGCACACTGAATCCAAGCATTGGTCCATTGTGTGGTGAGAGGGGGCAAGCTGAAAAGCTTGCGGTGATGAAACAATTTCCCTAGCATTGTGTTGAAGTTCTCTTGATGTTCTTAGTGCTGTTTTTCTTCTTACGTAGCTCCTACAGTAGTAGTAATTGTGCTGTAGCTATAATAATATTTACACTCTCACTGTGGGTTACTGCACTAAACTAAAGTAGGGGGAGAGGGGACCAAGTCTCTGCCCAATTTGCTTACAATACAATGCTAGAGCCCCCTGCTGCAAGATTGGGTAAAGCCCTGAGCAGCGATATTCTGCTTCAGTGCCAGTTAAACTGCAAGAATTCCTTCCTTAAATGCTAAGGGTATGTTTTCTTCAAAAGAAGAGTTTCCCGGCCTTCTACAAAGCAATCCATCAAAACGAGAGGCTTCGGTTCCTTCGGCCGCTGGACTGCATCATCCAGAGGGCTGCCTTTTATCTCTTTCCAAAGTGCGCTTTGCAAACATCCCCTAATGAACGCCGGGCAGGTAGTTCACACAAAAAAGCCATCTGGTTCGCTACAGACGCTGCATCCCAGGTTATTAGCCAGCCATCGTATTCCAAAGCAAATCCAAGCACGGCTGAGGTTCTAAAGTCTTTGGGGCTCCCGGCTGGGGAGGAAAGGTTGCCATCGTCAGATTGATTCACCTCCACTTTTATTTGCATTTGTCATTAGGAAGTCCTCCCTGCCTTCTCCCCCAGCTCTCGTTTGTGCCTGTAATAACTAACCCAACCGGCTATTTCCGGAAGCCAAGGAAAATAAGGGAGAGAAATATAACAGGCCTGCTGAGATGTATTCTTTGCCAGGTTCCCCCATTTGGAGGCTGTTGCTTTATAAAGATATAGAATTCTGGGTCGGCGTACTATAGCAGATCCATGTTGGCCCTTGATGCTGTTGTTTTTCTCCTTTATGACCTGTTGAGATGTAAGTGATTGAAAAACGGCTCTATTAAATTCCCAGTGACTGCGGCTTCTAAAGGGGAGGGGGGAGAGTGCGGGCTGGGAGGGAGGAACAGAAAAGTATAACCTACAGAGCTATAAATATTTCCTTTCATTCCTGATCAAGGAAAGTCAGCAGTCCTGTTGCAACTAAGCAGCATCAGATTGTGCGGAGCGAAAGAGACCTGAAATACAGAGAATCTCATTCAACACAACACACACACACACACGAAACGAAGAAGACTGGTGGCTATGCAAAGAGGAGTTAAGCAGACTTTTAAACGAGTGTCCATAGTTGCATTGCTATTGTTGCAAGATATCGGATATCTATTGGATTTTGCAGCAGGCTATGTGGCTAGTTCGTTTTAATCATTTTTATTATTATTATTGCAGGCTTCAGCAACCGGGCGTCCTCCAATCATTTTTGACTAGAATTTTTGCAACCCCTTTCTTAATGCCCAAGCTTTTGGTTCAGAGAAAAGGAGAATAAGAAGCAACATGGCAGAAGTTTGTGTAATTATGCATGGCATGG
Organism: Zootoca vivipara; assembly: GCF_963506605.1. Lineage (NCBI taxonomy): Eukaryota > Metazoa > Chordata > Lepidosauria > Squamata > Lacertidae > Zootoca > Zootoca vivipara. Next base: position 8,825,576 of record NC_083283.1, read on the forward strand.
AAAGAGTGGAGATAGGAACATTCCCCCCCCCCAACAGTAGAACTTGTGAACATCTAATGAAGCTGAATATTGTAAAACACAGGGCAGAGCCACTGACAAGCAGGATTAAACAGTCCAGTGCGCAAATTAGAGCAAGGGGGAGGATCATAGAATTGTAGAGCTAGAAGAGACCCCGAGGGTCAGCTAGTCCAACCCCCTGAAATGCAGGAATATTTCACCCAATGTGGGGCTCGAACCCCCAACCCTGGGGGGCTTTTGCTTTACCAACTGAGCATTCCAGCCTCCTGAGGGTCCTATCTCTTATCTTTTGTGGTGCTCCCTTTCAATACTGATTTGATAGCCATGATTTTGATGACAGCACTTCTGGGTTTCATTAATAGCCCATATGTTTCCATCACTAACATGAGCACTATCTCCTAAAATACACCCCCCCAAGAGCAGCTTAAAAAGCTTTCAGCTTTAAAAACCGAACTTTATATACCACATGCCATTCCAGCTTTGTGGGGTCCCATCTGATAAATGCATTATATCCCACCTGATCTTGTCCGTTGATCTCCTAGAATTGAATTTTGAATGAAAGCGATGAATAAGTTAATGCAGCCTTTTCCAGTTGGGAAGTAATCTTATTATAACAAGATCAGCCAGGATGAGCGGGTTAGGATCCGGCAAATTTCTGGTTTAAGCTGAATGTTTCCCGCCACAACCAAGTTATGCTGTCTTAACTCTCTCATCTTTGGGTCAGCTGGAGGTAAAATGGTATATTTCCTGCTACCCTGGTTCAACTGGTACCCAGCTGGCTGAGCTGAGCTTGGCAGATCTTAAGACAGCATAAGCTCTGGGGAAGGGGTATTCCAGCAGCAGGATGACACCAGAGAGACAGGAACTTAGGCTGGATCCTAAGCCCAATCAACTTGGGTGTAAGATAAGCCAGCAAAAGGGCTGCTACACCTGAAACACAGTTTTAAAGGCTTGTTTTCCCTCTACTAAGCTTAGGTTGGCTCAGCCAGTACACAGTAGAACAGAGTATGGATCTGGTGCAGGCATCCCCAAACTTTGGCCCTCCAGATGTTTTGGACTACAATTCCCATCATCCCTGACCACTGGTCCTGTTAGCTAGGGATCATGGGAGTTGTAGGCCAAAACATCTGGAGGGCCGCAGTTTGGGGATGCCTGATCTGGTGTAACTTTAAACTGGCTGAATTTATCCTGACTTAGAATCATCGAGTTGGAAGGGGTCCCCGGGGGTCATCTAGCCCAACCCTCTGCAATGCAGGAATCTCAATGAAAGCATCCATGGCATCTCCACTTACAAACTTCCAATGAAGGACCACAAGCTTAACATGAGTCAACTATGTAATGCAGCAGCAAAAAAGAAAAGAAAAGAAAAGCTAATGCTATTCTAGGCTGCATCAACAGAAGTATAGTAATCAGATCAATTTGGGAAGTAATAGTCCTACTCTATTCTGCCTTGGTCAGACCACATCTGAAATACTCTGTCCAGTTCTGGGCACCACAGTTTAAGAAAGATATTGACAAGCTGAAACGTGTGCAGAGGAGGGCAACCCAGATGATCAAGGGTCTGGAAACCAAGGCATATAAGGAACAGTTGATGGAACTGGGTATCTTTAGCCTGGTAAAGAGGAGACTGAGAAGAGATACAATAGCCATCTTTAAATATCTCAAGGGCTGTCACATGGACAATGCAGCAAGCTCATTTTTTTCCTGCTCTGCAAAGTAGGACCCAAACCAATGGAGTCAAGTTACAAGAAAGGAGATTCCAGCTAAACATCAGGAAGAGCTTTCTGGCAGTGGAAGAGACTCTATGAGAGGTGGTCGACTCTCCTTCCTTGGAGGTTTTTAAGCAGAGGTTAGATGGCCATCTGTCATCCATGATCTATCTGAGATTCCCACAATGCAGGGAGTTGGACTAGTTGACCCTTGGGATCCCTTCCAACTCTGCAAGTTTATGATTCTATGATACACCACACTGGCTTTGTGATCATCACTGATGATGTCCTGGGGATGGGGTGAAAGCATCAAAAGGAGAAATTATGAACAGTGGGGAATGGCCTGCAGAATCTCTCTCTTTCCCAAAGTACATTTCTTTCACTTTGCCTTTTAAATCATACTTTGAAAGTCATGTCTGGAGAGAAGGGGAATAATAAACAGCTATAGAAAAAGCCAAGTTTTTGATGACATTTTTATTCTAAAGATTCCGCTGAATGAAACACAAGCTTTACTAGCAATTGGTTATTTTATCTAATCTGTTCCTTAGGGCTAAATTGACTTCCTCCTCACCCCTATCTGCCTTTTAAGGCTTTGTATTTGGAATGTTTTGTTTTGTTTTGATTTATTTCCTTTGCTAAAAGTGTGGGGGGGGGACAACACACCACCCCCTCTCTTTTTTTAATCTGGCTGTGTGATAATCAGTAAGCACAGATAACCCAGCAAACATTATCCAAGTCTTTTAAAGAAGGAACAGCCACAATTTCTTCCTCTTGTACAGCCTTGCATGAAAAGTTCAGAGTTTCCAAAGAGCAGAGCCAAACAGTGCCTATTTAGAGATGCAGCGTGCTGACGCCACTCAAACACAGATGCTATCTGCATGTTGTCATCCTCATGCAACTTCAGCCCATTGCTTGCAATGCTGGAACTATAGCATTGCAATCCTGTGGTCCCCAGGAAGGCTTCACACTGGCCATCCAGATACTGATAGAAATCCCGCAAGCAGGACCTGAGTGCAATAGCACCCTCCCTGCCTGTTATTCCCAGAAACTCAGAGGCTGGCCCTGATAGTGGAACATAGCCAAGGAGAACATAGCCATGGATACCACCCATCCTCTCTTCATTTGTCTAATTCAAGAAGAACGTAGTTGGTCTAGTCAGCACCACGGAGAGCTCCAAGTGATCACCTTAGTCCAGCAAAGCTTAGAGGTCGGCTGGGGCCTTTGGAGCCTCTGCCTCCATCAACATTTGTGAGAACTGCAGCCCTTAGAGGCCCAATCCTCTGCTCTGCAGATGGGCACATCTTCGGTGCTCCTGGGCTTCCCCAGTGCTCCACCTGCCAAGGTAGGCTGGGAATCACTCAATTCCTTGGACCCAGAGGATGGAGCATATGAAGCTCCCAGCTCTGGTTCTATGACCCTGATGCTGTGGGGTCAGCTTCAGGGGACTCCTGGCCACCAGCCTTGGATTTAGTGGGCCCCTAGTCACCAATACCTGGCTAAGAGTGAGATACCCAGTCTATGTCTTTGCAGATGGTTCAGCCTGTGTCTCTGCAGCCTCCTATGGTGCGCGTCTTGATCACTACTAGACTAGGGTTTGTGGCCCAGAACTTCCTCTATAATAATAATAATAATAATAATAATAATAATAATAATAATAATAATTTATTTATAGCCCACCCCTCTGGCTGAGTTTCCCCAGCCACTCTGGGCGGCTCCCAATCAAGTGTTAAAAACAATAAAGCATTAAATATTAAAAACTTCCCTAAAAAGGGCTGCCTTCAGATGTCTTTTAAAAGTAGGATAGCTGCTTATTTCCTTGACATCTGATGGGAGGGCCCCTGCTCCTGCTCTGGAACCCATTTTTGCCTTCAAAATTTATTTTATTTTAAGTTACAAATAAATAAAAACTTAACCAATTTAAAAAATTGAGCTCTTAACAGCTTGCCACTTTCCTTTATTATTATTATTATTTATGGTGCTTATGGCATTTGTTTATAGCATTCACAGTGCTAATAGTGCTTCGTAAGCTCAGCTCAAAGTAAATTGGTGTTCGGCTGATTCTTATCTGGGGCCAATGCTATCAAACAGGAAATTGAAAAAGATATATACTTTAAAGTAAACTGATGGAAATAGATCTTGCAGTTAGTGCTCAAACCACCTGTAGAACGTTGGAGAAAAGGTTAGAGATGCTTCCTCCTCAACCAACTCCCAGTTCACTGCGGACAGCACATGCGACAAAGACTTGTGTTACTGAACTCACTTGGGCATCTAGAATGAGCACCCAGATTCTAGGCCTGTCCTGTCTAGCAGCCATCTTCTGAACATGAACTAACAGACATTTCTGAGAGGTTTTCAAATACATTGCAGTGTTACAGGCCACATTGACACCCTACACTGAAAGCACTTTGATACCATTTTAGGTATTCTTGGTTTCCTGCAAATAATTCTTGGAGCTCTCTCAATTGGTTGAGAGAGTTGTTGAGAGACTCCCTCTCTATTCTTCTCACAGAGTTACAATTCCCAGAGTGGCTTAACAACCGATCCTTCCTCACAGGGAATTTTAGGAATTGCAGCTCTGGGAAAGGAAAAGCCCTACCTGGAGATTCTGGGGATTGTTCCTTGACCCTCTGCACCCGAAGTAAAGCTTACCACTGGGCTACAGCCAAAACAATCCAAAATAATCATGATTATTTTGATTTGTGCTCTGAAGGTACAGCCAAAGAGGAACCTCCAACTTCTCTTTGTAATGTTACTTTTGGAGAAACTGAGGGCCACAATTTGGGTCCTAGCTGGTGCAGAGCCAAGCGGAGACCATTTTCTCTTTCACACACACAGAGAGACACATGTTGTAAGCACTCCTTGGGCTGAAAACTGATGCAACACTGCCCTGCCCACCTCATTACAGATGCTTGAGATGCACACTTGGGTCTTTGAAGAGACCAACATGGCTCAGAGCCACATCAAGAATCCTGCTTAATTAAAGCTCTCAGACAGAATTCTCCCTGTGACTGAAATCTGGGGTGGAAGGAGGGAAGAGGGGTCAGGGAAGCCGCAACTTCAAACAAAAAGTTTGGCGAGTAAAAGAGGAAACTGCGGAGCTGGCTGAGGTAGCCACCACCTTCGGAGACTGCAAAATCTACCTGTCCAAAGGAGCAGAGAATGAACCTGAAGGTGGTGACAGATGGCTGATGAGAGCGAAATCGTTCTGTTGTGAGATGCAGAGCTTTTCTCCTGGGTGGATGATGTGCCTGGCTCACCACTTTCAGTATCGCTTGTCGGCAGTGTAGAAAGGAAAGCAGAGCCCGCCAGTTTTATTTTATTTTATTTTATTGCTTTTACATAGCACATGGCTGACTCCAATCAACCTCCAATCGCTAAGAGAACTGCCATGGTGATAGCGAGCCCGATGAAATGAGCTAAAGTTACATTTCTAGGAATGCATCATTAACATTATCTGCATATCATTTGCATGGCAGCTGGGGAGGCAAGGCTGCTGTGGATCAACACGCTTCTCTTCCAGGTGTGAGGCAGGGTGAGCAGCGAATCATTGGTTCTGTCTTTTTTGCAGGGCACTGTTTCTTTCTCCCTCTCTCGGAGGGGACCATCCGGGCCCGATGCTGCTAGGGCCACATGCTTCAAATCATTAGATTAGCATAAGAAAAATCATCCAGTCTGAAAGAGCTTTCCCATCGTTCTGCTCGGACACTGAGGTCCAGCGCTGAGGGCCTTCTGGCGGTTCCCTCGCTACGAGAAGCTAAGTTACAGGGAACCAGGCAGAGGGCCTTCTTGGTAGTGGCACCCACCCTGTGGAATGCCCTCCCACTAGAGGTCAAAGAGAACAACAATTACCAGACCTTTAGAAGGCATCTCAAGGCAGCCCTGTTTAGGGAAGCTTTTAATGTTTGATGGATTTCTGTATTTTAGTGTTTTGTTGGAAGCCGCCCAGAATGGCTGGGGGAACCCGGCCAGATGGGCGGGGTATAAATATTATTATTATTATTATTATTATTATTATTATTATTATTATTATTCCCAGTGCTCGGGATCCAGATGTGCAATGACCCCAGCCCATCTCTCTGAACCCATACAGAGAAACCCATACTTGGAACAGCTGTGAAGAATTTCTCTTTGCAAGGGGAGGGGGGAGCAATCACATACCCATTAAGCGATTTAAAAAAATATTTGAAATGACATCACCGCCTCTCTTTGGTCTCGTGTAGCTCTAAGGAGAAAAGTGGAAGGGGAGGGGTTTCGAACATCAAACGAAGGCTACAGATGGGAACATGCCTGGGTGAACTGATTGCATTAGATAGTTTAAAGCCCTGATTCTTTTAAAGTCCTTCTTAAAACCCCAAGAATGTATCGTTTGAAAGAAACCCCTTGCTAAAACTCATCTAAGGTTAGATCATCACCCACAGTGCCATGAAGGTAGTGTCTCCATTTCAAAATAGTACCAGCTGGTTCAGTATTGCATGCACTGACGGACAACAGCTCTCTGGGGTTTCAGGATGGGGAGAATTCTCAGTCCCTACCTGGAGACGCCAGCAATTGAACCTGGGACTTTCTGCATGCAAAGCAGATTCTCTAGCCCTGGGCTTTTATGGGTAAGCAATTGCTCACACTGTTCCATACCTACCACTCTGAAAACACAGATTTTGCAAACAAAGTCCCACCACTCAGGGATGAAGACAGTGCTTTTGTAGACCACACATGGTTCTGTTTTTTTTATCATTAATGCTGCTCATTCCTGATTGCCATTTAAATTGGTTTACCAAAATTAACCTGTTCTGTTTCTTCTCACTTCAGTGTCCTGAAGAGGTACAATATTAGAGCCTTAATATTTACCAAATCACTTTGTAGCATAAAGATGCCACGGTCAATTTCAGGAAATGGTCTCTCCCATTGCAAAAACCCTGCTTCCTTCAATTGTTTCCCCAGGAATATATACATTTTTATGCACACTGTCAATGGTACCTCTAGTTACTAACTTAATTCATTCTGGAGGTCCGTTCTTAACGTGAAACTGTTCTTAACTAGAGGCTTTCTTTCGCTAATGGGGCCTCTTGCTGCTGCTGTGCCGCATGCACACGATTTCTATTCTCATCCTGGGGCAAAGTTCTCAACTTGAGATAACTCTTCCAGGTTAGCGGAGTTTGTAACCTGAAGCATTAGTAACCTGAGGCGTTAGTAACTCGAGGTACCACTGTATATGCTTGATGATGGGACAGCGTTTTAGACCATACCTGAGGGCACCAGGCTGCCTTAGAGGGCATACAAAGGGCACCTCAGTACCACTCCCCAGTCCCTCAGTATTTGCCCACCACCCTGCCTAATGGTGGGACGCAGGTGGCGCTGTGGGTTAAACCACAGAGCCTTGGGCTTGCTGATCAGAAGGTCGGCGGTTCGAATCCCTGTGACAGGGTGAGCTCCCGTTGCTCGGTCCCAGCTCCTGCCAACCTAGCAGTTTGAAAGCACGTCAAAGTGCAAGTAGATAAATAGGTACCGCTACAGCGGGAAGGTAAACGGCGTTTCCGTGTGCTGCTCTGGTTCACCAGAAGCGGCTTTGTCATGCTGGCCACATGACCTGGAAGCTGTACGCTGGCTCCCTCGGCCAATAACGCGAGATGAGTGCCGCAACCCCAGAGTCGGTCAGGGGTCCCTTTACCTTTACCTTTTACTGCCTAATGGTAGGGCCAGACCCATGGCCAAGAGGAGTAATCCTGAGATTGATAGCTAAAATGGGAGCCAGACTGATATCCCTGGACTAACAGTTTCATAGCCCTCCACGAGTTCAGGTATTGTTTGTTTCTCTCACACCTGGAAATCTTCTTTTCTGCTGCTTCATGACATTTATTGGCTTAGCCAAGGCATTCTTGGCCTTTTCAAGGTTGCTGTTTCTTTACTTTAAAAGGAAGGGCAAGCAGGGATTGGGAAATACGGACTGTGGATTAATGGCTGATGCGACCCAAAAGAGTCACCTTGGCTTGAATGTCAGTCTGTTAACCCAGCACAGTTTCCCTTGACTTTAAAGCAATGCACACACGCACAAGCACACACACACAAAAAAACCACATTTCTTATTTCAGCAAAAATAAAGAGCACCTGCTGGAGAGACTCTGTGCCTCCCTTAAGAAGTGACACAAGAATGTTCCACTAGACTGAGTAAAAGCAGTTTGCTGCCTTTCCCCTATTACCAAGGGGCTACATTGTCTTTTTCTAGATGGGTAAGCTAAGAGTCCACATGCACAAACTTTTGCACAGATTTTCAGTAGAATTCGACTACTGACACATACTCCTAGGATTCCCTTATTTAAAACCGCTTATGTTTCTAGCCCATACAGGGCCGGATTTATGTTTGATGAGCCCCTAAGCTACTGAAGGTAATGGGGCCCTTTATATGTACAGCTATCCTTTGTCAACAACAATTTGTTGCTTTTTTGTGTGGAATATATGCTATATGGTAATTTATGGACCCAATAGGTATCTAAAGCCGTTTGCACATAACAATATATGTTTTTTATCAAAGTAATTGTTGAACTGAAGCCAGTGATACTTTAAGGAGCAGGCATTACCTACATCATAGGAGCCTGCACAACACAAAATACTGTTGCTTTATGTAGGTTTTATTTTATTTGTTTTTTATCTTATATTTTGGAAATGTACATCCAGGTGTTTTTTTTCCTTTAATTTTTTTTGGGGCCCCCAAGAGAGTGGGGTCCTAAGCTATAGCTTGTTTAGCTTATATGTAAATCCGGCACTGAGCCCATATGAAGGGGTAACAGGCTTGGAAACAGGAAAGTGGTGGGTTGCATTCAGCACAATACCTGTACATTCCTGCGTATAAGATGACTTTTTTTAAAAAAAATAAATATTTATTGGTTTTCACAATAGAAAAAAGGGGTTACATAGAAAGGGTGGGGGAGAGATGAATACAAAAAAGCAAAGATACAAAAATCAAGAAAAACAGAAAAAACCACAGAAAAAAGTAAAAAACCATATAACTTATCTTTATCACAGTGTATATTAGGACCTCCTTGGGTTCCCGTCCCTGTGTTTCTCAAACACATTTCTAATTTAGCAAATTCTACCTCTAAATCTTCACTTTTAATACAAACTTTCTTATTTTCTATTCTAAAATAAACCTCTTTTACCTAATCCACAGATTTATTTACCACTTAATTTCTATTCTTAAAATATTACTTTAGCATAATTTTTTTAATACAATTTAAAATCTTTCCACTCCTCTTCAATTGCTTGTTCTCCCTGGTTGCGGATTCGTCCGGTCATCTCTGCCAGTTCCATGAATTCCATCATCTTCATCTGCCATTCATCAATCGTCGGTAACGTTTGCTGCTTCCAGTATTTAGCAATCAAAAGTCTCGCTGCTGCGGTGGCATACATGAAAAAAGATACCTTTCTCTTGGGAATCTCCTTCCCTACAATGCCCACTAGGAATGCCTCTGGTTTCTTCGCAAATGTGCCTTTTAGCACTTTCTTAAGTTCATTATAAATCTTATTCCAGAAGTTATTCACCAGTGGACATGTCCACCACATGTGGTAAAATGAACCTATTTCTTTCTTGCATTTCCAACATTTATCATCGTTGTTGTGGTAGATCTTTGCTAGCTTTTCTGGTGTAAGGTACCATCTATACATCATTTTCATTATATTCTCCTTTAATAAACTACACGCAGTAAACTTAAGATTTTCCTTCCACAACTTCTCCCAATCCTCTATCATGATATTATGTCCCACATCCTTTGCCCACAAAATCATAACATTTTTAGTTTGTTCATCTTTTGTATGCCATTCCAGCAGCAATTTATACATTCTCGAAAGTATTTTCACCTTAGGTTCTAACAATTCTGTTTCCACCTTTGACCTCTCAGTTTGGAAACCAATTATTCTATCCATTTTAAACACTTCATTTATCTGATGGTATTGGAGCCAATCATCCAATTTACCTTTCAACTCCTCATATGTTTTTAATTTAAATTGGTCTCCATCTTGAATCAGCAAATCTCTATATTTCAACCAACCGGTCTCCATATTTAATCTTTTACGAGCCTTGGCCTCCAAAGGCGAGAGCCAATTTGGCGTTTTTCTTTCTAATAAATCTTTATATCTGGACCAAACCTTGAACAATGAATTTCTAACAATGTGTCTTTTAAAACTTCCATGGGCCTTAACCTTATCGTACCACACATATGCATGCCAACCATGAACATTATCATAACCTTCTAGGTCCAAAATATCGGCGTTTTCCAATGTAAACCATTCTTTCAACCAGCAAAAGGCAGCTGCTTCATAATAAATTTTAAGATCAGGTAGAGAGAAGCCTCCTCTTTGTTTGTCATCAGTCAGTATCTTATATTTAATTCTTGGCTTCTTCCCTTGCCATATAAATTTTGATAGCACCTTTTGCCATTCTTTAAAACAACTCAACTTTTCAATTATTGGTAATGATTGAAATAGAAACAGCATCTTTGGCAATACATTCATCTTAATCGTTGCTATACGGCCCAACAAAGACAATTTCAGGTTGGTCCACGTTTCTAAATCCTTCTTAACTTCATTCAATACTTTCACATAATTGTCCTTAAACAAATTTAATTTTTTTGCAGTCATATACACACCAAGGTATTTCACTTTTTTAACAAAAGATAAACCAGTTGTTTCTTGCAATTTTTCTCTCTCTTCCTTATTCAAGTTTTTATCTAATACTTTAGTTTTTGATTTATTCAGTTTGAAACCTGCTACCCTTCCAAACTCTTGAATAACTTCCAGAGCCCTCTGTACACTGGACTCTGGATCTTGTAAGGTTAACACCAAGTCATCAGCAAAGGCTTTAAGTTTGTATTGTCTCTTCCCTACAGTTACACCTTTTATTTCATCGTCTTTTCTAATCCTGTCAAGCAGGACTTCCAGGACCGATATAAAAAGCAGAGGAGAGAGAGGACACCCTTGTCTCGTACCTTTCTCAATTCTAATCTCATCTGACACCATATAGTTCACAATTATCTTAGCTTTTTGATCGGAATAGATTGCTTTTACTCCATTCAAAAATCCACTGCCCATTCCCATTTTTTCTAAATTTCTTTTTAAAAATAGCCAAGAAATATTATCAAACGCTTTTTCCGCATCTATAAACATAAAAATGGCTTTTTTGTTTATCTTCTGCTCCAGCATTTCCAAAATATCAACTATATTCCTAATATTGTCTTTCAAATGCCTCCCCGGAAGGAAGCCAGCTTGATCTTGATGAATAAAGTCTTTCAAAACCTTTTTCAGTCTGGAAGCTAAGATGTTTGCAAATATTTTATAATCCACATTAAGTAATGATATTGGGCGATAATTCTTAACTTGCGTTCTATCCGTATCTGATTTTGATATCAGAGTAATGTAGGCCTCTTTCCAAGATTCGGGGGCCTCTCCTCCGTTCAAAATTTCATTGCATAAATCTTTCAAAGGTTGTACTAACCAGTCTTTCATTGTCTTATAATATGCATCTGTCAAACCATCCGGTCCTGGGGTCTTGCCCGACTGCATTTGTTGTATAGCATATTCCACTTCTTGCGTTGATATCTGTTGGGAAAGTAGGGATTTGTTCTCTTCTGGGATTTTATGCAGCCCAAATTTGTCCAAGAATTGCTCCACTTCCTCTTTATTTTGATTTTCTTGTTTGTACAATTGTTTAAAATACTTCTGAAAAGCTTTTTGTATCTCTGTCGGGTGTTCCAGATGTTTTCCATCTTGCACTAAACTTACAATAGTATTCAATTTCTGCCTCTTCTTCAATTGCCATGCCAGTAACTTTCCACATTTATTTGCTGACTCAAAGGATTTCTGTTTCATCCATTTAATTTTGGATTCGATTTCTTGATTCATCAATTTAGAAAATTGAACTTGCAATGCCTTAATTTCTTTCTGCACCTGTTGATTTTTAGGGTTTTCCCTCAATTTCCTTTCTTTTTCTTTCATTTGATTTAAAATCTTTTCTTTATTCGCATTAGATTCTTTTTTCTTTATTGCATTCTGTTGAATTAGAGATCCTCTCATCACTGCTTTACTGGCATCCCAAACAATTTTTTTCTCAGTTGTAGTCCTTAAATTTATCTCAAAATAGTCTTTCAATACTTTTTGAGCTTTCTCTACTACTTTCTCATTTCTTATTAACGCATCATTCATTCTCCATCTGAAAGTTCCCTGGAGAGATATCCTTAAATCTAATACCGTGTTTCTCATATTTTAAGACATGTCTTATATTCTTTTTTACTCAAGAAAATAAGCCTATGGCTTATTTTCGGGGGTGTCTTATTTTTTGCCGAGCCCCAACTGAGCGGGAACCAGCAAAGACAGCAGCCCGCCGCCGACTTGGAGCTCGAGCCGGCAAAGGCAGCAGTGCGTGCTTTGCCGAGTTCCAACGGAGCGGGAACCAGCAAAGGCAGCAGCCTGCCGCCAGCTTGGAGCTCGATGCAAAGCCGTTTGCTCTCCATGCACTGAGCAGTGGCCCTCTCCCTATCTTCCTTCCACCTCAGTCTCTTTAACTTCTCTTTGTTTCCTTCTCGATTTTCCCCCTCTTCCCGCTCCCGTCCTTCCCTCCCGGCAGCGAACTCAGGCCGCCGCCAGAGCTAGAAAAGGGTGTGTGTGCGCCTTCCCCGCCGCGCGGAACTACATCCCCATCAGCCCCCGGGCTTCCCTCTTCCTGAGTGTCAGTTTCACGCTGCAGGCAGGGAATTTAAAACAAAAGGGACTTCTCTCGCTCTTCCTCCGCCCCTCTCCTGCTGTTGCCGCGATCGACTCGTCCTGCTCCTTGCCGGGACTCAGGCGCTCCCTTCACTGTGCTTTTTGCTGGCTTCTTCGCGCGCGCGGGTGTGTGTGACTTGGGGGCTTTTCCATCCCGCCGGATTTCCCCCGCTCCTGCTTTTTTTTTTTTTGCTGTCGGCTCCCCCCCCCCAACTAGCTCTCTCTTTCTCTCCATCTCCACACCCACTTCGGCGGCCAGGCGGGGTCTGCGCGACAGCACAGCAAGAGCATTTTAAAAAGAAAAAGGGGAAAGAGAAGGGGATCTTTGTGTGCCCAAGAGACACACTGGGCAGAAGGGATCAGGTTACAGCCAAGGAACAGAGCCAAGGAACCTTTGCCGGCTCCCGCGCGCTTTGCCGAGCTCCAACAGAGCGGGAACCAGCAAAGGCAGCAGCCCGCCGAGTCACACACCCCCGCGCGCGCGAAGAAGCCAGCAAAAAGCACAGTGAAGGGAGCGCCTGAGTCCCGGCAAGGAGCAGGACGAGTCGATCGCGGCAACAGCAGGAGAGGGGCGGAGGAAGAGCGAGAGAAGTCTCTTTTGTTTTAAATTCCCTGCCTGCAGCGTGAAACTGACACTCAGGAAGAGGGAAGCCCGGGGGCTGATGGGGATGTAGTTCCGCGCGGCGGGGAAGGCGCATACACCCCCTTTTCTAGCTCTGGCGGCGGCCTGAGTTCGCTGCCGGGAGGGAAGGACGGGAGCGGGAAGAGGGGGAAAATCGAGAAGGAAACAAAGAGAAGTTAAAGAGACTGAGGTGGAAGGAAGATAGGGAGAGGGCCACTGCTCAGTGCATGGAGAGCAAACGGCTTTGCTGGTTCCCGCTCAGTCGGGGCTCGGCAAAGCGCGCGCTGCTGCCCTTGCCGGGTCCCGCTGGGTCGGGACTTGGCGCGGAGTGCCCTGCCATACCAGCATGTCTTATTTTGGGGGGATGCCTTATATTTTTTTGCCTTCTGAAAATCGTGCCATGGCTTATTTTATAGGGACGTCTTAAAATATGAGAAACACGGTAGTACAGCATTGTGATCAGAGCAAGTTCTTGGGCAAATCTCAGCATTATTTATTCTTGGTCCTAGCTCTCTTGTAATCCATATGTAATCGAGACGACTCCACGATTCTTGAGAATTTGAGAAAAAAGTCTGGTCTTTTTCCAATGGATTTTTCAATCTCCAAGTATCAATCAGATCAAAATTTTCAATCAAATCAAAGAAAGACTTTGGCAGTCTTCCTTCTTTAATACAGGACTGTCTTTGTGATCTGTCCATTAATGTAGAGACCACTCCATTCATGTCTCCCATTAAGCATAATTTGTAATCCAAATAGTCCAAGAGTTTATTATGTAGCTTCTTAAAGAACTCCGATTTTCCATCATTTGGTGCATAGACTCCCAGAATTAAAAAAATTTCGCCTTGCGATGAAATTTCCACAGCGACGTATCTCCCATAAGACGACTTTTTAACCCAGGAAAATCTTCTCAAAAGTCGGGGGTTGTCTTATATGCCGGGTCATATTTCTTATACAGCGAGTATATCCCAAACTCTATATTTTAACTGGAAAAGTTGGGGGATCATCTTATACGCCCAGTCGTCTTATACTCTGGAATATACGGTAGTTAATTCAATTGTTCTGTCAGTGCGATGATTTCTCCTTGCCCAATGGAACTATCCCCTTGCTCCTCGAAATGTAGCAAAAATCAACGTTTGAGGCTGAAGGAAATCTCCAGGCAGCGGTGAGAAAACAAAGGGTGTTTATTGCACGCAATAATGGCTCAGTGGGATCACTCTCCAAAATCTGAGCGAGCCCAAAAAGGGTGGGTCCTCCTTAATATACATAGCTGTTATCTGTTAAAGCAATCCCTATGTATAAACTTCCTCCAATCTAAAGTTACAACACAATACTAATTATACCCATGTATGGTCTTTCCTTCATTACCTATTCATTGAGCAAGCGAACAAAGAACTCTCTCTAAGCAAGCCCCGCTGCACGTAATCTCTTTGCAATCCTTTCTACAGTACCTGAGGGTTAGGGCATTTGAAGGTACATCTCAGAACAGCAAGGCACATCTCCTTTCATATGCAGACACTTAGGAATGTGTTAACAACCTTGGGAGTAAAGCTGTTCCTAGCACAAGGCACAAGGTCTCTAGCCTGGCTAGTTAGCTGAGCTTATAGGTCTCTATGTGCATCACCCCTGCCTGCCCCCTAAAAGAGTTCTGGGTATTCCAACCTCAACCAAGCTACTCAGCTGCCTCATTCCTTAAGTCAGAGCGACTGAATCTCTATCCACTGCCCACATGCTGGTTCATGGCTAGGCGGGGAAGAGGAGTAATTTCGCTTTAAGCTGCATAAGGGAAAATGGGGTGTGAGCAAGGGGGGTTGTCTTCAGGGGGCAGACACAGCATGGAGAGAGAGCAAGCAATTAAATGCAGGTGTGGATTCATTGAAGTTCTGCAAGGTTAAGCAGCTAAGGCAGGAGAGAGGGGCCATTGCCCAGTGGCAGAGCCATAGCTGCCAAGTACCCCGTATTTCCCGGGAAACCCCCCGTTTTTCCTTACCGTTTCCCGGCGGTCTCCCATTTCAGCTCCTCTCCCGTTAATCTCCCTTATTTTGGCTCCTGTCAGCGGCCATTTTTCTGGTGCCGCTTTGCCCATCTATGGGCACCAGAAAATGGCTGGCGCCGGTGCCGGAAGTCACATCTACGCGTGTCCGGAAGTGTGTAGATGCAACTTCTGGTGTCGCTTTTCCCATCTATGGGCACTGAAAATGGCCGGCACCAGCACCGGAAGTTGCGTCTATGCACTTCCGGACATGCATAGACATGACTTCTGGCACCAGCGCCGGCCATTTTGGGTGCCCATAGATGAGCAAAGCGACATTTTGGGTGCCCATAGATGGGCAAAGCGTCTATGCAACTTCCGGTGTCGTGCGGCTGCCGATCCCAGATTTCTCTGCTAGAGACTTGGCAGGTATGGGCAGAGCTCAGGCTTTCTGTGCAAAAGGTCACAAGTTCGATCCCTGATGTTTCCAGTTGGAAGGCGCTTGAGTGGCAAGACTAGGAAACAGATCTCTCTGTCTGAGTCCACAGAAAGCAGCTGGCAGTGGGTGGCGTCCAACGAACACCACATCCACACCAAACATCCAAAGGGCTACAGTATATACCACTTTTTTTTTCCAACCCAAGAATGTGGAAAGTCCTCAGAGAGATGCTCATGCAATAATGCCAAGTACAATTCTACATAGGTATAATAAACCAACACACAATTAGCAGCACCATATTTCTGTTTTAGATGTGGGTAAGGAGTCGGGCAGGTCACTCTTTGTTGTTGTTGTTGTTTAGTCGTTTAGTCATGTCCGACTCTTCGTGACCCCATGGACCATGGCACGCCAGGCACTCCTGTCTTCCACTGCCTCCCACAGTTTGGTCAAACTCATGTCACTCTTTAGAAACATGATAAAATGTCCCACCAAATAGCATAAAATTGTTTTCCTGCTTCTTTTCATTACACAAACTTTGTGGTGTATCATTTCAGCAATCATGAGGCTCCGTATGTTCTTATACCCCAATTCAAGAGAAAGATAATTTACATTCTTCCCTTTTTCTGCCATAGAAAGTTTGGCAGGCGCCCGAAACCAAGAGAGCAGTTCCTTCAAAAGGTTCCCTGTGAAGAGGGATCGATTGTTTAACCACTCAGGGAACTGGAGCCCTGTGAGAGGCGGTCCTCCTAAAAACTCTCTGCACCCTTCACAAACTACAACTCCCAGAATTCTTTGCAGGAAGCCATGACTGCTTCAATATGACTGCGTTAAATATAAGGTATGAGGGTTGCCTGAATTTCCCAGAATGCCATTTGAAATCTTCGGTGGCAGCAATGCATCCCAGCCAGAGGGAAGAGCTTATCCCACTATCACGGCCCACCCCACTCCTATAGCAGGCTACAACTGACTTTGTCCACCGCAATTCTGGGCCAACCAAGGTTTGTTTGGCGGCCATGACACACCCCTGCTGCTTTCTGGCAAAACAAGCTACCCAAAGAGATGTGGGGAAATGGCACTCAAAGGAGTATTTATGGAGAGAAATTAAAGAGAACAGTCTGCTAATAACGCCACTTAACACCCCTTGCCCCCACTCGGCTTCATTTGTATTGCTAATCTAGGGAAGAAATGAGTCCTTAGCAGAGCTATCCCTTAAGTAGCCCCTGAAATGTGATTGAGGCCTCTCCAGGCAAGTGGATTTTCAGTCTGGCTGGCTTTAATCCCATTGGAGAGCCACCCACCAGGCCATTACATGGCACGGCAGGCGTGAAAATAGGAGAGCTAATCACATTAGAGCCCCATTCCATGTAGACATAATCTGCAGGAATCTCATGAAAGCATCGCCATTCATTATGACTCCTGGTGTCCTTCAGGCAGGGCCTTTTTGTTAAAAAATAATAATAATAAGAGGCAGGAAAGGAAAGTACCCAGCTGTCAAAGCAGAGAAGGGCTTTCATTTGGAGGCAAAGGATGTGGAAACGCAAAAAAAGTGACACAATATTATTTAAAACACCTCGTTACTCAAATTGCAGCCCGGCTCTGTAAAAGCTGGCTGGGAGGCTAGGTCCTGTCAGCTGGATCAATGCGCTCCTCACAATGTGCTCCACACATCTCGCTTTATGTAGTTTCCTCACCCTGCCCAGTCCAAGTCAGGTTTTAAAGATAAAAGGACCCCAAGAAGGGAGAGAAGGAAAGACTTGAAGAAATTTCAAAAGAGGTTCCTAGACTGGAGGTTACCCTCACAGAAACCCAGTAGAAAAGGATGTAGGCCCAAAGTGAAAAGTAAGGCCTTTTTTGGAATACAAATGTGCGCAGGGACAGCCTCAGAAATAAGGAGACTGCAAAGAACCACATCCAAAGCAATGTTCTTTATGCACTTCCAGATCACACGCATCATTTCATTTCGCCAATCAAAGGATCGCAGCAATCTTATTAGTTGCAACCCAATGTCATAATCCTGAACCAATCAAAACGATTTGGCTCTTCAGATCAGCCCTCATCATAATACCAAACATGCCAACTGTCTCTATTTTCCAGGGACAGCCCCAGATTTACAGAAGCTGTTCTGGTTTCTGGTTTGATCTGGAATGTCCTGCTTTTCCTTAAGAGAAATGCTGGAGGGGATGGTAAAGGTAAAGGGACCCCTGACCATTAAGTCCAGCCGCAGATTACTCTGGGGGTTGCGGTGCTCATCTCGCTTTACTGGCAGAGGGAGCCGGCGTACAGCTTCTGGGTCAGGTGGCCAGCATGACTAAGCCGCTTCTGGCGAACGAGAGCAGTGCACGGAAATGCTGTTTGCCTTCCTGCCGGAGTGGTACCTATTTATCTACTTGCACTTTGATGTGCTTTCGAACTGCTAGGTTGGCAGGAGCAGAGACCGAGGAATGGGAGCTCACCCCGTCATGGGGATTTGAACCACCGACCTTCTGATCAGCAAGCCCTAGGCTCTGTGGTTACGAGGTTCCTATTTTCATCCATGAAATGTTGGAAGAAATGGAATTATGCGACCCCCCGAGCCAGGGAGACAAGTAACTATACAACCTTTAGAAGACTTCTGAAGGCAGCCTGTATAGGGAAGGGTTGTTTAAAAAAAAAGTTTAATGTTTTATTATGTTTTTATATACAGTGGTACCTCGAGTTACAAACACCTCAGGTTACAAATGTATCAGGTTACAAACTCCGCTAACCTGGAAGAGTGACCTCGAGTTGAGAACTTTGCCCCAGAATGAGCACGGAAATCGTGTGCTGGCGGTGCAGACCTCAGAAAAGCACGCCTCTAGTTAAGAACAGTTTCAGGTTAAGAACAGACCTCCGGAATGAATTAAGTTTGTAACCAGAGGTACCACTGTATGTTGGAAGCCACCACAGGTTATGATATGCATTGTATTTCTATTTAAATTCTAGTGGTTGGTTTTTAATTCACCTGTTTTTTAAATAAATTAGCACCTGCATTTTTTATGCAAATCTGTCTGCGCGCTCTTGCTCTCTCTTTCAGGTGGATGTTGATGAATTTCTTCTTTGGGGGATGATGCATAAGTGATCACGCTGTTGCTCCTGGAGTGAACTGCAGAAGTTCAGGTGGACATGGCCCAGAAGGTGGTGGCCCCCTTGTTTCTGAAGCAAAGGATCACCACCTGGCCACAAGATTCTAAATTAAGGCATCTTTGGTCCGATCTAGCAAAGTAAGAACTTTGCCACCCTGGTGTTGTTTGGGAGGAAGGCTGCAATATAAATTCAGTAAATAATAAACTCAAGAATTGCCCCTGCTGACTTAGGGCAAAGGCCCATATACGTAGTCTGGCATCCTGTTTGACCACTGACCAACCTGATGCCCATAGGTAGCCTGGAAGCAGGACCTGACTGCAGGACCTGTCTGTGGTTTCTGGAAACTGGTCTTCAGAGGCATATTGTCCCTGACAGTAAAACACAGCCATTGTGCTTCTTCTATTCTTCTTGCTACAAGGCAGACCTCAGACAATGGATGTTCCATGCTAATTTATAAACCTCGAGTCCTGAAGTATATTTGGCTATCCAGCCAAGATTTGACTTGGGACTTTAGGCTGGCCTTCTTGTCCCTGGTAGGATTAACCCCATCACTCTCTGCAGGGTAGGAAGTGAGCCAAGAAAGCACTTCATTAAAATGTATAATAATGAAGCCTTTTCATCAATATGCATTTACCCAGAATTCCCTCGCCACCTAACTCCTTTTATTTACAAGCCTGCTTGATAAAGAATGGCTCCTGTCTGTGCAGAACAAAAGAAGGAATGCTGAACTGAACGATTATATTTTGCTTTATCTATTTGGCTCTCTATCTCGGTACTGATTTTCTTGGGGCCCCCTCCTCCCCCCAAAAAAGATGAAAAATAGAATGAAAGGAAAGCAGAATTTGGCTTTCCTCCAGAAGTGAAGTAGCACTATGGTATCATTTCCATAAAACAGTGTTTATGGAGAGATCCAGGCAGGACACTGCAGAAGGAATAGGTTGTCCCCTACAGGCTTCATCTTTAGACAAGCAACGAGGGACGCGGCTGGTGCTGTGAGTTAAACCACAGAGCCTAGGGCTTGCCAATCAGAAGGTCAGCAGTTCGAATCCCCATGACGGGGTGAGCTCCCACTGCTCGGTCCCAGCTCCTGCCAACCTAGCAGTTCAAAAGTACGTCAAAGTGCAAGTAGATAAATAGGTACCGCTCCAGCGGGAAGGTAAACAGTGTTTCCGTGTGCTGCTCTGGTTCGCCAGAAGCGGCTTAGTCAAGCTGTACACCGGCTCCCTCGGCCAGTAAAGCAACAGGGCTAAAGCTCAGCAATAGAACATCTGCTTTCCATGCAGAAGGTTCAAAGTTCAATTCCCAGCATCCCCAGATAGGGGCAGGAGAGACCCCCTGCCTGAAATCCTGGTGAACTACTGCCAGTCATTGTAGATAATAGGGTTTCCCAAACTTGTATTTCCAGCTGTTTTTGGACTACAACTCCCATCATTCCTAGCTGGCAGGACCAGTGGTCAGAGAAGGTGGGAATCTTAGTCCCAAAACAGCTGGAAACCCAAGTTTAGGAAACAATTGATTAGAGCATAAGAATAGCCTGCTGGATCAGGCCAAAGACCCATCTAGCCCATCATGCTGTTCTCACAGTGGCCAACATCCTCAGAGAGATGCCAGCTGGGTTATGAGGTCCCAGGTACATATTTTTTATATTATTATTTCAGCATAAGCTCTTTATCTATTTAGTTATTGTACAGTTGTACCTCGTTTTGCATCTGCCCCATTTAGGGTCCATTTCGTTCAGCGTCCATGGCAAACCTTTGTCGAGTGTCCCTTTCGTTGAGCGTCTGGGGCTCCAAACATACCTGGATCCTGAGATCATCTTCTGAGTCCCTCCTTCGTGTGCCTCCTCCTCGAGAGGTCCAAAGGGTGGCAACATGAAAACAGGGCCTTCTCTGCAGTGGCTCCCCATCTGTGGAATGCTCTCCCCTGTGAAGTTCACCTGGTGCCTTCATTATAAACCTTTAGGCACCAGGCAAAAACATTCCTTTTTAACCAGGCTTTTGGCTGATCCAATTTACATCCAATGCCCTTTAAAAATCTGGTTTTTTTTGTTTGTTTTTTTGTGGAGCGGGGTATTGGGTTGTTTTTATTAGGTATTTTGTGGTTTTCTATCTTGATTTTATTATGTGAACTGCTCTGAGACTCCCGGGTGTAGGGCAGTATAATAATAATAATAATA
Organism: Zootoca vivipara; assembly: GCF_963506605.1. NCBI lineage: Eukaryota > Metazoa > Chordata > Lepidosauria > Squamata > Lacertidae > Zootoca > Zootoca vivipara. Next base: position 8,846,357 of record NC_083283.1, read on the forward strand.
ATAATAATAATAATAATAATAATAATATACTGCTCATGATGGCAGCAATGCCTCTTATTACCAGTTGCAACAGGGGGGGGTGCGGGCACAGGCATGGGAAAGGGCTATTTTGCTCATGTCCTGCTTGTGGACTTCCAAGAGGCATCTGGTCTGCTGCGAGAACAGAATATTCCCTGATCTTCCTTACAGGTTATCCAGTTCAGCAACCTTCTGAATGTAGGAAATCCGGAGGAAGAATAAATTCCAAATCATGGCTGTGCAGCTTCTGCATAAAGATATCCAGTGAGGGAGGAGTCCACCCCCCCTCTTGGCCAGGGCTTCCCAAACTTGGGTCCCTTCCTGTTTTTGGACTACAATTCCCATCATACCTGACCACTGGTCCTGCTAGCTCTGAGCAGGTGGTTCTGTCAACAAACTGCTCTTGCCACCAATAAGTTTCTCCTGTTGCTCAGCTGTATCCTCCTGTAGCTCAAGCCCGCTAGATCTGACTCTCTGGTGCAGCAAAGAAGAAGTGTTCGCCATCTTTTATTCAATAGCTCTTTAGGTGCATGAAGACCGAGTGTTACCTGAAGACTTCCTTCATACAATGGTGACTCTTGCTTTGTTGTGCAATTACTTATAGGTGCAAGGACGCAGTTGCTCAGAATGCCTAGAATGTTTCAGTTGTCAGTGTACCAGCCAAACCTCCCAGAAGGCGCCCACTTCTCTGACAACTTTGGACCGACTCGTTTGTTTCTTTTAAAGAGATGCAGGGGACATCCCCCACCGCACCCCCACTCCCGGAAGCAAATTCTTTCCCAAGGACACCAGAATTTCAAACAAACATCAGGAGTCCCTTGTGAAGCCCCATCACTATCATTAAGATCTGCTCCAGGGAAAGCACTGGTGGTGATGGGCAGGTCTCACAAGGACACAGATTCTATTGGGACCCATACTCAGAAACACCAGGACATCTTTGAATTATCCAGCCTTTTTAGAACACCCGGTGGGAAATCCAATTAGATTCTGCCTTTCTCTCTCTCTCTGTCTCTCTCTCTCTCTTTCTGGACTCTGAATGAGGCTCTCAATTATTTTCATCCTAGAATGTTGAGGTTTTCTGAAATTCCACTGGAATCGACTTTTTCTTTACCCCGGCCTTATCACATATAAGGAGTTGGCAGCATGGCACCTATGGGTGCAATGATACTATCAAGGTCATTTCGTATCTCCCATGAAGTCTTTGAGCATCCCACCGCCCCCCTAGTCATGAGGTGGTGAGAGCAGTTACTCCCCCCCTGAAAAATACACAGAGGAAGAAGTTGGGAAAGTAATGCTGCCATTGCCAACTTATACTCAGATCCCTTGGAAAAATGAAGTATTTTCATCTGTGCTCTCTCTCTCTCTCTTTCTCTTTCTCTCTCTCTCTCTCTCTCTCTCTCTCTCTCTCTCTCTCTCTCTCTCTCTCTCTCTCTCTCTCCCAAGACCAGGGGTTGATCTGTGGGAGGGAGGGAATTGTTGCTGGACAGCAAAAATCCAAATGTTTGCATAGGCCTAAAAGGATTAGTGACCCATGTCATATATAATCTGTCCAAGTTACTACCAAGTGCATGGAAGGCTGTGATGGGAGCACCCCAAATCTAAGTGCATAAGAAGAGTAGCCTGTCAGATGCCTTGAGCAAGCTCACAAACTTCTTTATTTACTATATTTCTACACCACCTTTCCCCATTAGATGACCCCTGAACATGGTTTATTAAACATGCTGTTGATAGATGGATTTTCCATTCATTTAATTCTCTTCCAAACCCAGCCCAGCTCTTGGTAGTGATGGAAGCCTACTGCCTGGTTCTCACCTAGAAAAACAATGCGACATGCGAGCAAAGAAACTGAGCGCCTGGAAGCTCAAGCAATGGACTAAAGAGGTTTGAGGTCTGGCTGATATCCAGGTGTTGAGCACTGATAGATTCCTGTGATGAGCACTCACAGGTCAAACAAGGTCTTCAGGAAACCACCAATTGACTCTAGTTGCCAACCACTGATATAATCATTTCCCCTTGGAATTTCTCCACCATTATTGTGATGTTGACATTTTATGGAACGGATGAGGAAGATGGCTGGAGGCATAATATGTAAGAATGGGGAAACCCAGTGCTTTTTTCTTGGGGGATGCAGGGTTACACGTACCCCTAAACATTTTGTAGATCTAACAGGAGAAGAAACTAAAACATTTAAATTTCTTAGTTTCTTCTCTAGCACAGTGAATCATCAGTTCCGTTGCTACCCCTGATGGTGGCCTCATTTCCTGTCATGCTGTTTCCTGAGTCTCAGACAGAAGAGAGCATTTAATCAATGTGTGAAGTACAGGAGTTGGAATCTAGGACAGTGATTGGTCAGTTTCATTGTTACCACCTCCGATGGCGGCTTCATTTCTTTTTCCGGTGTTTCCTGAGTCTCAGCCGGAAGCAAGCGTTTAATGCGTGAAGCAGTGTGGAATGTAGATGTGTGGTATTTTCCCCAGTTTGAACTATAAAATTGTGGTTTTCTTGAGTCAAAAGGAGAGTACCCCATAACATTTTTTTTGGGGGGGGAGGCATTGGAGAAACCAGGTGGGCATAAGACTTGCGGGTGGTGGTGGTAATGAAGTCAAGAGGTGTACAGTATAGGAGACTGATGTCTGGACCACATTTCTCCAAAATTTGTTGGAATGACACATACTATAAAAGAGGGCAGGGAATCTTGAAGAGCTGGGGCTGAGATGAGCCATTGACTTCTTTGTGTGGAGCAATGAGTATCAAATGGGGGAAAGTGTGCTGTGGACCCAACAACCTGTTCTTCCTTGGGTCATCCATTGTTCTTCAGTGACGTCATCCACCACCACTAGGGGTAGGGAACTTGTTCCTCGGGAATCCTTGTGTTCTGAATCCTTGGGCCTAGGGGAGACCAGGAGACCAAATTCACTGGTCCATCTTGACTTTACACCACTGTGCCACTTTGACACGCTACACGGTGGAAGGAGAAATTAAAGGATGCCATATAGAGGGGGGAGAGAGGTTGTTTTCTGCTGCTCCAGAGAAGCGGACACGGAGCAATGGATTCAAACTACAGTGGTACCTCTACTTACGAATTTAATGCATTCTGAATGCACATTCGTAAGTCGGAAAAAATTGAAAGTTGAATCCCATAGGAATGCATTGGGAGAAAAAAAATCGTAAGTCGAAGCAACCCTATCTAAAAATTCGTAAGTAGAAAAAATCCTATCTAAACCGCATCCAAGATGGCGGACAGAGCTCCGTTCGTAAGTAGAAACATTCGTAAGTAGAGTTATTCGTAAGTAGAGGTACCACTGTACAAGAAAGAAGATTCCACCTAAACATTAGGAAGAACTTCCTGACAGTAAGAGCTGTTTGGCAGTGGAATTTGCTGCCAAGAAGTGTGGTGGAGTCTCCTTCTTTGGAGGTCTTTAAGCAGAGGCTTGACAGCCACCTGTCAGGAATGCTTTGATGGTGTTTCCTGCTTGGCAGGGGGTTGGACTGGATGGCCCTTGTGGTCTCTTCCAACTCTACTCTATGATTCTATATAAGGGGTAAACATGTCTCCAACATCACCATGATACAAAGTTGTATACTCAGTGTTAGCAAAGTCACCTCAATAACACAGAGTCCAGAGAGAAAAGTCTTGATAACACTTTACTGAGAAAACTGAGCCAAAACAGTGTATAATTTGAGGAGAAAGGAACAGAGAGAGTTTTTCAGGGCTTGTGCATAGCAGGAAGATATATAAACATATATAGAGGAAAAACTCTTCAGAGCTACTCAGCCAATCAGAGCATATCTCACCTCAGTGAAGACAATTCCACTATGATTAGTTGCTAAGCAACACCTCCACCTATCCCCATCTTGGCTGGTTGGCTTTAACACTAAGAGAATTAACCCTTAAGTTGCAGACTGAATGATCCCTGCTGTTGTACTTCCCAGCACTAAGTTGAAAAGCTCTGGAGGCTGAGGGAAAGGCTGTGTGGATGACTCTTGAAGTCGGATGGACTCTGAAAATAAGCCAAACTATTTCTGTTTTGGGGTGTATATGTGAAGTACTGTAGCTGGGTTTATATTCTAAGCCACTTTGCCACAAACCCTGTGGAACTCACCCCTCTCTCTACACAAAACTTCTTAACCATTTTTAGAAATAATAATAATAATGCTCAATCAAATCAAGTCTTTTAGCCTCCCCTAGCAGTTGTCCCCTTTGTCACTCTGTATTCCTGAAGTCCAGGTACAGAGTCATGCTGCAGTTTAACAAACTTCCATCAAGTTGCAAGTTTCCACCATATCTAAGAGAGAAGGCAAATTCCTTCAGACTGGATGTAAAAACCAAAGGTGGTATTCCATGCTAGTACTACTCAGAGTAGACCCACTGAAGTTAAGAGATAGCAGCTTGCATTCGTTGATTTCAGTGGGTCTTCTCTGAGTAGGATGCAGCTGAATACAACCTCAAGCACATTTGCTGACCAGGCTTATTACTGCTTGGCCGTTGTTGCCGTTCTGTTGACCCTTGGCCATAGTGGTTAACCCCAAGATGGATTAACCATTAAGCTAAGCATGCTGCAGTATAAGAGGCCCAAGCATTGTGAACACCCTGCAATACCATCTCCCTCTGTCTCCTTTGCCTGCTAATTGACAAGAATAGATGCTAGCCAAGCATGGGGGAAGCATTCTGTAGCATCTGCTTTATAGGTAGGCAGCAGTGCAGGAAAGAACTGCTTTCACAAAGAGCCCCTTGGACAAGGCAGGGGAGGGTGAATTCTCTGCTTCCAATTAGCACCTTCCTCTAAGCCAGTTTCCTCAGCCTGCCACATCTGCCTGACAACATCAAATCCTTGCATTGTCTCTTGCCAAAGGTTTAGACGTCCTTCCACAACCCCATGACTTAAGTGGATACTTTCTGTCTCAGTTTCCTTGCTCTTTGTCCAACACTCACTGCCTTCGTCACGAACCGATCGTTCACCAGTTCCTTTGTGCTAAAATGTCACCTGCCTAAGACGAGAAAAGGCCTATTTCCATCTTGGTTTGCCCCAGGGGCAAAATAGTTCCCACAGGCAGCGGTTCAACCATCAATTATGGCACCCATTGATGGTGAGAGATGTTGGGGTTGGCCTAGGATATAGAATCATAGAATCATAGAGTTGGAAGAGACCACAAGGGCCATTCAGTCCAACCCCCTGCCAAGCAGGAAACACCATCAAAGCATTCCTGACATATGTCTGTCAAGCCTCTGCTTAAAGACCTCCAAAGAAGGAGACTCCACCACATTCCTTGGTAGCAAATTCCACTGCCAAACAGCTCTTACTGTCAGGAAGTTCTTCCTAATGTTTAGGTGGAATCTTCTTTCTTGTACTGTAGTTTGAATCCATTGCTCCGTGTCCGCTTCTCTGGAGCAGCAGAAAACAACTTTTCACCCTACTCTATATGACATCATTTAATATATTTGAACATGGCTATCATATCACCCCTTAACCTTCTCTTCTCCAGGCTAAACATACCCAGCTCCCAGCATTGCAGGGGGTTGGACTAGATGACCCTTGGTGTCCCTTCCAACTCTACAACTCTATGATTCTATGATTCATCACCTCATCAACACAAAGATTTTTCATATTCTGATCTTTCAGTTGACAATCCCTGTTCACAACAATATGTCATGCTTCTCTGGAGCAGCAGAAAACAACTTTTCACCCTCCTCTATATGACATCCTTTTATATATTTGAACATGGCTATCATATCACCCCTTAACCTTCTCTTCTCCAGGCTAAACATACCCAGCTCCCTAAGCCGTTCCTCATAAGGCATCATTTCCAGGCCTTTGACCATTTTGGTTGCCCTCCTCTGGACACGTTCCAGCTTATCAGTATCCTTCTTGAACTGTGGTGCCCAGAACTGGACACAGTACTCCAGGTGAGGTCTGACCAGAGGTCTGGTTGTTCCTTTGTGGTTGGCTGTGGTGGTCTTTGTTTTGTGTGTGAGTGGGGTGGGTGAGTGTTTTGGGTCAGGTTAGCCATATTGATTCGTATGTTGTTGGTGGATTTTTTGTCATTGTCTTGTTGGGCTGTGTGTGTGATAAAGGGGAACCTGTCTTCTTCTATTTGTCCCCGTGTCAGTTTCAACTTATTGGTTAATTTTTCTAGTAAGGCTGTTTCCCATACTATTTGGTACCATTGGTCCATGCTTACTCCTGAGAACCTACACAAGCGACGCTGACAACCCCCCCCCCCACACACACACTTATTAAGCAAAATAGAAACATTGTCACCCGACCCCCCACACCCTCATCAACTCTCCTTCCCCTCTCCTCACCAATGTCTCAACAAATGAAACTGATTTGTACAAATGCTAAGAGAGGCATTGCACATATCTTTGTAAACCAAGAAAACCCTTAATAAACATAAAAATTAAAAATTAAAAATAAAATTATGGCACCCATGTAAGTCCTCAGTAAATATATCTTCAAAATAGATCCTGTTTGTTCTGTCTCACACATACACAGGCAGCCATTTTGTGACTGGCGCCCACATCGCTTGCCTCAAGATTCCAAATGTGGCTTGCCAAGTTTTCGGCACTTGAGCGAGATACTCTGTGTGGCTCCCCTCACTCAGTGAAACAACCTTCTTTGTGCAGCAGGTGCAAGAGGCTCACCTCAGTGGGGTGTGGACCTCCCTCAGATGCCCACCCATGCCCACCATTCATGCCAGCCCCACTACCATTTCTCCGAAAAAATGCTGCAGAAATACCTCCAGACTTCCCCAGCGACATTGGAGGATATCTAATTTGTTTTTAATCTCTTTCCTTTACTATTATTTTTCATTTTTCTATAAAGATAAACAGAATTAAAACAATATAAGAGGGAGAAACAGGCTTGTTGATTAATCACTTGCCCTTGAAACTTAATTAAGCTGAATTAAATTTCCATATTACCCAATCCATAGCACAGTTGCCGTTTTAAGATATGCGAAGAATTACTTACCAATGAAGAAAGAAAATGTACTACTCATTGTTGGGTGGAAAGGCCATATTAAATAGTTTGTTTTCCATCCCTGCTGTAGGAACAGCATAGGAAGATGTCTTAAGCCAGTTTATCGTACTGTACGTATCTGAGTGTCCCTGGTTTTCTAGGTTCCATAGCAGAGAAATACCAGTCTCTCTCTCTCACACACATATGCAGGTCAAAAATCTTTAAAGGGCTATAGAAACCTTTCCTTGATTAAGCTCAGCACTGTCTACACTGGCTGTCAGCAGCTCTATGGGGTTTCAGACAGAGGACACACACAGTCTCACCTGGATATGCTGTGGATTTAACCTAGGACATTCAGCAAGCAAACAGATGCTCTACCACTGAGCTGTGGCCCATCCTCATACATAATGGGGATGGGCAGATCAGTATACAGTCGTACCTTGGTACCCACCTTCCTACTCAGATGTTTTGGCTCCCGAACTCGAGAAGTGACTGTTCCAGTTTGCAAACGTTCTTGGAACCTGAACGTCCAACAGAGCTTCCACTGCTTCCTGCAGCCAATCAGAAGCCGCGCTTCGGTTTCCGAATGTTTTGGAAGTCAAACAGACTTCCGGAACGGATTCCGTTTGACTTCCAAGATACCACTGTACTTCTACAATTTTGCAGCCGTTCATTCACAAGCCTGTTCTGCCTCTATTCTGTACATGTGAATTACAGAATTACAGGATTTTCTGTGAAGAAAATCACATTAAAATGCATTTTTAAATGGCAACTATGTTTTTCCATACTTATTTAACCTCAATGAACACTTTTAAGATATTTTTTTCTGAATACTAAATTTCAGCTCAACACATACTAAATTTCACATTTTGGTGCATCTTGGTACATTTTTTGAGCCTATCTGTAGCACAAACTTTGGAGAACTGCAAGGTCCAAAGGATAAATATTCTCTTATCCACACATTAGCCCACAGGGGTGCCAACTTGAATAAAATATTGTGGGGGTCCAGGTAAGCCCTGCCCCACACAATCAATCACATGACACAGGGCACTCACACCATTTGAATGGGAATGCCCATCGACTTTCCAGGGAGGCGGCCCCCTCAACGGCTGAAGCCCCCACGACCCTTAGGAGCTGGCTCCTATGTTAGCCCAGGAGGCATGAATTAGGGCAGTCCACTTTAAAAATGAATGAACTCCTCCACCCTTAATACACAATGCTTATTTTTTTCAAAAGAAAAAATGTCTGTCTCAATTACAGGGAGATAGAAAAAAATAGAATGAAAGGGGTGGAAGAGGATCTTGTTCCCAGAAGTGCCAGCTAAAAGGATTTGTTACAGCCCAGCACATTTTGGAACACATGTTCCTTCTTCAGGAGCAATCTTAAACCTTCAAATTATGTAAAAAGAGCTTAAGTGGCTTGTGCAGATATTGTTGTCTATCTAGCACTAGGAGGGGGATTTCTCTTGGAGAACTTGTGTTCCAAAAATGTGTTGAGCTGCAATAAATCCTTGTCCAGTTTTAGAGAATAAGCTTGTTTTGTCTTCCCTTTTTTTCTCTTCATCTTTCTGTCTGAGAGTGAGCCATATGACTTTCACCATACATTCATGTCCCCCAGCCTTCATGGTTTTACTCAACGGTGAAAAGGAGGGGAAGTGCTCTGGACACATTCAAAATCATAGAAACATAGAATTGTAGAGTTGGAAGGGACCCACAGGGTCATCTTGTCCAACCCCCGCAGTCATTCTCCTTAACGACAAGTCTGCCCACCTTTTCCTGGTGGGCGGTATTACGGCTGGGCAGTTGGGTCACAACAGTATACCGGCCTAAGGGGCGGAGGGACACTGTCTCTCTCCTGCACCATGCCAGCCGTGTCATTGTTGCTGGAGTCTGTCCCCTGTGGGACAACCCCAGCTAATCAGCTTTCAGTTTGGGTGTGGCCACGGGAGATTTAACTGTGGTGCAGCCAGCCAGCACCCTCTCTTTCGCCCCATCGCTGGATCACCCAACCCACCCACCTTCTTTTCTATGCATTGCTCTGATTTGACCTTGCCATGGACAACTGTTGGTCACCATATTGTTGGGGCCAGCTGGGAATTTTTCCACTTGGCAAATTGGCACCAGCCATTTGGTTTTTGGCTACCTAGTAGCAATCGTCACAACTTTTATGAGGTTAGGCAATGGGTGAGCCTTTGTTTGGAGGGGAGGTTGTAGCCTTCGCCTGCCCCTCCTCAGTAAGGGGATCCTGTTAAGGGGATCCGGGGTGTGAAGCCTGGACGTGGGCTAGGGCCATGTCACAGCCCCTACAGAGAACCCACAGGGTGCCCCTATTTGATGTAAGTCATAGGGCACCCCTTATTGGTGGTTTACCCTTAAGTGGACTCCCTACAGATGGGCAGATGTCAAGATATAGCCTGGCTTCACCCCAGTGCCCTAGCCAAAACTGCTCACACCTGTAACCAATACAGTTGTGGCCTATTTGAACCCATAAACCAAAATACTTCGTGTCTGGCTGTTTTACTGTTCTCCTGGGAATTTTGTGGGTTGGGTGCCTTGGCACGCAACGTTACCCTTTCCACGGCTGAATGTTCCAAAACGGGCTGTAGTTCAGCAGAAGAACACATGTTTCCCATGAGGACAGGTTCAGTGGCCAGCATCTCCATGTAGGGCTTGGAAGACTCCTTCCTGAAGACTTCTGCCAGCCAGTGTTGACAAGATATGGAGAAATGTGGCCCTTTAAGCTTGTTCATCCATCTCTTGGGATCTCCCTGTGCCCCTTGGGTCATAAGAACAGTCCTGCTGGACCAGGAGGCTCTAGTCCAGCATCCTATTCTCACAGTGGCCAATGAGATGCCAATGGGAAGCCTGCAAAGAGGACCCCAGCACATGAGCCCACTCACTTCCTGTGGCTTCCATCAATTCAGAAACACATTTCATTTGACTCTGGAGGCAGACTTCCAACTCTGCAATTCTGCAATTCTACGATACCCACACTTGCCCAACGTCATGTACTCTGGTGCTTTTGATTGCCTGGAGAAATGCCCTTGAGTTGTGATAATGTCTCTTGCTTGCCTGTGTGTGTGTGTGTGTGTGTGTGTGTGTGTGTGTGAGAGAGAGAGAGAGAGAGAGAGAGAGAGAGAGAGAGAGAGAGAGGGAGAGAGAGGGAGAGAGAGAGAGAGAGAGAGAGAGAGAGAGAGAGAGAGAGAGAGAGAGAGAGAGAGAGAGAGAGCGCATATGCATGGCACATCTGTTGCTCCACCCACACTGGCATCTGGCTTGACCCACCACAAGCATGCCCCACCTTCAATATTCCATACAATAAATTGGATCCTAGGGCTGAAATAAGTCCCTTGTCCCCCACACAGACAGTATTGGTCTATATCAGAGTTTCCCAAACTTGTATTTCCAGCTGTTGTTGGACTACAACTCCCATCTTCCCTAGCTAGCAGGACCAGTGGTCCGGGATGGTGGGAACTGTAGTCCAAAAACAGCCGGACACCCAAGTTCTGGAAACCCTGCTCTGGATGGACCAGTATCCTGTATATAAATGTTTCTTGTGAGTTGTATATAAATGGCAACAGTTTCTTGTGAGCTGTATATAAATGGCAACATGGTGCTGTTGAGTTCTGGCTCAAAGCAACCTCTGGATACAGACTGCTGTTTTGTGCCGATGTGTGTGCTCTGATGTCAGTTCCAAACACATGAGCCCCTAAATGTGCACAGTCACTTTCCCTGGGCCTCTGCGGGAACACCAATTTGCTCCTTTGTTGTCACCCACCTGCCAGGGACTCCCCCACTGCTGCCTATTCAGACCTGCCTGTTACTTAAAATCCCTGGGGAAATAAAGGTCCTGTAAAACAGGCTCAAGGCTGTGAAATGCAAGAGCCCTGATTAGATCTATAACAATTAAGAATTCTTTTAAATCTAATTGGAAAAGCGTCTGTTTTGATCGACGCCGCGATGTTATCTGCAAATTGTATTTTGTTTATCGGCAAGCGGCAAAGGTTTCCGCACCCAATTCAGATGCTGTGCTTTGATCTTCCGCAATACGGTGAACTGTAACAGGAGGGCAATGTAGATGATTATCAGGGAGGAGGAAGGGGGGTTTCATTGATCTTTTCTGAAGTGGGTTTTGTCTTGTTGTGTTTATGAATATCTCAGACTTTTGCTTTAGTTACAAAGGGAAATAATGTGCTTCGGTAGTAAGGAAACCACTCCCTATGCTCATGAAACCCAAGCTATACCAGATCTGAACAAGCTAACGTTTTGGCATTCCTACCCAGGATCTGGTATAAGTCTTTGGAAGTGGCTGTTCTTTGATTTATCTCCATTGCTACTAATGAGACATTGTTTTCAGAGAAGGGAACTTACTTAAGAACATAAGAAGAGACTTGCTGGATCAGATCAGCGGCCCATCTAGTCCAACATCCGATTCATACAGTGGCCAACCAGATGCCTGAGGGACACGCACAAGCAGAACCCGGGTACAAGATCACCCTCCTGTCCTCTGGTTTCTTGGGAGGATATTGTGGGGAGCACACAGAAAGGAACTACATGTTCCTAAGATGGGACATGATTTGTTTCATATGTTCAGTTTCTGAAAGAAAAGTAATGGTGTATTTCACATTAACACTCCAATCCTAAACATTTTGGGTTGTATCCAATAGGAGACATACTCAGAATAGACCTACTGAAATCAATGGACTGATCCGGTTCATTAAATTTAGTGGGTCTACAACAGGCATAGGCAAACTCGACCCTCCAGATGTTTTGGGACTGCAGTTCCCATTATCCCTGACCACTGGTCCTGTTAGCTAGGGATCATGGGAGTTGTAGGCCAAAAACATCTGGAGGGCCAAGTTTGCCGGTGCCTGGTCTACAAGTTAGCTGAATACAGCCCATTTTTGCTGGATTTGCATCCTGCTGACCTCTTTCCTGGACATCCATCCTCATTTGCTTGCATAATGTTTGCAGGAAGGTTAGCTGAGGTTGACTATTGAGCATGCACTGATTTGTTTATATGGAGTTCAGGCAATGTTGCATCAAGAAATTGTTAGCTCACACCTCCTGGTACATTCCCCCCTCACTTTCCTTACCACAAAAAGCCTGAGCTATTTGCCACCCCTCTGTAGAAAGGGTTACTTCGGCTTCTCTCAGTTTCTCATTTTTCCAACCTTAAATTCTGTTTTCCACATTTCTCCAGCAAAAGTCATCATGAAAATTCATCTGCACTTTTTTGTGCATCTTTCTTCTAACAAACGCATGTTTGGTATGCCGTTTTGACTAATATACACATTTCTGCAAGCAATTCGCATAATACTTACATATGCTATTTTCACTAATAAATGTATTTTTGTAGCACAGTGTTCAGCTGGAGCTCAGCATCGCAAAATCTGGTGAAGTGCAGATTTCAAAGGATAGCTGTGTTGCGGCTCGCATATACCGGTTCTGGAAATTCGGATGAAGTCGTTTCGAATTAAATTGCAAAAACCCTTGAATTTCTTTCCCCCTGCAATCCTTACTCCTCTCGCAGTGCCCCCTATGGGGAGTTGTCTGGGGTACTTTCCCTCTTCCCTGATTACTGAAGCCAGACTTGTAGCCGACAGATGATTAAGAAAGAAAACACAAGAAGAAACTGGAACAAACTTCTTGGCTTTAAATATATGAACCTATGAAGCTGGACGAGGAAAGCAGGCAGACCTGCTCTCTGCAGGGAGCCAAATCAGGCCTTGCTAGACTTCACTGAGTCCTGTGTCTTCCCCAGCAGGTCATTCTATCAGCACCACTGAGCCATCTGCATTGCACAGACAGTGAGTGGGTGGATACACTCCAGCTTTCCTTAATTATATTCCCCCTACTCCAGTTTGGCACCGAAACATGGGAGCTGTTCTGTTCATTCCCCCAGCCCTCCTGACCTTCAGTGGAGAAAACACCTTCCTCCCCCCCCCCAAAAAAATATTCTAAACAAGTCCTTTCACACTTGTTCTAAGGCAGGCCTGCATTGTATATGACCTGCTGAGCTCAATGCAGTCAAAGACCCACATATGATATAATGACCCACCAGATGCTTGGTAAGTCGTCTGCGTTTGTTGCCTGAGAATTCAAAAATAGATAGGTTAGCAAGCCAGCCTCTGGAAGCCCACAGTCCATTGCACTGAATTGAACATAAACTTAAAAACATAAGAAAAGCCTGCTAGATCAAGCCAATGGCCGATCAAGTCCAGCAGCCTGTTCTCACAGTGGCCAAGCAGATGCCCTAAGCAGGACCCGAGCACAAGAGCCCTCTCCCCTCTTGTGGTTTCCAGCAACTGGTAGTCAGAAGCAATGCCCTCTCCTCCAGAACTCAGTGGGTCTCATGTTATGCAGCAGAGATAGGGAACCTCAGGCCCAGAGGAAAATGTGCCCCGACCTTTCTATCTGGTCCTGTGGTCCAACCTAGGTCTCAACACCCTCAAAAACAATACTTCTCTCACCGGCTCCCTCTCCTAGACCCTCAGTGAGTGTCCATGCCTAGCCAGAAAGTGCCCTTGAACTCTGAACAAGCTTCTTGCTTCCCTGGACAGAGGTCAGAGAAGAAACATAGAATTTTAGAGTTGGAAGGGACGATGAGGGTCATCTAGTCCAACTCCCTGCAATGCAAGAATCTCAACTAAGGCATCAATGAGAGATGGCCATCCAACCTCTGCTTAAATACCTCCAAGGAAGGCGAGTCCACTACCTCCTGAGGGAGTCCATTCCACTGTCAAACAGCTCTAACCATTGGAATGTTCTTCCTGGCGTTTAGTCGGAATCTCCTTTCTTGTAACTTGAAGCCGTTGGTTTGAGTCCTACCCTCCAGAGCAGGAGAAAATAAACTTGCTCCATCTTTCATATGACAACCCTTGAGATATTTGAAGATGGCTATCCTATCTCCTCTCTGTCTCCACTTTTCCAGGCTAAACATACCCAACTCATTCAACTGTTTCTCATAAGGCTTGGTTTCCAGACCCTTGGTCATCATGGTTACTCCTCTCTGCACACATTCCAGCTTGTCAAGATTCTTCTTAAATTGTGGCACCCAGCACTAAAGACAATACTCCAGGTGTGATCTGACCAAGGCAGAATAGAGTGGGACTAACACTTCCCTTCATCTGGACACTATACTTCTATTGGTGTAGCCTAGAATAATATAAATTGCTGTTCGGTTTTTTGCTGCTGTGCAGATGGTTGGAACTTGCAAAGTTACCATCCTTTTCAGATGTTCCTATTGTCCCCAAAATGGATTTGGCCTTTTGGCAGAATAAAAGTTATGGCTTTGGCTTTGGAGAAAGACCTTTGACAAGGCAGCTCACGGTCTCCCGCTGGACTTCTGTGAATCACAGATATTCCATGCCGGGACACCCCCCCCCCAAAAAAAAAAATGCCCTGCTGCTTTTTGAAACGATTTCAGAGCACAGCTTTGTGAGAGCATGAGTAAGACAACATCCTTTGTCGTTCCTATTGTGCAGGTTGGCTGAAAATAACAGCCAAAAAAAGAAGAAGACCTCTGAGCACACCATTTGACATAGTTTCTAAAAATACGGAAATCCTTTATCTTTTGTTGAATGTGATCATAAGGAAGACAAAGATCTTTCACTTGGAAGGGAATGTGTGTGAATTGTTGCCCCAAAGGTCTCTCATCAGGGTAGTGACAAACAATTCTGTCAGTTTCACTTTCTTTCGATTTCTCATTTTTATAGCCTTAAGTTCTGTTCACCTTAGTTCTGTACCAGCTTAATGACCTTATAAAATTCATCACCATTTTAGTGTGCATTTCTCCTGATATTTGAACTGCAGTCTTCAATTTTGCCTACCATACAATCCCCCCCCCCATAAAAAGAGCCCTGCTGGGTCACATCAAAGGCCTATCTAGTTTAACATCCTCTACAGTGGCCAATCAGGTGCCCATGAGTAAGTCTTGTGCAGGACACAAGTGCAACAGCACACATCCCAGTTGGTTATTCCCAGTATACCTGAAGGAGCATCTCCTCCCCCATCATTCTGCCCGGACACTGAGGTCCAGCGCCGAGGGCCTTCTGGCGGTTCCCTTGCTACGAGAAGCTAAGTTACAGGGAACCAGGCAGAGGGCCTTCGCAGTAGTGGCACCCACCCTGTGGAATGCCCTCCCACCAGATGTCAAGGAGAACAACAATTACCAGACCTTTAGAAGGCATCTTAAGGCAGCCCTGTTTAGGGAAGCTTTTAATGTTTGATGGATTTCTGTATTTTGGTGTTTTGTTGGAAGCCGCCCAGAGTGGCTGGGGGAACCCGGCCAGATGGGTGGGGTATAAATAATAAATTATTATTATTATTATTATTATTATTATTATTATTATTATTATTATTATACCGATTTCATTCTCTCCTTGAAAGTGGAGGGGGAATAGAGCCGTCATGGCTAGTAGCCATTGGTAACCTCATTCGCCATTCAGTTGTCCAATCCTCTTTTAAAGTCATCCAAATGGGTGACCATCACTACATCTTGTGGGAACCAAGTCTTTCATTCCATCGTCCAAATGAGGAAGCACTTTCATCCAACTGTCCTGAGTATCCCACCATTCAGTTTCACTGGATTTCCCTGAAATGAGAAAAGGAGACAAACATCTCTGTATCTGCTCTCTCCACAAATTGCACCACCCGTTTTAAAAATCACTATATTTTTTGGTGTCTAAAAATTTCTGGGCACTTCCTGCTAGTATTTGCATGATGCCATTATTAGCTAAGATAGTTAGATAAGGGTGGAACCTAGGCTCCTGAGCTGAAACTTCTGCTGCCAACTTCAGACAGGACCCTGCCAGCTGTGGCACCCTGGGTTGGGAACAACCTCCCCTCCATATTCTCCTGGAACCATTTTTTAAATTTATTTTATATATATTCCAGGTAAACGTTGTCCTATGTCTTTTATGGGCTTTCACTGTGGGCAGCTGCTCATTTTTATCCGTTGCAAGCTGCTTGCTCTCTTGCTGTTTGTGTTTTTATTGTCTTGTGTTTGCATTGCATTTTAATTTGGGTTTGTTCTTAGTTTTGTGCTGTTTTTGAATTCTTTTTAAAGCTGCATGTAATTTCAATTTGCAGGGAAGCAAATCTTAAGATCTTCTAAACAAACAAATATGAAAGGCATGGTTTCTTCCTATCTTTTTAATGTCAGGAGGCTCGACCACAGAACTTCCAGCATCAAGTGTGGTTAGAATAATAGAATAATAGAATCATAGAGTTGGAAGAGACCACAAGGGCCATCCAGTCCAACCCCCTGCCAAGCAGGAAACACCATCAAAGCATTCTTGACATATGGCTGTCAAGCCTCTGCTTAAAGACCTCCAAAGAAGGAGACTCCACCACACTCCTTGGTAGCAAATTCCACTGCCGAACAGCTCTTACTGTCAGGAAGTTCTTCCTAATGTTTAGGTGGAATCTTCTTTCTTGTAGTTTGAATCCATTGCTCCATGTCCGCTTCTCTGGAGCAGCAGAAAACAACCTTTCTCCCTCCTCTATATGACATCCTTTTATATATTTGAACATGGCTATCATATCACCCCTTAACCTTCTCTTCTCCAGGCTAAACATAGAATCATAGAATCATAGAATCATAGAGTTGGAAGAGACCACAAGGGCCATCCAGTCCAACCCCCTGCCAAGCAGGAAACACCATCAAAGCATTCCTGACAGATGGCTGTCAAGCCTCTGCTTAAAGACCTCCAAAGAAGGAGACTCCACCACACTCCTTGGCAGCAAATTCCACTGCCGAACAGCTCTTACTGTCAGGAAGTTCTTCCTAATGTTTAGGTGGAATTTTCTTTCTTGTAGTTTGAATCCGTTGCTCCGTGTCCGCTTCTCTGGAGCAGCAGAAAACAACCTTTCTCCCTCCTTTATATGACATCCTTTTATATATTTGA
The DNA here is from genome assembly GCF_963506605.1 of Zootoca vivipara. Taxonomy (NCBI): domain Eukaryota; kingdom Metazoa; phylum Chordata; class Lepidosauria; order Squamata; family Lacertidae; genus Zootoca; species Zootoca vivipara. The sequence goes on from NC_083283.1 coordinate 8,863,244, forward strand.
ACATGGTTATCATATCACCCCTTAACCTTCTCTTCTCCAGGCTAAACATACCCAGCTCCCTAAGCCGTTCCTCATAAGGCATCGTTTCCAGGCCTTTGACCATTTTGGTTGCCCTCTTCTGGACACGTTCCAGCTTATCAGTATCCTTCTTGAACTGTGGTGCCCAGAACTGGACACAATACTCCAGGTGAGGTCTGACCAGAGCAGAATACAGTGGTACTATTACTTCCCTTGATCTAGATGCTATACTCCTATTGATGCAGCCCAGAATTGCATTGGCTTTTTTAGCTGCTGCATCACACTGCTGACTCATGTCAAGTTTGTGGTCAACCAAAACTCCTAGATCCTTTTCACATGTACTGCTCTCAAGCCAGGTGTCTCCCATCCTGTATCTGTGCCTTTCATTTTTTTTGCCCAAGTGTAGTACTTTACATTTCTCCTTGTTAAAATTCATCTTGTTTGCTTTGGCCCAGTTGTCTAATCTGTTAAGGTCATTCTGAAGTGTGATCCTGTCCTCTGGGGTGTTAGCCACCCCTCCCTAAGCCATACCCAGCTCCCTAAGCTGTTCCTCATAAGGCATCATTTCCAGGCCTTTGACCATTTTGGTTGCCCTCCTCTGGACACGTTCCAGCTTGTCAGTATCCCTCTTGAACTGCAGTGCCCAGAACTGGACAAAGTACTCCAGGTGAGGTCTGACCAGAGCAGAATACAGTGGTAGAGCAGAATACAGTGGTATGAGCAGAATACAGTGGTTTAACCCTGTGGTGTTGTTGTTGTTTTTTCCTCCAGTCATATATTCTGTTCTCCACATTTCCAAATCAGTGTGCATTTTAAAAAGTCCTCATGAAAACGCATGAGCATTTTTAGTGCAAATCTCTCCTAATATCCATATGCAGTTTTGCCTAACATACCCATACATGTAATATACATTTTTTGCAAGGCAATGTGCCGCAATATAATGCAGCTTGGTTTGTTAGTTTCACTAACCTGTGCATTTTTATGCACACTTCATGAATTTGTTCTTTGCATATGCATTTTTGTACATGTTATACGGCTGAAGAACTGCATTGTAAAATTCAGGGAAGTCTGCATTCGGAAGTATAACTCTTTTTTGGTGCATAGGTCAGGGATAAATTAGGCAGGTTCACCTCTAAATGCAAGTTGGGTCAGATTTTTCCCAAATCCGAAGTTGAATCTGTGGGAGCATTTTTGAACTATGATACGTAGAGTGCAGATACGTAGCCCCTCGGTAGCTGGGACACAATTCAGAGAAAGGGAAAGAATTGGAGGGAGGGAAAAGCTACAGCAGTGTTTTCCTCCTCCTCTCTTCCTTTTAACCAATGCTACTGTGGCTATTCCAATTAAATACTATCTCTCTTTTTAGACTTCCTACCTTTGCTGTAGGAAGTCTTAAGTATTAGGCCAAGATCAATACCTCAGCTAATGGCCTAAGGTATTAAAAAAAACCAAGCAAAAACAAAAACCCACCAAAAAGAAACCTCTCTTCACTGGAGGAAATGAGAGTGTTGTCTGGAAAGCAGATGGCAATAATCCTTGGGATGAATGGATTTAGAGATTTCCGAAGCCATTTTAGTAAGCAGAGGGCAGGTTTAGGCAGCTCGTTCTACAAGTTCCTTGACAAAAGAGAAGAGATTGACATTTTCCTTTCCGGCTTTGCAGCCAACGCCAACTTCTCGCTCTGAATATTTATCAGCGGTTGCGATGGAGGCTGAAGGAACTAGCACCGAGATGGCAGCAATGTAGAGGTGCCAAAATCCAGGTACCTAGAGGTCCGTCACCTATTGGCAAATTCAGGTTGTGCAATTCTAGTTGATGGGGAGCTCTTGCACAGCACACCTACTTCCCTGAAATATTAGGCTTTTCGTGATAAAGAAAATGATGAGAAAATTCCGGGGGTGAGTATGGGGTGCCACTTGCTTTGATGCAACATCACCTTACCTCCCCGCAAACAAGTCAGAATGAATGTCCCTTCAATTGCCAACATAATCTAATCTCCCTGCAAATCAATCTTGATGTATTCTCAATAAACAATGCACCCTGGGTTGCTGAGAAGAGATGTTTCGGAGGTGCTATTCACTGGGATTTTTTTCTGCTCAGATTACATTGGACCGTAAGAAGAGGCTGCTGGATCAGATCAAGGGAACATCCAGTTCAGCACCTGGTCTTACAGTGGCCAACCAGGTACCTGTTGGTAAACCTCAAGCAGGCTCCGATGTCAGAGACCAGACTGAGGATTACAGCTCTGATGAGAAATGGGGAGAACGTCCCCCTCTACCTGCTTCACACCAGGATCCTGAAGCAGCCTAGGAGCAGTGGAGCAGTATAGATTTAGAGAATAGGTTTGCAGAGGGACATAGTTCGGAAAACAACAGCTGGGCAAAGCTGAGCAGGGACCAGCTAGGAGAAGCAGAAAAGGGATATATATATATATATATATATATATATATATATATATATATATATATTACTATTATAATATTTTTTAAATGCCTGTTGTCTTTGTCCATGGAGTTTTCTTGGCAGGGATACTGGAGTGGCTTGCCATTTCCTTCTCCAGGTGGATCACGTTCAGTCAAAACTCTACACTATGACCTGTCCATCTTGGGTGGCCCTGCATGGCATAGCTCATAGCTTCTCTGAGTTATTGAAGCCCCTTCGCCACGACAAGGCATTGATCCATGAAGGGTTTGAATTATGGTGCTGGAGGAGACTCTTGAGAGTCCCATGGACTGCAAGAAGATCAAACCTATCCATTATGAAGGAAATCAGCCCTGTGTGCTCACTGGAAGGACAGAGCGCACCATTTCTTATCAATGTCTTGCACTGACCTCTTGGGGAGCCAGTGAAACCATCACATCAGCTTTATAGCTGTTATAGTTACTTAAGTTTCATCGTAGCAATAACAGCAAGTCAGATATCATAGCAGGCCTATAGCACAAGAGACTGTGTAGGCAGCAAGCCTGGGTTGTGTGTTATATTCAGGCTCAGTGAATTGTACCCATGTCTCACTCCCCAGACCCTCCCTCCATCTGGACTCATTACAAAATCAGAAGTCTGCTTCATTCTGCTCCCTGGGGAAAGCTTTTCCCAACTTGGTCCCCTTCCAGATGCTGTTGAACTTCAACTCCCATCAGCCCTCTTCCCAGCATGGCCAATGAACAGGGATAGTGGAAGCTGTAGTCCACCAAAACCCAGAGGACACGTGCCATGGTCATATTCCTAAAAGAAACTTGGCAGCAGGAGGGGCAGATCTGCTATGGAACTAATGAAGCTTAAAGGTAAAGGGACCCCTGACCATTAGGTCCAGTCGTGAGTGACTCTGGGGTTGCCGCTCATCTCGCATTATTGGCCGAGGGAGCCGGCGTATAGCTTCCAGGTCATGTGGCCAGCATGACAAAGCCGCTTCTGGCAAACCAGAGCAGCACATGGAAACACCGTTTACCTTCCCGCTGTAGCGGTTCCTATTTATCTACTTGCATTTTGACGTGCTTTCGAACTGCTAGGTTGGCAGGAGCTGGGACCGAGCAACGGGAGCTCACCCCGTCACAGGGATTCGAACCGCCAACCTTCTGATCAGCAAGCCCTAGGCTCAGTGGTTTAACCACAGCGCCACCTGGGTCCCAGAGGGCCTCCAGAAACTACTTTAGTTCATATTGTTCATACTACTCAAACTAGTAGACCCAGTTTGAGACACACAACTCAGATTAATTTTTTGTTGTATATATTTCAACAATTTTAGAGTTGGTAGGCACAGATGTTGGAAAGGTGATCTGTCGTGGATAGGGTTGCCAGACTCAATAGAGGACAGGACTTCTGTGTCTTTAATTGCCCTGCTCTCATTTGAGTCTGGAAACCTTAAAGAGAAACCAGCAGACCCTTTGCTTGGAAACAAAGGGTCTGCTGGTTTCTCTTTAAGGTTTCCAGACTCAAAAGAGAGCAGGGCAATTAAAGGCACAGAAGTCCTGTCCTCTATTGAGTCTGGCAACCCTAGTCGTGGTGGTTATCCACTGAAGTGGCTATCCAGACCTTGTTGCTGGTTGCAAAGGGACCCCCATGACGACAGTTCAAACTTCAGGACCCCCAAAGTGTCAGTTTGTGATATGGGTTCATATCCCCACTCAGCCATGAAGTTCATTGGGTGACCTTGGACCAATCACTGCCTTTCAGCCTAACCTACCTCACAGGGTTGTTGTAGAGATTAAAGAAGAAGTGGGAGAACCATATATGGTGCCTTGAGCTCTGTTGGAGATGCAGCTGGGATTAATAATAACATCTGAAGAGCTCATACATTCTCCCATTGGTGAACAAACATTTCTTCCCTTTATCAACTTTCCAAAGAAATGTTTTGGAAGCAGCTCTTTAAATCGAAACATTAGCAACCAGTCTCAGAGGACACCCCTGAGCTGCTTTGGGCTGCAATGTAACCTCCTCCTGTTTGGCAACACATAAAAATTAAGAATCGCGGACAAGCATTTAGTTTTGCTTTAATGAAGGCGGCTGTCATAGACGGATGCGGTTGGCTATTAAAAGGAAACCGAGATGAGGGGGAGGGGGATCAATTCTGCAGCCACAGAGTTAGCAAAGGCAAATAATTATACATTTCAACATTACGCACATTAACCATGCACAGGCATTCTGAATTAGTATTTAACGAGCAGAGCAAGAGGTGATTAGCTATTTATCGCTGGGAAGATTTATCGACATGAGAGTAAATGCCTTAATTGCTACCCCTTCCGCTGGGGTGGGGGGTCATCAAACGAGACAAAAATATGACGAGAGGCTTTGGCCATTTTACATTAGGCAATGAAAATGCAGGATAGTCCTCACAATTGCTGTGCCATCTACCATGGCAGCGGTGCAAAAATCAGTTCTGCTACAGACACAGAAGCTGAGAAAATTGGGGTGGGGGGCATTGTACACTCACGCCTACATGTAACAGGTTAAACAGGGTCTTTTCTCTGTGTGATCCAATGTCAGAGACTGGCTGGATGAGGAAGAGTGGTCGGGGTCACCCGCCCAAGAGCCCCCCAGGGAGGACACAGAAGAAGACGACTTAAATCCTGGATCCTAGGGGTGGGACACTGGGGAAGGGATGAGCTGGGGGATGCTAGAAGCAGGGGGTCTGAGCGAAGGAGGGTCTTACAAGACAGGGTTAGAGGTTGAGAGTCACAGTGTGCATTTGGGGGGAAATGCACAAGACATTGTCAGAACCGTCCTACTTGCGTGTAGGATCCCGATAGAGACACATGCCCAATCGGCATGTTCTCTCCCTCCTGGTCAGTCGTTTGGGAGCTTCAAAAGCTTTCTCCAGCCTGAACATCACAGTGACTGATACCAAGAGGCATCAGCACACTTAGGAACAGCAGAGTGTTATTCACTGTACTCCAATTACAGCTTGGATTCGTGTAACAGACTCAGTAGCACAGCATTTTGGCTAAGCTACTTTATTTACATATAATACACTCAGAGCATTCTGACTCAGCTCCTTCCTCCTTGTCATCAGACAGCAAAGAGAGAGAACAAAGGACAATAGTCCTACATCACGGAACACAGTAATACAAAACATCCTGTCTCCATCACTTCCCACTATGTGGAATGAAAACATGCACCATCATGTGATAGAAAACAATCCCATGACTGCAAACACGGAGCAAGAATCCTAACAGATGTATCTAACTTTACCCTGCCATTTATAGATTTTGTATATCTTTTCAGTGTTTGGTAGCTGTGCACCCCTCTTATCACATCCTCTCTCAGACAGGCAGGATAAGACTCCCATCCCCTGCAGACAAATTTGGAAATTACCTATAATGAAGACTTTTTTTAAAAAAAGTTTTATTTATATGTTAATGTGTGTTTTGATTTTGCTGACCCCTACCTGAGAGGGAGCATCACTCCTCTTCTTCCCCAAGAAGAAGGGGCTTTGATGCAGATGACAAGGAGCCGTCTCCCTGCTTTACCCCACTAACAAATGTATTCTGCCATATTGCTTTAAAATTGCAGGTGGGCAAGCTGTTTTGATTAGCCCCAGCAAGGGCAACGTTTCCACCACCATCTCATTTACAAAACAACCAGAGGTCAGAATGAAAGCAGGCCCTTGTCTTGTAAAGAATGCTTTAGGCAAAGAGAGGGGAAACATAAAAGTGGGCCGATCCGCTTCAGATTTGGATAGCTTGTCTCCAAAAGACTGGAGCTCTCAGTGGAGGCTGAGGGCTAAATTTACTCCACGTTCTGAGAGCTAGCGAGTCCTTGCTCACAGCTTGAAGCCCACGTAATTCCTCATGGCTTTTTAAATGATGCATAGGGGCCTTGATTGGAGTTTTGGAATAAGTTTCAGAACAAAGCTGCAAAATACAAAAGCGGAAGAGAAGCCATGAGTGAACGCTGGATATACGTTTGGAAACAATGAGCTGAGTGGGTGATCTTGGCTTGTTTGGCATTGCCACTGTCTTTTTACCATGCCCCAAACTCCATATGGTGGCCCTGCAATGCATTCAGAGCATGTCAGCCCTAGATAGTTCGTGTGCATTTCATTCATCACACCTATGGCATACATTTAAAGCACTGTTGTTCCACTTTAACAGTCACGGAGACTCCTTGGAACGGTAGTTTTCAAAGGGAGCTGGGGGAATTTCCAGTTTCCAATTCCTGGCCAGATTGGCATAGAAATATAAGCATTACATAATAATTTATGTAATTATGTAATAAATTATGTAATTATGCTCATCTTATGTTCTTATGTAATTTTTATAAGTCGACCTGCTGGATCAGGGCAAGAGCCCATCAAATCCAGCATCTTGTTCTCACAGTGGCCAACCCAGGCATAGGGAAACTCAGCCCTCCAGATGTTTTGAGACTACAATTCCCATCATCCCTGACCACTGGTCCTGTTAGCTAGGGATGATGGGAGTCATAGTCCCAAAACATCTGGAGGGCCGAGTATGCCTACGCCTGGGCCAACGCATGGGAAGATTGCAAGCAGGATTTGAACACAAGGGCACTCTCCTCTCTTGTGGTTTCTAGCAACAGGTATTCAGAATCATTATGATCTCTGACCTTGAAGGCAAAACACAACCATTGTGGCTTGTTGCCATAATAACATAACAATAGTTTGCTGGGTCAAGGCTACAGGCCTATCTGGTCCAGCCTTCTCACAGCAGCCAAATAGATGCCTGTGGGAAACAGGCAAGCAGAACATGAAGGGAAGCCGCTTCTCTCCCTGTTACTCACTCTCTTCCATGCCATGTACCTGACCAGGATGGATGTGTCTGAACTTGCTTCAAGCTCAGACCACATGTTTGAAACTACATGCTGTATGTTGTACCCAAGAGTATTCCACCTGTGTTCTCCTTGCTGTATGGAATAATACATAAACCTTTGGATTTAGTAAGTAAGACATTTTAAACTTACTTGACAGTGTGTAGTCTATTCATTGCAGGAGAGGTAGAGGGAGGGGGCAAGTGTTTTAAGGCAGACTAAATGGGACATGCAAAAGAGTTAAACAACCTATATTCCACACTAAGATGCTGGTTAACTCTGATAGTGTTTTTTAAGTCTGCTGGGGGCATTGCCTCGCTGGAAAGTGCGCAAAGCCCCACATTTTGTTTTTATAATTTTTTATTAGTTTTACATAAAAGTTATACACCATAAACATAACATTTTCACACATTTAAAAAAGAAAAGGGTTCTTTCAAACCCTGAGACCTCCTTCCTTTCCCCCCATGGGTTCCAATTCTAAGATTTTATTCCTGCATCTTTTACTGTAATCTATTAGTTATATAATCATAGTATCCAAAATCCATGTTGCATTACAAGCATCGTTGTACTCCTGACAATGATTTCAACTGTTTCAGTGATCTCTCAAATATGTTAGAAAGTTATTCCAGTCTTTTAAGAATACTTGGTCTTCCTGATTTCTGATCTTTCCCATCAGTCTTGCCATTTCTGCATATTCCATCAGCTTGGTCTGCCACTCTTCTCTGTTCGGTATTTCTTCTTCTTTCCATCTCTGGGCAAGAAGCATCCTTGCAGCTGTCATTGAAAGCCCCACATTTTGAATCTAGGCACCCAGCTGGTTCTTTTTGTTAATTGCACACACCTGGGTCAGATCTATTTTTCCACCTCCCACAAGGACCACATTCCACCTCTATTTTCCATCCAGGCAAACAAGAGACATTACCAGAGTCCAATGACACATTCCATCCAGGGGGAAAAAAACACTTAGGGTACAAAGTAGGGCCAGAGAGGGGTGTGACCCAGGGAAAGGGGGCATGCAATGGGGACTGTTCCAAGGCCTGGAGGGACACCTTCAACCACCAGTCTTGAGGTCCCGACCCTTGATTTAAAGATACAGCAGAACAAAAAGTCAGCCAATATTTGGGGAAGGATCTAGCTTCCCGGTGCTACAGAGCATCTAGCAATTTTCCTCCCAGACACATTTAGCCATCTTCCTACTTTTTTTAAAAAAAAAATCTAACTTACCCCCTCACTGGGGTCTGTAACTGTCTCATTTCACCAAGAGAGACCATGTTGTAATTTTCTTAATTAGTGATTTACTTTAATATGGAAGTTGTCAAAGTTCATTTAACTTCAATTAATTGCTTCTCTTGCACTTAATCTCTTTAGTTGGTATTGATTGACTAATCTTTTTTAAAAAAAAATGTAGCTAGGGTCAGACAGGGTGAAATTTCCAGCTGCATACTTTTGTTAATGCACCGCTTTCTGAAAATATTTTTTTTTTGTTTTTGTTTGACTGTTTGGAGTGGTTATGCACGGCTATTCTTAGGATGGCTTTTAACATGTATTCTTCTTCCCTTCTGTTCTAAAATTTAGTTCCAAACTGTGTATCCTGGCTGTTTTTTAGTGTTTATTTTTCTAATGCATTTTTAATATTAAGAGCAAGGATAAGCAGAAGTGGGAAATCCGACCATTTTTATCTATTTCATGGAAGGAAAAAATTGATCTCTGAGAACCAGACCGTCATTTATCAAGTAAGGAGTGGGGGAAACAATCTGGCAGAATTATGCAATTATTTATTTAATAATATTTCCATACCACTCACGTTAAAAGACATCTCAAAGGGGTTTGCAAAAGTAAAACTGTCCTTTTATTGACTATGTTAATATTTCTCTCTCTCTTTTTTTTTGTAAACCGCTGAGAGGTATATAATTTTTGGTTCAATAAATACACAAATAAAAGTTTTTGAAAAGCATATTACAACACTTAAAAACAGAGAAATGAAATCACAGATAAAGAGGCTTGCTGTGCTACAGATGGCCATTTCCCATATCACTCATGAGCAATAGTGGGCCAATTGGAGTGACCTTCCCACAATTCTATGAATTGCAAATCCCAGGTGGGAGGGACTAAGGGAAAGTTGATTGCTATTGGACACAATAGACCATTGGGGCTGGTTGTCCTCTTTGATGGATGGAAGACTTAGGGAATGAAGATGATGGACTATAGAAGAAACCAAGGCTATGGAAACTACATGAAATGGTTGCTGAGAATTATGTATGTATAATTTGGCTATGATGGTAGAAGTCACATCTGTATGCCACATCTAAAGAATGGATAAATGTGTTTTTTAAATACAGCTGGGCCAAAAGACTGGGGGCGTTTTCGTGAACATTTTCATGCCCCTTTTGATAAAAGTGGCATGGCAGCTTTTCAACCATTGTAATGGGCTGCTACAGGGAGACAGAATGGACCCCAGAACAACTCAGGGCTGATTCCACAGGGAAATTGAATCACCCCACTTTCCCCATCTGAACATAATATAAAGGTAAAGGGACCCCTGACCATTAGGTCCAGTCGCGGACGACTCTGCGGTTGCAGCGCTCATCTCACTTTATTGGCCGAGGGAGCCAGTGTACAGCTTCCGGGTCATGTGGCCAGCATGACTAAGTCGCTTCTGGCGAACCAGAGCAGCACATGGAAACACCGTTTACCTTCCCGCCAGAGTGGTACCTATTTATCTACTTGCACTTTGACGTGCTTTCGAACTGCCAGGTTGGCAGGAGCTGGGACCAAGCAATGGGAGCTCACCCCGTCACGGGGATTCGAACCACCAACCTTCTGATCGGCAAGCCCTAGGCTCTGTGGTTTAACCCACAGCGCCACCCGCATCCCTACTAATATAATATATGTAGCTGCAATTTGAGGATTTTTGGAACCATTTGCAGCGAGGGTCAAGGATAAGCTGGGACAGCCACTCAGTGGTTGTGCATTGTTGCCAAAGAGCTTTGTCTGGCTGCCTCGTTTTGTCAAGTTGCAATAGATATGCTAAGCATTATTATTAGAGACACAACGAGGCATCTAAAACAAAGCATTTATAAATTGTCTCCTCTTTGCCCTCCTCTCTTCTTCTTCTGATATATAACTGGGGAGGGGGAGAGATGGTAGGAACAAAATATACAAACTGTGAAAACAGTAGGAGGTAGGACCAAAGAAATTGCAAATTGGGAAAACATTTTGCAATTCTATGCCAGTTATGTGCACACCTACACACACAGCGCATGGGGGCTGCAGTGATGGGTACAGGAAGTTCTCAGGAAGTTTCTTTCAAAGGGACAGTTGTCCCAACCACTCCTTAAGAGGAACTGTGTACTCATTGCCAGCTTAAAATTCAGCTAGGTTGTTCTTTTCTTCAGTACAGATCGAAGCTAGTTTGTGGGGAAATGCATCAAAACACCATATTTTATAAGAAGTGGAATAGATACAGGACAGACACAAATTGTGGCTAATGTGTGCCCAGCTTCCGAAGTCAGTGGTGGGAACACACTGGATGTGGAATATGTGGGAGTTTGTACACAGTCCACGTCTCTATTAGCCTTCAAGATTGTTCCATTGTTGGGAATTCCATTCCTCCCATGCTGCAGGTGTGTGGGATTGTTACATGTCACATGCCTGTGTTTGCATTTCCAGCACTGATTGTTGGAGTCTTGTGAGCGGAAATTGAGATACGCTGTTCCGTTCTGTATCACTATTGTTTTTGCAGTTCTCTCTCTGGGAAAGAAAGACAGAGAGAGAGGCCATGTTTTCTTTGTTATGTTACGTTTGATTTTGTGCGCAGTAAATGAGGCTTAGATGTTACACCCCGAGGCTCAGCTTCTGTTTGGACTCTGCTAGTCCTGTGCTCATGTCCTTGGATATGGGTCACATCAGCATGACGGGACACCGGAGTGATTAATCCCCGGTGACGCTGCGTTGGGGGGGGAAGGCCTTGGCATTATCACCCAACAGTGTACACAGTCCAAATCTCTATTGGCCTTCAAGATTGTTCCAACTATTTAGAAACTGCTTGGTTGGTTAGAGCATGGTGCTGATAACTCCAGGGTTGCGGGTTTGATCCCCGTATGGGGACAGCTACATATTTCTGTATTGCAGGGGGTTGGACTAGATGGTCCTTCTATGATTCTATGCACATAGAGATGGGAAGAATTTAATTTGGTTTGCAGTTAGAGGCAAATTTGCCCAAATTACACTTTCCAAAGCAATGCCTGAACGGAAATGCAGCCATCCTTCGGAATTCACATGTCTCTTTGAGTTTTGCAATGAAGTTCTCTAGCCAAGTGATGTATACAAAAATGCATATATGAGGATAAAGTGTACATAAAATGTGCATGTTCCTGAAAATAACATTTTAAAAAGCATATTAGGGAATAGGCTTCCCATAGGTATCTGGTCACTGGGAGAATAGGAAGCTGGGCTACATGGGACAGTGACTAGATCTAGCAGGTTAATAATAATAATAATAATAATAATAATAATAATAATAATAATTTGTTTTATTTATACCCTGCTCATCTGGAATTAAGATTGCCGGAAGAAATATCAACAAGCTCAGGTATGCAGATGACACAACCTTGATGGCAGAAAGCGAGGAGGAATTAAAGAACCTTTTAATGAGGGTGAAAGAGGAGAGCGCAAAATATGGTCTGAAGCTCAACATCAAAAAAACCAAGATCATGGCCACTGGTCCCATCACCTCCTGGCAAATAGAAGAGGAAGAAATGGAAGCAGTGAGAGATTTTACTTTCTTGGGTTCCATGATCACTGCAGATGGTCAGTCACTACAGTGGTCACGAAATTAAAAGACGCCTGCTTCTTGGGAGAAAAGCAATGACAAACCTAGACAGCATCTTAAAAAGCAGAGACATCACCTTGCCGACAAAGGTCCGTATAGTTAAAGCTATGGTTTTCCCAGTAGTGATGTATGGAAGTGAGAGCTGGACCATAAAGAAGGCTGATCGCCGAAGAATTGATGCTTTTGAATTATGGTGCTGGAGGAGACTATTGAGAGTCCCATGGACTGCAAGAAGATCAAACCTATCCATTCTTAAGGAAATCAGCCCTGAGTGCTCCCTGGAAGGACAGATCGTGAAGCTGAGGCTCCAATATTTTGGTCACCTCATGAGAAGAGAAGAATCCTTGGAAAAGACCCTGATGTTGGGAAAGATTGAGGGCACTAGGAGAAGGGGAAGACAGAGGACGAGATGGTTGGACAGTGTTCTCGAAGCTACGAACATGAGTTTGACCAAACTGTGGGAGGCAGTGCAAGACAGGAGCGCCTGGCCTGCTATGGTCCATGGGGTCACGAAGAGTCGGACACGACTAAACGACTAAACAACAACATCTGTTCTCCAGAGCACTGAAATGCTCCGGGGTTTCAGATAGATTGCAAAAATAGACAGGCCATTGGTGCAGTGGTACCTCGGTTTGCGAACGCAATCCGTTCTGCAGAGGCGTTCGCTCGCCGAGGCATTTGCTTGCGGAAGGCATGCTTCTTCACATGCGCGAAGCGCCGATAGATCACTTCTGCACATGTGCGAGCTGCGCAGATCGCGTCTGCGCATCTGACACCGCGGAACCCGTATGTAAACACTTCCGGGTCCGCGGCGTTCGTAAGCGGAGGTTTTCGTAAACCGAGGTAGGCGTAAACCGAGGTTCCACTGTAATAGCCACAGTGCAGATCTAGATTCTTATCTACATTTCTTTTTATTTTGCATACATCAAATGATGTTGGGCAGAAAAAGAAGAGGAACTTGGATTGTAAAATAAATCACTTTTTTCCCTCAAAGAAAACAATTAAGGGGGGGGACCCTCTTTCATTAAATCTGATCACTTTGTTTAGTCGTGGGTGCTTGTAACATCCAAGAAATAATTTTACGGTGAAGATCGCAGACTCTGGATTAATACACATGGCTGAAACAGTTTCTTTCTCCTTTTTTTGTTTTCAGAACTTGAAAGTTGTAGCCTTAAACTCAAAATGAAAAAATTCTGATCAAGAGTTTCAAAGAGCTGTGGAGATGAGAAAAGATGTCAAAGGAACAACATTTTCATCTCCCATAAAAGTCAGGCAACATTAAGCAAAAGAATGGCTTGAACCTATTGTTTGGTTTTAAAATGATGCCTCCATTCTCTTTCCTGAAACTGCTTTGGACGGATGGGAGTGGGGATGTAACAACAGGGTGAGAGAGTCATTGGAAGAGAAAAATGATGAGCCAGACCATATTAATTACATCTGAGAAGGTCAAATGAAAATTTCCCATAAGGGATGTAAGGCCACATTCACACAATGCAATTAAAGTGGTATCATGCTACTTTAAACTGTCCTGGCTTCCCCCAAAGTTTCTGAATGATGTTGAGAGAAGTTTGGTGACTCCCCTACAATTCTCAGCATTCGCTGGGAGGAAGAATTCATAGCTACAATTTCAGAGTGGTTTAGCTTCTACATGCAAACCAGGAAGTGACCTATCCAGACCTATCAGCCAATCACCCATTCCCACCACCCTTCTGAGTAATACCCCTCCCACTATATATAAGGGTCTGGTGACTTCTGTTTCAGTGTATCTGAAGAAGTGCGCATGCACACGAAAGCTCATACCAATGACAAACTTACTTGGTCTCTATGGTGCTACCGGAAGGAATTTTTCTATTTTATTTTTATTTTGCCAAACGGAGTCAAGGTTGCTGTTAACATTTTCTGCAGTCCTGCGGAGAAAAGCTGAAGACTCGGCATCCAGAAGCTGCAAACATCCCATGATATTCTAACAGGAGTGTCTCCTCCTCCTGCTTCCTCCACCAGTGAGTGGCTTAGCAACCTAAAAGGGGCAGATTCTGTTTATGAAACATTCAGCACTGGTATGGGATTGTGGCAAAATAAATCAGACTTAGCAATGGCTCTTAATAATCGCTGCATGTCTATCGGAGAGGACCTTTCGCATACTGCCTTAAATAATTCACAGCTCCTCAAATATTGCATTAAATAATTCAAGGACAGTACAGGCGTTGTGATTAATGATCTGTATCTGATATTTCTGCTAATGCTGCAAGGAATGGGAGGGAGGGGGGGGGAGAGATTCAGATATATGAAGAGGCATCAACACAGTCACTCTAAGCCAATGCAAGGAGTCTATTAGGAGAGTGCCTGGTATTCTATATATAAAGAGAGATTCGAGATATCTCTCTCACACACACCATCCTCTTTTCTTGTTTTTTATTATTATTTAAGAACCTGTTCAGTACACTGGAAGTGACTGATTTAGTCAAGAGTTTTCATCGTCTAATCTTCTCACCAAATCTATAGGAAGTGCATCCTTGTTTCCATCATGAATATCTGAACTTCCGGCCAAGATGGAGATGATGGAGAAAAGTAGAGTGAGGGGAGCCATCAATAGCCTGCTGACACTCACTTCATGCGAGTTTTTGGCTGATGCTGGAAGCTGCAGAGACAGAAACATGGCTGCTTTGTGCTGGACCCAACCTTATAACTTGGGACAGCCCAAACATCTACCAAACATTCAAAAAGCAGAGATACAGTAGTCATTGGAGACTTCAAGTACCCCAATATCGGTTGGAACTCAAACTCTGCCAAGAATGTAAGGTCCAACAAATTCCTCTTGCCTCGCTGATAATTTCATTCGCCAGGAAGTGGAAGAAGCAACAAGGGGACCATCTATCTTGGACCTTTGTCACGTGACAAAGTGGAAGTACTGGGAACCTTGGGAGGAAGTGATCATGTCCTCTTGGGTTTCATGATACAGAGGTAAGGGAAAGCTGGATGCAGTCAGACAATGCACTCTGGACTGTAAGAAGTCAGATTTCAAAAAGTTGAAGGATCTACTGAGTGAGTAAGAAATACTCATGGTAAAAAATACTCAAAGAGAAAGGAGTCCAAGATGGGTGGGAGTTTCTTAAACGTGAAATATTGAAGGCACAAATGCAGACAATTCCAACAAGAAGGAAAGGGTGAGGTGGTGGCGTAGGAAGGGGTGGGTGGTGGGTGTGGTCCGCCCTGGGTGTCATCACTGAGGGGGGGGTGACCTGCAGCGTGCCCAAGCCACACGTCTCTCCTGGGGAGTGTTGCAGTGGCTTGGGCACCTGCAGGCTCCACACTGCCTGAAACGGCAACGTGGGGCTTGCTGACTCCATGGAGCTTCTGCGCAGCGTGCTCTGCCCCAGCTTGCGCTGCCCCCAGGTGCAGAGCATTTGTGCTGCCCCGGGCACCCGAGCACCTAGCTACGCTGCTGGTGGGGGGGCATCTAAAGAATCCAGTGTGACTGAATAAGGAGCCGGAACAAAATTTTAAAAAATCCTTCCAGTAGCACCTTAGAGACCAACTAAGTTTGAGCTTTCATATGCATGCACTCTTCTATTCATCTACTTGCACTAGTGTGCTTTCGAACTGCTAGGTTGTCAGGAACTGGGACAGAGCACGGATTCAAACCGCCAACATTCCCATTGGTAAGCCAAAGAGGCTGTGGTTTAGACCACAGCACCACCCGCACCAGAAGCAGTTCAATTTTGTTGGCCACATAACCTGGAAAGCTGTCTGTGGACAAATGCCGGCTCCCTTGGCCTGAAGCGAGATGAGCACTGCACTCCATAGTCGCCTTTGACTGGACTTAACCATCCAGGGCTCCTTTACCTTTACCCTTTTTTTAATCCCCTCCATCCTATGCTCAGGTTGTATATATGTGTGAATAAAAGCAAATATACTAAAGGCACCATGGTCTCCATTGATCTTCATTCCAATGAAACTGAACCTGGGTAAGTGTAGGAAACCCTGTAGTCTCTCGCCGCCTATATATTGGGGTTGCATACAACACTATGAAACACGTTAATTAAACACATTAAATAAGGAGAATCCACACCCCTCTGAAAGCCTCTTGCACTGGGATCACCGGGATCTGCTTCACAGGACTGATACGAACACAATAAAGACTGTTAAACGCTTTTGTAAATGGAACATGCTGTATAAATAGGAGCTATAAAATGCCAATAAATGTTAGTGCAACAGAGGCCCCAGCTGAACCTTAAAAAGGTCAAAGCGGTTTTATTGTGTTCTGGATATTCAGACAAAATGACTTTATGGGGATGAATAGCTTTCCATGTACTCCCTGATGAACTGTTAATATTTAACGCAGATTCAAAACTTCTTTTCAGAGAGCAAACCTTGCCTGGGTGCGAAGCACTTAATATTCTGTAGGTCATCACATTCATGCTATGCTGTACTCCCAGCCCCATCTGAAGCCTGTGATCCTGCGCTTGTGTGTCACACCGCAAAGTCATCAGCCTCGAGGAAATTCATTTCCAGAGCCCCGATACAAAGGCTGGCTTCTGAAGTTCCGGCTTCATATTGTTCTTTCAAAAGGCACTTGGTTCCCAAATGGGAACTAATGTATTGAAAGGCAAGTGACAAAAGTCGTGGCAGTTCAAACAAACAATGGCTAGGAGGGAGAGCTGCGGTAGATATTTGCATTTGAATAGCAGCAAACACTGTAAATATGTTGACACAGAGCTTATTTTGAGAGGGATTAGGGCAGCTGGTCCCATCACCTCCTGGCAAATAGAAGGGGAAGAAATGGAGGCAGTGAGAGATTTTACTTTCTTGGGCTCCTTGATCACTGCAGATGGTGACAGCAGTCACGAAATTAAAAGACGCCTGCTTCTTGGGAGAAAAGCAATGACAAACCTAGACAGCATCTTAAAAAGCAGAGACATCACCTTGCCGACAAAGGTCCGTATAGTTATAGCTATGGTTTTCCCAGTAGTGATGTATGGAAGTGAGAGCTGGACCATAAAGAAGGCTGATCGCCGAAGAATTGATGCTTTTGAATTATGGTGCTGGAGGAGACTCTTGAGAGTCCCATGGACTGCTAGAAGATCAAACCTATCAATTCTTAAGGAAATCAGCCCTGAGTGCTCCCTGGAAGGACAGATCGTGAAGCTGAGGCTCCAATACTTTGGCCACCTCATGAGAAGAGAAGAATCCTTGGAAAAGACTCTGATGTTGGGAAAGATTGAGGGCACTAGGAGAAGGGGACGACAGAGGACGAGATGGTTGGACAGTGTTCTTGAAGCTATGGGAGGCAGTGCAAGACAGGAGTGCCTGGCGTGCTATGGTCCATGGGGTCACGAAGAGTCGGACACGACTAAACGACTAAACAACAACAACAACAACAACACATTAGGACTTCTATGGGAAGCAACGGTGTTGTACAGCTTTTCCCCGCAATAAGTATGCAAAGTGTACATCTCAGAAGACACCAATATGTGCATCTGGGACCCTTGACCAGGCCATAAATGTATGCAAGAGTAGTTAAAGATGCATATATTATAGAGCTATGAAGATACTGTTATCTACCAATAGTGAGAGACCCCAGGAGTTCCAGGCACTTACTTACGGTGAGTGTATGAAGAGAAGACAATCAACTTACCTGGTCTTCCTCATCCATCATCATGCTCTGAAACAAGGAGGCTCCAATCTCTTGCTACCAACCCCAAATGAGCAAAAGACATTCCCTCTCCATATTTGGGCACCTGGGACTGAATTCATGAATGGTGCGCTATGGGAAATAGACACATGCTTTTTAAAAATAATAATAATACAGTATATATATATATTCTGCAGTAGTTGTTTATGGCCCTGCCTTTTACTGTCGTCAATGGTTTTATTGATTAATGTTGCTTTTCTGTGCTTTATGAGCAATTGTAAACCAACCTGGAATGTTTAAATTGGGCAATGCAGAAATGCTCTCAATAAATAAATACAAACAATACGTAGCAAAGTGGAATTAGGCTGCAACCCAAACCTACCTTACGCCAGGCTGCTGGTGGCTTGGATTGAGTAGTGGCATCCCTGCGCTCACTTCACATTGTTCAGGTGGCTTGCCTGCCACTGCTCTAGAGATGGTTGTGTCACTCCTTTGGTGCAAACATTTCCCTTCCAGCTACTGAACATGGGGGCAAGCAGAAAGACCACTGTCAGCATCCCTATCACCAAAGCCTGGTGAATAGTCCCCAAACCTGCCATTGCAGGTACCAGGATGAGCCAGCCCAGAATTCACTGGATGACATAGAGCCATAAAGTCCTCTAGTCCAACCCCCTGCAATGCAGGAATCTCAGCTAAAGCATCCGTGACAGATGGACATCCAATATCTGCTTGAAAATCTCCAAGGAAGGAGAATCTACAACCTCCTCCTGAGGGAGACCATTCGTAGACCAACTAGAATCTCAACTAAAGCATCCATGACAGATGACCATCCAACCTCTGCTTAAAAACCTCCAGTGAAGGAGACTTCACAACCTACTGAAAGAGACCATTCTACTGTCAAACAGCTCTTACTGTCGGAAAGTTCTTCCTGATGTTTAGTCAGAATCTCTTTTCTTGTAACTTGAAGCCATTGGTTCGAGTCCTACCCTCCAGAGCATGAGAAAGCAAGCTTGTTCCCTCTTCCATGTGACAGCCCTTGAGCTATTTGAAGATGGCTGTCCTATCTTCTCTCGGTCTCCTCTTTTCCAGGCTAAACATACCCAGCTCCATCAGTCACTCCTCATAAGGCTCAAGATGTCTCGGAATACATCTAGGGGAGGGAAAAACAAAACCCAGTTTGGATTGGACTAGCTTCTCTACTCATAATTTCAGAACCACGGCCCCACCTGCACTAAACATTTAAAGCGGTATCATACCACTTTTAACAATTACAACTTCCACCAAAGAATCCTGTAGTTTGTGCTTGGGGTTCTTAAGAGGCCCCTATCCCCGTATTCAAAGGTTCCTTGAGAGGTAGGATCGGCTGTTAAATTGCTATGAGAACTGTAGCTTTGTGGGTGGAATAGGGCAGTGGTTGACTTTGGGCTCTCAAATTTCAGGCGCACAGTGTGGTGCTTAAATTCAGCACCCCCACCTCTCGAGCTCCACTCTAGAGCATTGTTGTGGCACCCTCTGCTGAGAGGTGCCCAGGGAGGCCGAACCGGTCATGCTACCCTAAAACCACCTCTGAATAGGGGACTCCTGAAAACTCTCAGCCGTGACTGAGGGTAGGATACTGTTTTAAATGTATAGTATGGATAGAGCCAGAGATAGATTCTCTCAGGCTCAAGAGTGCGCAGGCACACCCGCCCACCCCGAACTTCAATTTCAGCCCCAGATACAATTCTATTTTCACTTGGACAGAGTCCATTGGCCTGAGTAAAGGAGCTTACAATCCCATCGCAGCATTCTATTAAAATCACCCTCTCCCTACCATCTCTCCCTTGGAGATAATGATTATGTAACAAAGTTGACGAGAATATTTTTTGTCAAAAGTGACACGCTGAATATTCAGACATGATTTTCTCTGGCTCCACCTTTGAAATGTCATCAGGAGATGATTCACTTGTGGCACCTGCGTGTTTCTCCTTCCACTACTGTCAGATTCTGCTGAGAATCTGAGCACGCCATCTCCCGCCTTTCTTCTTGCAGCAAGAATCTATTTCTGAATAATCAGGCGCTTAAGGATGCCCCATCAGGATGCAGAGCTGGTCAATTTACTCACTGGGCTGAATTTTTCTTCCCTTCTTCCCATCAACATATATGCCACTTTACAAAGCAGCAATGTGACAGCTCCCCTGCTCTAAGGAGATGGCAGTCTAAATTTAGACACTACAGTCTTTTATGTCATTTAATTTGGGAAGGAGAACTAAAGAGTACCACCAAAGGCTTGCGCACCCTTTCTTTCCTAACCTTCCTTCCTTCCAACAGTATAAGCTGCCTTACACTGAGACAGACTAGTGGTTCATCAAGTTTGGCTGTTCACAACCTAAAAATGCAATATAAAAACACAAAAGACATAGTAAAAACAAGAACAACAAAAACAGCCAACCAATAAACCCCTCCCCTCCCCCTGTGATTTTCAAATGAAGGGAAGTGTACAAATTTAATAAACAAACAAACAAACATGAAAAAACCCAATATTTTATATGTACTGTGGACGCTCGGGTTGTGAACGAGATCCATGCAGGAGGCACGTTCACAACCCACAATGTTCGCAACCTGCGCATCTGTGCACGTGCGGGTTGCGATTTGGCGCTTCTGTGCATGGGCAAAGCGCGGTTTAGCGCTTCTGCGCATGCGCGCACGCCGAAACCCAGAAGTAACCCATTCCGGTACTTCCGGGTTCGACATGGAGCGCAACCCAAAAAGACGCAACCTGAAGCAGCTGTAACCTGAGGTATGACTGTACTTTTTAATTGGAGATAGGAAGGTCCCACTTGAAGAAGAAAATCTAAATCGTTTTCTCTAGTATCACACACACACACACACACACAGAGAGAGAGAGAGAGAGAGAGAGAGAGAGAGACACTCCACTATCTCTACTGCCACAGGCAGTCTGCACCTCCAAGTCTCTCAGGTGGGCGTCGTTGTGGACTAAATTTCCACCCACCCCTTGTGATCCGGTGGCAGAGGCCCTGCCCTATAGGCCAGTGTTTCCCAACCTTGTGCCTCCAGATATTTTGGGACTACAACTCCCATCATCCCTAGCTAGCAAGACCAGTGGTCAGGAATGAAGGGAATTGTAGTCCGAAAACAGCTGGAGGCACAAGGTTGGGAAACACTGCTCTAGGCCACTTCCTGGGCAGCAAAGGATGTCCTTGGACTGAACTTGCTGCCTGGGGAAGTGGATTTTGCCTGCTCGCATAATTAGCCAATTTTGATTAGGCCTGAGGGTAGGCTGCTTCCAAGGGGGAACCTGACTGGGCCTGCTATATTTGCTCAGTTCCTCGCCCTGTTAAGCATAATTATGTAATTCACACTGAAATGCCTGTTTGTATTGCTGAAATGGTTTAGCTGGAAGATTCCACTGAAGCTAAAGAAGAGCAAGACAGGCTCTCTAAGCTCATGGACGGCTTGATAATTATCTGTTGTTGTTCTCTGCTAGCTCTCATGTGAGTGTTTAATCTTAAATCACATGGAAATGTATTGAATTGCAAATCACCGTTGTGAAGGGAGTTGACTTTTGCTTCCAGGCTTAGTAGGAGTAGGGATGTGTAAAAGGCTCTCCTGAAGGGAGAGAAAACAGTTCCAGGCTAATGGAGGCTGAAAGGAGAGAGAGAATGATAGCCAGTGTGGTGTAGTGGTTAAGAGCAGTAGACTCCAAATCTGGGGAACCGAGTTCGCGTCTCCGCTCCTCCACATGCAGCTGCTGGGTGACCTTGGGCTAGTCACACTTCTCTGAAGTCTCTCAGCCCCACTCACCTCACAGAGTGTTTGTTGGGGGAGCGGGAGGGAAAGGAGAATGTTAGACGCTTTGAGACTCCTTCGGGTAGTGATAAAGCGGGATATCAAATCCAAACTCCTCCTCCTCCTCCTCTTCTTCTTCTTCTTTGATTCTAGGTCTGTTTGGAATTATGAAGGGAGAGATTTTCCAATTGTGTTATTGAGCTAAATCTGATCATATAGTTTGCATTGTATAATTCTGATTGTATGGCCCCCCATATCCCTAAAATGCTTCTTAAAATGCTTTCCTTTTTGCCTCTGCGTCTGTGCACCAAAGTGGGCCAAAGTGTAATAAAAACATTCAATAGCAAGACAGAATGCCCTGCTAAGCTATCAAGGCCAGATTACTGTCTTGTCTGATGCTAGCAGTCTGACACAAAGAGCAGGCAAGATAGATAGGAATTCAAGCCCCCACTCAAGGCTGAGTGAGGATGCTACCGGGGTAGCATGAGTCAGCATGCACAGGACCGGACATGGATCTTCCTTATATGTACTTGTGACCCCCTTTTTGTTTAAGAGAAGGACAGGATACGGATTTTCCTAATATGGATTTGTAACCTGTGACCCCCTTGCGTGCGCACAGTTACAGAGGAGGGGGAAAGGAGCCCAAGAAGTGTATAAGAAGCTTTGCAAATTTGTGTTTCTTCACTCTTGTCATGGAGCTGATCACCAAGAGTCTCTTAAATATTTAAGAATTAAATTCTTTCTCTGGATTCAACCCTCGGTGTCATTATTGGCTGTCTCTGTCCCTGCCTGGGCGCAACTTAAAGGACCCTTAGAAGCTAATAAGGCTACAATTATATAATATTTCCAAGAAGATGCTGAGCCTATGCTTAGTTAAGCATATCTTATCTTATGGAATTATTTGGATGTGCCTTTGATGTTTTTGTTCTGTTTCGAAGAAAGTTCTGCAAGTAAGGTTTTGAACAAACTAATTAGTTTTGAACTAATGGGTCTGGACACTGATTTGTTCCAAAAGGAGCCAGTTTTTATGCATCTGGTTGCTTCATGCTGCACAGGATTACTATCTACAATTTCCCCTTGGGATTTAAAGAGAGCCCGTGGCTGAACTTGGCAGTCACTCCAGTGCGGACTTCCAAATACCAGTTGCTGGAAACCCCAAGAGTGGTTGCAAGTTTCCCTGTCCACTGTGCGAAGGGGATGCTAGACTAGCTGAGCTAGTGGCCTGATACAGCAAGACTCTACTTATGTTCGGCTACTTTCTCTTTTCTTTCCCTTCTCCTCCTCCAATCATCACATACCAACTTCTCACTCTTAGTCCATTCATGGTAGGGAGGGGGATTTGTAATAGCTTGAAACCCCAAGACAAAGAAGCCAGATGAAATTGTCAAAAAAAAACCACCCCAAAATATTAAAAAACCTCTCCGCTTTCATTTGCACCAATCCTGATCACCTTCCCCTATCTGTCTTGAGGTATTTTTACTGCCTCCGTTTCTTTCTTACCATAAAACTCAGAGCAGTAGCAGTGCCTTGGACAGTTCCATTAAGAACTTTCTCCAAGGAGAAGAAGTTTTCAATTATTTAGTTCCTGGTAAACTTTTCTTTTCTTCTGTTTGTCCATTCTTCTTATGTCAGTGCACTCGAACAAAGGCCTAATGGTACCCTTGTGCCTCCATTTCTATTAAAAGGATACCTCGTATTCACGGTTCATCTGGGATAAAGCGGCTTAGCTGGACTTCAAAATCTGACAGCTCAAATCGGAACTGTTTTATAAGCAGCTCTATAATACAAATGGTAGGGTTACCCTCAGGCCAGCACATAAATGTATAATGTAATTCTCCGAGAGATATTCTTTTTTGCCACTAGAGGCAAAATCCTGGCAGTGCCCCTCCCTTCCGCCCAGCACCTGGTACCTGCCACTGCTGGGTGCTCACCGCTGCTGAGTGCTTGCCACCTCCTGCCCCTCAACCTCACCTGTGGCACACTCCTCTACTCATCCCCAGGTTGCTGCAAAGAGGGGTGCTTGCCCAGGGGCGAATAGAGCAGTGTGTCACTGCCACCACCCACGAGTGCGCTGCTGCAGCTGCCAGGATCAAGGAGTAAGTGTCTGGCAACAGTGAGTGCCTGACAGGGGCAAAGGGCGGGAGGTGGCAGTGGCTCATAGGCTCTTTCTGTGATGGGGGCGTCCTGATGGTGCAGGGAGTAAAGGTGGCAATGCTGGCAATGAGGCAGCAGCGGGTGCAGCCCCCCCTCCCAATCTTCCTATCACTCATCTCGCCACTTTGGGGGATGACTTCCCCTCCTCTCCCTTTGATGCCTCAAAGCAGCTTGCTTCAAACTGCTTCGTGCATGGGCCAGCTGTGACATCAGCAAACTCCCCTCCTGCAGTTCCTAACAACAACTGGTATTCAGAGTCCCAATGCCTCCGGCAGTATTCTTCCAGGAGAGATTCAGCCAGCATCCTCGTTGTTGACTTTCAGGTGTCTCTTGTAGACCTTCTGTCAAGGAATGGCTAGAGGAGGAGGAATGGTGGGAAGCTACAGCTGAAGACCCCCAGGGAAGCATCCAAGGAGGAAGGCTCTGTAGCCTTATTAGCTACTAAGGGTTCTTAAGTTGCGCCCAGGCAGGGACAGGGACAGTCAATAACGACACCAGGGGTTGAGTTCCATTCAGAGAAAGAGTTTAATTCTTAAATTTAAGAGACTCTTGGTGATCATCTCACGACAAGAGTAAAGAAACACAAATTTGCAAAGCTTCTTATACACTTCTTGGGCTCCTTTCCCCCTCCTCTGTAAATGTGCGCACACAAGGGGGTCACAGGTTACAAATCCATATTAGGAAAATCCGTATCCTGTCCTTCTCATAAACACAAAGGGGGTCACAAGTACATATAAGGGAGATCCGTGTCCGGCCTTGTGCATAAACACATGCTGACTCATGCTACCCCGGTAGCATCCTCACTCAGCCTTGAGTAAGACTATACGTCAAGCATAGCAGCTTCCAGCGTCAAGCTCATCCGCTGATAAGCCTTTCTCTGTGTTCCAGACAAGGCCAGCTTATTCGGCCTTGATAGGAAGCTGTCTCACTTACATTACACTTTGGCACACAGAGAGAGGCAAAGAGGAAAGCATTTTAAGCAAGACATCCCAGGGATGTTGGGGGGGGGGGCTAAGCCATACAATCAGAATTATACAATGCAACTATATGATCTGATTCAGCTCAATAATAATACAATTGGCAAATCTCTCCCTTCAGCTCTGAGCCAGGAGAATGGTGGTGGGATCAGAGGTCAGAGGAAGAAGGGGGGCAGGGGTTGAGCAAGCAACAGGTTTGAGGGAGCAGGAGGCAACTTAGGAGCAGGAGGAGGCGGAGGCTTTGACAGAGCCACAGCAGCCTGCCAGATCCACTGTTTTCCTTTCCCCTCCACCCTTGACTCCAAAAACAAGGTCTGTGCTGACCTGCAGCTGAACCAGCCCTGACACCTTCTCATGCTATCGAGTGATGACTACAGAGTTAGTTGAGATTCTGTCTAGTGGTGTTGATGAAGTTTGGGTTCTCTGGAATTTCACAGGGACAAAGCAAGCATTATAGCCCCAATGTTCTTCTCCAGCTTGGATTTTAAATCAAGGTACCTTCAGAGAC
Source organism: Zootoca vivipara (assembly GCF_963506605.1). NCBI lineage: Eukaryota > Metazoa > Chordata > Lepidosauria > Squamata > Lacertidae > Zootoca > Zootoca vivipara. Next base: position 8,888,413 of record NC_083283.1, read on the forward strand.
GCGGGTGGCGCTGTGGGTTAAACCACGGAGCCTAGGGCTTGCCGATCCGAAGGTCGGTGGTTCAAATCCCCAGCGACGGGGTGAGCTCCCATTGCTCGGTCCCAGCTCCTGCCAACCTAGCAGTTCAAAAGCACGTCAAAGTGCAAGTAGATAAATACAGCGGGAAGGTAAACGGCGTTTCCGTGCGCTGCTCTGGTTCGCCAGAAGCGGCTTTGTCATGCTGGCCACATGACCTGGAAGCTCTATACCGGCTCCCTTGGCCAATAACGCGAGATGAGCACCGTAACCCCAGAGTCGGCCATGACTGGACCTAATGGTCAGGGGTCCCTTTACCTTTACCTTCAGAGAAAGCGATAGGCAATCTGTGGCCCTCCAGAGGTTACTGGACTCCAACTCCCATCGGGCCAGAATGGCCGTTGATCAAGGATGATGGGAGCTGGAGTCCAGTAAAATTTGGAGGGCCATAAGTTCCCCTTCACTGTACTAGACCCTGCAAACAGCCCTGTGAGCTTGTGCATCCTTTCTCTGCCCATGCATGCGTGTTGAATGCTGCAACTGGCAGATTCCCCCCCCCTCACCATGTATCCTGTGTTGGTAATTTGACAGCCCCAAATGTGATCCCACCAACCAAAAATAGCTCTGTAGCTTTCCAATGTTAATAGGCTCCCTCTGGCACTTATTGCCCAAAGGATTATAGCATACATTAGATTCTGAATTCACACTTGGAGCTTGTTTTAACGTTGCTGAAGTTATTCTCCAGGCTCCTGTCATAGTTTTAGTCTGCTTCCAAGCAAATGTCATGATAACGCGAAGGCTTGGAATTATGCTGGGGAATTGCAATCGCCGTTGCATTGTTCCCTATCAACAGGCCATATGGAATCCTAGCTTTTTTACTATCCATGTAGAAATAAGGAAAGTCAACTGAAGTCATCAGGGGGGTTGATGAGCATCATCTTTATGAGGAAGAGCTGAAACACTGATATTGATTAGATTAGGCAGATAGATGGTAATACACAGCATACCCGCCAACATTTCTCCAATGAAAATAGGGACATCCTAAGGAAAAGTGGGACATTCCAGGATCAAATCAGAAACTGGGATGTCTTCTCTAAATCAGGGATGTCCCTGGAAAATAGGGACACTTGGAGGGTCTGACACAGACACACACAAATGTGAGACCTGCAACAAAAGAGGAGTGTGCAATGCTTAGTGTTCTGGCCAGCCAGCCACACACTTTTCCAGCATACTCCATTACACACCTGCACACAGAGCTCTACCCTCAACAAACACTCAACATTTATGTCCTCACTGGACTTTTTTGTACTTCTGCAAACCTCAGGGTTCCCCTAAACATGATGACACCTCCATTTGACTTCCCAGTGGGCCCATTTTGCCTACAAAACTGTCAACACGGAGCAGCTGAGTTTGCTGTTAGCTTGAGTGATGTTCAAAGACGTTATGAATGTGCTTCTTAAAGGCCAGGATCCAAATTTCAGCAATGGGCCATCACAATTTCTTTAATTCCTGCATTGAAAGGGGTTGGATTAGGACAGGTGAACCTTTGGGTCCCTTCCAACGCCACAATTCTACAATTCTAAGATCATCTTCATTTCTCACCTTGCTTCTGAGCTCCCCAGAACATCTTCCCCAATGAGAAAGGTTTATTTTGGGGCATATCTGGCAAGATGGCTCTTATGTTCCTGAGATTCATAAAAACTTTTGGCTATGCTATTTCTTTCAGAACCTCAGCCAACACCATCCCACACAACCTAGCAGTGAGGGGGGAGTAGTAGTAAAGCTGGTGAACATCAGTTTCTTAACCAGACTGCAGCGTTAAAACACCATAAAACACAATATCATAAAACCCAAGTATGTTATGTTCTTACCATGAAGCAAACTCTCTCTCTCATAGCTTTATTTGGTGCTCAGGCAGCATTTCAGAGTCACACTGAGATTACATCCATACCACGAGTTTAAAACACTATACTTTTTTTAATACCACTTTAATAGTCATGGGGAATCCTGGGAACTCTAGCTCCCTGGTGGGAACTGTAGCTCTGTGAGGTCGACATCCTTAACCAACTACAGTTCCCAGGACTCTCCACGGCTGTTGGAGTGGTATAGTACTGCTTCAAATATACAGTGTGGATGTGACCTGGGTACTAGTCAAAGCACTTGGCATCCATTATTGCTGTATTTATTATTATTATTATTTATTTATACCCAACCCATCTGGCTGGGTTTCCCCCACCACTCTGGGTGGCTTCCAGCAAATACCAAAATACATTAAAATATCACAGATTAAAAACTTCCCTAAACAGGACTGCCTTTAGGTGTTTTCTAAATGTCAGGTAGTTGTTAACTCCTTGACCTCCGATGGGAGGGCGTTACACAGGGCGCGCGCCACTACCGAAAAGGCCCTCTGCCTGGTTCCCTGTAGCTTTGCTTCTCGCAGTGAGGGAACCGCCAGAAGGCCCTCGGCGCTGGATCTCAGTGTCCGGGCTAAATGATGGGGGTGGAGACGCTCCTTCAGGTATACTGGACCGAGGCCGTTTAGGGCTTTAAAGGTCAGCACCAACACTTTGAATTGTGCTCAGAATTGTACTGGGAGCCAATGTAGGTCTTTCACACAGGACCTTCACCGCCTTCACTGGTTCTGATTTAAAAGAGAGATAGAGTTGGGTGCCATCTGTAAACTTTAGAAGGACCCTGTAAGGTAAGCATAGGGTTGTGCACCAGATTCAGCTGCGTCTCAAGTCCTGAAGCAAATTGAGCTGATCTGGGGAAATTTATGGACCTTGGTCTAGTGAGGTTGAGGCAGCCTTGGGTCACCATGGGTCAAGAGATCCAGAGTGGCCCAGGGCTTTCAGGGGCATGGTGTCAGGCAAGAGGAAGGAGTAGCTGTGAAAAGGAGAGACCTACCTAGTGGCTCAGGCTTCATTAAAGAAGGCAGGCAGGTCCCTTTCCCACTCAATATCTCCTTCTTCCTGCTAGACCTCTCCTCCCTGCCCCTTGAAATAGCACCCCGCAGAATCAGACCCTTCTGCTTACCAGCTGGAGAGTAGGATGATCTAATGGTGCTAGCTCCTCCTCCTTTGTGAGCAGCTTCCTTGTGTAATGAAAGAGTAGCGCATTGCAGGATCAAACCCACCTGGGAGAAGGAGATTAAACAGTTCCTCCTTCCCTTGCCCTTCCCAACCAAATGTAAAAATAGGTGTTAAACGCTCCTGAATTAAGGGTTCCCATATTTTGAAGAGCAAAAAAGAGGACACATTTGCCGACTTCTGCTTTTAACTATGGATCGCTATAATGACTCTCATTTTACATACCCACAAAAAAGAGGCTGTGTTCTGGAAGAAGAAGACAGATGGCAAACCTACCTGAATTACCAGATCCAGGGCAGGTGATTCCTGGGGTTGCACAAGGCAGATTGGCCCGATCCAGAAGCCACAAGTGGGATGGATTGGAAGGGCTGTTCAGAGCCCTATTAATTGTCCCCATTTGTAGATTGGAGTGGATGAGCTGGGCTGGGTTGAGCTTAAGAGACTGGCCTACCTAATGGGCTAAAGCTCCAGGAAGGGAGATTTCAGCTGAACATCAGGAGAAACATTGTTATGGTAAGAGCAGTTTGCTAATGGGACCAGTTGCCTAAATCAGGTGTGGGCTCTCTCTATCACTGGAAGTCTTTCAGAAGAGCAGGGATGGACTCCAGTTCCCATCAGCAGCATCCTAGATGGCCAATGGTCAAAGATGATGGGAGCTGTAGTCTAGCAACACTTCGAGGACCAGAAGTTTCCCGACCCCTGGAGTAGAGGCTGAACAGCCCAATATGTTCTGAAAGCTCTATCTCTGGATTTCCTGCATCATGTAGGACGTTGCATTAGATGCTCTCCAAGGCCACCTCTCCAGCTCTTTGATTCTCTACAGACAACAAATGGTTAGGTTCATTTCAAAGCATAGTCCACACTTTGCTGGCTGATGTATCGCTTGGTCCCATTGAGATGTTCAGAACAATGTAGGGTGAATGCATGGGGAGACAGCTGTCATAAGGAGAGCCCTGATGAGTCAAGCCAGTGGCCCATCTAGTCCAGAATCCTGTTCTCACAGTGGCCAACCACAGTGGCCTGTGAGGAACCCACAAGCAGGAACCAAGCGCAAGAGCACTCTCTTCTTCTGCAGTTTCCAGAACTTGGTATACAACTGTCCTCCTGTCGATCCACAAGCCTTCACATATTAGTGGAAAGCCTGAACAAACCATTGCACATGTGTAAATTCTTTCCACTCCATTGGGAATCCTGCAAATAGAAAGTCTCTGATCACATGTACAGAGCTTAGGCACATGGCATTGTACACAGGGGAAGCTTGTTCAGAACTTCATCTGAATCGCAGGGTCCGTGGACAGTAGAGACACACACACTGCAAAATTCAGCTTACACAAGTGTGACGCTCTGGGCAGGACTAAAGTCACTGAAGGAAAATTCAAACGTGGATAATAGTGCCTGTAAATTCACTCAGCACAACTTCAAGGATTAAAACATGCAGAATGCCAAATTCTTCCTAATAAGGCCACTGTAGCAGAAAGAAGCTAAAAGCATGTTTGGCATTTTTAAAGAATCTTCTTTGATGTTGCAAGGAGTGCATTTATAATAGCAACGCTGAACACCGATATAGCCCTTTTGCTGTTCAAACCCACATGTGTTATCTAAGCGATCTTTACGCCAACCTTGTAAGGCAGCTCTCTAACTCAGTGTTCCGATTCCCATATTGGACTCGCTGGGAGCTGTGGCTGAAATAGAAGGACTTGACTGAGACCATTTGAAGACGAACCCCTCTCTAACATGGAAAGGAGCCAGTGGTGAGTGGTGCCCATTAGGACTGGTAGAGTGGAATTCAGGGAGAGCTATCCCTGATTGTCTGTAAACAGGAAGGTAGGGGCTTGCAGAGGTTGGTGAGACAGTGCCCCATTCACTATGATGGACTTCAAGAGGCCGTAGCTTCTATGCATATATGCCATATATTTAATGCACAGGGCTTCCCCTAAAAGAATCCTGGGATCTGCAGTTCATCAAGGATGATGGGAGTTGTAGTTTTGTGCAGGGCAAACTACAGTTCCCAAGGTTCTTTGTGAGTGTGATCTCACAAACAGTGAACATTCAGGAAGAACCCCACAAAGTTACCTCCTTCCTTTTTTGGTGGGGAGGGTGTGTAGAAGAAGGGAAAGCTCGGGGGGAGGGAACGCCTTCTGAGAAATTTCAGTTCACCCCTATGTGAAACCATGGAATGAGCAAAGTTGGTCGGAGGAAACTTCTTTCCCTATGTCCCCTATGCAGCGATCGTGCAGAGCAATTCTAAAAGCATCTTCTGGCCTTGTGATGAATCTCTTTCACATCCAGGTATGCTGCCCGAGGCAACGTGTCATGTCGATGACAAGCATATTGTTGGTGCTCGGCGTGACTCACCACATCCCCGGCAGTCTCATCAGGCCCCAAATGCGCAACGGCTCCGCCAGTGAAGGTCAATTTCGCCCTAGTCTTGCCATTGGCAATGGAAGTCTCTGATTATTATCCGGTGGCATCCTGGACAAGGTAATTCATGTCATGAAGAGGAGATGCCTTAACTTATTGATGTGTCTTTGCATCAAAGCTCAGCCTTGCCTCGCGGAGGCTATTTATATTTGTTATATAGCAAATGGTGTCAGCTCCTGGCAGATGCTGGCTCACCGGGGAGTAAGTGCCCAAATTTGCAGCAGCATACTAAACAAGTAAGTGATAATTTTAACACAGGATCGAAAAATAATCCTCCCCTGGTCCTGCTACCAGACGCATCATCCCGTTTAACTGTTTAATGGATGCGGTTCAGGATAGAGCAGGGATCACATCAGCGCCATACTTGTAATTGGATCTTCCTTGGGATTAAAAACCCTTCAACCTTCAAATAGCTTCTGATACTCTCTGCCTCCAGATGACCAACACAGTTAGTGTGTCTATAATGTTTTTCTTAAAAGGGGGCGTCATGGGGCAAGTAACCCTCGGTGGATTCCCTCAACAGGACATAAGGAGAACCTGATGGATTGAGCCAATGACTCATCTAACCCAGCATCTTGTTCGTACAGTGGCCAACCAGATAATAAAATAATAATAATAATAATAATAATAATAATAATAATAATAATAATAATATATTATTTATACCCCGCCCATCTGGCCGGGTCTCCCCAGCCACTCTGGGCGGCTTCCAACAGAAAAATACAACACGATAATCTATTAAACATTAAAAGCCTCCCTGAACAGGGCTGCCTTCAGATGTCTCCTAAAAGTCTGGTAGTTGTTTTCCTTTTTGACATCTGTTGGGAGGGCGTTCCACATGGCAGGCGCCACCACTGAGAAGGCCCTCTGCCTAGTTCCCTGCAACTTGGCTTCTCGCAACGAGGGAACCGCCATAAGGCCCTCGGTGCTGGACCTCAGTGTCCGGGCAGAATGATGGAGATGGAGACGCTCCTTCAGGTATACTGGACCAAGGCCATTTAGGGCTTTAAAGGTCAGCACCAACACTTTGAATTGTGCTCGGAAACGTACTGCAGATGCCTTTGAGAAACCGGCAAGCAGAACCGGAGTACAAGAGCCTTCTTTGTATCTGCAGTTTCCAGCAACTGGTTTTCAGAAGCATTGCTGCCTCCCAACTGTGGAGGCAGCAGAGCAGAGAAATCAGGGCCAGTAGCCAACAACAGCCTTGTCCTCCATGAATTAGTCTAATCCTCTTTTAAAACCATCCAAGTCAGTATCCATCACTGCCTCCTGTGGGAGGGAGTTCCATAGTTTAACTATGCGCTACATGAAGAAGCACTTTCTTTTATCGGTCCTGAATCTTCCAAAGTTCAGCGTCATTGGAAGTCCGTGAGTTCTAGTGTTCCAAGAAAAAGGAGGAGGAGGAGGAGTTTGGACTTGATATCCCACCTTTCACTCCTCTTAAGGAGTCTCAAAGCAGCTAACATTCTCCTTTCCCTTCCTCCCCCACAACAAACACTCTGTGAGGTGAGTGAGGCTGAGAGACTTCAGAGAAGTGTGACTAGCCCAAGGTCACCCAGCAGCTGCATGTGGAAGAGTGGGGGCACGAACCCAGTTCACCAGATTAGGAGTCCACCACTCTTAACCACTACACCACGCTGGCTTTTTACTTCCTCCATGTCATGTGTAATTTTGCAAACTCCTGTCATCCAGATCAGCGTTTCTCAACTGGGGGCCATAGGGCCCCCTGTCCCCCACCCCCAGGATATTCCAAGGGGGCCACAAGTGAACATAGCTGCCAAGTTTTCCCTTTTCTCGCGAGGAAGCCTATTCAGCATAAGGGTAAATCCCTTTAAAAAAGGGATAACTTGGCAGCTATGCAAGTGAACATTGCGTAAATGGGAGGGCTGCAGGATGAGACCAGGGGGCCATACAGAGGGAAATGAGAAGCGAAGAAAACAGAGAAGTGACTGAGAAAAGAAAATAGAAAACAGAGAAGCGAAGAAAATAGAAAACAGAGAACAGAGAATGCTGCTGACATTGATGTTTCTTTGCAAGAAGCGCTCATAGAGCTACAGAGCGACATAGCAGCCAAAGTAACTTGCAGTCAAGAAAAATACCATTATTTTGAATAAAGAGTACAATATCTAAAAAGCTTCCACAGCTTTGGAATAAAGCAAAATTGTTTTTCACGGCATATCCTGCTTCGTATTTGGTAGAATCAGGTTTCAGATGTGTGAATTATTTACTCAGCCTAACACAGAATCACCTTAACATAATGGACAGAGCTGATATTTGCTTATCCCTCACAGCAATAGAACTGGATATATATATATATATATATATATATATATATATATATATATATATATATATATACCGTGTTTCCCCCTTTTTAAGACACCGTCTTATAACTTTTTTTCCTCAAAAAAACACAGGGTGGCTTACTTTCGGTGGGATGTCTTATTTTTTAATTACTGGTACGGTTTTTACGGCTCAGGGCGCTGCTGTGCTCTCTTGAGTGCTCAGCACTGCAGCAGCCACCGGTTCCGGGCGGCAGGGCAGCAGGCGTCCTTGGCCAGGCCAGGCGGAGGCCACTGGCTCAGGCGCTCCCCCCGCCGCTGCAGGGTGCTCCAAGCTCCTTGGCTGGGCCAGGCAAGGAAGAAGCAGTGAGCCCAGCGGTGGTGGCAAGCGGTGGTGGCAAGCGGAGCACGGGGATGCAGCCAGCAAGGCGGGAGCGCGATCAGCTGTTAAGCAGAGCTCTTGGCCGCATGGAGTGACTCTGTGAGTGGAGGTGCCTGTGGGGGTTGGTTTCCATGGCGCGGAAGTATGGCTTATTTTGGGGGTATGTCTTATATTTCTCAAATGCTTAAAAACCCTGCCATGGCTTACTTTATGACTATGTATTAAAAAGGGGGAAACAGGGTATATATATATATTGTCACAGTGGCCGGAGTGGGCTACTTCAGAGTAACGACGCTACGCAGCTCTGCATTTTATTCTTTTATTGGTGCTGCGTATTTACAGTGCTGAAGTCATTGCTATTTACACGGAGTGATGTGGTCAGTCGGTTCCAGAACCTCCGAATGGCTTTTGGCGCGTCTTTCTCCAACACAAAAGCTTTGGCAGACCCATCCTCTTTCCCCTCCTCTTTCTGCGTAATTCCGGAGTTGGGGGGATGGGTCTCCCCCCCTTATTCGCCCCTTCCTGTCCCACCTGGGACCCTGGCTCCTCTACCTTGCCTGAGCCTCGGACACGACTTCCTGCTTCCCCATTGGAATCGGAACTCTCTCTGCTTTCCCCTGTGCTCGGGGATGGGCTTGAACTCAGGAGGGGAGGGACTTCGCGATATCCCCTGTCCCTCACATCCACCCCCCTCCCAAGCTCTCCTTCACCCCTCCCCAGGTCCCCCCCAGGTGTCGGTGACGACTGGAAGCCTAAGAACTCAGTGCTTTCCGAGCCCGTTGGTGTGAACACCTCCCCCCAGTCCTGCGAGCCCCCCCCTTCCGCCTGGGAGGACGGGAATCCCAAAAAGTCCGTGGCGTCAGAGCTGGTAGGGGTAAAAATGTTCTGCCAATCTGCTCCTTCCTCTGACTGGGTGGATCTCGGTGACACCCATACCTCATCCTCTGGTTCCTCAAACTCCGCTTCCCAGCGCCATGGTGAACTGCTCTCCCGTGCTTCCTCCCCCTCCCCCTCCCTTTCCATGTGCCAGGGCTTGGGTCTATGGGGAAAGAGGGCGTGAAATTCTTCTACCAGGAATTCCTCCTGTATCTGAGTGGCTGGGACCCATTCATTCTGGGACGGTGGAGCATCCTCCCATGCCATGAGGTACTCCAGGCCCCCCACCACCCTCCTTGAGTCCAGGATTGCCGTGGCCTCATTGAGTTGCTCCCTGCCTTCTCTCTCCCCCCCTCCCTCAGGGGTTTGTTCGCTGCCTCGGAGCCTGCTGCTTTCCCTGTACGGCGACAGCAGCGATCTATGAAACACTGGGTGCACCCTCATGTCCTCTGGCAGTGCCAGCCTGTATGCCACCGGGTTGACCTGTTGCGTGACCGTGAAGGGGCCCAACCTTCTGGGCGCCAGCTTTTTGCACCTCCCTCTGATGGGAAGGCCCTCCGAGGACAACCAAACTTTGTCCCCCACCCTAATGACCTCCCCCGGTCGCCTGTGGCGATCTGCCCCCTTCTTGTACGCTTCCTTGGCTCTCTCCAAGTGTTCTCTAAGCTGCTGGTGCACCGTCTCCAGTTCCTCTGCCCAATCCTCAGCCTGTGGGCCCTCCTCCTCCTCCTCCCCCTCCCTCTCTGGGAAAGATCTGAGGTCGCGCCCGTAATTGGCCTTAAAGGGCGACACCCCTGTGGAGACGTGCACCGCATTGTTGTAGGCAAATTCTGCCAGTGGCAGGCGATCCACCCAGTCCGTTTGCCGCTGGCTGACGTAGCATCTCAGGTACTGCTGCAGAATGGCGTTGACCCTCTCCGCCTGTCCATTGGTCTGCGGGTGTCTAGCCGTCGACAAGCTGACCTCCACCTGCAGGAGGTTCATGAGCCGCCGCCAGAACCTGGAAACAAATTGGCGGCCACGATCCGAAATAACCCTTAAAGGTAATCCATGCAGTCTGAATACGTGATCCACAAACAGTTTGGCTGTCTCCTCTGCAGAGACCGCCCTGGCACACGGTATAAAGTGGCACATTTTGGACATGAGGTCCACCACCACCAACACTGCGGTCTTGCCCCTGGAAGAAGGCAGATCTGTGATGAAGTCCATGGACACCACTTCCCACGGCCTGTGTGGCGTGGCTAAGGGCTCCAGCAATCCCGGTGGCGCTGCTCTGACCACCTTTGCCCGCTGGCAGGTGTCACAGCCCCGTACATAGTCTCTAACATCTTCCCGCACCCCTGGCCACCAGAAGTGTCTCATGACTAGGTGAGCGGTTTTGTCCCTCCCAAAATGACCCGCCGTTGGGTTGTCGTGCATCTGCTTGAGGACCGTATGTCTAAGCTGGGTGGTGGGCAGGTACAGTGCACCCTTGTAGAAAAGCAGCCCCCTGCGTTCTGCAAAGTCTTTTGCCTGCTCCCCCCCCCTCTCAGTTCTCTGAAGATGCGGTTGGCAAATTCATCCGCTGCCGTCAGTGCTGTGAGTTCCGCCTCGCTCACCACTGCTGCTCCGCAGGACCATGCTGACGGGGGGAAAATGTGTCTGGGTGCCGGTGGCGCCTCCTCCTCCATGTACTCTGGCTTGCGGGAGAGGGCATCCGCCCTGACATTCTGCTCTCCCGGGATGTAGTGTATGGAGAAGTTGAAGTTCGAGAAGAACTCTGCCCACCGTATCTGCCGCTGGTTGAGCACCCTGGCAGTTCTCCAGAACTCCAGGTTCTTGTGGTCTGTGCACACCTGGATGGGGTGCTTGGCGCCCACCAGGAAGTGTCTCCAGTGCTGGAACGCAGCGTGGATCGCAAGAAGTTCCCGATCAAACACCGTGTAGTTTCGCTCTGGCTGGGTCAACTTCCTGGAGAAGAAGGCACAGGGTCTCCACTCTCTGTTGGCGTCCAGTTGCAACAAAATGGCGCCCACAGCTTTATCAGAAGCATCTGTCTCCACGCGTAGGGGCGCGTCCTGAACCACGTGGAACAGGTTCTGGTCTGAGGCAAACACCCTCTTGAGGCTTTCGAACGCTGCTTGCGCCTCTGGTGTCCACCTGAACTTCTGCTTGCCTCTCAGGCAGTCAGTGATGGGAGCCGTAACGCGAGAGAAGTTCTTGATGAACTTCCTGTAGAAGTTGGCGAAGCCTAGTAGGCGTTGGGCATCTTTGCGCGTCCTGGGGCTGTGCCAGTCCAGGATGGCCTGCACCTTGTCCTTGTCCATCGCCAGCCCCTTGTCTGACAGCTTGTAGCCCAGGAAGTCCACCTCCTTGGTGTGAAACTTGCACTTCTCCAGCTTCACATACAGGTGGTTCTCCTTCAGGCGCTGCAACACCTCCCTGACATCTTTCACATGCTGCACTGGGTCATCGGAATAGATAAGGATGTCATCCAGGAAGACCAAGCATTTCCTGAAGAGGAGGGACCCCAGGACGTGGTGCATGAAGGCCTGGAAGCATGCTGAGCCCCCTTGCAACCCGAAGGGCATCACCAGATATTCAAAAGAGCCCAGAGGCGTGAACATCGTGGTTTTCCATTCATCGCCTTCCCGGATCCTGATTAAGTTGTACGCCCCCCTCAGGTCTAGCTTGGTGAAAATCTTGCCCCTGCGCGCTGCTGTCAACAGATCGTCCACTCTGGGCATGGGGAAAGCCACTGGCTCTGTCACTGAATTCAGCCGTCTAAAATCCACCACAAGACGGCGCTGTTGCGTGTCTTTCTTGTCCACCCAGAAGACTGGGCTGCCCCCTGCTGCCTTGCTTTCTCTGATGAACCCCCGCTTGAGGTTCTTGTCGATGAAAGCGCGCAGATCCTCCAGTTCCTGGTCTGACATGGCGTACAGCTTGGCTGGGGGTATAGTTGCCCCTGGCACCAGGTTGATCTGGCAGTCAAAAGGCCTGTGTGGGGGTAGGTGGTCAGACTCCGCTTCGCTGAAGACCTCCTCCAGGTCCCAGTACGGCTTGGGTATCGCCTCACCCCCTTTGACGTGCATGGTGGCCACCGTGGCTATCGGAGGCCCCTCCCCTGGTTGGTGCTGCATGCAATGTTCCAGGCAAAAGTCCGATCCAAAAGTGATGCATCTCTGGTGCCAACTGATGGAGGGGTCGTGGCGCGCCAGCCAGCTCATGCCCAAGACGATGGGGGGGGGGGTCTGAGATGGTGGTGACGTTGAATGCCAGTGTCTCTGAGTGCCTTCCCACCGTCATTTTCATGGGGGGGGGGGGTTTGATGAGTGATGGCCCCTCCCAGCAGCTCTCTGCCGTCAATGGTCGCCACGTGCAGAGGAAAATCCAGCTGCAGAAGCTGGATCTGGTGCTCTTCTGCAAAGTTTCTCGAGAAGAAGTTCGCTGACGCCCCACTGTCAATTAGGGCGAGGACCGTCAGGGGATAGCCATTTGGGAGCGTGAGCGTCACTTCTAGAACCACTCCTGCTCTGGGAGGGGTGGGCTGGCTCTGCTCCTCTCTGTGCGGGTGGGTGGGCTGGGGCTGTTGTCTGCTGACTGTGCCTGGCTGCTGCCCCTTGTCTCCTGCAGCCAGGCTTTCCCGTTTCCCTGCTGTGGTGCTGCGTCAGTGGGGGAGGGCACAACCGTTCCCGCCTTTCCTTGCCACTCCCTGCGATGTGGGCAGTCTCTGACGAGATGCTGGGGGGAGTTGCAGAGAAAGCAATTCCCACCCCTTCCCTCCTTGCATCTTGGCGCCGCTGGGGTTTGAAAAGCCCGCGCGCGCGCGCTATCAATCTGCATGGGTTCCTGGTCCTGGCTGGCCCCAGGCGTGGCTTGAAAGGGTTGTTGGGGGAGTGGCTTCTCCTGCGACCGTGGGAACCAAGCCCGCTTTGCGCGCGTTGCTTGCTTGTCGCTCCACCGGGATTCCTGTCTCACCCCCACCGCCAGAGCCGCTTTGCTCAGCTGATCCATATTACTGGGCTTTGGACCTCTCGAGAGCTCATCCTTCACCTCCTCATGCAACCCCAAGTAGAACGCCGCTTGCATTGGGGGTGACTCCAGTTCCCACCCCAATCTGTGCACCAGCATGGTGAATTTCGCCCAATACGCGCGAACTGTCATATTTCCTTGGCGTAAATTATGAAGTTCCTCCTTAGTCTGGTCCATATGACTATCGGACGAATACATCGTTTTCAAACCTTCTAGAAATAGTTTGACATTCTTCATGCAAGGATTCTTTGTTGCGATTAACGGTCTTAGCCACTCCCTGGCTGCCCCGGTAAGGTGCTCCACAATAAACGCTACCCTGTGCTCATCATCAGGGAACTCATCGTGGTGCAGCTCAAGAGCATACACAATCTCAGTCTCAAAGCCCTGATATTCCCTCGGGTCTCCATTGAACTTGCTTACTAGGGTCCCGGCTCTCCTTCCTGGCAGCACTTGGACTTGGGGTGCCCCTCCCGCCTTGTTTTTCTCTGCATCCAGCTTGTTTTGGAGGTCTACCGCCACCGCCCTTAATTCCTGCTCTCTTTCCTGTAGCGCTCTCACCTGTTCCGCAAGTTGTAGCCGGTCGTCCTGGACCTTCTTAGTCTCTTCTTTAGCTGCCTTCAATTCCCCCTGCGCCTGCAGCGACAGCTGCTGCAGTTCTTGCTGGGCTTGCTCCGCGATCTGCCGCCATCTCTCCGCCTCTGACACGCTCATCCCGGCAACTCCAAAGTAGCCCAAAAAAGGATTCGGAGGTTGCTGTCACAGTGGCCGGAGTGGGCTACTTCAGAGTAACGACGCTACGCAGCTCTGCATTTTATTCTTTTATTGGTGCTGCGTATTTACAGTGCTGAAGTCATTGCTATTTACACGGAGTGATGTGGTCAGTCGGTTCCAGAACCTCCGAATGGCTTTTGGCGCGTCTTTCTCCAACACAAAAGCTTTGGCAGACCCATCCTCTTTCCCCTCCTCTTTCTGCGTAATTCCGGAGTTGGGGGGATGGGTCTCCCCCCCTTATTCGCCCCTTCCTGTCCCACCTGGGACCCTGGCTCCTCTACCTTGCCTGAGCCTCGGACACGACTTCCTGCTTCCCCATTGGAATCGGAACTCTCTCTGCTTTCCCCTGTGCTCGGGGATGGGCTTGAACTCAGGAGGGGAGGGACTTCGCGATATCCCCTGTCCCTCACATCCATACAATAAATATATATATAAATAAAACATGTTCTATTTACAAACAAAATATTGAAATAGCTACCTTTCTACCAGTAGGACAGGGAGGCCACGGTCAGAAAAAAGGTTGAGAAACACTGGTCTAGATCAGGATTTCCCAAACTGGGGGTGCCAGCTGTTTGGGGACTACAGTTCCCATCATCCCTGACTACTGGTCCTGTTAGTTAGGGGTGGTGGGAGTTGTAGTCCAAAAAAGCCACTTCCGCCTTAAGAAGGAGGTGGTGTTGCAGCCTCTCACAACCTCCCCATGTGCGCAGGGGGTGGGTGGCCAGCCCTGTGCGACTGGGGGATTCCTGGCTGCGTCACTCGCCGGGCCGACCAATCGAGTTGGTCTGGGGGTGTGGCCTGCCCCATAAAGGCAGGACACAGCTGGGAGATCTCTCTATTTCTGGCTTCTAGCTGCAGGGGAAGTCTATTACTCGTGACCAGCCTTCTTAGAATTTTTTCCAATTGTAGCAGCTGTACACTTGTGGGCAAAGGACTTCAGGAATCACCAGGTCTGCTTCTGGACCGACAATCAAGCGGTCAGTAGCATCCTGTCAAAACAATCACCGTGCTCCCCAAGGGTGGCAAGCTTGCTCTGCTCCTTTGTGCTATTCTGCTTGCAGTTGAACATCAATTTCTCGGCCAAATTTATACCTGGGGTTAATAATGATATCGCAGGTGCTCTATCTCGTTTTCAGATGGACCGCTTCCGCTTATTAGCACCAGAGGCGCAACAGTTGGGAACATGACATCTTGAAAGGAGTATTGGCGTTGGTGGCCCCGTCCACACTTAGGTCATATAAAAGGGCGTGGTCGGATTTTATGGAATTCCGGTGCAATGCCATTGGGGCTAGACCTGATGCTCCCCCTACTAAGTTTTACAATACTTGGTGCATTTGAGGGAGTTGGGGTGTGTGGCAAAGACGCTTAACATTCAGTCTGCCGCAATTTCTTTCTTTTGTAAGGCTGTTTACTCCATAGACCCTTGTGCAGATTTCGTAGTCTGCAGGGCACTTGAGAGCTGGCGTAGGCTACAGCCTCCCAGCAGCGATGGTAGAAGGCCCATAACTTATAACATACTATGCCAAATTCATAAGCAATTAAGAAGGATCTGTTGGTCCAAGTTGGTCGACTATTTTCGGCAGTGTACTCCATCACCTTCTTTGGCACTTTCCAGGTAGGTGAGGTGGTTAGTGAGGGTCAACCGGATGCCGCTGCCCGCAGAATTTTGCTAAAAGACTTAAAAGACTTATCCAGATCTGATTTACTTCTTCCTGTCCGCCATTCTAAAACCGATCAGAGAGGGAAGGGGGCCCTTATCCGGTCCAGGAGACTGGGCACAAGGGTCCATGGCCGGTAAAGGATACCAGGTGATTCCTGTATTTGAGGCCAGCCATTTCAGGCCCATTCCTGATGCATCAGGATGGCTCCTGCCTTGCGCAGCATCAGTTCATGTGTGTTATGCGTAGGGCTATTGCGGCCTGCGGTTTCCCCCCAGCTGAATTCGCCGCTCATTCCTTTCGAATTGGCACCACTACCACAGCCGTGCAACTGGGGCTGTCAGCCGAAAGGATAAAAGACTTAGGGCGGTGGAAGTCTGATGCCTTCAGGGGCTATATTCGTAAGACCTTGTGATCTACTGAAATGTCCCTGACCTGGCTTTGTCATCCCCTTTTGCTTTCAGATCATTTGGGGGGGGCACATTTGGATAATTGGTCACAGTATCGTCCACTGAGCTCGAGCTCACGCCCTTGATCATGGCCTGGGGTGCAAACTGGAGCTACCGCCAAATGTTAGAGTTTCCTGGATCGCTAGGAGGGGAATGCGCTGGGATGAATTCCTGCCAGCAGTGAAAGCCAGAGCCACCTTGCATCGTCCCAAAGATGTCTTGATTATTCAGCTGGGAGAAAATGACTTGGCCTATCGAAAAGGCATGGACTTGATGTGGAACATTTACGAGGACTTTGATGAACTGATTGCCTCTTTTCCAAACCTGACCCTATTTTGGTCTTCACTGCTGGATGTGTGTGTCGTTGCCCTATTGCTATAAACAAAGCCAGGAAACTCTTGGTTGGACCGTTCGGTGGCTCACAGAGTAGTAGTGCTGAATGGGAGGTTTATCGAGCACCCCACCATTAAGTTCAGTGAGGTGTCCCTCTACCGTGAAGATGGCGTGCATCTTTGCAACGCAGGAAATGATGTTTGGCTGGCTGATATAATTGATGGCATTAGGAATTAGTTACAGGTGTGAGGGTATTGGCGGCGAGCCATTTGGCTCGAGTGGCAGTTAGGCATTGGAATATTTCTGGAGAAGAGAAGAGAAGAGGGGATATAGCGCCATCATCTGCTCCACATATTGAAGGGTATTCCATTAAAAGATTCCACGTGGTGTGGCCCTGTCCGAAGCCTAGGGAGGTTAAGGCCTAAGGCACGACCCCTATTGGTGACCCCTGGGGGAGCCCTTGGTTGATGTGCATCAGCAGGACTCCCCCTACTGGTGGTTAACCTTTCCCGGACTCCCAGCAGATGGGCTGGAGTCAGATATAGTCGGTTAGATCCAATGCCTAAGCCAATACTGCTCATCATCTGTAACCAATAAAGTTGTGGCCTTTTGTAGCCCAATAACCTTAAATATTTGTGCCATGTGTCATTATTCTACCAAGGGGGTGGGGGCGGGACCTTGCCACGCAACAGCTGGGAACCCAAGTTTGGGAAACCCTCCTTTAGAGCATAGTGTGCTGGGAAGAAGAAGGCAGAAAAAAAGACTGAGATCCATCTTAGGAAGGCTGGCTGGGCGAGATACTGTTGACTCCAGTGCCACACTGCTGTGGGGAACAATTCCTGCTTGAGATGGCCATGCTATAAGATCTGGACTCCCTCCGTGCAGACTGAAGGTGTGAACATGTGAATAAATCTTGTTTCTTAAAGGAGCACAAACCCTGGGTGAGCGCCTGGAACCCCCCAGGAATCTTTCTACCACCCAACTTCTGTAACACTTTTCTTCCTATGGAGCAACATTATCTACCCTGCAGGAGCAAATGACTTAAAATAAAACATGTCTGGTTTCAGCATTAGGATTTACCAATGTGTTAATGCGCTCTCTCTCTCTCTCTCTCTCTCTCTCTCTCTCTCTCTCTCACACACACACACACACACACACACTTTCTGATTTGCAAGGTTTAGGGCGGAAGGGATTTTTATTGACACATTCCTGTGCAAATGGCCCAAAGTACCACCAAGTTATTGAAGGGGCTAAAGGGGAAATTAGCAAAAAAATGGGGGGGGGGCTTGAAAGCAGCGGTGTTTGAGCCTGTGATCCTGATTGATGTTGACACCAATTAGCAGGAAACAAAATCCCCCAGATAAAGGCAAAGAAGGTTTTTTTAAAAAAAATTTACTAAGCCCTAAATGCCAAGAGTCAGAACTCAATGCAAAATTCATTAACGCTTTTGGCAGGAGTTCCTAGCAGCCATTGCCATGGAGGGGAGGGGATGGGTGTGAGAGTCAGGGGAGAGTGGTTGTAAGGGAAATGAGGAAAGCAAAGGATAAAATGTTTCTAGGCATTCATGGTACAGTCCCCATAATTTTAACCTGACACTTTTAGTAGAAACTCTGCTGTGCTTCAATCCCCCAGGAGCTGTGAGGTGGTTGAACTCGAGGATGACACCCAATTATTCAGGGTGGTGAAAACCAAAAGGGATTCCAGAGAATTCCAAAATGGTGAAGAAGATGATTTAATTTATGAATCACTTCCAATGAGGGACCCTGAAACAATTAAATATATTGTTGCCCAACACCCCAACCTCCAGGGGATTGATGACCTTACTCAGAGTTCGTGTTTCCTTTTGGGAATGAGGTATAGCGGAGACTGAGGTGTCTTTGTGATATATGGTATTTTACACATATATTACAATAATATGGGAAACAGCCTTATTAGAAAAAACTAACCAATAAACTGAAACTGACAGATACCGTGTTTCTCCGAAAATAAGCCATACCCCGAAAATAAGCCATACCCCGAAAATAAGCCATAGTGATAGGCAGTTTAACCTTGTAGGTTAAACTGTACCATACTTAATAATAAAAAATAAGACATCCCCTGAAAATAAGCCACCGTGTGTTTTTTTGAGGAAAAATAAATATAAGACGGTGTCTTATTTTTGGAGAAACACGGTAGAAGAAGACGCCTTTGGTTCCCCTTTATCTCATACACAGCCCAACAAGACAAGAAGAAGAAGCCGACAGCATGCAAATCAATATGGTTAACCTGATTCAAAAATATACACTCACACCCCACTCTCTCACACACAAAAATCCTCACTACAGCCAACCAAAGACAGGCAACCACACCCTAAGCCACTCCAACCTCTCTCACCACCAAGGAAATACAACAAATGAATAGTAAGAGAACCCATAAAAATAACACTGACATAACCCCTCACACACACTAAGTAAAATAACAACAACAACAACAACAACAACAACAACAACAACAACAACAACAATTTTATTTATACCCCACCCTTCCCAGTCAAGACCGGGCTCAGGGCGGCTAACAACAAGAATATCAAAGCAAGCACACACACACACACACACAAAACACAATTCAATTAAAATGCAGATTAAATACAATGTTAAAATTCAATTTTAAAATTAGGAATCTACAAGTGCAACCTCATTTAAATATCTGTAGGATAAAGCCTTAGGGGAGGGTAACACACCGGGGTCAGACTGAGTCAGTCCAAAGGCCAAGCGGAACAGCTCTGTCTTGCAGGCCCTACGAAAAGATGACAACTCCCGCAGGGCCCTAGTCTCCTGAGAGAGAGCGTTCCACCAGGTCAGGGCTAGTACTGAGAAGGCCCTGGTCCTGGTCGAGGCCAGTCTAACCACCTTGTGACTCGGGCTCTCCAGTATGTTATTATTTGTGGACCTTAATGTCCTCTGCGGGGCATAACCACCTGTCCCCACTTGCCACTCACTCCTTCCCCCTCCCCACCTCCTCCTCCTTCTTCCTAATTGTTAAAGCCAATTCATAAACCAAGAAATTATAGATTGACCACTAATAATGAGACACATGTTGGTAGATATTTTTCCACATTTCTTATGCTCTTTTTGTGATATACAAGTGAGAAAACTTGGTATACTCCTTTGCATAACCTTATTCTTGTTTATAAAACCCAATAAAAGAATTATTATTACCCTGTTTCTCATATTTTAAGACATACCCATAAAATAAGCCATAGCAGGATTTTTAAGCATTCAAGGAATATAAGCCATACCCCAAAAATAAGACATAGTGATAGGTGCAGCAGCAATGCTGGCCGCGGCAGGAGAAGGAGGAAAAAAATAAGACATCCCTTGAAAATAAGCCATAGTGTGTTTTTTTGAGGGAAAAAATAAATATAAGACATGTCTTATAATATGAGAAACACGGTATTATTATTATTATTATTATTATTATTATTATTATTATTATTATTTTGTACAACCTGAGCCTGCAATAGAGGAGTTCACAGCATTAACACCCCAAAAAGGTCTTGTTTCTCCCATAGCTGCAGCCTTGGATTCAAACAGAAATCAAACGTTGCTTTTTCTCCAGCTTGCTGCTTTCCTCCTCGGTCACATCCGTGCAAATGCAAAATTGCATATGAAAAACGCAGGCAGTCCTGGGTCCTTCCCTGCCCCCTATTTTGGCAATGTGCAAGTAGTCACTCTGCACAGCCTTTAGGAGGTGCTTAAAACTTGCCACCGTTTCTGTCTTATGAATGGCACGTGGAAGGGAGTGAAAATCTGACCCGAGGCCATGTTGAGAGGCCATGTTGGGCAGGTGAGAGCATAGCTGCCAAGTTCTCCCTTTTTTTAAGGGAAATTCCCTTATGCTGAATAGGCTTCCTCGTGAGAAAAGGGAAAACTTGGCAGCTATGGGTGAGAGTTCACTGGAATCTTCTGTCAGGGTGCTTTTGGCAACCCCTATGCTCCTGAGGTTCGATTGGCCTTTACCAGGGATCAGTAATTTTGTGCGGAAGTCCCTGCCCTGTGGAATGCCTTGCTAATAATAGAAGTTCGAGATGAGTCATTCCTGTTTTAGATGCCTTTTAAATAAATGTACTGTTCAGACGAGAGTTTGGGACAGGTTATTGTTTTGGCAGTTTTTATTGATATGTTAATTGATATTTTAACTGATCTTATTCTAGAATTTTGCCTCGTTACATTTTCTATGTATAAATATTAATTTTTTGTTTCAGTTCTTTAAATGATGCAGAGATTCCCAGTGTCACTCAAGGTGCGGAACAACTTAGATCAAAAAGAGTGGACATAAACGCTTTATCATCTGGTATTTTCAATTGCGCTGAAGAGGACAACAGCAACAGCCCTGATGGCTATGTGAGGTACTCTAAAGCAGGGGTCAGCAAACCTTTTCAGCAGGAGGCCGGTCTACTGTCCCTTAGACCTTGTGGGGGGCCGGACTATATTTTTTGGGGGAAATGAACAGATTCCTATGCCCCACAAATAACCCAGAGATGCATTTTAAATAAAAGCACACATTCTACTCATGTAAAAACACCAAGCAGGTCCCACAAATAACCCAGAGATTAATTTTAACTCATTTTAACACATTCTACTCATGTAAAAAACACCAGGCAGGTCCCACAAATAACCCAGAGATTAATTTTAACTCATTTTAACACATTCTACTCATGTAAAAACACCAGGCAGGCCCCACAAATAACCCTCAGATGCATTTTAAATAAAAGGACACATTCTACTCATGTAAAAACACGCTGATTCCCAGACCATCCGTGGGCCGGATTTAGAAGGTGATTGGGCCAGATCCGTCCCCCGGGCCTTAGTTTGCCTTCCCATGCTCTAAAGAGCGGTTGTAGTTTTCCACCTACATTCGGGGACCCAATTACACTGTGAAGTTTGTTTCAGCTGACACCAGCAAGCCTCTAACATATTCCATTCACCAGGCCATCTCTGAAATAATCTTCCAGGTACCTGCTTTTTAGCAATTAGCACAGGTGTGTGTGTGTGTGTGTGTGTGTGTGTGTGTGTGTGTGTGTGTGCACGCACATGTCATTCTTCCCATGGAAAATATACAAGTCTGTACCCTTGCTGGAACTTTGCTGCCAATGTGCATCATTATGAAGGCATGAAGAAGATTTTGGAACCAGAATACTCTCCGTCTGATCAACCGGCAAAGGTTAAACCTCTTCTGTTCGAGGACTGCTCATCAGGATTCCAGTCCATTCTTCGCTGTGTGCTAACATCCCCTTGAACATCGCCTTACATATTCAGGATAATGTAGAGGCAATGATCCCCCTGGTCTAAGTGTGATGTCCGTCAGCCTTGTATGGAAACGAAAAGGTTGTGACCTCCTGGAAAAGCTTGTCGATCAATAAGAAGACTTTTTAAAAAAACGCTCCATCAGCCACAGATTGGTGCCTGGCTGACAGCCTGCACACCTGTATGATAATTCCTTTCTACTTGACATGTCGGAGGGCAATTCAGTCCCAATGGATCTGCACGATGTCCTTTCCTTGACACTGAACTGTGCTAGCCCTCCATTGCAAGGTACCCTATAAGGTACTAATGACTTGGCTCCCAATTTGCCTCCCAGGAGTATGCATCACTTTGCATGCTATACATATTTCTGAGAATATCATATTTGACTGCTACCCCTCTTCTCTGCCAGGAACTCTAAAAACACATCTGAACAGAGAGGTCTCTCCAATGGTGGCTTTGCCTCAGGTCAGTCTTCAGCCTTGGGTCCCTAGATGTTTGTGGGCCACAACCCCTATCATTCCTGACCAATGGTGAAGCTGGCTGGGGATGATGGGAGTCGGAGTCCAGCAACATCTTGGGGTGCAAGATGGAAGAACCCAGCTTTAGGTGTTGGGGCTGGGCCAGCAGCAGCCATTTGAAGACAGTCATGAACCAGGAACTGGGAGCCAGGACCAAAGGGCAATCAGGCAAATTGGGAGACACCTGGCTTGAGAGCAGTAGATGTGAAAAGGATCTAGGAGTCTTGGTAGACCACAAATTTGACATGAGTCAACAGTGTGATGCAGCAGCTAAAAAAGCCAATCCAATTCTGGGGTGCATCAATAGGAGTATAGCGTCTAGATCAAGGGAAGAAATAGTACCACTCTATTCTGCTCTGGTCTGACCCCACCTGGAGTACTGTGTCCAGTTCTGGGCACCACAGTTCAAGAAGGATACTGACAAGCTGGAACGTGTCCAGAGGAGGGCAACGAAAATGGTCAAAGGCCTGGAAACGATGCCTTATGAGGAACGGCTTAGGGAGCTGGGTACGTTTAGCCTGGAGAAGAGAAGGTTAAGGGGTGATATGATAGCCATGTTCAAATATATAAAAGGATGTCATATAGAGGAGGGAGAAAGATTGTTTTCTGCTGCTCCAGAGAAGCGGACACGGAGCAATAGATTCAAACTACAAGAAAGAAGATTCCACCTAAACATTAGGAAGAACTTCCTGACAGTAAGAGCTGTTTGGCAGTGGAATTTGCTACCAAGGAGTGTGGTGGAGTCTCCTTCTTTGGAGGTCTTTAAGCAGAGGCTTGACAGGCATATGTCAAGAATGCTTTGATGGTGTTTCCAGGGGGTTGGACTGGATGGCCCTTGTGGTCTCTTCCAACTCTATGATTCTAGGATGCAAGGGCAAACAGGAGACAGCATCAAAGAGCAAATGAGAAGCTGGGACCATGGTGAAGAACTGGTCCAGAGAATGACCAAGGAGCCAGGACCAGAAGTGTGAGACAAGTCAAGGAGCAATGATGAGGGATGATGGGAGTGGGGAGGACTTCCTGTTAGTCAAAGGGTCTGCTCTGTGTGATCTTCCAGGAGTCACACCCAGGGCTTTTTTCCAGCCAGAACTCACTGGAATTAAGTTCCAGCACCTCTCAGGTGGGAATCATTTTCATTCTAAGAGAATGAGGGAGGTAATTCATGGTGAGTTCTGGCGACTCTTTTTCTAGAAAAATAGCAGTGGTCTCACCTAGTGGTTGGCAGGGCAAGAAGCACATCCTCCAACAGTTCTCCAATGAAAATAGGGACATCCTATTCCAGGGGTCAGCAAACTTTTTCAGCAGGGGGCTGAAAAAGTCCACTGTCCCTCAGAGCAGGGCAGCTGGAGAGGACAGGCAGGGGCACTGCCTGCTGTGCTCCACCTCAGCCTGCTTGGCTGAAGTGAAAAAAACCTGGACCTGGACCTGGACCTGGGCTAACTTCAGCCCACACTCCTTCAAGTCACAGCGAGCACAGCACAGAAAGTGCTGCCCCACAATGCTCCACGGCACCTCATTTGTGAAGTGCTCGCTGGGACTTGAAAGAGTGTGGCCCAGGTCCAGGTTTCCTTCCTGCCTCTTTTTAGTCACCGCTGCCATTAAAGGAGCGGGTGAGGCAGGAGTGCAAGTGCGGGTGGCTCCTTGTGCTGCCTTGCATATGCCCCCTTTTCTCTGGGGGGCGTGCACGTTGACCATGCCTCCTGGGGGCATCCTGGCCACGTCATTGCCAGCTAGCCAATCGGGTGGCTGGGGGCGTGGCTGGTGTGCTCCCCCCCCTAGCTTTGATCCTGGGTACGCCCATGGAGCAGAGCAATACAATAGGCTGCATTTTCTACACATGCACACACATATACCCCCAACCTCCCATCCAGACAAGCGGGAGGCATCACCAGAGTTCAAGGATACTTTTCAGCTGGGGGAAAAAATGGAGTGCAAAGCCAAGCCAGCAAGAGGTTTGGTCTGGGGAGAATTTTGAGGATCCAGATAGAGAGACTTGGATGGGTCAGATGTTCTCAATCCATGTTATAAACAGAAACTTTGCATGAACACAGAGAGCCAGGTAAAGTTGTCTGCCTCTGGTCTATTGAAGTCAACAGGACAGGATTTGTTGTGTTTCAGTGCCTGGGAGACTGAGAAGCTTGAATGCTAGCAAAACATTTAGCCACTGAACTTTCAGCCAAATGATTGCCTTCCCTATTTTTGCACTTTTCAATTTTCTAGAACAGGCAACAATACCTCTCTGTTTCTAGTCAGAGCCTGACATTTCTCACTTTTTCTCGTGTGTGTGTGTGTGTGTGTGTGTGTGTGTGTTTAAAAACCTTTTCAGACCTTCTTTTAAAAATAAAGGAGAGCAAAACAAAACAATATAAATGTCGTTTCGCTTTCCGGGTCACCTTTAATACACCCATTGGAGGCTGGCAAACAAACCCTCAGCATTTGCCCTGGATATAATAACAGAATAGCAACCCTCTCCCCGTCACACACACACACAAAAGGAGAGAATTTGAGAGTCAGCAAAGCTTTGTAAATAGCTCCACTTTCCCCTTTCTCCCAAGTTAGTGTAAAGGTGACAGGATGAAAGGCATTTTTCAGAGTGATAAGCAACCCCTGACAGGTGATAGAAATTGCCTTCATCACACCGATCTCAAAGAGAAGGGAGAATCTCCAGCTCATTTTGCCTCTTTGAGGTTCTCCTTGGGTTTTGGAAAGGAATTTAATGTCCAGGGCAGTGGTTCTCAAAGGAAGTGGCAGGAACAGATGGAAAGTGTGGCGGGAAGCTTCAAAGACAATCCAAGAAACATTTAGACATTTAAGCGTAGCATAGTATTTATTATTATTATTATTATTAGGCAGAATATGGATAGATCTCTTTTCCAAATCAAGCACTGCTAGGAGTTGTTTCTTTTTGTTTTGCAATGCATTTCTTATCGATTAAAAAACGTGGTGAGATACGAGCATGTGTTTATTTTGAAAGTGTGGCCCAGAGAAAAATGTTTCGAGAACCACTGGCCCAGAGGGATGAGGATAAGGAAATAATAGGCTGGAAGAAGAAAAGCCATATTGGCTCCAACTGAAGGTATGACTGGTCTAGCAGAGATGGGGAACATGCATACTTTCCAACATCCCAGTGAAGCAAATCGGGACACGACCTTGATGGAAGCCCCACCCCCTCTCACTCAGGCCCTGCCCCCTCCATCCCTCCCTCGGGGCTCACGACTCCTCCTCTAATTTACTTAATTTTGATCCTTTTCTGGTTATAGGTGCCGGCTCTACCATTAGGCAAAATGAGAAGTCTGGATCAGGTGGCAAATGCTGGTAGCATCATCCCAAGGTTGTACCCTTCCTTGTATTGGGGGACAATAGTGTGTGCTCCACCAGTTGTGAAGCTACATGCTCCGCTAACGGGGGCGGAGAGCAGGTGAAGGCATGGCTTGCATCCCGGGGGCGTGACGCGCCACCCACAGGGGCATGGTGTGCATTCTGGGGCATGATGCGCCACTTGTGGGGGCGTGGAGCCTGGCATGCGGGGAGGGGTGCGCGGTGCGTGTCCGGGGAGGCCGCTGCGATGGCACCCTACCGGAATAGTGGTGCCGGGGGTGGTCCGCTCCCTCCGCACTCCCGTTCCTCCGCCAGTGTGCTCCACAAGGCCTGTGCTGTAACACCATAATTCCCTTGCTGCTGCTATTCATGGAATAATACCGTACTCAACTGCCCATCCGGTCAACTTCTGTGCATGGAATCATAGAATCGTAGAGTTGGAAGAGACCACAAGGGCCATCTAGTCCAACCCCCTGCCGAGCAGGAAACACCATCAAAGCATTCTTGACATATGCCTGTCAAGCCTCTGCTTAAAGACCCCCAAAGAAGGAGACTCCACCACACTCCTTGGTAGCAGATTCCACTGCCGAACAGCTCTTACTGTCAGGAAGTTCTTCCTAATGTTTAGGTGGAATCTTCTTTCTTGTAGTTTGAATCCATTGCTCCGTGTCCGCTTCTCTGGAGCAGCAGAAAACAACCTTTCTCCCTCCTCTATATGACATCCTTTTATATATTTGAACATGGCTATCATATCACCCCTTAACCTTCTCTTCTCCAGGCTAAACATACCCAGCTCCCTAAGCCGTTCCTCATAAGGCATCATTTCCAGGCCTTTGACCATTCTGGTTGCCCTCTTCTGGACACGTTCCAGCTTGTCTGTGGTGCCCAGAACTGGACACAGTACTCCAGGTGAGGTCTGACCAGAGCAGAATACAGTGGTACTATTACTTCCCTTGATCTGGGTGCTATACTCCTATTGATGCAGCCCAGAATTGCATTGGCTTTTTTAGCTGCTGCATCACACGGTTGACTCATGTCAAGTTTGTGGTCTACCAAAACTCCTAGATCCTTTTCATGGAATTGGAGTGGGAGGATGTCACCATGTTCTACACCACAGGCAGCAAAGCAGCTTGCTTCAGCTCTGCTGGCTGCTACCACTAATTCATTGGAGCAAGCTCCACTTGAGCTTAATTACAGAACATATTTTCAGGCTAGAAGGCAGGAGCCCCTTTCCCTGCCATCTGTCCTCAGGCATTCCCTATTTCATTCCCTATAACTCTGAACAAGTCTACCCTTAGCTTGCAACCCGACTGATGCAACTGGAAGAACCGCTTTGAGTGTGCAAGTGCCTTCAGGCCATAAACAACGGCTGCGGATGTGTGCATTCGGTTTTTTTGCATTATTGCTACAGAGATGTCACCCTGTCTTTCCCAAGAGGACCAAAACATCCCCATCTCCATGCCGCCTGGAAGGAAGGGCCTGTGGCTGACAGCGGGCTGGTTCTTCTCGAAAGCTGCTGTTTCACCGGCTTGATTGCGAGAACTTTCCTTTTATCATATTCTTCCCGGAGTTCCTCTGCACGTGACTCAAAACTGACAGCAGGGCCGTGATGGCTGCAATTGAAGTCACTTCGCGCGGTGATGGGTTGCTTCTTGATCCATCCGTGGTATGTGGGGAAGGCGGCGAGCTTTGCTGGAAGACTTATTTGGAAGGCTCCCCACCCACCCACCGTCCCCTCCTTCTCAGGACACAAGTAAATTTCAACTTTGATAGATAAATATCTTACATGGCTTTTGATCTTGTTGATGTGAGGACTGACACTTCCCCTCACAGAGAATACATTACTTGAGTGCCTTCCTTCCAGATTCTTTCTTTTTTATAATCTCTCTCTCTCCCTCTCCCTCTCCCTCTCTCTCTCTCTCCCTCTCTCTCTCTCTCTCTCTCTCTCTCACACACACACACAAATTTTCAGTAGGATTCATCTGGCAGTGCATGTTTTCTTAGTCATCTCTTTCCTTTCTCCAGCAAGAAACAGACATGAGTGGGGGACGGGGACGGGACATACCTCTGAGAAAAAGCTCCTGTAACAGGCCTAGACTGGATGTATAACATCTTTTCCAATTTTTTTGCCAATTCCAAGGAGCCCTTAAAAACTCGGATAAATCTAAGTAGGGGAAATCTGCCCTGCCCACAAGCTTTCCCCAAAGTTTGACAGATTTCTCTCTCTCTCTTTTTTTAATCTGTGTGCCATCTTACAGTTTTGGAGTCTGGAGATCAGAATGATAAAATTGTGGAGTGGGAGGGGACCCCGCTGGTCCCCTAGTCCAAGCCCCTGCAATGCACATATCTCAAATGAAATGTGCAGGACAGGCAGCCATCCAACCTCTGCTTTAAAAGCTCCAAGGAAGGCAAGTCATAGAATCATAGAATCATAGAGTTGGAAGAGACCACAAGGGCCATCCAGTCCAACCCCCTGCCAAGCAGGAAACACCATCAAAGCATTCTTGACATATGGCTGTCAAGCCTCTGCTTAAAGACCTCCAAAGAAGGAGACTCCACTACACTCCTTGGCAGCAAATTCCACTGTCGAACAGCTTTACTGTCAGGAAGTTCTTCCTAATGTTTAGGTGGAATCTTCTTTCTTGTAGCTTGAATCCATTGCTCCGTGTCCGCTTCTCTGGAGCAGCAGAAAACAACCTTTCACCCTCCTCTATATGACATCCTTTTATATATTTGAACATGGCTATCATATCACCCCTTAACCTTCTCTTCTCCAGGCTAAACATACCCAGCTCCCTAAGCCGTTCCTCATAAGTCCACAACCTCTTACTGCCAGAAAGTTCTTCCTGATGTTTGGCCGGAATCTCCTTTCTCGTAGGAGGAGAGGTGTGTCAAAGGGCATCAATTGCAAGGGGCAAAGGGGCAGCTGCCCCCAACTCTGGATGAAGCATACCCCACAGATTCAAAGCTTTCATTTGTTAAAGAAAGGTAAAGATGCGTATATACCATACATGTAAAGCACATTTAAAGCATGCTCCCTCGTCCCATGGTGGAGGAGGAGCCTTCTCATATGGCCTTATTTTTGCTTAGGAAAATAGGTAAGTACTTTATACTGTCAAAACTGTTGGCCCATGTAATTTAGTATTGCCTACACTGACTGGCAGTGGCTCTCCAAGGGCACCCCTTACGGCAGTTGTTAAAAGAAAAAAGCAACAGCAGATGGGAAGTCTGATTATGGATCTCAAACATCTCACCTGGTTTGTCCCTCAGCTGCTGTTATACTTGTTGGTTACGAGCCCCTTGCATGCCTCCAGCCATCAAAGGGCAGGGTTGAAACTAACAGATGGTCAGGGGAAATATATTTTGTGTTTTCCCACAAAACCTCCAAGCTCTGCCCCCTTTCTCTTGCAAGCTCTCGCTCTTTCTCTCCTGCGTGAGGCAGCTGTGAGAAACTAGCTCCATCATGCAGGCTTAGGATCTGAAACCATCCTTGTAAGTATGAATGAACTGTAAGTAAATAACTTTTCTTTCCTTTTATCAATGGGACCCCAGTGTGTTTTATTTGTTCTTTTTTAAGCAATGCTAGTGATGTGTTAATGAGACAGAATGGTTGGTGGTGGGACTTAGTAGCTCCAGCTTCCAAGCTATTAACTCTGCAATATAAACTATAAACCAACACACACACACACACACACACACACATCTCAACAAGAATATTATCTCTCAAACTGCACATAAACAGGCACATGGCTTGACAAAGGCCCCATCTGCACTAGACATTAAAGCAGTATCTCACCACTTTAAAAAAAGTCGTGGCTTGTACAATGGGTTGTGTCCAATATTAGTTCTTGTCAAAGTAAAGGTGAAGGGATCCCTAACTGTTAGGTCCAGTCATGGACGACTCTCGGGTTGCGGCGCTCATCTCGCTTTACTGGCCGAGGGAGCCGGCGTACAGCTTCTGGGTCATGTGGCCAGCATGACTAAGCCGCTTCTGGCGAACCAGAGCAGTGCACGGAAACGCCGTTTACCTTCCCACTTGGAGCGGTACCTATTTATTTACTTGCACTTTGATGTGCTTTCGAACTGCTAAGTTGGCAGGAGCAGGGACCGAACAACGGGAGCTCACCCCGTCACGGGGATTCAAACCGCCAACCTTCTGCTTGGCAAGCGCTAAGCTCTGTGGTTTAACCCACAGTGCCACCCGTGTCCTGTCTCATCAGAGCAGAACCATTGAAATCAATGAACATGACTAGCTTACATCCGTTACTGTCAATGGAACTACTCTGAGAAAACAATGACTATAAGTACCGTCCTTTGCAGGGCAATCTACGTACAAGGTCCACATGACCAAAAGAAAACTTTTAGAAGACTAAGGGAAAAAGAATTTGTGGCAAGCATCTTGTGCTGTTATGGGTGTTAAAAGGGGTGGATGGAAGAAAAGAAAAGCCCATTGTGCAACAGATTCCTCTGACATCCTTAGCACACACTTTTGTTAGAAGCTTTTAAGCAGAGGCTGGATGTGCAGCTGATTTCCTGCACCGATGGACAGTTGATCTAGATGACCCTTGAGATCTCTTCCAACGCTACAATTTCCAAACAAAAAAACCCCAATAAATAAAGCGAAGGAAAATAAAACCCTGGCTGTTTAACGCTGCCTCTTTAGAAGAGGCTCAGATAAGGACAAGGCTGCCGGCAATTTTTCACTTTAAAGTGTCGTTATCATTAAGAGAAGTGCCGAAGTAACATCTTCTCATGCTGCCTTCCTTCCACCTCCGCAATTTCCATTCCAAAACTGCTCTCAAATCCTCCAGCCGATCCAGGAGTTTTCACCTGAATTGCCAAGGCTGTAAGCTCCATCTGTTCTTACCTGGAAATCGAGTGACGCTCTTCCTGCTTATTAAAACATCACTGGCTTTGAGAACCAAAACCGGAACGAGTGTGCAGGAGGCATGAAGCAGAAATGCAACGTTGCTAGCAGTTCTTCACCTCTGCTGGAAAGGGGGAAATGGCACAGATAAACTAGGGAGCAACTCAGGAAAAGAGGTGTCTTGAATCACAGCTTTCTCACAGAGGGACATCTCAATAACTTGCAGTATTTCACTCATTAAAACAAAGGCAACATAATGCTTTTACCAGTGTCGTCTGGCTTGCCAGCTATGGCTGTTCCTAGGCTGGGAGGGTCTGATCACTATAGTTCATGCTTTGGTAACCTCAAGTCTGGACCATTGCAATGCACTTTATGCAGGGCTGCACTTGGGCCTGGTCTGGTGTGAGAAAGCCACTTCCGCATCTCACGGAGGTGAGATTGTGGGTGTGGCCTGAGCGAAGTCTCGCAATGGGAGTTCCCGCCTCCGTCATACCCGGGCGGATCAATAGGGTCGGCCGGGAGGCGGGGCTTCCCTTCTTTTAAACGAGCCGGAGGCAGAAACTCAGCCTCTTCTGCCCCGGCTCTCTACAGGAGGCTAGTTTTTACTCACACATTCCCCTCTCTATTCTCCATCCAAGCAAGCGAGGGGCATTATCAGAGTTTAATGGTGCGCTTTGACCAAGAACAAACACTCAAGGAGGGTATGAAGCAAGGGCTAGTCTGGGGTGTGGCTTGGGAAGAATATTGAGGCCCAGATAGAGACTTGGCCGCCCCAGGCTTGGGGTTCGCAACCCATAGCCTTCTCTCTTAGGCATGGGGTCGAGCAGGTGGTTGCTAGCAGTGGGGGCGGACTGGTGTCAGCAGCAGGAAGGTCTGTGAGATGTCTTTCTGATCCGCTCAGGGCCCGGCTGGGCAGAATGGCAACAGATACAGCTATGGTTTGTGGGCTTAGCATCCCAATCTGCTGAAGGGCTTGGCTGAGCAGTAGCAGCTCAGTGCTATGAATCCCTGCTGCACGCCAGTCTCGACAGTCCCTGTGTTTGGGGGCCACAAGGAAGGGGGGGAGGGTAGAGGAGCCGCTGCATCTTCACAAAGAGTGGGCTTTGCAAGTGCACATTTCATTTCCCCATCTTTCTCTTGAAAGAAATGGAGCACAATAAAACCAGACACAAGCATTTTAAGACTCATCGATTTCAGTGGGAAAATTAAACATGTGCTTAAATCTGTCCCGTTGAGGGTTAGTGGGTTTTTTGTTTTGTTTCATTTTTTTTTAAAAAAAACTTTTAACAGGAAACTACCTATGCATTGCTGCTTTTTTCAAAAACTAAAACTAAAACCTCACTCAGAGCAGATAATAATTCTGTGTAGTTCTGAAACAGGCAGCATGATCTCTTATCACTTTCCATTTAATTAACATCCTGGATGCAATAAAGGCACTTAGTAATAACTGTTTAATGGTGCTGATGTGATTAATGCCAATAATTAACTTATACAATTTATTAAAGTAATATTTTAATCTAATGAACGTTAATTAATTGTTTTAGTGTGAAGATCTTATTCTGATGGGACAGCAGACTTCTTTGACTTCAGCAAGTTCTGGGTACCAGAAAGACAGAGAGAGAGAGGGAGGGAGGGAGGGAGGGAGGGAGGGAGAGTCCTCACCATCTTTTTATACCATAAAGCGCCCTGTGATCCTCAAATGAAGGGCAGTATAGAACTTTAACAATTAAATAAATAGCAAAGTAGGTGTATTGTCATAGCTGCCAAGTTTTCCCTTTTCTCGCGAGGAAGCCTATTCAGCATAATGGAATTTCCCTTAAAAAAAGGGAGAACTTGGCAGCTATGTGTATTGTGGGTAGGCTTGTGGGACCCCTGAACAGACTTACCCACAAGGAAGCAGCTGCGAGAGTGCATCCCAGCTTATACAGGTGTCATCTTGGAAATCTCAGGTTGGGAGACAGCTGTTGTAGCAGTCACGTCCTGCTTGTGGGATTCATGTCTATTTATAACATAAAGATAAAGGTAAAGGGACCCCTGACCATTAGGTCCAGTCGTGACCGACTCTGGGGTTGCGCGCTCATCTCGCATTATTGGCCGAGGGAGCTGGCGTACAGCTTCCAGGTCATGTGGCCAGCATGACAAAGCCGCTTCTGGCGAACTAGAGCAGCACATGGAAACGCCGTTTACCTTCCCGCTGTAGTGGTCCCTATTTATCTACTTGCACTTTGACGTGCTTTCGAACTGCTAGGTTGGCAGGAGCTGGGACCGAGCAACGGGAGCTCACCCCGTCACAGGGATTTGAACCGCCGACCTTCTGATCAGCAAGCCCTAGGCTCTGTGGTTTAACCCACAGCGCCACCTGCGTATTTATAACTTGAACAATGGCTAATTCAAAGAATGCCTTAAAAAAAGAAAAGAAAAACTGGTTGGAGCACTATCAGGCTCCTGAATGCTCTTAGATAACGACTAAACACTTGTTCTATTTCCTGGGGTGGGGGAGACATCTCCTCTTCTGCCACTGCTCGTCATTGGTAACTCACTTTATTACTTTCAGCTCTCCTGGACAGAGAACAAGGCAGTCACAACCAGCTCATTCGTTCCGCTGTGTGATGAGCCCCTTTTGCATATTTAGAGCCCTGATAATTGCAAGTTACTCTATTTCTCAGCTTTGTGCCTAAAGGTAGGAATCGAGGCTATAAAAAGTTCCTGGCTGAGCAAAAATAACACGTACAGTTTCATTCCTTCCCCTCCCCCTGGGAGAAAGAGGACTTGCTACTAACTCTCAGCATAGTGGAAGCCCTGTGCTATCATCCAGAAGGACTGAGTGCTCCTGGGGATGCAGTTCCCCTTGCTTCCTTGGAAGAATGTCACAAAGAGGGGAAACAAAATTGGCCCCATCCATTTCCCAAAGAAGGAGCAAGCTACAAGGAACCATCTTCCTGCCCCCAACCAGAAAGAAAACTTACATTTCTTTGTTGCAAAGTCCTTAGAGGTTTTTGCCCGCTCCTCCTCCTTCCCAATCACCTTTTCCTTTTGTGTCGTGCCATTTGGCGTACTAACATACCTTACTATTCATCTTGAAAGCCATTCCGCAGACGCCTTTTCTGTGGAGGGGAAGGGTAAAGGGAGGGTCAGGCTACTTCAAAGAAATAAATACCCTGAGATCAAGAGGAGATGAAGCAACCATCTTAAGGGTGGGTGGGTGGGTGGTGGTGGTGGTGGTGGTGGTGGTTGGGTCTGGCCCAGTAAGAACCTTCAAGCAAGGGCTTCAAGCTAAGGAGGGGCTGGACTAGAAGCAGGGGCCTGCTTTGCGGGAGAATGCTTGCTTATTAGGAGCTGTCCATTGTGCTGCAATGGTGGTACCGCTGTCCTACAGTCAGAGGCAGAATGCCTTGCAATACCAGCTGTGAAGAGCACTGCTGTGTCCAGGTTTTGCCTGTGGTTCTTCTCGGTAGGCTTGACCATTGTGAGAACAGCATTCCGGACTAGATGGGCCTTTGGCCTGATCCAGCATGATTCTCTTTACGTTCTCACGTACAGTGATTTTTAAGATACTGAAAAAAGTGTCTTCGCCTTAAGAAAAGGGTGCTGTTGTTGTTGTTGTTGTTGTTGTGTGTTTTTTAAAAATCCATCCTTCCGAAATGCTTACTTCTGAGGGTTCAATCAAGGATATGCAAAACACTGTCATAAAAAAAATGACTAGGGATGATTAAGGGTGGGTTTTCCCCCCAACTGCTAATTGAAAACAGCTGTTTAGAGTTTGATTCCTAAGCATTATGATGTTGCGCTAAAGGCTAAAAGCCCCCAGGCAAAATTGAGGTGTAAACAAAACCCCAATCCAGCACTTTCTCATTATGGAGTCTCAATGAAAAGTCAGACCACATCTGATTACTCTTTTAGAACATGGTTAATTCTGGCCAGCTCATTGGTTTTGCACGCTGAGTGGCCATTGTCACGATTAAAGAGGCCTATGTGCGAATGGCACAAAATGTTTTGCTTTACGAAAAGGGGGACTGTTAAACCTTTTGTCTATTATCTTTGAGAATTCTTGGAGAACAGGTGAGGTCCCTGCAGACTGGAGGTGGGCAAATGTTGTCCCCGGTGTCATGGACTGGCTGCATGCAGAGCAGTGGTGGGAGGCACAAGCTGAGGAACTCTCTAGGGAACCCCAGGGGAAGAAGGCTCAGAGCCAAGGAGTTGGTGGTGGGATGACAACGAGTGGCCAGAGGGGGAGGAGAAAGCAGATTGGAAGGAGGAGGCATCAGAAGCGGAAGAGGTAACAGGGTTTGGTGAGCAGGGAGAGGCTGCGACAGAGAACAGTTCAAACTCTGAGGCAGAAGCAGGGGCAGAAGAGGAGTGGGGCCAGGAAACAGTCAGTTCCCAAAGGAATAAGAAAGTCTTCACCTACTGGCAGAAGGACATCAAGGAGGGAGCCAGTCTAGCATCTTGAGGAAGGGAGTTCCAAAGTCTAGGAGCAGCCACTGAGAAGGCCCTCTCCTGCATTCCTACTAAGCATGCCTGTGAGGGTGGCAAGACAGAGAGAAGAGCCTCCTCTGAAGATCTCATAGCCCAGGCAGGTTTATATGAGAGAATACAGCATTTCAGATACGTTAAGGGTGCTAGAGTTGCTAGGATACCCATATTCCCCTCTCAGAGCTAGAGTAATTTAACAATCAATCCTTCTTCCCAGGGAACTCTGGGAAGTGTGGCTCTGAGAGGGGAATAGAGATCTCCTAAGAATTCTCAGCACCCTAAACTAACTACAGTTCCCAGGGTTCTTTTGGGGTTAAGAAGCCATGACTCTTAAAACGGCATAACAGAGTTATTAAAGCAAGTGGTTGCGGCTAGAATGGGGAATAAGCAGCACTTTGCCATTCCCCAAACCTTAAATTGCATGCACCTTTAACACATCTAAGTCTGTGATTTCTAAATGTGAGGTGCCCCCCAGAAGGCATTCAGGTGGGTGCTCAAATGGTGTGCTTCCAAGCGCTAAGCACTTCTAATAACATAGTTCTTGGTAATATGCCACTAAGGGGGACCTGTCCTCTAGAAAAAGCCACATATTCAAAGGGATATGTGCAAAGCCATCCTTAATATGTTGCCATGCGTTACCTGCTGGGAGTAGGATGTCTGAATTAGCCAGGCATAATTCTGTTTCCCCACAAAGAGCACACAGAAGGGAGAGCATTGCCAAATCCACAAATATCCTGATCCAAAAAAGGAGAGAGAAAGTTAGCAGACGACGTCGTAACTGGCGGTGGAGAATCTCTTAAATTAATTGTTGAGCAAGCTGTGCCTTAAGATTAATATAGCTCCTCAGGGTTTGAAAGCAAATTTATTCCCGGTCGGTGCCAAATTTGATGTCCCCAGAACTTAAATTTAACTGCATTTGTCTGGACAGCAGCAGGACAAACCTCCTCCTGTGGAAAAGAGATTTCCATATTGCATGTTGGGGCATGCCGTTCTGGACTGAAGTGTGTCACTGGAAAGTTACACAAAAAGTAAAGGTAGCCATTTCAGCGCATTAGCAACCCCACCCCCCCAACCCAAACTCAATCCAGATTCCGAAAACTGAATTCTACAGATCGCTTCGCCAGACTAGATCAGGGGTTGAAGGAACCTTTTGCAGCATAGGGCCTGCATTCCCTCATAGGGAAGCTCTCAGAAGCCACATCCTACAGTCACCAGTGGGCATGGACAGAATAATGGATGTGGCTTTTACTTCTGCACATCAGAGCCTACGTTCCAGCAGGTAACGTAGCTGTGCAAAAAGAAAATGATTTGTACATGCGCAACCACCTATCCATCGCCCATCAGACAAGAAAGATGAATTCATAGAATCATAGAGTTGGAAGAGACCCCAAGGGCTATCCAGTCCAACCCCCTGCCAAGCAGGAAACACCATCAAAGCATTCTTGACATATGGCTGTCAAGCCTCTGCTTAAAGACCTCCAAAGAAGGAGACTCCACCACACTTCTTGGCAGCAAATTCCACTGCCAAACAGCTCTTACTGTCAGGAAGTTCTTCCTAATGTTTAGGTGGAATCTTCTTTCTTGTAGTTTGAATCCATTGCTCCGTGTCCGCTTCTCTGGAGCAGCAGAAAACAACCTTTTTTTGGGTTGTTATTATTGCAGGACACATTCCAGCCAGGCAAAAGCACTTGAGGAAAGTGCAGGGCAGAGACCGTGAGGGCTGCAGTGAGTTCGCCAGTCTTGATGTTCCCCACCCCTGGGCAAAATGGAATACAGAGCAAATTGGGAGGCGGGATTTTAAAAACCCCGGTAGCCGACAGCTCTTGCATTTTTAAGAGTCAGGGAATTAGTCATTTCTATAATTCCTACTACCAACCTGATACCTATGCAGGAGCCTCATTTGAATGCCTGTTCCCTCCCGCTACAACTCATCTTAAGGCCATGCCCAGAGGAAGGTTCCAAGGTTTCAACATCAGTTTTCCTTTCTTCTCCTTGACCCATTGCTCTGTTTACTACCTAGGCTGATGAAGGGTTCTGAAGAACTCAAAAGCTTGCACACTATTTTCCGATATTTTGTTTGGCCTAATAAAGGTATTACTCAACCATAGATTTCAGAATTTTTTTAAAAAAAGCTGTAATGTTGATTATAGCTGCTGCTGTCCGCTCCTCAAAGCAGGGAGGCCACAAGACTGGAGTTAGCTCATTTGTACCCTATTGGCTCAAGTGGAATGGGTCTGGCCTTGGCTGACGGACAGCTCTTAAGCCCACTGGCCCGGGCCACCTGTGATGGCTACCCCCACATAGAGCAGGCTATTAACTTCCTTTTCTAGTGAGTTGCCATAATGACACAGAGTAGGGTTCCTGGATCCTGAAGCCAAGGACTTCAACTGAGACTAAAGCTGGATGAAGGGGAATTCCTATAGTCTTCTGTGTGTTGCTGTTGTTGTTGTTTAGTCGTTTAGTTGTGTCCGACTCTTCGTGACGCCATGGACCACTGCATGCCAGGCACTCCTGTCTTCCACTGCCTCCCGCAGTTTGGTCAGACTCATGTTCGTAGCTTCGAGAACACTGTCCAACCATCTCATCCTCTGTCGTCCCCTTCTCCTTGTGCCCTCCATCTTTCCCAACATCAGGGTCTTTTCCAGGGAGTCTTCTCTTCTCATGAGGTGGCCAAAGTATTGGAGCCTCAGCTTCAGGATCTGTCCTTCCAGTGAGCACTCAGGGCTGATTTCCTTCAGAATGGATAGGTTTGATCTTCTCACAGTCCATGGGACTCTCAAGAGTCTCCTCCAGCACCATAATTCAAAAGCATCAATTCTTCGGTGATCAGCCTTCTTTATGGTCCAGCTCTCACTTCTGTGTACACTAGTGCTATGCCAAAATCATAGAATCATACAACAGTAGAGTTGAAAGGGAGCCAAGGGTCATCCAGCCCAACTTCCTGAAATGCAGGAATCACACAACTAAAGCATCCATGACAGAACTTCAATTGAAGGAGTCTACCACCTTCCGAGGCAGTCCGTTCCATTGTCAAGCAGCTCTTATAGCCAGAGAGATCTTCCTAATGTTTAGCTGGAATCTCCTTTCTTGTCACTTGAATCTGTTGGTTTGGGTCCTACCCCCCGCAGCCTCCCCAGATGCCCTTGCTTCCCAACCTGAGAAGGCCACATGGGCGGAGTTAAGAACAGCCAGATGAATCATGCCGATGGCCCATCTAGTCCAGCATCCTATTCTCACAGCAGCCCTACAGATGCCTGTGGAAAACCCTCAAGCAAGACCCGAGTGCAAAATGACTTCCCCCTTCTGTGTCTTCCAGAACTGGTATCCTGAAGCATTCCTGACTCCAGCCGTGCATCCTGATGTCTTCCCCTTGAGTTGTAATTGAGATGCAGGCACCTGGGGAGGCTGCAGAGTGCCTATCACTGGAGACGTATGTAAAGGTAAAGGACCCCTGGATGGTTAAGTCCAGTCAAAGGCGACAATGGGGTGTCAGGAGTATGGGCAGGAGTCAGGCTGGAGAAGCAAGGTGTGGCCACACAGGTGAAGTCCTCAGCTTGTGCTGGAGAGGCAAGGAGTAATCACCCAGGTGTGGCCACTTGAGATCTCACTGCACCTGGTGGCAGGAGCTGGGAGGAATAAAAGCCCAGCATTTCCCTTCAGTTTTTTGTCACAGCAACGCTATCCCTTGCCTTGTTGCTGCCGTGCTTCTTGGACCCCTGCCTCGCCTTCGCCTTGCTCCTGCCCCGTGGACCTTCGCCTTGCTTCTTGTTCTTGGATCCTTCGCCTTGCTCCTTGCTCCTTGCTCCTTGGACCATTGCTTCGCCTTCGACCCTGCTTCTTCACCACCATCTTGCCTCTGGTCCTGACGCCCGCCGACCGGACCATGACATGGGGTTGCGGCGCTCATCTTGCTTTCAGGCCGAAGGAGCCGGCGTTTGTCCAAAGACAGCTTTCTGGGGCATGTGGCCAGCATGACTGAACCGCTTCTGGTGCAACGAGACACCGTGATGGAAAGTAGTTTACCTTCCCACTGCAGCGGTACCTATTTATCTACTTGCATTGGTGTGCTTTTGAACTGCTAGGTTGGCAGGAGCTGGGACAGAGCAACGGGAGCTCACTTTGTCGCGGGGATTCGAACCACCGACCTTCTGATCGGCAAGTCCAAGAGGCTCAGTGGTTTAGATCACAGCGCCACCCACGTGCCAAAGTATGTATGTAGACGTATGTAGAAGGAAGGAAAGGATGTTCAGAAATGCCTCCCAGCCACTTCAAAATAAGATAAGACCAACAAAAACCCTGCACTGCACCCGTTATAATTTTGTCAAAATTCTCTCTCCCCTTTGAATGCAATTCCGCCCTCCCCAGCTCATTAATTGATGGAGAAGATTAGTAGGAAATCCAGAAATTTGAGGGGGGAGCATAGACCTTGGAATGAGGTGGGTCCATGGGACACAAAGTTGCTCCAGCACAGGATCGGCTCTGAGGAAGAGGAAGAAGTCCACCTATGCCATCATTTAGAGCCTTCTTTGTATCACAGTGTCCTTTATACGCACGTTACAATGCATAAGCTTGTTAAGAAACATCCAAGTAATTAATTAAAAAGCCTCTAATATATCAAGCGCTATCTATTTTAAAAGCTGGCGGGCAGCCAGCTTGCGAGGAAATAAAAGAGCAACTTCTAAATCAAATAATATCAGTCATTTAACGGGGGTTGGAGGGGGGAAATAGAAGAAATTAAAAACCATGAATGAAACGGATGGCATTTTTATAGATACTGATTATTCCATATCAATACTATATTTTCTAAAGCTGTGTTCACACAAATAAAGACCTATCATTTCAGGTACTCCTGTAAGGATTATTCAGAAGGCTCTGGCTTATTTCTGCTTACAGCTACGCGTCAAGCCATCAGCTAAATTTAAACTCCTTTACAGAGCAAGCCTACAGTTGAGTTATTCCAGCTGAGAAGCTCTAGTAGAGTTGGGGGTGTAATTATGCCTGCCAGCCCCAAGCCACACACTCACCTGCCCTACAAAAGCAGGTAATGACACACCTAGGCCAAAGAGGGTTTGCAGCTACTGCTCATCAGTAGCCCTTGCAAAACACTCTGCAATGCCCTGTGTTCAGACATTTGTCAGCATCAACGGTCAGATGAACTTCAGGACTTAGGTATACAGCGCTATGCAAAAATGGGTCACAGAATCATAAAATTGTAGAGTTGGAAGGGACCTGAAGGCCATCCTAGACCAGTGATGGCCAAACTCGGCCCTCCAGCTGTTTTGGGACTACAATTCCCATCATCCCTGACCACTGGTCCTCTTAGCTAGGGATGATGGGAGTTGTAGTCCCAAAACAGCTGGAGGGCCAAGTTTGGCCATCACTGTCCTAGACCAATCTCAACTAATGTATCCATGACAGATAGCCATCCAACCTCTGCTTTAAAACCTCCAGTGAAGGAGACTCCACAACCTCCCGAGGCAGACCATTCTACTGTCAAACAGCTTTTACTGTCAGAAAGCTTGTCCTGATGTTTAGTTGGAACCTCCTTTCTTGTAACTTGAAGCCATTGGGTTTGGGTCCTACCTTTCGGAGCAGGAGAAAATAAGCTTGTTTCATCCTCCTTGCAACAGCCCTTGAGATATTTGAAGATGGCTATCACATCTCCTCTCAGTCTCCTCTTTTCCAGGCTAAACATATCCAGATCCTTCAACCGTTCCTCATAAGGAAGGGTTTCCAGACCCTTGATCAGGCATCCCCAAACTGCGGCCCTCCAGATGTTTTGGCCTACAACTCTCATGATCCCTAGCTAACAGGACCAGTGGTTGGGGAAGATGGGAACTGTAGTCCAAAACATCTGGAGGGTCGAAGTTTGGGGATGCCTGCCCTTGATCATCTTGGTCACCCTCATCTGCATATGTTCCAGCTTGTCAACAGCCTTCTTAAAATGTGGTACCCAGCACTGGAGACAGTATTCCAGATGTGGTCTGACCAAGGCAGAATAGAGTAGGACTATTACTTCCCTTGATCTGGACACTATATTTCTGTTGATCATCTGATGTCACTGTGGCCTCATGCAGTTGACAGATAGTCAGCCTCACACACTTGCCAAACCTGCGAGTGGAGGAGATAAAGATCTATCTCACCAGCTGGTTCCAGTTCCCCACCCTTGGATTATAGGATTCAGCACACGCTCTGTCTATGCCAGGCTGTCCCCATGACAAGTTCATTGGTGGAACACCTCCTATCTATGAGAACCTTGCATAACCAAGGCTTATATCCTGAGTGAAGTCATATGAACCTTGGGCAACATCAGCTGGGAAACATGTGGTTTCCCAGATGTTCTTGTACTACAATTCCCATCAGCCCTGAACATCTGGAAGGGCACATTTTCCCCACTCTTTCCTTGAGATTGAGTTGAATGGATCTGTTATAAGGTTTAAAGCAGGCTTCCTCAACCTTGGCCCTCCAGATGTTTTTGGCCTACAACTCCCATGATCCCTAGCTAGCAGGACCAGTGGTCAGGGATGATGGGAATTGTAGTCTCAAAACATCTGGAGGGCCGAGGTTGAGGAAGCCTGGTTTAGAGCTTATGGTGCCTTATATAGGTCTCCAGAGCTATACACTGAATCAAAGTGAAACGGTGAGTTTTTTGCCAAGATGTGTAGTGTTTTCTGTGCAGAGTGACTTCGGAGCAGATAACCAGGTGTGCTATCTGCTAGCCTAGTGCGAAAGGAGCAGACCAAACTAGGAGAGTTACCTTGGCATTAATTATTGAGCATCGTCTTATGACATTCGACAAATTGTGCCTGCATCAGTCATGTTCGTTCCACTGAATAATGCACAGTGAGTGGGTCTTTGAGAAACCAGTGTGCTGAATATATAGAGTTATAGCACAGCCCAGTGGCAAACTTAATGAATAAATCTCTGAAGCTGACAAAACAAGGCTGTTGTTTTATTCAAGGGCAGTGGGATAACGTTTGCAAAATGGGGAGCTATTGCTAGAGACCCCACCCACTGCGATTTTGGATCTCCTAAGTTAAGTGCAATGCACCAGCCACTGGAGCTCTTACCTGTTACTCCAAGGTAGCCTCCTCACCTCACCCCCCCTTCCCCCAGTGTGGGATTATCGAATTAGTGATACTAAACAAGTGCTTGGGAACCAGCAATGCAGAAGAATAAAAATCAGACTTATAAAAATCATCATCATCATCATTCTCTGATTTTTTAAAGCACCAAAGTAGTCATCGTGGGGAAACCTGATCTTTCCTAGATTGTCTCACACTCCGCTCTCTTGATTTTATGTATTTTGTATTCTCGTTTTGTACTTTTCTGTTGTGAACCACTCTGCAATGAATGGCAGTATACAAATCGTAGTAGTAGTAGTAGTAGTAGTAATAATAATAATAATAATAATAATAATAATAATAATAATAATAATAATAATAATATTTTAATGTTCTCTTTTATTACTGATCCCCACCTAAATCAGGGTCCCCCTACTAATGCAGATCAAAAGAATGTGTTGCAATAATTCTATGTTTTATTTATATTTGCTTTTAAATTTTATTTTCTGGTTTAGTATTGTTTTTATAGCCTGGATAGCTCAGTTGGTTAGAGCGTGATTCTGACAACACCAGGGTTGCAGCGACACCTACATATTCCTGCATTGCAGGGGGTTGGACTAGATGATCCTCAGGGTACCTTCCAGCTCTATGATTTTGTCAATTACATATGAGGGAACTGTTGTCTTTTCATTGCTCAGGGCCTTAGGGTTTTATTTAGACATATATGTGTACAACCTGAGTGTAAGAAGGAGGGGCTCATGCCATTAGCCCCCAACACTCAAAACTCCCGTTGTTCTAGGCGCATTTTGCGACAGGGAATTTCATTAGTGCGAGCAATTTCTGAGCCCTGGGCGCAGTACCGCGCCTAAGATTTCAGATTAAAACTGCAACTGCTGGAATGAAATGTCCTTTTCTGCCTCCCCACTTCCAGCCACTCTCTGTAGACTGGAGAAGGGACCCACAGAAAAATATTAGGGCAGGAGAAGTATGGCTTTGTTTTTTGTTTTGTTTTTCAGTTTTCTTAAGTGGACTAGACCATGTGAAAAATCAATATGAGATTTTAGCTGCAGGTCATTCATTTCCAGTTTTGTATTCTTGTTATAAAATAGCTTCCCTAGACATTCCGTTGCGGTGCCCATAACCTATGTTTAAGATGCCATTTAGTTTCTAGCTTTCAG
Organism: Zootoca vivipara; assembly: GCF_963506605.1. Lineage (NCBI taxonomy): Eukaryota > Metazoa > Chordata > Lepidosauria > Squamata > Lacertidae > Zootoca > Zootoca vivipara. The sequence continues at coordinate 8,931,406 of NC_083283.1, forward strand.
ATCTGTTTCTAACACTGTTAGTTAGCACCCCAAATTGTATTGCCTCTCCATTAGTTGCAACTTTGGATCCAGAACAGAGAAAGTTTGTCTCTGTGTTTCCAGCTTCCAGGCTGCTTCCAATCATACATTTCTCCCCGGCTACTGTTCTCCTACACAGCAGCTAGGAGAAAGGGGTGGGAAAAATCCCCCCGTCCCATTAACCAAGGGGGCAGCACCACTTAAGTGGGAAGACAGGTGAACTAATTCCTGGAAGAAGAAAAGATCACCAGCGTCAAAGCAATGATTCTTCAACATCAATGTCGTTGAACTGGCCATGTTGTGCGGATGCCTGATTATCGTCTTCCAAAGCAACTACTCAATTTCAAACTTAAAAATGGAAAACGTAATGCTGGTGATCAACAAAAGAGGTTCAAAGACTCCCTCATAAGGCAAATCTTTTTAAAAAAATGTAGTATGAACACTGGAAACTGGGAAACACTGCGAGTGCTCCAATTGGAGAACAACTTTTACCAGAGGTGTCATGGCTTTGAAGACGCTCGAACTCAGGACAAAATGAAGAAATGTGCTAAGAGGAAGCACGCTTGGCAAACCCTCACTGTAACCAACTCCTGCCCAGAAACCAATGTCCCCACTGTGGAAGGACATGTAGATCCAGAATTGGCCTCGACAGTCACTTACGGACTCATTGTTAAAACTGTGTTTATGGAAGACAATCTTACTTGGCATCGTGTAATCGCGGAGGAGGAGGAGGAGGAGGAGGAGGAGGAGGAGGAGGAGGAGGAGGAGGAGGAGGAGGAGGAAGAAGAAGAAGAAGAAGAAGAAGAAGAAGAAGAAGAAGAAGAAGAAGAAGAAGAAGACGTTCTTCTTTAAGTGTGGCTTTTGCAACCTACGGTAGGGATGCTGAGGAGGAGCCAAGATCATTGTCTGTGTACAGAGAAACTTGTCTGACCATCTTCCTTCATTAGGTTCAAACAATCACTGGGTACAGGACCCCAAGAACTGGAAGGAACTTAGGGAGTCATCCAAACTGACCACCCCACAAACCCGGAACAATACTCTAGAAAAATAGTGGACTCCAAGCAGGTATTCTTTTCTTTTCTTTTCTTTTCTAAAAAAAAATCTCAGTGATAAAAATCGAGTTTCCTAATGGCCATGTTGATAGATGGTTATCTCTAAACCGCATGAACAGAGGATTTTAGTAACTTACAGCTCTACAAAAATGACAGAAAGGGACACCAAAGCGAACGGGGGAAATCTCTGCACTCGTTCTCATTTTTAGTGGAATATCAATGATCCAAGAGTCCTATTTTTCTTAGGATATATCTGAAAATGGCAGGAGGTTTTATCTAATAGATTTTAATATATATATATATATATATATATATATATATATATATATATATAAAATTTTCCTGGCCTGTCAAACCAAATGGACAATTTAAATACCATTTTTACAACGCCTGTAACCACACGGGGAGAGACCCGTAACTTTTCCTTCACGAGCTCAGATCTTCCTGTGGAGAAAAAAAGAGCATACACCTTTCTAAAGCACAGTCCTTTATTTTATAACAAGTAATCAGCTGAGGTTACATCAAGAGCATCTGTATTTCATAATAGGGGTTCAAGCACGTACCTGAAATGTAAGTCTCCTAAACTGAAGTGGATCAAGGCACTCCTAGAATAGAACTGCAGAGTTGGAAGGGATCCCAAGGGTAATCAAGCCCAACCTTGCCATGCCGGAATTTCAACTAAAGTATCCATGGCAGATAAGTCCCTGAGCACAGGGATAGGCGACCTTCCACCCATCTGGAACTTAGTCCTGCCCTGGGGGTCCAAGAGAGCCCACAAAGGCATTTTCTCCAAACCACACCCACTTGCCAATCAGATGATGTTACTTGTGATGCCATGTGATGGTGCAGGGGAGCGGGGTTAAATCCTGAATTAGCTGTGTTTGCCTGTTTCCACAAGCAAAGAAGCAGGATTTAACCCTCTGCTGGTCGGCTGATGAGCTGGGGGTCAAATCCTGCTCAGTTCAACAGGATTCAACACAGGAATGGGATTTGCATGGAAAGCCTGCTACAACAAAGCAAGGAATTCAGGAAGGTTTGCATCAGCATCCCCTGCTAAATGAATCGTAGGATTGTAGAGCAGAATAATCTATTCCTGCAATGCAGGAATATGCAGCTGTCCCATACGGGGACTGAACCTGCAACCTTGGTGTTATCAGTACCATGCTCTAACCAACTGAGCTACCGTATCTGTCAGTTTGTTGTTGTCGTTTGTTGTTGTTTAGTCGTTTAGTCGTGTCCGACTCTTCGTGACCCCATGGACCAGAGCACGCCAGGCACTCCTGTCCTCCACTGCCTCCCTCCACTGCAGTTTGGTCAAACTCATGTTCGTAGCTTCGAGAACACTGTCCAACCATCTCGTCCTCTGTCGTCCCCTTCTCCTAGTGCCCTCCATCTTTCCCAACATCAAGGTCTTTTCCAGGGAGTCTTCTCTTCTCATGAGGTGGCCAAAGTATTGGAGCCTCAGCTTCAGGATCTGTCCATCCAGTGAGCACTCAGGGCTGATTTCCTTCAGAATGGATAGATTTGATCTTCTTGCAGTCCATGGGACTCTCAAGACTCTCCTCCAGCACCATAATTCAAAAGCATCAATTCTTCGGCGATCAGCCTTCTTTATGGTCCAGCTCTCCCTTCCATACATCACTTCTGGGAAAACCATAGCTTATCTGTCAGTTTAATGAAGGCAAAACCCTTGTGTCTGATGCCATCATGACGTCAGGTGGGTGGTCCTGCCCATCTATCAAATTTAGCCCAATCCTATTAAGGCTAAACCTCATAAGATTGACCAAAATGCTTTCCCACCCCTGCCCTAGGGAAGCGACACGTGAATGAACTAAAAAGTGTGGGATGAATGGATGGAGAGCAGGAAGGTGTACACCCCCCCCCTTGGTGGAAACACAAATCAGGATGAATGCTGATTGCTGCATGACCAACAAAATCAGAATAAATGGTCGAGGAAGACCGGATGCAGTCAAACCTCCACTTAAGCTTCATGCAAGCAAGCAGGATTAATGCACCCAAAAGACATTGTGAAGAAATGGGGGGGGGGGGCACGACCTGGGTCTCACAGGAGAATCTCATCCTCTTTCTTGTTGCAAGGCCAAATGTGCCAAAGTTTGACGGGCACTAAGTTGGTAGAGCGCAAGACTCTTAATCTCAAGGTTATGGGTTCGAGTACCACACTGGGCAAAAAAGATCCCTGCATTGCAGGGGGTTGCACTAGATAACTCTCAGCGTCCCTTTCAACTCTACATGTTCTATGATTCTATCTCCCTCCCCCACATTGCATTTGACTTATTTCTGCCAGTCAAAGGTTGATTGGCGCTGCTAGTCTGTCTGGAGTCTTGGCTGAATAATGGAAGAGGGAAGGAGGAAGATCCCTTTTTCCTTTTCCTTTTTAATTTTTTTATGTATACTTTTCAGGTTTATACATTTCACTGACTTTACAATCATTTTGACATTTCAAAACTTGACTCCCTTCCCCCTCTTTCTGCGGTTCCTTAAATTTATTTTTAATATCTTCTGCATATCCAAATGAACTTGATTTGCTATTTATTCATCTTCTTTAAATATATACTGTTATGAAACTGCAGGTTATTACAATAGCCAATTAATCATTTCAGTGCTCTTATCTGTTTACAATTTGTCTGTAAATATTCAACAAACCATTTCCATTCTTTTATAAAATGTTTGTTATATTGATTTCTTATTCTTCTGGTAAGTTTCGCCATTTCTGCATGTTCCATAAGTTTTTGTATCCATTCTTCCTTTGCTGGGACTTCTGCTTCTTTCCATTTTGGGGCTAGTAACATTCTTGCCACTGTAGTAGCATACATTCATAAGTTTCTACTGTACAGTCGTACCTCGGGTTACGACCACCTCGGTTTGCGAACAGTTCGGGTTACGAACTGCGCAAACCTGGAAGTGTTTTCGCCGCGCGCGCGTGCGCAGAAGCGCCGCGCGCGCGATCTGCGCATGTGCAAAATGGCGGCGCCCATCGCGTTCGGTTTACGAACTATTCGGGTTACGAACTGCGATCCGGAACGGATCGCGTTCGTAACCCGAGGTATTACTGTATACAGTTTCGGTAGTTCTATCCCTACACAGCAATCCCCAAAAGAAAAGCTTCTGGTTTGTTTGTTTTTACAAACATTATTTTAAATATCCTTTTCATACAGGGAAGGAGGAAGATCTATGCCCTGCTGCCCAGTGATGTAGGCTTAGGACTACAACACTCAAGGACCTCCTCTCTCCATATGAACTGACCTGGACCCTGAGACCAGCACCTGAGGCCCTTCTTTGTGTGCCTCCTTCAGAAGAGGTCTAGAGGGCGGCAACATGAGAAAGGGCCTTTTCTGCAGTGGCTCTCCATCTATGGAATGCTCTCCCCAGGGAGGTTTGCCTGGCGCCTTCATTATATATCTTTAGGTGCTAGGCGAAAACATTCCACTTCTCCTTTGGTGAATTAAACAATCTATGGGCTTTAAAGTTGTGTTGGGGGCAGGGGGCTTACTGTTTTGTTGGTTCTGTATTTATGTGTTTTTATACTGTAAACCTCCCTGTGATCCTCGGATGAAGAGCGGCGCATCAGTTTAATAAATAATAATGATAGACTTGCAGTTGAGGAAGGCAGGCTGGGAGATCTTCTGCACTGTGATTCAAGTCTTGGTGGAAACTTCGTTGCTCCTACATCGAACGCTTCTGGGGAGTTGTTTTGCAGGCAGGGGTGGGTGAGAAATTTATTTTGGTTTGCATGCAATATGCATGCAATATGCATGCAATATGCAAATATGCATGCAATATGCAAATATGCATGCAATATGCAAACCTAAACAGAGATGTGCTTTGAAATTCACGCGTCTCCGAATTCTGCAATGCAGTTCTCTAGTCAAGTAAGTCTAGTCTTGTGCCAAGAAATGAATATACTAAGGCAAAGCATGCATTTAAAAATGCAAATACAGTGGTATCTCAGGTTTTGAACGTCTCAGTTGATGAACGTTTCGGAACTCGAATGCCGCAAACCTGGAAATAAATGCTTCCGTTTTCGAACATGCCTAGGACGTCGAATGGCTTCCGCTGAGTGTATGTTATTTTTCTCATTTTTCTCTATTAAATTTGCAGGCTGCCCTTTGCGTGTCGGTTTTCGACAGTTTCAAAACTCAAACAGTCTTCTGGAATGGATAATGTTTGAAAACCGAGGTACCACTGAATTATAGTGAAAAAATGTAGTGGTCATAGATTGTTAGAAGAGGGACTTGGGGAGACCTGGGTTCGAATCCCCAACCAGTCAGAAAGTTTGCTGGGGGTGATCTTGTGCCAGTCACTGCCTCTCAGCCTAACCTACCTCGCAGGGTTGTTGTTGGGGATTTAATGATGAAGGTGGAGAACCACATATCCACATAGTTCCTTGGAGGAGAAAGGTGGGATATAAATGTCAGATATACTGCATATATAATAAACCTTATTTTGTTCTTGTAAACTGCTTTGTAAATCCAAATGACTGAATGACTGAACGGGAGAGAATTGTTGTAAGGTCCAGAGCTCAGTAACCTCCAAATCTCACCTGGCCACTTTTGGAAAGCCTTCTCTTTCCTTTGTATTACTATGTGAGTAAAACAAAATGCACATTTCCCCTCTGAGAATCACATCTTCTCCTTTTTGAATTCTAAAGAAATAATGCATTTGGTCTGGTTAGCTAGCCAAATAGCATAATAAGGGACTCCTTGCTTCAGGGGAAATCCATCACTCCCATTAATAATTGGATGCCTCCCTAAATAGCTCTTGCGATGTAGAAGACAGAGCCCATGTGCTCCAGCCGTCCCAACAATACTGTAGGCAGAATGTAGCTTGCCCATCTAGGAAAAGATTTGTTTTGCACATGTAACCGTGCTTGTTTATTTCATTATTAATGAATGCAAGCAGCCAAAGGGAAACAGCCATTTGCATGCCTTTGATTTGAGTGAGGTGAAGCTACATGAGAAAATCAAAAACTCTGCATAATTTAGAAGCCTGGAAGAAGAAAAAAATCACGATCCATGGAGTTGCAAAATTTGGGTGTGTGCCTTGCAGGTTGGCATATCCAATGACTGATCTTCCTCAAGCCGTCAAAATTATATGGGAACAAAACCAACACATGATTCAAGCAAAGGTCAGGTCCCACAAGACCTAAATTCCCACTGTATTAATTCCCTCACCCCCTCCCAGGGCCCTATAGAAGCAGAAAGGGGGAAGGTAGGTGAATATGCAGTTTGCCAGCTGCAGACTTCAGAGATGAGCTTCAGGACCAACTTAAAGATGTATGCTGCCCACCATGTGAGTTATGAAGTTCGCTTTGGATGTGAAGGCTGCTTTGACTCTGGGCAGGACCAGAGTGGGAGACAAGTGTGGAATCCATAGAAAAATGGTTTAGTGCAGGTGAAGCATGGGCAGGACATGTTAAGCTAGAGGTGGAGCGTGTGGCCAATTCTCACAGCAGTTTATCCCATTGTCCCAGCGTTTCCCTGACTGTGAATTTCTGCATTATGGTTGACCTTTCACATGACATAAAAGGCACTTCTGGAAAAGCAATGGAATACTGCAGTGTTTTTCAACCTTTTTTGGGCAAAGGCACACTTGTTTCATGAAAAAAAATCATGAGGTACACCACCATTAGAAAATGTTAAAAAAATTAACTCTGTGCCTATATTGACTATATATAAAGTAATTCTCTTGAATAGGAATCAAATAAACACAAAGAAAGTATTTTATAATCACTTTATTATGAAATAGTAAGTAAACAGAAATATGAAAAATACTTTATTCAGTGTGCAACCTGGGCCTGTTTGGCTGAACACAAAGCTGATATTCTGGCTGGAATCGAAGAAAGACACACACGTAGCTCTTCAGCAACAGCTCTCAGTCTCTCTCTGTATTTAGTTTTTATAGCATCTTTTTAAAATCTTTCGAATTTTTCATTTTTTCCCACGGCACACCAGGCAACATCTCACGGCACACTAGTGTGCCACGGAACAGTGGTTGAAAAACACTGGAATACTGTATAACTCTTATTTAGTGTGCATTGCTGTTATTAGATTCCAGGGGAAAAACTCCATTTGCAGTACCTCCTGCCAGAAAATTGCAGGGGTAACGTGATTAAATTTGAGGCAGTACACTGGCATAACAGATCTTTCCCGGTGTTCTCATCGGGGAACAGAAGAATGCATGACATGAGCAGAAATGGTGGAGCAGTAGCGATATTGCCTGCTGGTGTTCGCTGTTGTGTATGAAGGATATTGACAAGCTGGAAGGTGTGCAGAGGAGGGCAACCAAGATGATCAAGGGTCTGGAAAAGGCAAGTCTTAAGAGGAACGGCTGAAGGAGCTGGGTATGTTTAGCCTGGAAAAGAGGAGACTGATAGGAGATAGGATACCCATTTTCAAATTTATCTCAAAGGCTGTTACATGGAATATGGAGCAAGCTTGCTTTCTCCTGCTCTGGACGGTAGAACTCAAACTAGTGGCTTCAAGTTGCAAGAAAGGAGATTCAGATTAAACGTTCGGAAAAACTTTCTGACAGTAAGAGCTGTTAGAACATGGAACGGTCTCCCTCGGGAGGTCGTGGACTCTCCTTCCTTGGAGGTTTCTAACCAGAGGTTGGATGGCCATCTGTCAGGGATGCTTTAGCTTAGATTCCTGCATTGCAGGGGGATGGATTAGATGACCCTCAGATCCTTTCCAACTCTATGATCCCAACATGGCAGATCATACTACCTTTGATCTTCAGGGTATGCATCATGGCCACAAACAAATTTAATTTTAACCAATTTAGGCTGCCATCCTAATCCCACTGTCCCGAGTGTATGTCCCATTGAATTCAATATAATTTAATTATGGGTAGGCATGCTTAGCACTGTAGCATTACTATATTATTATTATTATTATTATTATTATTATTATTATTATTATACCCCGCCTCCCCCCACCCCTCACGGCCCACGGGAATCAGCTTCAATACTTGAGGCACCAGACGACCTTAACGCAATATCACATGCTCGATGCCCTTAAGAAAGTTGCAAAACTTCCCTGAGAATGTTGCAAACTTTTCCGCATTCTGCAACGCACACAGGAGCGTTGTCAAGAGCGCTAAGCAAGACGAGCAGGCGCCTACCGTATGTGCCTAAGCCGCAGATATGTTGTCTACGAGCGCTGTGCAAATCGCGCATCAAATGTTCAAGCAAGCGGCGCCGGTTTTGCACAGCTCAAAGCAAGTGCGTGCGTTTCTAATTTCTTTTCGCAAGAACTGCTATTTTGCATTAATTTACAATCTGCACCTATCTTGCGAGTGCTATTATGTTTGCACTATTCTGAAAATGCATGCGGCACCTATCTTGCAAGTGCTATTACTTCCGCATTAGTCTGCAAACGCATGTGTGCACCTATCAATCTATCTAGTACGTACTATTTATTATTATTTTTTTGCATTACTCTGAAAATGCATTGCCTACACAGCTTCTCTTGTCCATCAAAGCGCGCGCCTCACTGTCAAAATCGGAAAGCAAAAAATGAAATAAAAAAAATCCCACCCACTGACAGAAAGAAGAAATACCGACCCAGCCTAGTCATCTAACAAGGAACTCCTTATTTACTTCCCAGGACCTCGAGCCCCGCCCCGCTCCCCCACGCATCTCCCGCTCCTCCAATCAGGGAAGCCCTTCCTACACCACGCCCCCTTCTCTTCTTGCCCCTGCGCGGCCAGAACCAGGAGCCGCTGCCGCCCCAGCGCGCCTATCGCCAGCCCGCGCTTCCGATTGGCTCCCGCGCGCCCACGTGGGCTCACGCGAACAGGCCTCCCCCATTCCGTCACGCCCCTTCTCTCTCTCACCGGCGTGCGAGCGCGAGAGCTCGGAAGAGGGCGGGGCGAAGCGTGCGCGCGGAGGGGGAGGGCGAAGGAAGGAAGGGAAGGCAGCGCGTGGATTGGTTGCTAGGGCGCTGACGTCAGAGACCCGGAGGGCGGGGAGAAAGCTGAGGCACGGAAAAAGGTCAAACTAAAGGCGAGGAGAAGCGGCGGCAGCGGCCGGATCGGCGGAGGGAGGGGGGATTGGGCGGGAGGGGAGAGCGCGCGAGCCCCCCCCGCACCCCCCACCCCCACAGCAGGTACGGGCGGGGAGGAGGAGTGGGGTGCGCTGTTCCCCGTGGCCACGCCCCCTTCCTCACCTTGGGGGGGCCTTTGTGGGGGGCATAGAAGGGGTGCCCCCCTCTGCCCCCCGATACCTTTTTCCCATTGCTTCTCCTCAGGAGCCCCTGAATTTATAGGGGTGACGTGGAGGGGGGAGCGTCCCCTCATGTAATGTGCCCCCCCCCCACCCACAAACCTACATACACAGATAAGCACCCAAAGGGGCCAGCCCTCCTCACATCCTTAGGTGCTTCTGGCTGGCCCCTATGTTTCCTATAGTTCTCTCCCCCCCCCTCCATTGGGGTCAAAAGCAGAAACTGACCTCCCCCCTTTTTTCTGGCACTTCTGCAAAAAAACCAGCAACAGCCACCCCCCCACCCACCCACGTAGGGGTGACCCCTGTGCTTCTCCTCCTGTCCTCAGGAGCCCCTAGACTGAAATGAGGAAGTTTCTGCTTCCCCTCATGTAATTTGTCCCATTCCCCCCAATGCCCGGATAACCACCCTAAGGTGCCAGCCTGCCTCGTGTTCTGTGTAACTCTGAGACCCATGTAGTCCCGTCCCCCATCTTGTGGGGTCAAAAGGAGGAAGATGCCCCCCTTTTTTGGTACTTCTCCCAAGAAAAGAACAACCCCACATTGAAATGCACCTATATTCGTCTCCCCGTCTGCTCTTTTTCGGGGTGGGTGGGTGGGTTTATAGGGCGGGCACCATGCTAGAGTGCCCCCATATCTGTCCGAAGTGTCCCAGCAGAAGTACCAACAGTCCTGTGCTTGTCTCTCTCCCCTCCCCCTCCCAAACTACTGCTCCCACCTAAGTTGACAAGCTTCTTTCTTGCAGTGTTTCTGGGCATTGAGGATGCCAAGGGAATGTGAAGTGGGGGTGGGTGAGGTGGGGTGGGCTTGCTGAAAAGTGAACTGGTGCAAAAAGGAAGGGTGCTGTTTGAGAAAGGTTCTCTGTTCTATATATGTTATGGGGAAGCTTAGACACACACACACACACACACACACACACACACACACACACACAATATATATGCATGCCTTGACGTCTGCATGCCTTGCAGGATCCTTTTCTGGTTGCATTGGGTGATGCGGTGGGGAGATAAAGATGTTTTTCCTGCTTTGCTGTCAAGATTTCTTTAGGGAGGAATGTCATAGATGGGTTGGAAGAGTTGGTGATAAAAGACGCAAAAGAGTTCTGTCGTGCTCTGAGCTGTACTTACTAAAGGTAAAGGAAGGCAGCTCTAATTCCTTTGATTATCTTTTTGGAGGACCCTGTCTTGATGATTGCTGTTTGACACTTTAGTTGTCCTTTAGGGGCAACTGGGTGTTTGGGGAAAAGGAGCACAACCAGCAGCTGGCAGAGCTTTCCCTTTCTCCGTAGAATTGAGGAAGTGGGGCAGGGGATATCCGGAGTGTTTCCCTCAAACTTCCCAGCAGAATAGTTTCTATAAAAGACGGATATCAAGTGACAGTTTTGTGTAACACTCTTCACTTCCCTGTTTATCTGCTTTCCTTAGCTAGGCTTGTCACTTCTTTAAGATTGTTGATGGATGATGTTGTACGGACACTCTCTCTCTCTGTGTGTGTGTGTGTATGCGCCCATGATGTCTGTTAGGGAGGGACGGACTAAAACAGCAGATTTGTTTCTTCATGGGCATTGCAAGCAATGTTGGATTGAAGGAAAGGGAGTTTGTGCGAGGAAGCAAGAATGAGACAAGAGAAGTCTTGGAGCCGTAGCGTATAGCAAACAGGAGGTTTCTCATGAGCTGGAAACTTGGGTTCTGCTTTCTGAAACTTTATGCTGACTGTACACTTCTTAGGGAGAATCTGAGTGACTGCTGATGCAGCATTGCTGATCAGGATTTTTTTGAAATAAAAATTGTGGTTCATTGAAATTACTTCATTTTGATGTGCTGTATCCAGGCCTGCGGTGATTGACAGTTGTGCATCTAAAGATGTGGATGTTGCCTGTTCACTATGTGAGCAGTTGCTGCTTTGTATCAGGAAACCACTCTATTTATGTTGTGTGTGTTTTTTACCGGGCTAAATGAAGAAATCACATGTATACCTAAGTAGATGATTGTTTGAAATAAGTGCGAAACCTCTAGAATGAGAACAGATGTGAATTGCTGTAGTCATAGGATGACTTCTCTGCAATCAGCCGATAGCTCATCACAGCACAGTCTTACCTGAACCTGCCAGACTTGTCAGCATGCTTACTCAATGCTATCCCACCCTGTCTCGTTTTGCAGAACAGCAGTAAAGAATGCTGGTGATGGCAAACCTCAACAGAGTAATGAAAAGCGAACTTCTTAGCATTTTGACATCAGGGTAGAGAATTCTTCCTCCTAGCTGCTTTCCTCAGGAGGCTTATCCAGTTTGTTGATTTGAATAAAAAATGGACACAATTAGTTCAATTAGCTGCTATGTAAAATCTCTGTTTTCTGGCCTGATTTTTCCCGCTCTCAACCCCACAATTCCCGAGGACTAGAATTATGTTTGTAAGAAGTTGTGGGGAGGCTGAGAGATGGCACTGCTTTCTCTTTTCCCTTCCAGAACAGTTTGGACTGAACACAGCGAAGTTGAGTTTGCTTGCTCTAATAACATGTCACATGAGGGAGGGCATAACCTCAGAAGGGGTATTGAAAGCAAAAAGTGGAGATTCCATTGGCCTTTTAACAAACTGGGTTAAAAATTAAGCTCCGTCTGTGGTGTGTTAATGGGCTCCTCGAAAATATGTCACCAATTTCATAGCTGCCTTCCACATCTTGAAGTGTGGGCAAGAGGCAGTAACTCAGCAGATCATTCCAGATCTTATGACCTTAGTGGGTTTGTGGAGGTCACTAGCCTAAATATGTTTGCGTTCTCTAAAGCAAGTGGGATAAGCATCTTTTCTCAAAACCTTGAGGTTTTATTCACATTGGCCTTTTTTTTGCACTTTTTCACTCACGAGATCTGGAAAAAGTACACAGTCTCTTGCAGTACGATACACAGCTCTTCATATATGTCATGTTGTTAGTCCCTTTCAAATCTGAGGAGATGGTTAACTTGCTGAGAGTAAAGATAGTGTTGCTGTGAGACATATTCTCAGTGGTAGTGCCTGTTGGGATACTTGTACATGCATCACGAATATGAGGAAGTAGTTATGTAATAGAGTTTTCCATCCTATCCCACCTGCAGCCTTCCAAGCAGCCCTGAGATTGGGATTTCCCTCATACTGAACATTATGGAGAATGTGCTGTTCCTTTATCTTCTGTGTTGGACATAATTGAGTTGGGAGCAGGTTGCATCAGTTACAGTTGGGTTGTGTGGGAAATGGGAGTTTGGGTACAGTCTAGATTGGGGTAGGGAACCTGTTTTGTCTACGTGGGCCAGACCGTTATCAGGATCATACCCGGCAGGTATGTAAGGCTGCCAATGTGTGACTCGCAAGGCATCAATGACATCTTGTGCTGCAGTACTTTGAACTCCCAGAGTTGGGACTTAAAAGCACCTTGTGGGCTGTTAAAAGGGAGGGGTTGTTCCTTCATTTTAGCAGAGAGTTGCATAGAATCCCCTGCTAAAACAGTGGTTAAAAAAAGAAAAAACCCTCCATTTTAGCTGACTTTGATGCACTTCTCTTTCTGAATCCGGAAGGATGCTGTTTGGGATATTCTGCTAAAAATGGGAGGGTCCTGCTATTTTGGCAGGAGATCAAATGCAGGCTTTCATGGAAAACTGCCTAAAAGATGTAGAGGAAGCCCGTTTCCTTGAAACAGGGAGGTGTTTGCATGGAAACCGGCCAAACTGAGCAGGATTGGCCCCTGCTCCTCAGCTGATAAGTGGGGATGCATTCCTGCTCAGTTTGGATGTGCACTTCTGGGAACACGTACCCAGCCAATGCAGGATTTAACAATTATCTAGCGCCTATTAGGTGACATCATGAGTGATGTCAGCCGATGGGTGCATGGGCATAGTTTTGGGGAAACAGCCTGGTGGTTCAAGTTGGACTCCGGGTGGGACAGGAGTGGCCTGGGGGCTGGAGGTTCCTCACTTCCGGCTTAGATTATATACATGCGTAAGTGAAACCTTTTGAAAGTGTTATCCATGCGTACAGTGTTTCTAGAACAGTGTGTGGTATGAGGAGGAAAGTTCAGCTTTCAGGTTGTTCTCAGGTGACATCTACATACATCACCATATTAAAACAACAGTTGTACTAGAGTAAAATACCTGTTCATTTCTTAAGAATAAATACTGCCGTGCAATTGTGGGGAAGGGAGGGCAAATGGAGAAGAATCTGCACAGTCTCTCTCATCTACTGTTTCTTGTATTGGTTTCCAGGAGGTGAATGAAGCAGTGGCTGGGACTCTGCCTTAGCAACCATCTCCTCTCCGGGAAAGAGAATTCTTTCTCCCTCTCTCCCTGCCCCTCAGGCGTGGCCACTTCACTGCACGAAGTATGTTTGCACATGTTTCACAGTAAAATACCCCGAGAGCACTTCAAAGTTCTTCACAGAGCTGGAATTTCAGCTGCTCTGGGGAATCCTTTATTGTGGCACTTCCATGAGCAAATTCCAAATACTGGCATTTCTCAGAGTTAATGCTTGTGTGAATGAATCCTAAAATCAGCTTCTTTCAAACCAGAGTTGTATGGGGAACAGCCCAGAGGTTAAATCAATGTGCTAATTACTTGTTGGGGGTTGAAACTATGGCTCTAGCTTATGGTGGGGTGGACACACACACACACACACACACACACACACACACACATACATATATATAGAGAGAGCGCTTTATTTTTCCTGTCAAAGCTTTTCCGTTTCATAAGTTCATTCATAACAATGAATGGGTTGCAACTGCAACTGCAGTATTAGAAAAACTTGGCAGTTTCTGTTTAATAAATGCAAGTGAAATAAACATGCTCATTTCTGGGGGGAAAAATTGTGGAACACCAACATCACAGAGAGAATCTGAAGAAAACTTAGGGAAGGTGGTCAGTGGGACAGATGGCAATACTGTAGAAGGGAAAACGGCAAACAGTTTTTTTCCAAGCTGAAAAGGAGAAAGATGGGGATGTCAGAGTGCTTAAGTCGTAGAAATTTGCCACTTTCTGCTGCAGTGTTCAAGCAGTTCCTCCAGTTGACAGTTACCAGGGAGTTGTTGCCAAGCGTCTTTTCTCAATGCCTGCCTTCGAAATCTACCCTGTCCTGGACGCATCTCACATTCCTGTCTCAAAAATGCAACTCAAGCTTTCTTCAAGAGGCAGCAATATATTAAAGCACAGTGATGTGGATATTCGGGGGCGGGGCGGGACTGATTTGAGATTTTTTTTCCCATTAGGATAGCGTTCATTGGGAAAAAAATCGGTTGGCATAAGAAAATATTCTCACATGCTGGAGTGTGATCTAATTTAGCATGATCAGTTTGCTTGTATTTATTAGACAAAGCAAAAAAAGTATTACATTCCAAGCTTGCCTAGTATTGTATTTGCAATTGGCATCCATTCATTTTCTGCAAATGAGCTCACAAAAACGGAATTTCTGCACAGGAAAATAAAGTACCAGAATTTTTTCCGCCCCAAGCCTCTGGATTTTGTAAACTCAATTCTATATAAATCAACGCTTGTAAACAATTTAACATTAGTGACAACATTCCAATCACCACCAGGTGTTTACTTTGGAGAAAGAATACGTGAACTCTAGGAGGTATTTCTACCTGACTTAAAGTCTATCTTACTTCTTTTTAGGGAGAATTGAAGATGTGGGGGCAGTGCTTAATGAGTTTTGGACCTTCTTGAAGTCCTGCAGTTTTCCAGTTCCCTGTCTCTAAGTTTATACGAATGCTATCAAAGTTGATAGGTACTTGTGGGTCAGAAATTCTTTCTGTCCCGATTTCTATCTATTCCCCCCCCCCTGCTTACCCCTACTTGCTGCCTGAAACCTTGTGTAATATTTATCTTAGTGCTAGAATGTTTCTGGAATACTTGAGGTAAATTGGATGAGGCATTTGGGAGATAAGAGGGTTCAACAAAAGGGGTGACTTCACTTCTTGAATATTCTTCAAGTCTGTGTGAGTTCCCTAACCACTTGGCTCGCAACTTTTCTAATCTCTTGCTTTTAGTGGGAGTTAATAAATTGGGCCAGCTCTCATGTGGAAGTTGGCAAGTCTTAGTGTTAGGTACATATTTAATTGCAGCCTTTATCTCTCAAATGCTAGGATAAATTGCAGGGGCAATGCCATATTTCCATAGATGTGGGAGGAGAGGCATGGGTTGTGCAACTTTGCAATAATTTATTCTGGGTTGCTTAGCCGCAACCTGTATTGTTTGCTGTTGTTCCTCTCTTTGTTGTGTTACCATTCCCGCCAGTTACACTTTTGCTGGTTTTTTTTTTTTTTTTGAGGGATTGTTCAAAGTGTTCTCTAGGGCTGAGGGCCATAGTTGCATGCTAGCACTTCATAGTACTGCCTTGTTTAACACAAAACAGCATTTGTGATGTGCTCATTCTCCCATCTAGTTGGTCAATAGCTCTTGACAGATGGGAGAGCGAGAACTACTTGTACAGCCTCTAAAGTGCAGCACTCTGGGTACAAAATGCAGGACTGTCTTCCTCCCTATAGTTAGTGTTAGATCTTAAAGCTTGAAGGAGAATGAGCAAGTGTTGCATGTGATCATCTTAGCACAACCTGCTCGTGATCTACACGTGTCTTTATCCTTGAGTGAGGCTCCTGCTTGTCTCCGGAGATCAGTGGAATTTTAAAAATGCCAATACTTATGCCTTTGTTTTGTACAACAGGGCACTCGAAGTCTTATCTGCCATAACTCAAATACTGCATGCAGGTAGGATGATGCACGTGGTTAAAAAGTGGTTTATGCAGAAGTTGCACTGTGTGAAGTGCTATAGAAAGCCTTGCTCATCATAATCGTATGAGGTTTATTTTTCAGATTTTGCAGATGACAAAATAAGACCGTGTAGCCCAAAATTGCTTTGAGAGTTCATAACAGCTGAGGTGGAATTTGGCCTTTTAGATCATGGGTGAGTGGTGTAGCTTCACATCACTAGCTTTGTGAAACCATGATATATTTGTAAATGGTTTTCATCTCGGGGCCTAGTTGCTGCAAAATTTGGACATTGCGGTAAGGACAGAGGTGGTGTGAAGGAAGGAATGGGTTGTGTTATAGGTGATGGAGCTCATACAAATTAAAAGCCATATAATTCAAAGCTAATTATACAGCAAATGTCTCTTTGGCTTTTCTCTGTTTTCTAAGCAATTACTTCTGCATCTTCAAGCTTTCTCCTTGACCGTGAAGGCTAAACCACCTTAGAATTTTCAAGATTGTATGTTCCTGCCAGATTTTTCATCCTGTGCTGGCACGTGGCACAATTCACAATCGACTAAGCTGATTCCCTTTTGGAGAAGCACAAGTTTGGCCTTAATTTTGCACACGAGCATAACTGGAAAACCTCCAAGACATGACTTAATATCTTATCAATACTGCATAGAAATTTATTTACTTGGGACATGGAGCTCTGGAACGAAAGCAAAAAAGATACAGGGCTCTGTCCCAAGGAGCTTCCAGTCTGATGTTTTGATAGGAGTGGAGATGATAAAAGGAGGACCGGAGAGGGCTGTGCAAGGGCTTCATGGAATAAATAATTTTTGAGGGAGACATTTGAAGAAAGAGTGAAGTAGTGCCAAGAATTCCTTGTAATTTTACAACATTCATTAGATAGGGCCTTGTTCTTTGCAATCTGTGTGCCCATATTGCAGCAGAATCTGTGGTTAATCTTGTTCCTAAGTAATGGTAATTGAGTTTACACTGAAGTGAAAGTTAGAAAGATTAAAGGAAAACAAAATATTAATGATCAGTGACATAGACAGCATTTCTGTTCCATGTCCGAAATTTCCTCAGAGGCGTTTTGTTTTGAATCTCACAGAGTAAGGCAGCTTGGAAACTTCATTGTGTTTTTAAAGAACGGAAGCTGAATGAAAGATGCAAGAAGGGAAGGAGTGGTTGCGTCGACAGGTTTTGTTTTTTTAAAGGGTGATATTCAACGAAATACACTGAGTGAACCCACCGAAATTAAAGTTTATGACTAAGTATTTGAGTCCTGATTAGCTTATGAGGAAATTCCTCAGAACACTACCTGAAGACGACTAAAGTAGAGAATAAGCGAAACCAGCACTGAGGGATAAGAACACAAAATAAAACATGCCAAAATACAATTTAGAGTTAAGCTGAAATGCGTCTTTCCCTTTCAAAACTGTTTGTAGTTTACAAATGGCCTTTCTTTCTTTTAGTTTTTCCACAGAATCACAGAATTGTGTAGACCATGAGGATCAACTAGTTCAACCCCCTGCAACGCAGGAGCCTTTTTGTCCAATGTGGGGCTTGAACCCATGATCCCCCAGGCTAAGAGTCTCTTGCTGTACAGACCAAGCTATCCATCGAGACCTTCCCCTTTATCTGCTACTACTTTGGCATCTTCTCGGCCGCTTTGCTTACAAGTTTTCCTTGTTGGATTCGTGTGGCATCGCCACAGAATTGCAGGGTAGAATTTTGCTATCCTGCTCCATGTGACCTTTTGAGTAGGCTGGTGGTTCGCTTTGGTGGTGTCATGTATCATGTTGTGGTACAGCATTTGGTGCATAATATTACAGAAGCCATTGTTGGCATGACAGCAAACTCGGTGGCAGAAGGGAAATTTAGAAGCCATGGGAAAAAATAGTTGGCACCCGCTACCTCCGCCGGTCTTTTTTTTACACTAGATTGTATATATATATAGATTGACCTGCTACACCTTCAATATACGAGGCCCAGCATTGAGCCTCAAAGTGTCTCAGACCTAGACTGTTCTACTAGCCACCTTGTGTTTAGGATTAAAAGGCAAACACACATCTATTCTGCAAGCCGGAACTTCACTATTGCTTAGCATATGAATACGTAGGAGAAGAAATGCAAATGCTAAACATGCAAATGTTAGCTACTTACATACCTCACAGTTAAATATTAATAATAAATGTAGCTGTTTCTTAAGCTGTGTAACATAATATGCACAAATTGAATTATACACAGACTAGCTTTCTTTCTCTCTCCCATCCCCCTTTGTCAACAGATCAGCTGTCTGAAAAGAAAGTGAGAAGGTTGTACAGGGAGTAAAGGCTGCAACAGACCACAGACAAACACATGTGAGGAGCTCACTAGACTCAAGGATCTGAACTTGTGCTACTGGGCTGTGTGCATTGCTGTCTTTGCACGTTGTTTACATTCAGGAAAGCTATTTTTGGTTTCTCCAAAACAATGCTGTTCGACCTTCCTGTTTTTAAAAAGCAGAATAATTAACTTCATTAACCTCAAAATCAAAACCTTTCTACATTTTAAAGCAGATTTTTAAAAAGCAAAGCAAACCCATTATTTATTTGTGTTTGCAAACGAGTCTCCCTGGAATTCCTTTTAAGGTCATCTCTGTGAGTGTCCTTTATTAAACCTCTTAAAATATTTATTTCCCTCTCTATGTTATAAGATGATAATGTTGCTTGTATAATGACTGGCAAGGATGTTTTCCTTTCAGTTGTTTCTATACAAAGTAAAACAGATTTCACACGTTTTAAGAAGGCCATAAATTCAAGGATACTTTATGTTTGTATTAAGTTCAGATTTAGTTTACAGTTCCTTTAAAACAACAACAGAAACATTGGCCATGCTTTGAATTGTGCCCAGATACGCACAGGAAGGTATTAAAACAAATTTAAGACTGATTCGGTCCTCGGGGGGGGGGGGGGGTTGTAATCCAAAACTTTGTAATCCAGGTTGGTGAACGGCTACTCTAGAGTAACACGGTACCTAGATTTTAAAAAGGGCAAGACCAGATTTTAAACAGGAGAGCTTGATACAGCTGTCTGCAAGGAAGCCTACTCATCAGCGGGTTCTTTGCTTGCTTTTATTGTCTAACATTTAGATAGTTGATGGTTAGACTCTAGCATTAAGAGTAAAATAAAATGGGATGTTCTCCCAAGACACCCCCATCCTAAGCAAGTTATGAACCTGCCTGCCCATTGAGATAATTGTCTGAGGCCCTCCTATGTGTCCCATTATCCTGAGAATTGTACCCAGCTGGGACCATAGAGAGAGCTTTCCGCCGGTTGTTTCCAGTCCTGGATTTTCTGCCTGAGGGATGCTCATCCCCTTTCCTCTCTAATGGCTTCCCATAGGATGGTCAAAGCCTTCCTTTTCCAGAAAAGGACATAAATAATTGTTCTCTTTTTGAAGTGGTTTTAATTGCTGCAGTTAAATCATTTTTTTTAATAGGAGGGTGCTTTCTATTTTTAAATTTTAGTGCTTTTATGGCTGCTTTATTGAATTGTGAAATTGTAACTGCGATTACGTTATTGTTTTAACTTAGCTGCTTTGGACTTGTTGAGGAAAGACTGAGTATAAAATGTTGCAGAAATAAATTACGTACAGTATTTGCAAATCATGGAATTGTAGAGTTGGAAGGGATCCTGAGGACCATTTAGTCCAAAATATCCTGCAATGCAGAAATGTGCAGCTGTCCCATACAGGAACATTATCAGCATTATCAGCACAGCAGTCTAACCAACTGAGATATTAATCTAGTCTTATTATTTTTAAAAAATATGTGAAACTACCTGGGGTTTGGCCTTAGGGACATTTTCAACAGCTGGTAGGTGCGTATTGCATCTTTGGCGTGTGGCCTGACAGAAGCAAGACAGATGATGCAATTTTACACTTTTTGACTTGCTGTTTCTTGAGATGTGCACAAATATATTTGCATGGGTACTTTAAAGACAGACAACTGGCACTGAAGAATGTATTTCTGTTCTGTAGGTTGCAGACTACTGGATGTTGGTTTGTGGCAAGTTGTATTAGAAGACTCCAAGATTCAAGAAAACAGCCCTAACAGTATGTTGGTAAGTTTAGAGGGTGGCTTGGAGGTTTGGAGGGTCACTTCACGTGGGGTGGGGTAACGAAAATGTTTGTCCTCTAAAATTAATAGGGGTATACAGTAGAAGATGAACAGAGAACTTGCGAAATCAACTTGACAGAGTTGGAACCACTCCACTGAAAAAGTCGTATAAAAGTTAGTGCCAGAAATGGCCACCTCTGTTCTCGAAATATTAAGAACATTTAAATGTATGAGCATATGACATTGCTGCATATTGTCAAATTGTGGGTCCATGATCTCTCCAGCATCTCTTTTTCAGCCTTGCTATCTGGACTTTTAATGAAGATGCCAGGATTTGAACCCGGGGCCTTTTATGCACAAAGGTTGTGTTTTACAACTGGGTGGTGGCTGTTCCTTTTGATACGCTTAGTAAAGAAATTGTGCTGAGAGTCAAGCTTCAGCTTTCTGTAAGAAGCAATTAAGGGTTAGTGTTCTTGGCTTGGACCAAGAAGACCCATGTTCAAATCCTCACCCAGTCATGCAATACACTGGGTGACTTTGTATTGTCTCTTAGGCTTGCCTATCACACAGGGTGGTTTTGCAGACAGAGCATCACTGTGAGTCTACTAATAACAGACTTTTAGGAGAAAAAGCATTCCTGCAAATACTCGTCATAACAAGCTACTAGCATTTTTTTTTCAAACTCTTTGGCAAAATATAATCAATTGGGGCTAACAGAATAACAGTATATTAAAATAACTTACAATTGCCACTTCGAGTTAAAATTTGTAAGCTAGGGTTTTAGTTGTGTGGTTGCTAAAAGCAATTGTGGTCCTTTAAAAGATACAGGAAAAGCCCTGCTTACCCTTTTGAGGCCTTTGAATTTCTGTCTGCTAACTGGCAGAATAGAACTTTGATTGAGATTTTGCATGAGTGGGATGAATGCCGGCTGTTGAAAGCCAGAAACAGATGATCATGATTTGTATCCCTACTTGGAAGTTGCTTCTTAATTGGCATGCTTGGGCATAATGATGTTCCTAACATCTTTATCATGTAAATGGCCTCTCATGGTTGAATATGTATTGATCTCTTTGGAACGCTCACAGAAGCAGTCTTTCATGTTGAGTTACCGGAACTTTGCACTTCAGCCTGAATTATATTGCTGCTTAAAGGACTGCCTCCTTGCTCGCCAGAATGTACAGTTTAAGAGGCAATAGTTCAGCTGCAGAAGATGAGTTGACTCATTTTCTAGGACAGTTTGAATGTGAGCGTGTTTTGGCGTCATCAGAACGATTGCTGTCATCTGCCCTAGCATGCTGTTCTTCCTTCCAGCAAGCCACTGAGATGATGCAGGGAAAGATGAGTAAGACTCCAAAAGGCTGCTTTTTGCCACACTTAGGTTAGGGCAGTACAATGCTTCCCAATTTCTGCACAACAACTTGGATGTCAAGGTGCCCTGCAGGATATATATGCTCTACAGGTGACAGATTATCCCTGGCTTTATCTTGCAGGCCTCTTGATCGGCAGCCACTGTGCATCTTGGTTTTTATTATTATAATCTTCCATAGTAGGGATTAATCTAGGGCAGGCATCCCCAAACTTCGGCCCTCCAGATGTTTTGGACTACAATTCCCATCTTCCCTGACCACTGGTCCTGTTAGCTAGGGATCATGGGAGTTGTAGGCCAAAACATCTGGAGGGCCATAGTTTGGGGATGCCTAATCTAGGGTGATAAATCTTGATAAGGGATGTCCAGCTTCTGTAAAATCTAGGCCTATTATGTTCTTCTACCATGTTTTGTGAGCTAAGGGGTTTAGTTTTGTTCTGCAAACATGGCTCTTTGCATGTAGTCAGGCGTCATAGTTGGCCACCGCAGTTATAGAGCAGCTGGGAATATGCAGCTGT
Organism: Zootoca vivipara; assembly: GCF_963506605.1. Taxonomy (NCBI): domain Eukaryota; kingdom Metazoa; phylum Chordata; class Lepidosauria; order Squamata; family Lacertidae; genus Zootoca; species Zootoca vivipara. The sequence continues at coordinate 8,953,421 of NC_083283.1, forward strand.
CTTGTAAAGGGATCGAACCTACAATCTTGATGTTATCAGCACCATGCTCTAACCAATTGAGCTTTGTGGAATATCAAATGTGCAAGTTTATAAAAGTTTACAAATTGCACCCAAAAGGGGACTTGTAATAAACAGATATTTGTTCCTTTAGTTATAACTTGGCATTGTTTTACTTCTCTTTGTGATTGAAATTGTGTAAGTTGATGCAGCTAGGTGACCACTGGATCCCTTCCAACTCTACAATTCTATCATTTTAAATTGATTAACATTTGGTAAGACTTCCAGTGGCTATGTTGAAATTGCCTTTGGGACCAGATTTGGCAGGTGGGTTGCCTGTTGGCAATTTTTAGATAGAAAGTGGCATTCTTGTTATACAGTTGATAAACTTTTTTTTAATAGGGAAATAATAACGTTGGGCATCTATTGCTTATTCATATTAACTTAATCTCCCAAGAAAATCTGTAAATCTCAAACAGAGATACAATTACTCAGACCTCTCTGTGGTCTAAAATGTCATCCTGTGTTGTGGCCAGTTCCCATAGCATTTTTCCCCAAAGAAGAGAGTGCTCTTTTATTCATTTTATTGTAGCTGACACCAGGTCTCACTTTTATTTCCACAATTGCTTTTCTTCTCTTAGCAGGATATATTACTTAGTTGATTTTCTTTTACTTTCTGTGGCCTTCCTGGTCTTTTCTTCCTTCAGCACTGCTTCAACCATCCTATCCATCGCTCTCAGGGGATTGTTGCGGCTACTCCCGAGTAAAGACACTCCAGTCCGTTCTGTCTTTAAGGGTTTTATTGTGCATACTATTTACAGTGCAGAGATAGCAGAAAACATGACCTCCTAGTCACTCTCAGAATCCGGCAATGGCGCCCTTCTGCTTCAGGGCCAGCATAATAGCCTGGGCACCCCAAAACGCCGCCCTCTGGCCCTGTGTTTGGGTGCGCGCCTTAATTCAGGCACTGGAAGAGGCTGTGCTCCCTCTTCTACTTGTTGGCTAGGGCAGTGCTGGGGCTCTGCTACATCACTGAGCCTTCCCTCCTCCGCTAGTTGGCTGGAGTGGTGCAAGGGCTCTGATGCCTCGCTGAGCCTTCCCTCCATTCCGCTTCCTCCTGACCCGCTGCTACCGCTCTCGCTGGGCGAAGTGCTGGTCTGCATGATGGGGGGAGGCTCCCTGTAGGGAGTCCCCCTGACAATCCCCAACCAACTCACCCTCCTTTTGTTTTATCTTCACACATCTCAAAAGGTGTGTTTCTCCTCTGCCTTCAGGCTGTCTTTGTCGCCGCCTTGTTGGACCTTGATATTCTTATACAAACTCTGTACATCACTTTATGATGTCATGGAAGGGGACACTCGTCTGAAACGAGTAGTTGCAATTGGAAACCAGTAGGGGAAAATGCTACTAAACTTTTGTATCATTCATACAGTATAAACATCAAACCGGGTGCTCCTATGAATAAAACAGCTTTTCACCCTGTGTGTTCAGTAGCAGCACTGTTTTATGTTAAGAAAACTTGCACCCTTTGAGAGCAAAGTCCTTAATAAGATAGGTCCTAAAACTTGCTTTGGACATTGTTGAGAGGAAATTCAGTCTTCAAATCGCCAAATAACTTTGTTTTTGTACTTCTGTTAAAGATTGCTTGCATGCTTGAAGTACGAAACGTGCCTGTATAAATGAAAGTTCTACATAGCAGTTGGGCCAAGAAATGTCTAAGGAAGGGGTTTTCCCCCCTCCCTCTCTCAAATGTTACCATCAAATACAAAACAGCAGAAGTGCTTTCTGAATCACTCTCAGATAGTAACCCACACACCTGAAGTTGTTATCAGGAAATCAGAAATGCTGGAACATAGGATAAGTGTGTTGACTTCTGGCTTTGTGAGCACTCATCAACAATGTTTATAAAGTCCCAAGCTATATGTGACATTAAAAACACTGCTCAATGACAGGTGTATCTTTTAAAAACTGCAAATAACAGCCAGTGGCCCCTGAAAGTACTATAGCGGATGATGAAGCAAAGTTTATTCCCTGTCCCGTCCCAACAAATATGGTTGATATGCAAGTGCTATTTGCATTGGGAAGGAAGGTTGCTTTCTGATTGAAATAGCAGTTCTGGAGGAGAAATTTTTGGTGGAACCGTGATGGGTGGAATGGATCGAACTTCACGTCATCACCTACTGAAGTCTTGGTGTGGGAGGCAGTAGCTATTATTTGCAGTTTTCAAAAGATACACACTATGGTAAACCATTTCATACAGTCAAGGGAGTAATCCTATACACAAGAAGCTGGCGTAAAACAAGATGGCATAAAATTATGGCAGATCCAAACCCCATTCAGAAGCAAGACTACTTGCAAGGAGCAAGCATAGAATTTCTCCCAAGTGCATCGTAACCCCCACCCCCCAAAAAATTAGATGTTCCTTTCAATGGTAGGCTTGCACCTGATCTCCTGTTCCAAGTGTTCTTGCTGTTGTAAGATTTGTATAAGAACAGCAACAGTGGAATGTTTGTTTACTGTTGGGAGATCTACCACTATCTTGGAGTTATTTCCTCTTTGAAAATGAATGTGTGGGCAGTTCTGGCTGAAATATGGCAGTGTGGTGTGCCCCTTTCAAACAGACCAGCCTCCATAACCCCTTGCCTTGATTGAACCTGGTATATCTGTCACTAGTCTCAGACTGGGAAGAAGAAACAGCAGTCAGAGAATCATAGAATTGTAGAGTTGTAAGGGACTCTGAGAATCATCCAGTCCAACCACTGAAGTTAATGTGAGAAGGAGTCTTTGCTTTTTGAATAGGCAGCTGTAACTTCTGTTTCATTTTACTCTTGCATTCTGCATTTAGATTTTGTTGCCCCAAACTGTTCTCAAAATAGCCTCATATTTTTCTTGCAGAAATCTAATTTCTGGAACGCCACTTTATCGCCTACTATGTAATTAAAAATAATTAAGTCTTTGAAATTACATACTTTCGCACTCAAAAATGAGGGCCCCCACCACACCTCTGTGATTGTCTGCTGCACCTGCTATTGGTGGCAAAATGTCAGTTTCATAGTTATTTTAAAAAGCTATTTAATGAATGGGTGTAATATTTTTATCCAGATTTTCAGTTTGTAGTTGTTAACGCAGGAACTTTCCCTAGACTTTCTTTAAAAAATGAAATATGTACACTTTATCTAAAGATTTAATTAGTTTACACATGGTTTACCACAGATAACATAGGAAGAAGAATGTGTAATAATATATCTGCTTACTGGAAAGGAAGGGTCAATAAGTTCCCTGGGACTTTCTCTTAAGAAAGTGTGCACAGGATTGCAGCCAGGGCCTCTTTCCAGAGTGCTGCCTGGGCTAAGTCTTGCTTGCACACAGGGACTTCTGTTTCTTCTTCTTTGTCTGTGTGCTTCCAAAATCTGATCTGGAGGGTCCCCCAGCCCTCTGGAGCTGATTTTGAGCTGATAGCACAGTAGGGGAAATTCTGTTGTGCCCACAGAAGTCTGTTCCATGAGTAGAACTGCAGACTTGGACTGCTTCTTGAGTGACCTGTTAGGAAAAATAAAAAAGGAAACCAAAGAAAAAATGCTTTTGAATAAGAAAAAGCCACGTTACATGCTCAAGGCCAGTGCTTGAATTGTTGGGGCTGGGGGTGTTTGGGAGACCCTTAATGAAATATACACACCTGACTTCCTATCTATCTATCTATCTATCTATCTATCTATCTATCTATCTATCTATCTATCTATCTATCTATTCTAGCTTGCTTTTCCACATATTGTTCAGTGCAGCTGAGACAAGATGACTCTGTTAACAATAAAAATATCTCAGAAGTAAGTCATCTTAGGTATAGTGGGATCTAACTACCCTGTTTCTCATATTTTAAGACATACCCATAAAATAAGCCATAGCAGGATTTTTAAGCATTCAAGGAATATAAGCCATACCCCGAAAATAAGACATAGTGATAGGCGCAGCAGCAATGTCGGCCGCGGCAGGAGGAGGAGGAAAAAAATAAGACATCCCTTGAAAATAAGCCATAGTGTGTTTTTTTGAGGAAAAAATAAATATAAGACATGTCTTATAATATGAGAAACACGGTATTGTGTCAGAGTGCAAGGATTGCAGGCCTAATGATGAAAAAGGATTGCTAGAAGTGATGACAACTGCTTCTTGCATGCATCTACTGTTTGCTGCAAATTTTTTCTTTGTGTGAAAGGAGAAAGTTCTAATAGTGGCTTCTCATAGAAAGTTTTAAGAGCAGCCTAATTAGTCAAATACAATGTGATTATCTCTCCATGAAATATCACATTTCTTTCCAGATTTCTAGTTGTGGAATTACTGGGTAGAGTGTGTTTTTGGAAATAATTCCTGCTTTTTTACACTTGGTCATTATATATATATATATATATATATAAAATAAAAGGTCAGTTTATTAGACTGCATGTAGTTTCCTCAGTCCAACCTTGACCAAGAACTACTTGTGTACCACCAGCAATCTATAAATATGAAGATGGCAAATGATTTGCTTCTGGTCTCCTCATTCTATTTTTTTAAAAAATGTACACATCTGTGTTTCTTTGTGAGCCTGCTGTTCATGCAGATGTGTTCACTCACCTAGAAAATGCTTAACTCAAGTGCCAGATTTCTTTGGGTAGGTGTCTTTTCGTGGATAACTTGTACTATCTCATTTTTTTGCACTTTTGAAGAAATGTCCCAGTGATTTTGGGGACAAGTTTGGCTTGTTTGTCTTAAGTGGCAGTCCTATAACTTGTATCCAAGGGTTGTTGAGTAAAGCCTAAAGAGATGACCTGGATTTCCCCCGAGCATCTTCCCTTTTCTCTCTCCCCCTACCCCCAACTCTTTGGCCGTTACTGAATAACCCATGGATATCTGTAAACTTGAGTATTTTTTTTTAATGAACTGCTGTTGTCATTTCCTATTATTTAACAGGACGCTTCTACCTGACAGGTTTAGCAATGATAATTTTAAAAAGGATACAAGTTATAGGACTGTCATTTAAATCAAACATGCCAAACTAATCTAATAACAAATGACGGAATACTTATTGAAATAGGGCATGCAGGATTAACAGCTGGTTCCCACCTGGTCTTTTACAAGGTTCATTTGCTTGCCTGACACCTGTTCAGATGAATGCCTCTTGCTAACTCCTTTGATCGTACTACTGTCAGTGACTGTGAGCCAAGGCGCTGCTGATCCCCTTCTGATCCTTCCCTCTGAAGTGTCACCTCAAATTTGGTGGAGCAATATTGATGGGGAGCATTGATGAATGGATTGTGTCACTTTTTGTGATCAGAATAAATTTTCCATTTCAAGTATCCAGAGTTTTTATTTTTATTTTATTGAAAAATTCAGGACCTTTGTTTGATTTGAGGAATGTTGAGTGTTTATATCTGAGAGCACATGGGTTGGGTTGTTTAGCCGGGAGGTGAGAAGCCTGTGGCCTTCAGATGTTGCTGGACCATCAACATTTCCAGTGGTCAGGGATGTCGGGAGGAATTGTTGGACGGAATCTAGAGGGCCATGGGTTTCTCATCTCTGGTTTAGCGTTGCATCACCTGATTGTATAGTTAAAGAGGAGACTGAGAGGAGACATGATACCCATTGAATATCTCATGGGCTGTCACATGCAAGGTGGAGCAAGCTCCTGCTCTGGAGACTAGTACCTGAACCAATGGATTCAAGTTACAAGAAAGGAGATTCCAACTAATCAGAAAGAAGTTTCTGACAGTAAGAGCTGTTCAGTAGCAGGTAGAACCGTCTCCCTTGGGAGGTTATGGACTCCTTCATTGAAGGTTTTTAGAGCAGAGTTTAGGTGGCCATCTCTCATCCCTGATCTAGCTGAGAATCCTGCATTACAAGGGGTAGGACTATGTGACTCTCAGGGTCCCTTCCAACACTTGTGCTTTATGAAATAATAGAGTTTTTTCCAATGGTCCATGGAATTTAATTGAAATATATGACTGGAGGGAAGTGCAGGGGTTTTTTGCACACCTAATGATGGTTTTATTTTAGGGATGGGGAACCTTTTTGGGTTTGTGGGCCAAGTCCTAATCAGGATCAGCCTCATGGGCCAAATTTGACAGGTGAAGCTGCTTGCAACCACACGGTTGTTAGGTGAGCAGAGCTTCACACCTATCAAAATCCCTCCCACAGCTTTGCAAGTGGTCCCTTGTTTCCTTCTTGTTTCTCGGTTCCTACTTGTTCATTCGCTCCCAGACTTCCCTATATAGAGGTGAATCTTAGGATAATCAGCGAGAGCTGGAATTCAAGATTGTGCCAGGGGTTTTGGCCCCATCTTGCTTCCTACTGGAGAAAGCTTTGAAACCTGTTTCCTAACACTTCAACAGAAGCTTGTCAGCTGTATTGGTGGTGCCGAATCCTCTTTTAAAAAACAAAACCCCACTTTTGCTTACATAAATATTTTTAGTGAGATCCTTTCTGCATAACTTAAACGTTAGTCTTTGAGCGCTTAACTGCTGTGCTTTCTCAAAGACTTAACTGCTGTGTTATCGAGGGTGATGGATTGCAGTGCTGTCATAATTGGTACCATGAAATGGTTCAAAGGAGATAATGGAAACGTGGTGGTGGGTTTTTTTTTTTAAAAAGATTAACTTTTCTTTTTCTTTTCAAAGGTGGCTTCCTTGCTCCAGATGCACAGTAAGTAGTCTGTAGCTGTAAACATCCCCGACTGGAAGCTGGAAGCTTTAGCTTTCAGTCAGATGTTTGCTGCCACCGGCTATTCATAAACAACGGTGGAAGAAAAAGATCCATTATAAAGATACATTATTTTAAGCTGACAGGCATGGAGGGGTGTCTTAACACTTTTTAAATAGATGCCAGGGATTTGGACATGGGGGTCTTCTGTATTCAAAGCATGCACTCTTGCCCATTCCCCCCTTCCTCATTTTTCCTAAACCTTCTTTGCATTCTCTGCCTTAGAACCTGCCCTTTTGCACAAACGCACATATACAAAGGGGTGCGGTATACATATTATTTAGTAATATTTTACCTATCCATTTTAAACATATACTGCCCTGCATCCCATCAGAAGCCTCTTAGAGAATATTTTTTATACTTCTGCTTGCATAATATTTGTGAAGCCTCTGGAAGTTAAGCTTGGAACTGAGTAATAAAATCTGACGTTAACCATCTAAAAAGGCAGGAATGCAAGGGAGAAGAAATGCAGGGTGCTCAGGAAGCACCCTGTTTTGCGCAACAGCCTTGTGATGTCATATGTGACACCCATGTGTATGTGCTCGAACAGGCTATTCCCCACCTAAATGCCAAATATGCACTGAAAGGACAGACTGCGGTTTTCTGCCATTACGGGCTCCTTTTTAGATTACATCATTTATATTTACTCCTCCACTATATATAGCAGGCCAGCAACTAGGATTTTTAATTACCAATAGAAAATGCTTTGTTCTTGTTTGTCAGAAGTAAAGCATCGCAAGTGTTGAATCAGCAGTTTTTAAAATAGCTGATTGTTTCTTACTGGTACCCACAATAAGCATTTAGACATGATTGCTAATAACAAGAGTTATTCAGTGTTCTCGCTTTCAGATGTCTAAATATCAATATGATGCTTACCTTTCAGATACTCTTGTTAGAACAGTTCTAAAAATATGTTTCATTCTTGGCAAAGCGATTGAAGTGGATTTATTTACTCTCACATATGCTCTTACCAGCTGAAGTGGCCATATTGTTATCCTGTTTTGTTTTTATTTTATTTTCACCTACCTTCATGGCAGCACTAGAGTGTAAATCTTGCCATTCCATTTGCTCTCTGGCTCACATCATAAGCATGTACACTTCTACCTAGAACAAACTTAGGTGGTCTCTAAGGTGCTACTGGACAATTTTTAAATTTATTTTGACTGCGTCAGACCAACACAGCTACCTACCTGAATCTATTAACTATGCAGAAATTGATGGCGAGACCAATATACCAAGCTCCTCACCCACCAATGAGTTTTCCTAGCTTACGTCAAGGTGCTTGTGTACACACATGAAAGCAAACACAATGCCTTTGTAGATTCAGGTACGTAGCCATGTTGGTCTGATGCAGTCGAAATAAATAAAAAAATAAGTTGATTGATTGATTGTCCAGTAGCACCTTAGAGACCAACTAAGGTAGTTCTGGGTATAAGCTTTCATGTGCATGCACACTTCTTCAGATGTGTATCTGAATAAGTGGTATCTGATGGTATCTGAAGAAGTGTGCATACACACAAAAGCTAATATCCAGAACTTACTTAATTGGTCTCTGAGGTGCTACTGGACAATTTTTTTATTTATACTGTAATGCCTTTGTGTCATAAGCTGGTTGGGATCATATAAAGTATGCAAATGGTTCTGTGTCTAAGGGGCTTTGAAACTTGTTCTTATGAATGGTGAATCACTGACTCAAATGGCAAACAAAATTGAGGGGACTTTTAAAAGCAATTTGTAGTATGGCAGAGGGATGCTCGGTTTAGAGATATGAAAGTAAAGTCATACTGAGATCACCCAAACTCTTGGATGCATCTTAAGTTGCTCTTGGGATCCCTGCTGCAATGTGCAAGCAATTAATCTTTTAATTTTCACCTCAGCTATGCTTTAAATTCAGATTTCTGGGAGATCGTAGGGGAATGTCAATAATCATGATGGAATAGTGTGACCACTGTCTGCTTGCTTTTATTGCCTCGTGGTTTTTATTCCCTTATTTTATTCCCTTATTTTTACATTTTTGCTTGTTCTTTGGACATTAAAAACTTAACATACCATTAACAGAAAAAGGAAAGGTAATAATAATAATAATACTATACAGAGATGTGCTGTTCAAACGCAATGTGTCCTAGTTGAGATTTTAACTCCCTTAAAACGAAAGTTCTGGCTTGAGCAAGGGGGAATTAAGGGTGGAGGGTAATGTTGATTCTCTCCATTGCATTCATCATACCTGGTATCTTGAAATATTGAGGTATGGAAGCCTTTGAAGTGCATCATTGTTGTGTTCACATTGTTATCCCTGATTCTTAGTTCATGTAAACATCCTACACTCAGCTCTAACAGATGGAACGGCTGAGAGGTGGGTGTTTACTTCAACTGATTTGGAAAATCTGCCTTCCTGAACAATCAAGCCCTGAAACCGGATGGACTGTGGGAGAGGGCAACTGTCAACTGTGCTGATTTCCACCTCATTTGAATAAATGCAACCTCCAATTATCTGTTAAAGTGGTAATCCATGAAAAAGTTTGTCTTCAGTTTTGTGTTAATACTGTGTATTTGCCCTAGCAACCTTTTGTGCCAGTGGTTTGCTTCAAGATCTACGCTGAAGGCCTATTTTTAAAATTTTCCTTTCATCTGCTGTAAACCAATTCCAAATACTTTACTGCATAGTCAACGTATGTGGAATACCATATCTGTGCAAAATATGTTGCATTTTCAGTGTGACCTTGGTATAGTTCCGGTTCATGTCCTTGTTGTCACAACACGCTAACTATATTATTTGGCCTGCCATGGTAGTGATAGCAGTGTTGAAGACCCACTTAGTAACACAGTGAGTCTTCATTCAGTGGCCATGTTGAAAAGATTTGTCCTGCCCTTCGTGCATTTTTGTCTGAACTTGGGTTTTCTACCATTAAGTTTTACAAAGCCAGCAGCATTTGTAGAGGGTGTGCTGAATATATTTATGACCTTAAGTCGCTCCTCGTTGAAGCTGGCAGGCCTTTTAGTCTGAAAGAGTTAGTGGCACGAAGGTCCCTTTTCTATTCTGAGGTTCCTGTAAAATACAGGAGCAAGCAATGTGATTTAAACTGCCTTGCAGCTGTAAACTGTGATTTCCCCAGAAGGTTCGGCATCCGGCAGAACAAGTTTTGCCACCTTTGACACATAGCTCCAGGTGGCATAGGAGGAGGGGCAGAAAGTGTCAACAGGTTGCGGTAAGTAAGGAGAAGTTGTTCTCCCTTATGCAGCAGTGCATTGATGCACAGCCTTATTAAGTCTTGTCAGCTGTATTAAAGAGAAACCTCCTTTCTCAGAAGAGTGTGCCAGGCAGTCAATGCCGCTGTCTGTTCTGGCTGTCAAGGGCTAGGAAGTGCCATTGGGTGACCTTGCCAGCTTGACTGAGGCAGCATTTTTCTGGCTTCAGAACCCTGGTGCAGCAGCAAGTGCAAAAGTAGTGACACATAAGTGGCTCTGATAGTAGATACAAAATAAGATGACAATCCTATAGAAATGTTTTTGCTTTTAACTGTGTACGTGTGTATATAGGGGGGGGGGGTGAAAACTGCTGGGTGCCTTTTTTAAAGCAGGGTGCCTTTTTTAAAAAGTAGGATTCCCACATTTATTAAAATGTTGCCACCCTAAGCTTCAGGAAGAAGAGCTGGACAAAAATCAAATAAGTAATTAATTTCTGCTCCTTAAAGCGGATTCCTGGTGGTATACAGGCTGGCAGAGAGCACAATCTACGGTATAGGCATTTTGTGCCTGAGATAAGGTGGTTAGGAGTACAGTGGAACCTCGGTTTATGAACACCTCGGTTTATGAATTTTCGGTTTATGAACGCCGCGGACCCATCTGGAACGGATTAATTCACTTTCCATTACTTTCAATGGGAAAGTTCGCTTCAGTTTATGAACGCTTCAGTTTAAGTACTCCATGGACCCATCTGGAATGGATTAATCCACTTTCCATTACTTTCAATGGGAAAGTTCGCTTCAGTTTATGAACGCTTCAGTTTATGAACAGACTTCCGGAACCAATTGTGTTCATAAACCAAGGTACCACTGTACTGTATGGGAACAGTATATAGCTCAATCATGAGAAGGAGGTGGCTTTGAAGAGGCATATCCTAATTTTGTAAAATACTAATAATAAAGCTGGGCCCATCTGGATGCAATTTTATTTGTGAACCCCAAGGTTTACCCTGTCTGACAACGAATGCCCAAGATCTTTAGCCTCTAATGCTGCACGAGTTTTTATAGGTGGGTTGCTGATCACACCCACCTGCATTTTGTTCTCCTCTCCCCCCCCCCCCCGGGCAACCTTCCAGCTTTCGTCTTGCCTCTAACGGGGAGTGGGTGGGTGCCCCTCGTCCACTTATTTAATCTGTTCTTGGGGATTGTTTATCTCAGGAGCTGTCCAGCCCCACAGAGATGCTGAACGCCTGTGTGGCTGAATTTCCTCTTGACTGCTGTATTGATCCTGTGCTGATGCAAGATAACTAAATAAGAGTGATATATACCTCTGTAAGGTTTTAAGCACTGCCTTTTTATTACAGATCTTGAGAATATTGGAAGTTTGTTTCTCTCTTGGACAATGCCCAGCTATCTCTTGCATAAATAAATAAATATTCTGGATGTAAAATTTTAGACTGGTTGGTCACTTATTTACATTCAAGTTATAAGCTGGTTTTGTTGTACTGAGAATTTGGAATGGTTTAGCAGGGTCTGAAGCTGAAAAAAAGGGCATGCATGAATACCCATATGACATTCTGCTCTGAAAAAAGCAAGCTGGTTTATTTATTTATTTTAGCCTTCTCTTGTACTTAAATATATGAAAACAACTGATGGTGGTGTTAATCTCCCTAGAATAACTTTTTTGGGCCACTAGCTTAGCCTAACGTAGCTCACAAGATAGTGAGCCCAGGTGTCAATGTTTATATTAAACATTTGGGTGGGGTGTATAAAATAAAACCTGAGTTACACTGTCTACAACAAAAAATGTCTACAACAAAAAACTGGCTGTAATTGGTTTGTAGGATTGTACAATTTTAAAACAGCAACACTGAATGTATTTTTTGTTACTTCTGGAGATTTTTTTCAATAAAAACATTTTTTAAAAAAACAACAACAGTATTTGTTGCTACTATTTCCTTCTTGGTAGGCACATTACTGCCCAGTCACAGTTAGACTAGAATACCGGGTTTCTTAATTTTCCTGGGTTTCTACCGATGGTGACTTGTTCGCAAAGTACTTTAAGGATAAAATTGCCTGCGTCTGCCAGGACCTTGACCCCCGTTACAGTAGATGAATCTTGAGAGGTGCCCAGAGCATTGTCTAGTCCTGTTGTGTTGGATGAATTTCCGTTAGTAAGGCTCAAAGACGTGGACTAGGTGCTTGGATGGGTCAAGGTGAGCACTTGCACTCTGGCTCCTTGCACCTCTTGGTTGATAAAAACTAGTGAGGGAGCAGCTGGCTGGGCCAGGGAGATTAATGCCTCCCTGTGAGAAGGATGGTCCCTGCTTGCTTGAGGGAGGCAGCGGTAAAATAATTATCAGTAATTTTTTTAAAAAAAACATAAAAAGAGAAACCCTCACTGGATTTGGAATATCTAAGTAATTACCAGCCAGTTACCAATATCCCCTTGGGCAAGTTTCTTGAGTGGGTGGTTGTGGACCAGATCCAGGTGTTCTTAGAGGAAACTGATTTTCTGGATACATTTCAGTTGGGGTTTCGGCCTGGTTTTGGCATAGAAACTACTTTGGTCACCTGGTATGATGATCTCTGTCTGGAGAAAGACAGGGGAAACATCTTAGTTGATTTCCCCCCAACCTCTCTGTGGCTTTTGAGTTACACTTAATTCCGTGTATTACAGCCTAAGCCCATTGGAACAGTTCCACTCTGGGAAATGTGGAATGTATAGTACACGCTTCGCTCTCGTGTGCAATGTTCATACAGTCACAACTGTCTTTAAGTTGTGCTTACTATATATATATTGGCACATTGTACTTTTCTCTGGCTGATGCTTCAGGACTAGATTTATTAGGGCCCGTGCTTTTGAGGAAGCGTCACACTTCCTCTCCTGAAATGTGGTACACTTCTTCCTCAAAATCGCTCATTTCTTTTTAAAACAAAACAAACAGAATGTTAATAGTAAGTTGTTGTCGTTGTTTAGTCGTTTAGTCGTGTCCGACTCTTCGTGACCCCATGGGCCATAGCACGCCAGGCACTCCTGTCTTCCACTGCCTCCCGCAGTTTGGTCAAACTCATGTTGGTAGCTTCGAGAACACTGTCCAACCATCTCATCCTCTGTCGTCCCCTTCTCCTAATGCCCTCCATCTTCCCCAACATCAAGGTCTTTTCCAAGGATTCTTCTCTTCTCATGAGGTGGCCAAAGTATTGGAGCCTCAACTTCACGATCTGTCCTTCCAGTGAGCACTCAGGGCTGATTTCCTTCAGAATGGATAGGTTTGATCTTCTTGCAGTCCATGGGACTCTCAAGAGTCTCCTCCAGCACCATAATTCAAAAGCATCAATTCTTCAGCGATCAGCCTTCTTTATGGTCCAGCTCTCACTTCCATACATCACTACTGGGAAAACCATAGCTTTAACTATACGGAGAATTGCCGAAGAATTGATGCTTTTGAATTATGGTGCTGGAGGAGACTCTTGAGAGTCCCATGGACTGCAAGAAGATCAAACCTATCCATTCTGAAGGAAATCAGCCCCGAGTGCTCACTGGAAGGACAGATCATGAAGCTGAGGCTCCAATACTTTGGCCACCTCATGAGAAGACTCCCTGGAAAAGACCCTGATGTTGGGAAAGATTGAGGGCACAAGGAGAAGGGGACGACAGAGGACAAGATGGTTGGACAGTGTTCTTGAAGCTACGAACATGAGTTTGACCAAACTGCGGGAGGCAGTGGAAGACAGGAGTGCCTGGCGTGCTATGGTCCATGGGGTCGCGAAGAGTCAGACACGACTATACGACTAAACAACGATAATGCAATATTAAGCATGTTTACCCAGAAGCAAGTTTCACTACCTAGTGTCAGTATGCTGGAGTAAAGCCTAGCACACTGATTTCAGCTACTGCTTATTTAAGGTTACTTGAGAAAATAAAGGTTACTGTCTGCCAAGAAGATAGGAAATTGACCAAATTTCTAGAAAAGATCCCCAAATCCCTTAAAAAAAACATAAATAGGAGTGGGTCTCTTGCTCAGGAAGCATGGAAGGCAGATGGAGATGGCATTTATGACATATTTAATTCCAGTGCATATTTCTTCTATACAACACCATGTCTGCTTTTTTTTTTAATTAGGACCTTAATTCTGCTTACGGCAGGAGACGCAGCTATTCATTTCTCTTGACATCCATCTGTTTTTACACTCAAGTACCCTATTAACAGAAATCTGTTCACTCTTTCTCATCCCATCTGATCTTTCCTTTTCCTTTTTCTCTCATCTTGCTCTTAAGATCATTTGCTTGTATGGGGGGGGGGTGGCAGTTTTAGTGCATTATATATTATTTGAATCCCATTCTACTATTATTGCTAAACTTCTAATAGCATGATATTTTTGTTCCTTTTGGAGCATGATTAACAAAATGCTGCTCTAGTCCAAAAATGGGGTTTCTGCCTTGCCTCCAACCAGGTATCTGCCATTTCTCTAAAACATTTCTTGCATGAGCATGAATGCATTCAAACTTGGAAACATTCCTCCTGCATTTTGCAAAGGAGCAGTTCTTAATAGAATATAAAGAGTCAACAGTATTGCAGTGTAGTGAAGAAGATGCTTAAAATGATGAACTTTGAGTACTGCTGAACAGGGAAGAATGTCTTAAACACTAGGCGATGCCATGTGGATTTTGCCTTCAATCTTCAAAACGTCTTGACCTCTTCTGAAGATGTTTGATACTGATGGCTGTTTTAATGCAAGACATTAAAATGAGCAAAGGTTATTGTATTTGGAAGTGTTTTTGTTAAGCTGTACACAGGGTGTTTCCCCTGCAAGACAAGAGGGAAATACTGTCCATAATATGAGGGAAATTTTCCCTATACCCCGTTGCTCAGAAATCAAGCCTATTTCCCCTCTTATGGGGCATAAACAAGATTCTAGCCCCATTTTCTTGACAGATTTTATTTATAAATCAGCTTTAAGCAGAACTGTCACTTGATGAATCCAATATGCAAGTAATTTTTTTGCTCTCCTGGGAGCATAATCGCCTGACCTATGCTGGGAGAGCCACAAAGACTGTGATGTCATACTGATTTAGAAACTGCAGGGGAATGGGTTCCCCATCTCTTGTATAACATTGGAAAACCCTGTCCTTTCCCCTTGAGAGGGTGGGTAGAATCACAATGAAAGAAAAAATGGCTGGCTATTAATGATGTGTTTGCCCCTTGAGCAGGGACGCAGGTGGCGCTGTGGGATAAACCACAGAGCCTAGAGCTTGCCGATCATAAGGTCGGCGGTTCGAATCCCTGTGATGGGGTGAGCTCCCGTTGCTCGGTCCCAGCTCCTGCCAACCTAGCAGTTCAAAAGCACGTCAAAGTGCAAGTAGATAAATAGGTACCGCTCTGGTGGGAAGGTAAATGCCGTTTCCGTGTGCTACTCTGGTTCGCCAGAAGCGGCTTTGTCATGCTGGCCACATGACCTGGAAGCTGTACCCTTGGCCAATAATGCGAGCTGAGCGCCGCAACCCCAGAGTCAGTCACGACTGGACCTAATGGTCAGGGGTCCCTTTACCTTTACCTTGCCCCTTGAGCAAGGAGCATATTCTGTTTTTAGATTATACAGGTGTGTCACAGCAGCCATTCTTACAGTCTGCTCTTCTAAAAGTGCCCAGAGGGTGGTGGACAACATACTCATAAAACCACGTTATATAACCTCTGAAAGTCTAGCAAACCATTTCTAAAAGCAGTAACAAAAGAATATGCCGTATAGTTCCCTAACAGTAAAAAAATGTTAACACAGAAATGAAACTAGGTGTTGCCTATTAAAAGCCTGACAAAATAAGGAGCGCCTTCTATTTCTGTTTAAAGACACATAAAAAAGCAAGGTGGACGTGTTGACAGCAGGAGAGTGCTCTAGAGTTGTGGCAACATCTTAGAAAAGGCCACATCCGTGGTGCTTTATGAATGACCTGAGGTGGCTCTGAGAACAGGTAACCTGGCCCAGTTAAGGTCTTTAAAGCATATATAACCAGTACGTTGAATTGAGCCAGAAAGGGAGTATGACGCCAGTGATGGCTTTAGGGACATGTTACTCCCTTTCACACTCTCAAGAGAAATCAGCTGCCCTTATTCTTTATGTTAAGTCTGCAAGCTGCACATACTCTGTCATCTTAAGTTGCCATTCTTCTTTAGTTGCAGACTAAACATATAGAATAAGAGAACAACATATGTTTAGAAAAGATTGGAAAACGTTTATTGAATATATGGGGGAAATTATGTACACCTGAAAACGTTGGCTGGATGCAATAATGGAATGCTGAATAGTTTAGTTTTTTGTAAAATATGCAGAGATTTATGATATGCAAAATGAACCATGGAAAGAGAAGGGGAGCCATTGATATTTTAAGGTTCTTTAAGGGAGTATTTTAAATTGTAAAACAGAAAATGTAATAAAAATTATAAATAGCTGGCTGTGGCAGCATGCAGACTAACGAACGTATGGCGGCATGAGATTTAGATCTGGTACAGCAAGAACGACAGATATAAAATATATTTCTATGGTGGCAATTTCCCCTGCCGTGGTTCAGCTTAGATCAGGCCACAACCCACCAGCTGGGAGGCAATAGACCAGCACCACCTCCCCCCTGCAAATCTCGACCCAGCAATAATTGAAAATAAAATGAAACTGCCCGGTTAAAGGGGGGAGAGGAGCAATATTCTAGATTAACCAATCAGCGATACAACCCTGAATCTGAACCTGCATAATATAATATAATTTTTTTATTTAAAAAAATAGTTTCCTAGGGTAACGTCTACTACCGCAGCCAGGAGGACTTACAGTACTGTACTACAAAAAGCTCGCAGACCAGGGCAACAACGCATGCGGCCTAAGCAGGGTGGGAGGGACTGGGGCCGGCCAATCAGAGGAGGGGAAGCTTGCGCGCGTTGTCCAACGGCCGCTCAGGCCCGCCTGGGCGCGTGCCCGGACCTGCCCAACGGGGGAGCGTTTCACCCCCGCCTCCCTCCCGCTACGTCACTCGAGGAAGACGAAGGAAGCCGCCATGTCGGACACGGCAGATTCGCCATAACCTTTTCCCTGCCGAGATAATAACCTTTCACCATAACCTTTTCCCTGCACGCCGCCGTTTTAATAATAATAACACCTTAATAATGCGCGCGCGTGTATAGATACGTATTTATTTTTAACAAAACGTTAGCGCCCCTCGGTAACAGACGAATTTGAGAGCGGATTATGGTGACGGCGCTCCTCCTGAGGGGACGAAAGTGCTAGTTCTTTTTTTTTTTTTAATTCTACAGTTTTTATTACCACCATGGAAGCTTCGTCGGCAGGTGAGTGGGGGCTCCGAAGGGGGCCCTTTTTAATGTATACGGAAATCGCGTCGAGGCGTCGCGTCGGCGGAGGTATTCAGCCCCCGCGCGGGGCCTGACGGGACGTGGCGCGAGAGTCCCGAGCGGGTGGTGTAGTCACTGGTACTTCCGGTTCAGTTAGTGGGCCGGCATGGCGTCGGCCGTGTCGGGGCCGGAAATGTACGTGTGCGCTTGCGCGTGCGTCTGGTCCTCTCGGTTCGCAAACGCGCCTGGTTGGCTGTGTTTCCTCAGGGCGGAGAAAGCGACATTTTCTTAAGGAGAGCGAAGCTGCCCGGTATCCTCCTTTCAGAATGGAAGCGCCACGCCCTTCCTGCCGGGCCCACCTATGTTTTGCCCAGACGCGGGTCTCGAACCCACGACCCTTGGTTTTGAGAGTCCCGTGATCTACCTATTGAGCCGCCGAGGCCTTGGAACGGGAAACCTCGTTAATGGAACAGAGAAGCCTAACTGTGGCACCGAGTGAAGGAAACGCTGCTTTTTACCTGCCCCAAACTGTCCCGTCGAAAACCTTAACCCAAGCTGCCCATCCTGCTTTTAAATGCCCCAGACGTTCAAAGGGGGGGGGGGGGAGAGAGAGAAAGAAAAGAAGTTCATTTCCACTTTTCCTAGACCAGTGGTTCTATGCCCTATGGGCCACATTTGCTCGCACCCCACCTAATTTTTTTTATTGATAAAAAATACATTGGAAAGGAAAAACAAAAACTAGCAGTGCTGGATTTATAACGTAAAACGCAACTGCTTCATAATATGATCATGGGGTATCCAGAATGTACAAAACAATGCACCTGCTTACTCAGGAGTTCCATGCTTCATGTCCTTGCATTTTGAAAAAGCTTTAATAATAAATAATAATAAGACCAACTAAGTTTATATTTTGGTATGAGCTTTCGTGTGCAAGCACACTTGGTATCTGAAGAAGTGTGCTTGCACACGAAAGCTCTTACCAAAATATAAACTTAGTTGGTCTTTAAGGTGCTACTGAAGAAATTTTTTTATTTTGCTTCGACTCAGACCAACACGGCTACCTACCTGTAAATAATAATAATTTATTATTTATTCCCCAGCCACTCTGGGCGGCTTACAACAGAAAAATGAAATAAAATAATCTATTAAACATTAAAATAGCCTTTGTCATTGAAATTGATTTGTTGTGGATTGCCACAAATAACAGGGATCTAAACCTTTTCATAGAATCATAGAGTTGGAAGAGACCACAAGGGCCATCCAGTCCAACCCCCTGCCAAGCAGGAAACGCCACCAAAGCATTCTTGACATATGCCTGTCAAGCCTCTGCTTAAAGACCTCCAAAGAAGGAGACTCCACCACACTCCTTGGCAGCAAATTCCACTGCCAAACAGCTCTTACTGTTAGGAAGTTCTTCCTAATGTTTAGGTGGAATCTTCTTTTGTTCTAACCCAGTGCCTAACTTCTGAGTTGTTACACTGGGGGTTATTCTCAAAATTATGCGGACTCCTAGATAGTATATCACTACTAAAATGAGTTCTTGCACAGGCAAATAGATTCCATTTAAGATGCAGTCCTGCACACGTTTACCTGAGAGTAAGTCCATAGTAATTAAGTGGGGCATTCTTCTGAGTAACTATGGGGTAGCACTGTTGGTAGAGCATGAAACTCTTAATCTCAGAGTCGTGGGTTTGAGCCCCACGTTGAGCAAAATATTTACTGTATGCATTGCAGAGGGTTGGGCTAGATGGCCCTTGTGTTCCCTTCTAACTCCACGTTTCTATGATTCTATCTGTTCTTGGGTTTCTTTCCATAAACCTCTGCATGTAGTAAAGACATGCAAGGGTTCAAAGCAGGAAGACCTACTAGGCACCCTTTTGAGTACCTGGCACCTTGAGCTTTAGAAGTTTAGAAATTGCAAATTTCCATTTCTATGTATTTAGAACTTCCGTTTATGATGCCTCTGTCCTTCTTGCATTTCTGCTATACCGTGTTTCTCCGAAAATAATATATTCCTTGAATGCTTAAAAATCCTGCTATGGCTTATTTTATGGCTACGTCTTATTTTCGGAGAAACAGGATAGCTTTTTCCTGTTTGATCTCCTGGTTTTGCTGCCATTTCCTCTACCTAATCCTAGCCTGTTGCCTTTTGGGCTTTGGGGATGACTTTTGTAACTTCCATTACACCGCTGCTGCAAGTTCTTTCTTTGAACTGTCCTCTTTTTGTTCCACCTCATGAAGAAAAACGACAAAAGACTTCTGAAGGAGATGTTTTGTCAATGCTGCTGAAAATATTTTTGCCCCCCTTCCTTTCCCCCCTCTATTTGGATCAGCCCTCCTTTGAATAACATATGAGTCTACCTCTGGTCTTGAGTTCTGTGTTGCAGCTGCTGCAAGCGGCTGCTAGAGGTTGCTGTTTGCACGCAGAACGAGGCTCTTTCAAAACCGGCAGCTGGATGCCACTCTTAACTTGCTAGCTGTTAGAGTTGCAGCCCTAAAACATTTTGAATGGTACAATGACAACAGTTCATTATTTTTTATTTTCACAATGCTTTTGTGTCAAATAAACTGGTCCTGAAATAAATTAGCTTTTAGGTTGGTAGGAGAAGTTTGTGTGCAGCAAGCTGAATAATTCCACTGTCGTTCTGCTCATGGTCTACCTGCATATTTAGCCGATTAACAGCTTCTTTGATTCTCTGCATATTTTATTCATTGTCTAATTAATTGCTCTGTTGACTTCCCCTCCTAGTTAATTACCCACTGCCTCCTCATCAATTCCATTCATGCTTAATTTGGAATATTGTTTATTTGATTCTTTGCCCTTAAGTGGCTGTTTCTGTTATTGTCCTGTTGATTCCCAGCCTAATTATCAACTGATTTATCAATTACCCGTTGCATATCTGTTCAGCTGCTACAGGGATCGGCGGCAGCCTTATTATTATTAGTAATTATTTATACAGTGTGCTGTGTGATTTCCCTCTCCAGTTCCATTCATCCTTGCAACCAATATGAGAAGCTGTTCATTATCATTCTGTCTTTACGGGCAGGGAATTGGTTTGCAAGCGTGAAGTTCGCTCAACTAAACCACAGTACATTATAGCACCTAACTTCTTGGCACTTGTAAGATAAGTGTTGCTAAATCCGAGCTAGGTACCGTAGTTCAGATCTGCAAGCTTTATTCTTGTTTAATGGGATTTTAATTCTTCGGTCCTGTATATCTGAAGGAAGATCTCCACTCCAATTATTCAACCTGGACACTGAGGTCCAACTCTGAGTGCCTTCTGGTGCTTCCCTCATTGCAAGAAGTAAAGTTACAGGGAACTAAGCAGAGGGTCTCCTTGGTAGTGGCGCCTGACCTGTGGAATGCCCTCCCGTTAGATGTCAGAGAGATAAACAATAACAGTATATGACTTCCCAAAGACATCTGAAGGCAGCCCTGTACAGGGAAGTTTTTAATGTTTGGTGTTTTACTGTGGTTTGATAACTTGTTGGAAGCCTGCCAGAGTGGCTGAGACAACCTAGTCAGATCGGCGGCATATAAATAATAATAATAATAATAATAATAGTAATAATAATAAACATCTGGAAGGCCATGTGTTCTCTTGTCTATGCTTTAATTTTAAGGGTGCCTGATTGCAGAATATGCGAGTACAGCATGTCAAGTGTGGAAAGTAAAACTGATATATTTTGTTGCTTGAGGTAGAACAGAAAGTGGTTGGGTCCACCAAGTCAATGCTGTAGTATCCAAAGGCCAGCAGAGCTATTTTGCTACCCAAGGAGATGATCCCACAATCATATCACCCTGGGAGTAAAAATTACAATAATAATGAAGGGTGACATCCAGTGTTGTGTGATCAGGTTTGTTCTTGTGCAGCAGCGCCTCCCTATTTCCTGGCTGCAGTCATGCTCCTAAAATCTGTTTTAGGGAGGGGTCCTTCTGGAGCAGATTTGGGTACGCGTGGAGCTACAGTGAGGAGGAAAGTCCCATTGCACAAGCAGGAATCTGTAGTGCAAGTGGGCAGTCATAATCGGGTAGCGATCTAATTAATTAACTAACGATCTGCTTGTTTTTCTTCTTGCCCAAATTCAGCCACTTGAGGCACGTTCCACACTCTGCCAAACTGTAAGGCCGGTCCGGAAAGCATATTCTTTCCCTTACTGTCACAGAGAGATAAGAGCCAAAAGAGCGTACATGGCGCTCATGATCCAACAGCACGAGATAACCAAATTTTATGTGTTCCGTGGGCATAGCATTATGTGAATCGTGCATGGTGTAGTGAAAAGGGATGTTCATCAGCATTTCAACTGCTCTGGTAGGTGGTGTTAACCTACAGGAAGAGTACAAATGCGCACTCCAGCAAGGTGCGCCATGTGCCAATGGTTAATCTAGATGCTTTTTTATTCCTTTCTATTGGCAATTAGGCTGCTATCCAGGGCACCCTGCATGCCTCCAGTTCCCACTTTTTATGGAACTATGAGTGCAAGCAGAGTGACAGTGAAAAACTCTGGGCTTTGTACTGGGGTGGGGGAGTAACGTAGCAACCACTATGTGTTGCTTCCCGGCGATCAAACCAAATTAACAACAAAAAAATATCTTGACTTGAATAATTTCATGGGTTTCCTTTTTTCAGATTAACTGTTAAAATGGGAAAAGAAGTTAATAACCCACTTTCATTTATGTTATATTTTCCAGGAAACAGATCCATCTACATGTGCAAGCTCTGTAACTTATTTTCCCCGAACCAGTCACAACTGCTGTCTCATGTCTCCGAGAAGCATTCCGAAGAAGGGATTAAGGTGGATGACATCGTTATTCCTCTCAGACCTCTTGCGACGCCGGCAAATCTAAATAAAAATGGAGAAGGTACCGCCAGCAGTCGGCAAGGATGCAAATAATTATTACTGCTGTTCTTTGTGTTATGTTAAATTTATAAAATTGCTTCGACCTCAAAAAACGACCAGATCCTCTGTTTAATTCATGACAGCAGGAAAGTCTTTTGCCTAATTCATGAACGCTTCCAACTGCAGTGATTAAATGTCTCTGCATAAGGCATGGAAAGCTTTGATGGTTTCATGAGTCTGCCAGAGGATTTGTTTGTTTCATGAATTATAATATTTGCTTAATGTCTGCAACTTCATATGTTGAGCTACCCCCCTTCCTTATCGTAAAAGAAAAGATGCCTTAATTAAGCAACTTCACAGACTCAGCTTTGTGTGTGTATGTGCATGAAACCACACACAGCTGCACTAACTGTTCCACACCCCTGTTCACGAACAAGCACACACCCAATCCATCACCTTTCAATTCACATTCATCCCACAATCCCCCAACACCCCGTTATCCTGCTTTCTCTCCCTTCCCAGTTGCGGCTGAATCATCCTCCCATACAGCCTGCAGCGATCATGGCATCACAACCATGAAGAGATCAGGTCGTTGGGAGGCCAGATGCTGTGGTTTGGGTACCTTTCCAGAGGATGCTCTAGCTCAGTGATGGCCAAACTTGGACCTCCAGCTTTTTTGAAACTACAATTCCCATCATCCCTGATCACTGGTCCTGTTAGCTAGGGATGATGGGAGTTGTAGTCCAAAAACAGCTGGAGGGCCAAGTTTGGCCATCACTGCATTTGCACTCCATGGTTGAGTGTCACACATGAACCTGCCTGCCTGCTGGCTAGTCGTAGTAGCTGGATTGCTGAATGCTGAGTGAAGCAATGGGAGGCTACCTTCTCCAGGTCTGGAATCATTTGGGTGTGTCCGGATGAGAAGTCAGTGTCTCCAGACAGACTTCAGCCCCCTTAATGTGGGTGCCATTATATCTTGATGCAAGGCGGCCATTACGGGGGGGGGGACCAAACTCCCATCTGGCAAGGAGACAGTACTGCAGCTGTAACATCTAGCATGGCTCACAATGTGGCATGATGCCCTCCTGTGAACGTCACCACTGGAAATAAATGGCAGCAACGTGGAGGCTTTCTTTGTGATGGTAGCTATCACATTCAAGTGGCAGGAGTTGTGGCCGCGGCTCATTTGCTTGATAACCGACACATCTTTCTGAAAGCTGTACTTTGTGCCTAACTACCAATGAGTGGGAAAATTCAGGCTTTTCTTTGGAAAGCCACCAGTGCAACAAAAAATAAATAAAACTCTGCAGTCATTTGACAAGCTGATTGCCTGGATGTTATGTTGGTATTTGCACAAAAAAAATCTCTCCCTGTGATTCATTTTTATGCAAAGACAGAACAAGGACTATTCATAATTTATAATGGAAAATTAACACTGGTGCTATTAAGCAAAACAACAACAACCACAAACCATGCAGCAAAGGTTGAGCAACTTTGCTGATGACGACGTCAACTCCACCACCTAAATAGGGTGACATTTTCAACTTCTCTTCATTTTTAACAACAACATTGCCCTTGATGATAAAGGATTTCAGGCTTGAAGTCATTATGAAGGCTTCCTAAGCCCAGTTTGGCAACTGGATTTTACAAAAGTTACCAGCTAAGCCATCTGTGGCCTAGAAAAAGAGGGAAGGACCCACATTTGCAAAGCTGTTCTGCTCAGTCGTCTACAGGCAGTTCTTTCTTGGCACAGACAATCTGGGTTTTTTTGTTTTTTACACACCTGCATTATTGTATAAATGATACCAAGGCTCAGGGGTCAGTGTACTGGAAGACGCATCTATTATTGCTTATTGTTGATTTTGGGTGATATCCAATGTTACCCAGACTCGGAGCCAACCCATTTAAGTAGCTTAATTTCTGTTATTTCAGTGGTTGGACTCTTGATGTGACTAACAATGGATATCACCCTTTAATTATATTGCATTTTTAAAATATTTTCTTGTTTATAAGTCAACCAGGATGGCTATAATAAATTAATAAATTAAAAATACCTTCCAGCACATAGCTAGGGCTTGATGTATAGACCAAATTCAGTTCTGTTGCTCATTGAATTAACTGGCTATTTGTTTGCATGTGTGGTAATTGCAGATATGGTAACTCACAAAATATTTCTAATTTGTTACCCTTTTCGGGCATTCTTTTTTTAAAGGGAGTGGTGTCTATTTTCTGACCCCCACACATTCATTTGGGGATTACGAGACATGTAGGCTCTGTTCTAATCTCCAGTGAACATCCAACACATGGAGGTTGGGTGACCCCCCCCCAAATGTCTTGGATTATTTCACTTGAGTTGTGATCTCCTTGTATGGCAAAAGCCATCGTGTGATGGGCCAATCATTTACTGCTTGAAAATCTTACCTTCAAGCAGTGATGCCAGCTTGCTTCCACAGTGTCTAATTTGTTATATGATGGAAGGAAAAGAGCATGTGTAGTTTTTGCTATGGAATTTTAATGTGTCGTCTTGAGCTATCTCCCCACCCACCCAAGGCGGGGAAATAATCTTCAGATCTTTCTGTGTGTTTTGTGAAGTCCTGCTCCTCGGGGTATCAAGACTTTGTGCGGCCATCATTGATTAGAGTTATTGTTTTTGAAGCGCTCAAAACTATCAAGGGTTCTATGAAGGTAAAATCAGCAGGCTTGCAATCTATTCTTAGATGCAAATCAGCTAGCTAAATGTTACACCTACCACCATCGCCTGATAAGAGTGATTTTGTGCTGTTGTTTTTTTAATTTTTTTAAACGGCAACCTTACTTTCCCCTTTGTGTATGTGTGAATTGTGGTACAGCTTGTTATGACTGTACCTCCATTCCCCACCCCCACCCCTGACACTTTCCCCTATGTATTCTGAATCTATATCAAATAATTAATGAAGCTCAGTGCTCTAGAAATCCAAGCACATGTTAGGCACATCTCAAGGGAATAATGAAAATGTAGGGGTGTTTTCCCCGCACAGTAGCCACGGTTTTGCTCTTCTGCTGCAGCAACAGCATTTAATCTCCCCTCCCCCTTTTCCCAATGCATGCCTGTTAAAGAATTTACACAATTACATAATTATTACATGGCACTTGGATGAAAAATGTGCATTGGAGAAAGAACAGTATAAAGATTTTTCTCTCGAGATAGTTTATTTCTCAATTTCTTTTTGAAATGTCATCTCTCTGGATATTAGTCTAGGCAGAATGTGTTTTCTCCGCTTATGCATTGCTTTGAGTGGCATTTGCTGACCTCCCCAAGTCTAGATGACAAAAGAGCCAGTTCTCCCCAGCAGACAGGTTTCAGATTAGATTAGACGAGGACAGTGCTTGCTCTTTTCCTATACCAGGGATGGGGAGGCTGAGGCCCTGGGGTCCAATGTGGCCCTCCAGACCTTTCTGCTTGGACCTTGGAACTGTCCCCAGGCCACACACCCCAATAGTCTTGCTTTGAACCTGTCCCCCCCCCCCCCAAAAAATCTGGCTGGGATGTGCCTGTGAACTGCTAATGCCCCTTGGTTGGATGGAGAAGAGAGAGAAGTGGGAGGATGATTTGTGTAGAAACAAGTACATGGGTTTTTTCACCCACTTTCGGCTTTGGCCTTGGTGACTACTGGCATGTGACTTTCAAAAGGTGCCCAGAAAGGATTTCAGCTGTCGGGACTGTCAAGGTTCCCCCACCCCTGCCCTAAAAACCTAGATCTTCACACCTCAAATGGAAAATGAGGGGACAGAGGTAAATGGGCTGAACAAAAGCAGTAAACTCCGGGGGGAGGGATATTTCCCCCCATAAGCCCACCATGGACAATCAAGGCAAGGCTCCATCCCTCCTGATATCAGCCCAAAGAAGATACGTCTGGGATAGTGGAATGGAAGACCGCAGGCCTCCCTTTGGAGACTTGTTTCCCACTATGAGACCCTAGAAATACCTGCTTAGAGAAATCCAGACCTAAAAACAAATGCTTAATTTTTAACGTGCACAGCTTTAGAAAGTTTCCAGAGAGCTCCTTGTCTTAATATTTTCCTCTCAAGGGCTGTCACGTGGAAGAGGGAACAAGCTTGTTTTCTCCTGTTCTGGAGAGTAGGACTCGAGCCATTGGCTTCCAGTTAAAAGAAAGGCGGTTCCGACTAAGCATCAGGATGAACTTTCTGACAGTAAGAGCTGTTCGACAGTAGGACAGACTCCCTCGGAAGGTGGAGGACTCTCCTTCCTTGGAGGTTTTTAAGAAGAGGTTGAATGGCCATCTGTCATGGATGCTCCAGCTGAGATTCCTGATGACCCTTGGACTAGGTGACCCTTGGGTCCCTTCCAACTAGAAGATTCTATGATACTGTGACTCCAGGGCTCATTGGTGCTCCAGTCTTAGCTCCCCTATCTCCTTGCAAAGCTGCACCTCCTGCACATAAATGCAATATCACAAGGAAGAAACATGATATCTTGGCTGCTACCAGAAGCAGCAAGTGCTTGGGACACAGGGCAGCCCTTTGGGATTTGGGCTGGCCGACCCCATAATCCAACCACCAACCCTGTAGTAAATGTTAAGTCTTGGGATACTCAAATGCAGGAACAGCCTTGAGGTTAGGCACTCTTGGAACGAACTTGCCCATTACCAGTTTAAAGAGCAGCGTAGGTGCTCATTAAGCCCCAGAAGAGCCACACACAGCTGCTTTATGACTTCTTAACATTCCTCCCAACAGAGCTCCTCGTAGTGAAGAGGAAAAGAGGCAGGCCGAAAGGATCGACCAAGAAATTTTACGCTGATGAAGAACTGGCAGAAAGCAGCAACTGCGCTCCAAGCGAGGGTGCTCCAGTGGGACCTGAGGAAGGAGGGGAGCTGGTGGAAATTCCGCCAGGCAACCTGGAATGCCGGAAGTGCAACCGGAAATTCTCCAATTCCCGGCAGCTACGGAAGCATATCTGCATGATTGTTAAACCTGAAGATTTGGAGGAGGAAGATGATGGAGGTAGGTGAGCTTTCTCTTGTGTATTTCTGAAGGCATGTGCTGTGATCCACAGAAGAACAATGCGTGTGCACATGGGGAAAGCAACATACACAAAGTTGGTGTTTTCGTTTGCTAAGTCTACCGTTGTGGCTCCTGTTGCCAGCCAGGCAAGCTGCTGCTGAACGTTAAGGATCATTTAGGATTGATTGCGCCTCTGGGCAAATTCAGGAGAACCATGGTCTTATACAGTTTGGCTCTGTGGCTTCACAGCTTGACAACTGTAGGGAGGTATTGGAACGTTACAGAAAGGAGCCTTAACCCTTAAACTGTATTGGATGGATGACTTTCAAACAGGTAGGGCATACTCCTTGGTTCAAAGCAGAGTTAGAAGCTCCGATATAGAAACTAGGCGCCAAATTGCTCCTTTAACCAGGGTTACAGTTGCCATTTGGGGACCAGACAGCTCGAAAGCTATATTCTAATTTTTGGTTCCTGAAATTCATTCGGATCATGCAGATAAAAATATAGCTGATAGAATTCTACAGGATGGGGTATTAGCGTGTGAAAACTGTCAAGATCCGAGGATCCCCAGGCATGCGCCTCCAGGTCAGGCACCATCCTGGCACCCAGGTATCTTCACTTTGTCGCAAGTGGCCGATAGCCATGTGCAAAATGCACCTGGCGGATTTTGGTTCAAAGTAGGTACATCACACCATTTATATACTTTTTGCATTTGTGGGCTGGTTTCATTTTTAGTTAAGCACCCACGCTGACTTTGTACTTGCAAGATAATTTTGAGTACACATGGAAATTGTTCACTAAAGTTGGTTGCCTATGTTGCTTTCCGCAGAGATTAATTGATAGGTAGGCATTGGGTAGTACAGTATCTGGTGCTGTGGGATCTAAATAAAGCTGGCAGGAATTGAAAGGAGCTTTGGGGGGTAACGTTCTTTGTTTTCTGGTTTGTTTCATTGCTTAAGGAAGCCGCCTGGTTGCCTCATTTGCGACATGTGTCCCTTGTCTCCTCCACATGTTATTTTCAGCAGTACTATTACACTATTCTAGCATAATTGGGATTAGTAAATGCTTTTAAACGTGAACTTTATGTGCATTACTGAAACTCGCTGTCTTTGACCCCACAAGCTCATTAAAACCGTAAAATGTGATCTTGATGCAGTTTCTTACGTAGACTACTCACGGTTCTTCCAGCTGAAATTGGTTTCTGCTTTTATAGAAGAAAACAACTTTTCTGTTTGCAGGTGATGAGAAAAATAAACCAGTCCGTGCCATGCAGGGAATTAATTCTTGCCACTGCCCAATGCCTGCTTTTTGATACTGACATAAAATACGGCCTAGCTTGGGATAGCCAATGGGTTGGCCTCCAGATGTTGGACTACAACCCCCATCATCTCTGACTGCTGGCCATGCTGGCTGATGGGAGTTGTAGTCCATCAACATCTGGAGGCCAACCCATTGGCTATCCATGTGCTAGATCTTTTGGACAATGCCTATGGGCCATTTCCCACTCTCTGAGATGTTGGTTTGATTGTATTACATTATAAACATTCTGCCTGCCAACCTTTTTAAGGATTCAGATGTGCCTAAGCCTTTTTTTTTTAAGATAAATTTTTATTCATTTTTTTTCATAAAGATATTAACAATCATTCATATTACAAATAATTCAACCTATATGACTTCCTATATGACAGAAGTTACCACTTATGGGTTGGAAGGAAGATTTGCCTAAGCCTTTGGTGAGACAGTATCTTCCCAAACTCAGCTAGAAAGGCCCACTGGGAACTGTCAAGAGCTCTGGATTTCCATGCCTCACCCCACCACAACCTGACCCAGAAGAGGCTCTGGTTTTCATTGCCAGTTTCCCTGAGAGGGCTTCAGATTCCAACAGAACAGGGTACACTCCAGCTCAGGAAGTGGAAGAGAACTCCCTTGCAGATGCCTATCTAAGGCAACCCATATTTTCTGGTTCCAGGACCTGAAAAATGGCTGGTTGTCTGACCAGGGTGAAGCTGAAAACCAACAGCGGTGTCCTGGGTGCCCAGTTTATTATGCCCACTTGGCCAGGAATTAGAACAAATGGCCCACATAACACCAAGCTAATTCGGTCATCATTGCACACCTGGTTCAAATGTTACAAAAATAATTGTTCCCCCTCCATATATATATGTGTGTGTGTATACACACACACACACACACACACACACACACACACTGAAAACGGCAACCGTCCTGCAGAGGACCGGTAGTAAAGATTTTAAACAAAACAAAACCCCAAACGCTCCAATGAAGAGCAAGTTCAAAGTGTGCCAATTAAAGGACCAAAACATGTGCTGCAGATTCACCAGGGAGCCCCCTCCAATTACGAATGCACTCCACATGGCAGAGGAACCAATTAGGGACGCTGAACAGAAAATATTGATGGCTTGAACAGTCTAGCTCGAAATGCTGTTGAACATACTGATTCATATGTCATTGACAGCCGCCTTCCTCAACAGTAGAGATGTGAACATCCCGTAAATGGGAGTCTAAATTCAGATGCAGCATAGCATTAAATTACTTGTGCATGCCACACTGGGATTCAAATCGCATAGATCTGGATACAGGAGGTCAGTTTATTAGTTTGCCAAATCAAAGTGCCAGCTGTTCAAACTGATTGCTTAATGTTCCTTAGGAATGCAGAGCCAGGGCAAAGACTATTCATCTCAATCAGGCTGTTGCGAGGGGGAGGGGGGGAAAAGTTCTCAAAAAACCCACATTTGTTTTAGTCACTCTTAAGTCGAATGGGCCCCCAAACAGCTTGTAAATACAGATGGAAGGCAGAGGAGGAGAAGGCAAAAAGTCCAGATTGTGATGAACAGGGCAGTGCACACACCAACAGGGCTTTTGTGGGGCTCCTTCTCCTGCAGCTGTCATCTGGTAGGGTTGCTCAAGAACTTTGGCCCAAAACATCATTACAATGGTACTTTGGTTCTCAAACTTAATTGGTTCCGGAAGTCTATTCCAAAGCCAAAGCATTCCAAAACCAAGGCACACTTTCCTATAGAAAGTAATGCAAAATGATTGGGGGTGGTGGTGAACAACTTAAATTAGCTGCTCAAGGATACAAACGGGATGAAATAAGCCTTAATTACGATGGGAGGGGGGGGGGACTTAAATTTGCTGTGCAACAGTGAAAACGGAAGCTCAGGAGCATGTTCGGCTTCCGAGGCAAAGGTCGAAAAGCGGAACACCTACTTCTGGGTTTGCAGCGTTCATGTTCTGAGTTGTTCGAAAACCGAGGTACGACTGTATTATTATGGCAACCCTATCATCTGGCCGTCATATACAGTAGATTACCCAGTACTTCCATCTCTGCTCACAGTATTGCTCACACTCTCCAGTGGTAGTGAAGTTCTACTTCCTCCCCACAATGTTACCTGCGTTAACCCCATTTCAAATGCTATTTCCCACCTTTGCAAGCAACCTCACTGTGCCAGTTCAGTTCTTGCACTGCAGCCCCCCCCCCCACTCTCCTGGATTGCAGGCTTCGACTGCAAAGCTTTCTGAAGCTGCAGAATTGTTCCACTCCTGTTTCCGGGATTTTGGCATTTTAGAGCTCCCTTTATCCCCATGTCAAAATGCACGAGGGACAGTATCAAACATTTTGCAGGCTGGTTCCTTTTACAGGAACAGATTGGAACACCCAGGGAAGGTGCTGAGGGTGTGACTTTGCAGCACAAGATGAGAATCCACGTGTTCCTCCTTTTACCTTCTTTCCGATGTTTGCTCTTTAGGTAATGATTCTGACGTTGACCTTGACAGGAGGGAAGACGAGCGAGAAAAAACGCCAAAGAGGCAACGGCTTCAGAGAACCGAGAAGAGCCTTTCAGCAAAGGACACAGACCAGCTCTCGGGAGCTAAGAATCCTATTATAAGTGTAGTTCTGACAGCCCACGAAGCAATTCCAGGTAACTCTTAACTGCTCACTCTTAGAAACTTTTACTTCAGGAAGCCATTAAAATAAAATGAACAGCTCCAAACATTTGCAATCTGAAGCAGACCTCCTCATTCCCTTTATCTCATCATAAAGATCCCCCCCCAATGTAGCTCTTAAATTGTAGGCATCTGCATTGCTGCAATTGCAGTTCAGAATCTTGAGAATCTCTCATTTCATTTCATTTCATTTTTCTTTCGGTTATCAAGATAGCAGAGGGGACAAATATTGAAGACATGGCAGAGTAGGTGATTCACATCATGATTTCAATCAGCAAGGGGGGGAAACTGGTTTAAAATTATTGATTTAAATCAAGTTTCCTGTTGATACTTTCTATGTTTCCTAAACAGTGGTGCAAATTTGACCATTTCCTTTGGCCCCTTGTCTTAAGGTATTAGCTTACATAAATATTTACAGTTTCTTTCTTTTTTTGCTTAATGATATGTACTATTATTGCATGCTGCCATTTCTCTAAGGAGCTCCAAAGCTGTGTGTGAGTTTTTCACAATGTGTCTACTTGCAAAAGTGCACACACATTTCTTGTTAACCATGCGTAGCCCCAGAACTCAGCAGTCTGCAGAGATTTTACAAGCTGACGCCTCATTTCAATCCTGAATCAAGCTCAGTCTTAAACTTTGACCAAAAGTGTTTTGGGAAGTAGAAGGGGGCAGGGAGAAAGGCCAGCACATCACCTGCTCTTTTCTCCAGCAACACAAGACACCATTAGGCTTTTGAGATGTAGATAAACAAGTTCTTCCCTCCCCTTGTTTTGTGGTGGATTTCAAGCTGTTGTTCTGATATTAGATGTTCCAGAACAATGGAAGCTGGAGATATTTGCAGGTTTTGTCATGCACAGATCATTGCCTCTCTCTTTCTCCCACATTGATTTCTCCGATGCATCTATAGCAGTGGTTTTCAACCAGGGTGCTGTGGCACCCTGGGGTACCTCGAATGATGGTCAGGGGTGCTGTGAGCAACTCTGTCCCTCTTTCCTTCCCTCCCTTCATCTGATGCCCTCTCGCATCTCAGCCTCCCAAAGGCTTGCACAGCTGTTTTTTTACAGTAGCCCTGGCTACAAGCTCCCCAGGTGGATGGTGCCTCCAGGGCTGGCCAGGGGGTGCTTCCCAGGCCCCTGTGGGGCAGAGTGAGGAGGCACCTCTCTTTGAGGCAGCGGGGGGGGGGGGGAACGGGACTGGGGACAGGGACAACAGCTCAGAGACCAGGGGCGGTGGCAGCAGCTGCCCAGAGGACTCCCAAGCAGAGGGGAGAAGAGAGGAGGCTGGGGGAACCCTCCACAAGGGAGGGTGTTTAAACGGGGGGAGGGGCTGCCGGCTCTGCAGGCAAGGGGTGACATAACTGGGCTCCTGAGCCCCACAGGGATGCCGCAGAAAGAATGTAGTTGGTCAAGGGAGCTATGGACCCGAAAAGGTTGAAAACTTCTGATCTATAGAGATGTTTAGGGCACTGTAACTTTTTTCTTTCCACAAACCCATACAGACATTGCTTAAATAATGCAAAATTTCCCTAGAGAGTTTCACCAGATAGAAGAAGAGAGATTTATTTTATAAGGTTTGCAGCTGGCATATATAAGATAAACTCATGCATTCCCCCTGCCCGCTTTGACTACAGTAGATCATCTGCAAGCTGGAAAGAAATGCAGGTTCACATTATTTAAGCTGCAGGGATTTTTGTTATGCCTTAACACTCGGTGTCAACCTTTCATCTGAGCTGAATACACTTCACAATTGCCCCTTTCTTCTTCAGATGTTCTGTAATAAAATCCTGATAGAAGATGCCATGTAAGCTTTCTATCCTCCTAGAAGAACAGTAGGAGGAAAGACAGAGCATTAATAGACTCTCTTTTAATGGGGTATTGAGAAGGGTGTCCTGAAATGCTTGCATAACTTTTATATTAGCTGCTCAATCTGCTCGTTTTTCAGTGACACTTCGTATCAGGTTGAGAGGCATTCTTCACCTTTTTGGCATGAGGCTTGGGCCAAATTCTTTTCATCAAATCTGACTGATTGCAATTTTCTAGTCGGAAGAGGTCAGGCGCGCTAACAGAGCAATCCAGTATGTATTCCTATTATGCCGGACCAGAGATACAGTAGTCTGCTGTTACTCTGGCCATGTTCAGTCATGGAGGGAAGCAGAAAAAATTCACAAGTAGAAAGCATGAAAAGCAGTGTAAAAATTTCTGATGCATCCACAGCACCCCTGGAAATACTGTACAACTGTACAACTATGACAGGAGTGCCTGGCGTGCTATGGTCCATGGGGTCACGAAGAGTCGGACACGACTAAACAACAACAACATGACGCTTCAATCTGGGACCGTGCTGGTGACAATGCCCAAACACTGCACTTATACAGAGGGAGCCATAAAACCCACGCTGCAGACATCACAAGAGTAGCCTGGCCACAAGGGAATGCAGAGTTAGGGACCCTGCTCTTATCCGAGGCTAAACCTTGGCAGGAAGAGGAAGAGAGTAAAGAAGCATTTTGCTTTTCCCAGCTGCTGCAGCAGTTTTAAGGGCAAACATGAGCACAATAATTTCTTGCTAATATTTTTCCTGCTTTGGAACATAGACCAGGTGATTATACATAATATTCAACAGGCAGTATTTCTATTTGGTATATGTTCTTAGTATTTATCCTAGTCTTCCCTAACCCACTGCCCTCTGGGTGTTGCTGCACTACAACTCCCATCAACCCTGACCATCAGCCGTACTGACTGGGGCTGTTAGGAGTTGAGGCCCAAACATCTGGAGTTGTGGCCCAGACAATCTGGAGGGCACTAAACTGGGGAAGCCTGCCTTACTCTATTGTGAATGCATGTGCACACACACACACTTAAAAACTCAGTGTGCAGGTGATTTTTGATTTTTTTTGTTTGTTTCTGAGTTGTATGTATTTTGCTTGCAGGAGCTACAATGATAGTTCCAGTCGAGGCTGCTGCTGCTCCTGAAATGGAACAGCCCGCAAACCCAGAGACAGTACCACCAGACTCCTCTCAGCGAAGGGGCTACCAGGAATACGCCATTCAGCAAACCCCTTATGAGCAACCGATGAAATCAAGCAGGTAACTTTCATTTTCAAAACAAGTTCTGCTTCACTCTCTGCAGAAACAGTGCATAACCTTAAAGCGACCGAAGGGAACCAAACAAGCTTCCAGAAAGATGATCCTGGAGGGTATAGAAATTTAATTAACACATAAATATTGTTGATTTCGTTACACAGTGTATGTTTTTTTTAAAAAAATGCATCTAGTGGAATTTGCTGCTTGCCTTGTATCGGTCACGGGGTCCACGAGGCATAGTTTTTCAGGTGATTACCATGATTTAAGATTATATGAGGACAGTATCTGGTGATGTAGCCCTACAGGTAGGGAACAAGGAAGAAACGAGGGAGGGAGGAAGCACGAGGCCAGGGAGCTGTAGGGAGTGAGTCAGTTGTCACTTAGTGGCATCAGGCCATGTTCAGGGTGCTTGGGCCAGATCCGCCTAACCCAGGAAGGTCCATACGGGACTTCTGGCCAATCATAGTGGGGAGCCAGTCAAAGAAGCAAAAACCTCCCCAAGTGCAGCCCCTTCCTCAGGTCTCTGTGTGTCAGGTGTGAGGACCTAGATCCATCTGGTGGACCAGATCCCTATCTTCCCTACCCCTACATAGACCCAAGTCTGCCAGGTGGGCTGGGCCACCAACCTGTCAATCACCTGACATCATGATGACATCACACAGACATCAGGTGAGCCATTTTTGCCCACACAGTTTGAAATCAACCTGTACAGGCAAAAGTCCTGACAGCCAGCTACTGGTTCTCTGCATGAGACTTTGCAGGTGCCACTGATCGGCAGATCTCTTGTCATTCCAGCTGCCTCACACTTGACAAGACAGGTGGGCATGGCTTGGTCAGAACAGCCTCATTGGCCAAATGGGGGGACCTGGCGAGTCAAATTAGAGCTGGATGTTCCCTACTTCTGGTCTATGAGTATCTCTTCCATGTATCCCCATATTCTAAGATATAATTATAATAGAGTGCTTGGTATTTATAGTATTTTTTGCTCTTTCCCCCATTTCTGTCCCCCTCCCTTATCTCTTTTCTTTAGATGGGTTTGGTTTTTATTGCATTTCATGCTGAAAACATTCAATAAAAACTGATTAATAAAATACAATAAATTCCCACAATCTAATCTGACAGAGAGATTGGTTAGGAAATGTGCCCCCCCCCTCTTCACTGGTGACATGGGGCTGTCCAGAACTGAGCACACACTTTTAAGATACAGATTCTAGGGTTGTCAAGAGTTTGTTTAATATCCCCAGGTTAGAAAAGAAATCAACGTTGAGCTCAACCTGAAAGTGGCTGGCAGCCCTCTTGTTGGCTAGCTAGTTACAAAAGACATTTCTACCTACTTATTCCTTGGAATTGGGAAAGTACCAGGGTGGGGGATCAAGTAAAACTGGGAGGAAAGTTGTCTTCTCCCCTTTCCCACCAACAGGAAGCATGGAAGGGCAGAGATGGGAAAAGCAGTCATCCACTCAGTCCCAACCAACGTGGTCTTGCAAGTTGGCTGTCATTTGCATGCCTGCCTTAGCGGCGTAAGCGATTTGTGTCTCAATCCTGTTTCTCTTTAGGTTGGGCGCAACCCAGCTGAAGATCTTCACCTGCGAATACTGCAACAAGGTGTTCAAGTTCAAGCACTCCCTCCAGGCCCACCTGAGGATCCACACCAACGAGAAGCCTTACAAGTGCTCGTTCTGCAGCTACGCCAGCGCCATCAAGGCCAACCTGAACGTCCACCTGCGGAAGCACACGGGGGAGAAGTTCGGCTGCGACTACTGCCCGTTCACCTGCCTGAGCAAAGGCCACCTCAAGGTGCACGTGGAGAGAGTCCACAAGAAGATCAAGCAGCACTGCCGCTTCTGCAAGAAGAAGTACTCGGACGTCAAGAACCTGATCAAGCATATCAAGGAAGCCCACGACTTGCAAGACAAGAAAGTGAAGGACGTCTTTGACGAACTCCGGCTGATGACCCGCGAAGGGAAGAGGCAGCTGCTGTACGACTGCCACATCTGCGAGCGCAAGTTCAAGAACGAGCTGGACCGCGACAGGCACATGGTGGTCCACGGGGACGAGAGGCCCTTCGCCTGCGAGCTGTGCGGCCATGGAGCCACCAAGTACCAAGCGCTCGAGCTTCACGTCCGAAAGCACCCTTTTGTGTACGTCTGCAGCGAATGTTCGAAGAAGTTCGTCAGCTCCATCAGGCTCCGCTCGCACATCAAGGAAGTGCATCGGGACTTGCAGGAGGCTTCCGTTTTTAACAGCTCCATCAATCAGAGCTTTTGCCTCCTGGAACCGGGAGGGGACATTCAGCAAGAAGCCCTTGGGGAGGAGTTGTCGCAGACCGCGGCTGAGCTCTCGCTTTTAAACTCGAAGGAGCTGTGTATACTGAAGAAGTCGGGCGAATCGACTGCAGCGGAGGGAAGCCAGGATGAGGACCCTGGTGGCAATCTGGAAACTTTCCCTGCTCCTCCTGTAGAATCTGATAGCTCTCCAGTTGCAAGTGGAACAGATCCACAGTGCCAGCCTGCGTCAGAATTAGCCTCGCCAGATGCATGCCCAATTAGCGCTTCAGGTGACTTTCTACAGAAAAGTGCTCCTTTGGCTTTAGATGAAGCGAAGACCCTCCCTGGAAAGGACTTGTCTCCTGACCATTCATTAAATTTGAAAGGTGAAGTAATGCAGATTTCTGGAGATGGGAGCCCCAGTATAAACCAGAACGAGCAAGTTCTGCAGTGTGCTCCTGTCCTTGAAGAAAAGGGTCAAACCCTCTGTCTAGATGCTCAGGAAGATGACAAGTCAGCTGCTGAAAAGGCAGACTCCCCCACGCCAATGTCCCATCCCGAATCCAACACCGCGATCAGCGAGAATTCAGATTCTTGCACATTGCCTTCAGAGAATCGGACCGGAGCTGCGGCCTTTATGCAGATTTTGGATAGTTTGCAAAAACGGCAGATGAACACCGCCTTGTGCGAGAAGATCAGGAAAGTCTACGGAGACTGGGAGTGTGAATACTGTGGTGAGTATGCAGAGTGGGGGGGGGAGGGGAATAAAATATACATGGGAATCCAGGCTTATGTACTTCCTGGCTTACATAGTTTTGTGTAAAGCTTTGGTGGGGTTGTTTTTTACTTCCTGCCGAGAAAAACGAAACAAAAACCAAGTTCACGTCTGTGTTAATAGTGAGATCAATAGTTGTGTGCAGTCTGGAGGTGAAATGGGGCAGGCTGTTCTCTTCCAGCAAGAGGAGCTATGTGCCAGGAATAAGGGGGGAAAGAGGCAGGCAGCAGATCTAGTGAGAGCAATGAAGCTAAAAAGAGGTTTGACAAGCTAGAAAAGAGGAGCTGGAACAGGTCAGAGCAGGAAGGATGAAGCAGGGCTATAAACTGCACAGCTGAAAAGAGCTTGCAGCATGGATAATCATTTTACATAAAGGGATATATGCAATGGAATGGGCAAGAACCCGTCATGATAGAAAGGGGCAGAGCAAGATTAAGAGCTAGTAAAACTATCTGAGTTTGGGTGTATTCACTGAGCCCAACAGAGAAGCAGTGGATCTCAGGACCTCTCTCGTATTTATTTGCCCTATGCTAGTTCAGTGGCCATTCCAACTTAGGTCTTGACTAGCAGTAACTTATTAGGCAAAGAACTTCCCTCGTCCTGATACCTGTGCGTTTTGATATGGCACCTTGGGTGTCTTCTTGTGGCGAACAATTTAGTAAGCTGCTTAGGAAGTTGAGCCCTCAGCGAGTCTTGTTGTGTATTAAATTTATATACAGCCCTTCATCTGAAGATCTCAGGACAGTCCACAGCAGGAAAACAACCGAATAGAACCCCAAAGTACACAATGAAAACAAGAACATAAGCAAGGCAAGCCAAATAACCCCCTTCCCACAATCTTGTGGGGTCAGATTCACATTCCTGGACCACAGTAAGTCTCCAGATGTGTTATGCTCAGATCCTACGTGTGGGGTTCCCATGGACATCTGGTAAGGCTCTGTGAGAACAAAGTGCTGGACTAGATGAGTCTTTGACCTGACCTTACTATGTTGAGACTTCACTCATTCTCAGCATATACGGTATTCTTCCACTAAGCTGGGTGATTGTTGTTACCCCTCCCACCTTGTCCTTCCCCAGAGTGGCTGGGAAACCTAGCCGGATGGGCGGGGTACAAAAAATAAATTATTATTATTCCTGTCATCATTTGCCTGTTTGTACATATCTACATAAGGGACACGGGTGGCGCTGTGGGTTAAACCACAGAGCCTAGGGCTTGCCGATCAGAAGGTCGGCAGTTTGAATCCCCACGACGGGGTGAGCTTCTGTTGCTCGGTCCCAGCTCCTGCCAACCTAGCAGTTCAAAAGCACGTCAAAGTGCAAGTAGATAAATAGGTACCGCTCTGGCGGGAAGGTAAACAGTCTTTCCATGTGCTGCTCTGGTTCGCCAGAAGCGGCTTTGTCATGCTGGCCACATGACCTGGAAGCTGTACGCTGGCTCCCTCGGCCAATAATACGAGATGAGCGCCGCAACCCCAGAGTCGGTCACAACTGGACCTAATGGTCAGGGGTCCCTTTACCTTTACATATCTACATACTCCACCTTATCTAGCAGAGGGCCTCTTCCACCCCCTTTCCCAATTCCTGCAGCTGCAGGCCGCAGTTTGCCCTCAACTCTTCCACATCTTTTGACGAGCCCACTGTCCTTCTTTTGCACATTCGCTCTTGCATTTGTTCCTGAGGCAGCCAGACCCTTTTCCAACATCCCCTCCCACAGCTGCTGCAGCAAACTTCAGTCTCCTCATGTGCGTTTCCCTAGGCAGTACTCTAGGGTCGCCAGTTCTGCTAATAAAGTCTCCTGATTCAAATGTTTTCTGAAAATTGTGTTTCACAGGGACTGCATTCATTGAGAGCTATTAAATTAGTGAAATACCTTTCGGAAGGATTTTTCATCAGGGATGCAATTGGCAAAGGATCACACGTTAACTGTGCCCCGATGAGGTTGTTCTCTTTTAGGAAATAACAATTAAATGTGTGTCACGGGCAGCGTTCTGCCTACATTAACTTGATCAAAGGGAATTTTAGCATTTTTGTTAAAAGGTGAAATCATGGGCATGAAAAAGTATTGTTTACGCAGGTCCAATGCAGGAAGTCCAGCCATATCAATCACTTTCCCCCCTGCTTGTGTTAGACCCAGGCCCCTACCAAGGGGAGGAAAGGGGGAATGCACTGAAAAAGCTTCCCTACCCCTGTATTATAGGATTCAGGTCTTATTGCATGCCCTACTTTGGCCTGTTGCCATTCAAACGGCTTCTTTGGTTGTACATGACGTGTGTCTGATGTTACCGGGTCTTTTATTTGGCTTGGTGGCCATGCATAACCTACATCACAACTTGAGGCCTGAAATGTTTCACTCACAGTCCCTGGACAAGTGACATTGGCAAGTAGGAAGGGGCTATGTCAATATGTATGAAAAGAGGTATTCTCTGCCTGTGGAGTAAATGATAGGAGACACAGCTTAATACCGCGTCTTAAAAATATAATTTAATACAGATTCTCAGATTCTCAAACCTTTATTGGCCTATGTACAAGATTCCAGTAGTGTTCAAAAAAAGAACACTCCTTTAAAAAAAACCAACCCCTGCATCTAACACTTAAGTTAGCGTTGTATAGCATCCACAAATCATAGAATCATAGAATCATAGAGTTGGAAGAGACCACAAGGGCCATCCAGTCCAACCCCCTGCCAAGCAGGAAACACCATCAAAGCATTCCTGACAGATGGCTGTCAAGCCTCTGCTTAAAGACCTCCAAAGAAGGAGACTCCACCACACTCCTTGGCAGCAAATTCCACTGCCGAACAGCTCTTACTGTCAGGAAGTTCTTCCTAATGTTTAGGTGGAATTTTCTTTCTTGTAGTTTGAATCCGTTGCTCCGTGTCCGCTTCTCTGGAGCAGCAGAAAACAACCTTTCTCCCTCCTTTATATGACATCCTTTTATATATTTGAACATGGTTATCATATCACCCCTTAACCTTCTCTTCTCCAGGCTAAACATACCCAGCTCCCTAAGCCGTTCCTCATAAGGCATCGTTTCCAGGCCTTTGACCATTTTGGTTGCCCTCTTCTGGACACGTTCCAGCTTATCAGTATCCTTCTTGAACTGTGGTGCCC
Source organism: Zootoca vivipara (assembly GCF_963506605.1). NCBI lineage: Eukaryota > Metazoa > Chordata > Lepidosauria > Squamata > Lacertidae > Zootoca > Zootoca vivipara. The sequence continues at coordinate 8,993,706 of NC_083283.1, forward strand.
AGAACTGGACACAATACTCCAGGTGAGGTCTGACCAGAGCAGAATACAGTGGTACTATTACTTCCCTTGATCTAGATGCTATACTCCTATTGATGCAGCCCAGAATTGCATTGGCTTTTTTAGCTGCTGCATCACACTGCTGACTCATGTCAAGTTTGTGGTCAACCAAAACTCCTAGATCCTTTTCACGTGTACTGCTCTCAAGCCAGGTGTCTCCCATCCTGTATTTGTGCCTTTCATTTTTTTTGCCCAAGTGTAGTACTTTACATTTCTCCTTGTTAAAATTCATCTTGTTTGCTTTGGCCCAGTTGTCTAATCTGTTAAGGTCATTCTGAAGTGTGATCCTGTCCTCTGGGGTGTTAGCCACCCCTCCCAATTTGGTGTCATCTGCAAACTTGCTCAGGATTCCCTCAAGCCCATCATCCAAGTCATTGATAAAGATGTTGAACAAGACTGGGCCCAAGACAGAACCCTGTGGCACCCCACTAGTCACTACTCTCCAGGATGAGGAGGAGCCATTGATGAGCACCCTTTGGGTTCGGTCAGTAAGCCAGCTACAAATCCACTGAATGGTAGCATTGTCTAGCCCACATTTTACCAGCTTCTTTACAAGAATATCATGGGGCACCTTGTCAAAGGCCTTGCTGAAATCAAGATAGGCTACATCCACAGCGTTCCCTTCATCTACCAGGCTTGTAATTCTGTCAAAAAATGAGATCAGATTAGTCTGACATGACTTATTTTTCAGGAACCCATGCTGACTTTTAGTGATCACAGAGTTTCTTTCTAGGTGCTCACAGACTGTTTGCTTAATGATCTGCTCTAGAATCTTTCCTGGTATTGATGTCAGGCTGACTGGGCGGTAATTGTTTGGGTCCTCTCTTTTCCCCTTTTTGAAAATAGGGACAACATTTGCCCTCCTCCAGTCTGCTGGAACTTCGCCTGTTCTCCAGGAATTTTCAAAGATTATTGCCAGTGGTTCTGAAATCACCTCTGCCAGTTCTTTTAATACTCTTGGATGTAGTTCATCTGGCAAAATCCTTATTGCATGTTGCATATACCTGGCTACTATTTCTATCCCATCCCCACCCTCGGTAAACATAAGGAAGGCTACCTTGCGTTCGTCTGAATTCCAGTCCCTACAAGCAACCAACTGATTAATAAACTTAGGTCGAATTGCCTGATACCAGGGGCAGTACAAAAGGACATGCCTGGCTGATAATTGAATACAGAGCCCTTCCAGATCAGGCCAAAGGCCCGTCGTGCAGCATCCTGTTCTCACAGTGGCCAACGAGATGCCTCTGGAAAGCCTCCAAGCAGGACCTGAGCACAAGAACTTGCAGTTGCCAGCAGCTGGTACTCAGAAGCATGTTGCCTTCAACAGTGGAGCTAGAAGATAGCCATCTTGGCTAGCTCCCACCAAAAGCCTTATTGCCCATTAATTTTGTCCAGTGCTCTTTTAAAGCCATCACAAGTTGACGGCCATCAGTTTAGCAACAGAACATTGTGGTACGTCTGGGTTGTGCAAGGATTCCGGTTTCATTGTGGGCTCAAGTTCCTAACTAGCTTCTAAGTTGTTTCTCATAAGCGCAAACTATTTTACTCGATCTGAGCTAAGTAGAGGCAAAAATGATGGTGTATACTTTTTGTCGTGACATGGGCACACTTCTTCAGCCATTAGATTCATGAACTAACTTTATGGCTCACCCTGTTTCAAAGCCTCAGGATTTTGCAGCCGTTCGCATTTGAACCATCAGCCTCATCACAAAACACAGAAGCCTGCCCCGATTACGATTCCTGCCCCTCTCGGTTCTAAAAACCATCCCTGCTTCTCAAGATGGAGTCAGGATTTGAGCCTCTGCTTCTCCTAACTTCATCTAGCGTTTTGTTCATTACACAAGGCTTGAATGGAACACTCTCGAATGCAACTAATTTATTCTCTTCCGTGCTTTGAATTGTTCTTTCCAGGCAAGTTGTTTTGGTACCGGGTGCATTATGACATGCATGTCCGCACTCACACGCGAGAGCACCTCTACTACTGCTCTCAGTGCAGCTACTCATCCATCACCAAAAACTGCCTTAAGCGACACGTCATCCAGAAGCACAGTAACATTCTGCTGAAATGTCCCACGGAAGACTGTGATTATTCCACTCCAGATAAATACAAACTCCAGGCCCATCTGAAAGTGCACACAGAGTTGGTAAGTCTGAATCCTGGGCAGAGCTGTTTGTTTTTGTTTTTCAAAAAAGTCATAGCTATGTTCTGTACAGGGAGAGAGTTTCAATCCATGAAAATGACCCCATTGTTTCCCACTATGATGTGTTGCTTTTTTACGAAAACAGGTACAATCCTGATGTTTCTCTGTTGCCCAGTGCTTTCCTGCTTATTACTGTACTGCCTTGTTTGTGAAGCAATGCATGTGTTTGCAAAGCCCCATTTTAGGCATGGGAAAATCTGAATTTTGACAGGGTTGTTGCATGCTAAAGAGGTAAAGGCAAACACTAGAATGTCCTTAGAACGTGGCATTGTATGGGCAGGGTTATGCACATTGTATGTGCAACCCTTAAAACTCCAATTCCCCACCAAGGTATCTATGTACTCTGAGCAATCACGTAAGGGAAACATGTTTGCATTGGCTTGCTTGGCCAAGAAGTATGCAGAGCCTTAAAGACCTTAATATCAGCTAGACGCACTGTCATGACTGTATGCCATGGCACACTGCCTTTTCACTTTCAGGTTCCTCCCTTTTGAGAGTCAAACTTTTATTTTGGAGCTGGAGTGAACCCAGTTTGGGGCTTTTTATTCTGCTTTAACTGCAGGCTTTACATTTCATGAGCTGAAACTCAAGGCCATGGAATACAGGAGGATAGAAAGTCCGCAGCTAAGCCTCATCAACTAGGGCCCTCATGATTCCACCTTCTGAGCAGCTTTGGGAATTACAGTTTCAGAAGAGCAAGAGAGAATTTTCTCAATATTCTTTCTTCTTTGCTTCCAGGCTGTGCTTGTGCATTTTTCTTAAAACCACGAGTTAAACGTGATACACCTCATGTTTTCAGATCTCTTTTATGCTGACAGGAGGTGGGCTGTGGGCCAATATCTCCAACAGTTAGACTTTCTTATTGTGTGTGTGTGTTGGGGGGGGGGGGGGAAATAGGTGAAGAACAGAATAGTTCACCTCCTACTCTGACTAACTGCTGTGGTTTCAGAAGCCGCAGGATGGCTTTTCAGAAAGCAGCGAGGGACTCAAAGCAAAAGGAAGGGATACACATCACTTCATTAGTATCATTTTACTTGAGCAAGAGGAAAAAAATTCCCTTTAAATTTGCTTTTCAGAGAAAACCTGTGGTTGTTTTTAAGGTCATTTTTCTTGACCTCTATTTGCAACATTTGATTTCGCACAAGGTGCTAGGCCCCCCCGTGAGCGTTCGTGTGCATCAGAAAGTTACCCACAGCTTGTACATGATTTAAAAATCTAGCACATTGACTGAAAATAGCAGGGAAGATTTCTACAACTGCCCCGAGGGAGAGAATAAAGCCGCCAAACATCTGTTACTAGGAATGGAGGTTGCTGCCTTTTTCGCACCAGGTTTTCTCTTCTGCCTGCCCCTAGGCCCTGCTGGAAAAGCAACAATTGTGTTTATGGTAGGGTCCATCACACATCATTTTGGCCCTGCCAAAAATCCAGTATCCCATGACAGCAAGGGGAAATGGCAATAGCCTTTGCCTTTCGGGCCACAGGTTCCCCCCCCCCTTGCCTTAAAGGAGGACACATTTTTATGGTGTGAGGTTTTTTGTGACAAGTGCATTAGATGCAGCTGTTAAAGTAGTAGGCCCTTGACTACAAACGCTTATGCTTCCGTCAGATTGTGAAAGGACTCCTTTGTCATTGTCACCGCATTAGGCTAAGCACAGCTACTCTTCTGGGCAAGTTGTTCCTAGCCATTGCATCAGTAGATTTCCTAGTGACCAGGTGCACTCTCCCTGCCCGTAAGAAGGAAGGAAGCATGGCATGAACCACCAAGCTGTGCATCCACTTTCATAAGGAGCTTGTTGCTTTCCCTTGAAACCTCTAGATCATGGGTAGGCAAACTAAGGCCCAGGATCCAGCCCAATCACCTTCTAAATCTGGCCTGCGGGAGGTCTGGGAATCAGCGTGTTTTTACATGAGTAGAATGTGTCATTTTATTTAAAATGCATCTCTGGGTTATTTGTGGGGCATAGGAATTTGTTCATTTTTCTTTTTCTTTCAAAATATAGTCCGGCCCCCTACAAGGTCTGAGACAGTGGAGCGGCCCCCTGCTGGAAAAGTTTGCTGACCCCTGCTCTAGATTTATAGGCCCTGGTCCAGAGATGCTTTTAAAAGGCACTCTAGGGTTTTTTCATTTCCTTTTGAAGGTAAATCGTTTCTACTCGATCTCTCTGGATGGGGAATCATAGTCCAACTGCACGCCAAGACCCCAAGTGTCAGGTAACAGAAATTCTCCATGGGGTCACTATCTAACGCAGTATAAGGCTAGGAATTGGAAAGGGAGAAATGATACAAGCTTTGGTGGACTTGCATATTGTTCCGGGGTTACATTCCAGGGGTGGCGAGTTTATGCAGAACATCCCCTTGAAACCACCCCCACTTGAGCAACCTTACCTTCCGGAGCCGATGTACTGAACAGGTCTTAACTCCGCCCACCTTACGGGGCTCTGGGAGGCTCTCACAAGATTTTGAAGGGCTGCCCGAGTTCCTGCAAGATCTCGCCAGAGTCTGGTAAGCAAGGCAGAGAGATTTCTCAAACTTGGGTCCCAAGCTGTTGTTGGACTACAACTGCCATCATCCCTGGCCACTGGTTCTTCTAGCTAGGGATGATGAGAGCTTGATCCCAGTTTGAGAAGCAATGCCTTAAAAGCTCTTTCCGCTTCAGGAAAAACCCGGTGCCAAAAGAGCTTTCAAGCTCTCCACCTTCTGCATGTTTAATTTGTGCGATATCAACCGCCTGAAGTTGAAATTGCGCAAGTTGGACGAGTGTGAATTTGCAAGTCCACAGTAATGTGTTTCTTTGACTGGCAGGGGGATGCAAAAGACAGCCAAGAGAATCAGGTCACAGTGGTCCCTGGACTGTACCATTCAGTCTGCAGGTCGAGGCAAGGAATTAGTGTTTGACTCATCCACCCTACTGAAAAGCTCTGTGCCTAAAGATGACTGGCATGCCAGGGAAAATGTTCTCCCTGACATGCCAGTTTGGTGTGCTCTAGGTGGTGGCTTTGTTTGTTTTAAATGTGAGAGGGCATTCAAGCATAAAGTTCATCTGCTTGCGGTCTGGAGTAGTACAGCTCAGCAACACATGCTCTGTGTCATTCTCCTGATAGCATGTGTTTCTGATGGTCCATTTCTTTGCTTTGAAATGGCAGGGGGGGGGAGGAAGGTATAAAATGGCTGCTTGCATGGGAAAGAGGATCTGAAAGCACCTTTCAGCCTGAAGTTTAAGGGGGCTATGTTTTAAAATTGGTTCTTAATTCGAATGCAAGACCTTCTTCAACTGCAGGGCAGATTTGGATTATCTTCCAATCCTTTCGCGCATTAACAGAATTCGTGACACACAGAGAAGTTCAAGCGTGCTTGATTCACAGGGCAGGTGCAAGAGGTCACACTGTTTGAGTCACTGCCAGTTCCATTCGTCGCTGTCCTCTCCCCATCCACACACCTAACCGCTGCCTCTGTTCGCCTTCCACATCCTCCCTGGCTCACCCTAGGAAACGACAATTGCGTCTTTCTAAAGAGTGAGGCATTCTGGCCGAGGTGCCCGAGACTACAAGAATGGTTGGCAGATAACAGATTGAGGTTGAACCCTGACAAGACAGAAGTACTGTTTTTGGGGGACAGGAGGTGGGCAGATGTGGAGGACTTCCTGTCCTGAATGGGGTAACAGTGTCCCTGAAGGACCAGGTGTGCAGCCTGGGAGTCATTTTAGACTCACAGCTGTCCATGGAGGCACAGGTCAATTCTGTGTCGAGGGCAGCTGTTCACCAGCTCCATCTGGTACGCAGGCTGAGACCCTACCTGCCCGCGGAGTGTCTCGCCAGAGTGGTGGATGCTCTAGTTATCTCCTGCTTGGACTACTGCAATGCGCTCTACGTTTGGCTACCTTTGAAGGTGACCCAGAAACTACAACTAATCCAGAATGCGGGAGCTATACTGATGACTGGGTCTGGTCGCTGGGACCACATAACACCAGTTCTAAAAGATCTTCACTGGCTCCCAGTACGTTTCTGAGCACAATTCAAAGTGTTGGTGCTGACCTTTAAAGCCCTAAATGGCCTCAGTCCAGTATACCTGAAGGAGTGTCTCCACCCCCATCGTTCTGCCCGAACACTGAGGTCCAGCTGTGAGGGCTTTCTGGCGGTTCCCTCACTGCAAGAAGCAAAGTTACAGGGAACCAGGCAGAACGCCCTCCCACCAGAAGTCAAAGGAAAAAACAACTACCAGACTTTTAGGAGACATCTGAAGGCAGCCCTGTTTGGGGAAGCTTTTAGTATCTGAAGGACTATTGTATTTTAATATTTTGTTGGAAGCTGCCCAGAGTGGCTAGGGAAACCCAGCCAGATGGATGAGGTATTATTATTATTATTATTATTATTATTATTATTATTATTATTATTAGAGAGAGGACCTCTGTTACCACTACAGCTTTGCTGCAACACCTATAGAAGCTCTACAAACTTAGAACTTTTTTAAAGTTGAAAGAGCATTTCCAGAAGGGGTGATGTAAATGCTCTCCAAGCCACCTTGCCCAGAATGCCTCCTTCTGAGGAAGGACATCTTGGCTCTTTCCTAGAGCAAGGTGGGAGAAGGCAGAAATCCTTGCGAAGTGAGGTGAGCAACTGGGGACAGTAAGAGGGGGATGGGGGAGTGTTGCCTGACAGTTCACTGTCCCCCAAAGCTGCTGCCTAAGACAGTTGTCTCTGCTTGGCTCATGAAAGAGCCCTTGTAATGTTGCATATGGAAGTGTACAAATGGCTGCAAAACTATTATTAAAATTTGTATGCCACCTTATATCCATAGATCTCAGGGAGGTTCACAACATATATATATCACATAATAAAAATCTTGTTTGCTTCCACATTGCAAGAGCTCTTATTGACTTTCTGCCCCTTTCATCGTGCAAGGAGGGAAATACAGTCAAAAGTGGGCCTAATTAATTGCCACTTTGCAACACATCCCAAGGGTGAGGTAACACATTATGTGCAGCGCAAGGTGAAATGTGTTGGCAGAAATGTATAGAAAGCCTTGAACAAACATTTCCAGCACTCAGATTAGTTTCCAGCAGCTTGGCATTACCAGGCTTCTCCGTTTCACACTTGTAAGTAACAAAGGGAACAATATTTCGAGCCAGCAGGGAAATAAATGTGGCAACGAGCGGGGAGATGGGACTGGGAGTGCAAGAGAAGAAAACAAGAGTTTTAATGGAATGTTTGACACCTCTGGGGGCTTCAATAGCAGCTTGGATCCCTGCCAGGGTGAATAAATAGCTCTCACTGTTGTTCGTGCCTGGCCAGTGTGCTCTGACACCAAACAGAGGTGTATCTCTGTGTTCAAAGGTTTCATGTGGCATCTCCCCTTCTAAGTAGACAAGTACATTCTCAAATGTACCAATAAGCGGTACATTTGGGACACCAAAGTCAGAGTCAGCGCAAGGCAGGGAACCACCCAAGGCAGATACATCTTCAGTGTATCTGAAGAAGTGTGCATGCACACGAAAGCTCATACCAATGACAAACTTAGTTGGTCTCTAAGGTGCTGCTGGAAGGATTTTTTTTTATTTCCCATCCAGCTGTGTTGTTTTGAAGAATGGGATCCTTCCTCAGAACAAAGTATTCCAAGAAAGGTGGCTAAGTGTCACAGCCCTGTCAGGCGAGGAATGTCCAGAGTGAGGAATGAACTATTATCAAAAGTACACTTGCAAGTTATGGAAAGGCTGTTCCATCAGTCCTACGTCTCCCAGCTACTCCTAGGCGCACACCTGATGAGGCAGTTTGGCACAGCAGGGAGGTCCCACTATGGACCTCAGCTTGTGTATCTCCCCCATCCGAGCTGCACACAAGCACGTGAGGACTCTGCCTGTGTGTCACCTTCTGCTCCTCCCACTTCACCCCTCTTCCGGTCCTGGGAGACAATGGAGCAGAAGAGTTGGAGGCAGGAAGAGGAGGAGGTGTGGAAGCCCTTGATTCCCTGACATCTAGGGAAGTGCATGCACACAACCACTAGTCATTCTTTTTGAGTTTAGTTGAAACTTTAAACTTCCAATGAACTGCTTTCAAAAGAAAGTTCTTGCTGTCCTGTAAAGGTGGCATCGGCGCAGGACCTTCCCCAGACCACCTCACCCAGAGGAGGAAGGTCTTTCCTCCTATTGAGGCATGGGGTTGGGATGGGCACTCTGGAGAGCCCTGCAAGAGCTAGCTGGGTAAATAGGTGAGCCACAAGGCCAGAAAGCAGGAGGTGCAAGTTTCTTCCACTACCTGAGTTTGCCTAATGGAAGTGCCTGCCCTGACCGAGGCGATCAACCAGCGTCTGGGCTATTTTCAGTTCGGTAAAGCAAGCAGAGGCTCATATTATGGGGTGTTCCTTTCTAGAGAGGAGAAAACATTTCCCGCAAATAGAAAACTCTCATGTCAAAGAACTAGCCTTTCAAGGAACTGAGGTTCCTGCTTTGTGAACCTGACATCTAACATTTCCTGCAAACGTGATTTTCTGTGCAGGGATAGATCCTGTGTTATACCCCCACCCCCCAAAAAACCCTAAAAGTGTTTGACAAGGATGAAGATTTTGCTTTTTAAAGCTGGTTCCGAATTAATGCAAATTCACCAGCCGAGCATATTTGCTGATGCACAACCGCGGCTGATGGCAACTCTGCCACTGGAGTACTGTAGGGGTGTATCTCTGTGTAACGCATTGTACCATGACAGACAACTATCTGAAGCCGCCTTTCGTGTGACTTGGGCTTGTCTTTGTTTCTCAGTCCCTCTGCCCTAAAGGAAATAATAAAGTTTGCCAAGTTCTTTCCGTTTGCAACGCGCTGGTATCAGTTGTCAGTAGCTGTGGCAGTCTAAAAGTATGGTGCTTTTGTTCACGCCCTTCAGAAAGTCTTGAAAGACATTTCCGAAAGGTGACATTCTGTAAAGCAGGCCATATACTGCTCTCTACTTTGCCGAGGGAAAAGGCAAGCGCCAAGAATGTGACAGGGTGTTATTGGAAAGGGACCCCACCTGAGTCCTCGAAAAGAGGCTCTGTCACCACGTATGACAAGGTCACTCTGACGAGCCCCTGATCTGCGCCGGAGGCTTTCTTTGGGATTCCTTGCTTATAACCTGGGTGGGCTCAGGGAGGCAGAATCTCGGACCAAGAAATTCATAAGGACCAGCTGGAAGAGTGACAGGGTTAACTCTGAAGGATTAGCGAAGCAACATGTTCTCCAGGCAGCGGTGGGAATATTCTGCAAAAATACACCAAATGACTGATACTGCTGCTGCTAAGTTTTGGCTGGGAATTCCCTGCGTGAGGTTGAGACAGGTATATTCTAAGGACGCCGACGTTGAGAAAAACAGCACATGGGCATATCTAAGCAAAATAGTCACAAATGAATGTTGGGACGGGGAGAGAGATTGAGCTGTGGAAATGCTAGCATTTAAACTAATTTTTCTTTTTTTAAAAAAAACAAAACTGGATGCCTTTTGGTTGAGCATCCAGTGCGGGAAACAGTCCTGCAGATAGGAAGGAAATTACCATAAAATTGGCCACCCAACTCTCAAACCATAGAGCTGCTCCAGAAGGACGCCATGTTCGTTGGAACAGCTTAAAGAAAACCCCAAGGAGAACCAACAGTGTCATGCTTCCCTCATCTCTCCCGACCAAGAACATCCATCTGGGTGACCAAAGCAATTTCAGTGCCAAAACCAGGTCTGAAGCCAGATTGAAGTGGGTTTAGACGATAATGGGTCTAGTTTCCTCAAGGCACAAGTGAAGTCACCACCCCTCTGCTACTATCTCAAACACCTTGCCCAAGGCCTGGATATAGAGAAACGTTTTTGCCTGGCGCTTGAATATACAGTATGTAACAAAGGCACCAGCCGAGCCTCCCTGGGGAGGGCAATCCACAAACGGGGAGCCACCCTCCAGACCTCACACGAAGAAGGGCATCAGATGATGAAATGGCATTTTTAATATTTTTAACACAGAATTATTACCACCACCCATGTGGGGCTGTGCCACAAGCAGCCATTCAAACAGATGTGTAGATTGAGCTTTTGTTTTGCCTTAACCGCTAGAACGCTGCACTAGATGTGGCAGCACAGACCACTGCTTATAGAATTCCTGTAGCTCAATAGGACCAAGGCTGCATGGTGTATTGTTCTTGTTTTCTTTCTTCCTTTGGGGGAAGCTATTCTTCTGGTGGAAGCATGGAACGCCTTGGTTTAGAAGCAAATGAGGAATGAACTATCCCTGTCAATCCGAACCTCACTAGGGACTTATTCCATGATGGGGTGATCTTAACACCGCCTACCACCGAAACATTCCCAATCCACGCTGCTGCAAAAACCCAACAGGGAGTATTACTTGCTGTGTGTGTAATCCTGCTTTACACAGACGAGGGTTTGTGTGCAAAACACCAGCTGTGCGTTGTGGAAAGAACTACAAATACAGAGACACTTTGACAATGAACGGCAGCCAGTCCAGATTTTTTTCGCTCGCCCATGTTAAAGCTCAACCGTGAACCATTGACAGGCAATGAAGTTTAAATGATGGTAGCATCTTTTGCGTTCCCTTTGTGGACACAACTTGCATCCTGTCACTTCTCTGCGAGGCCCACACGTTTTTGTCTCTGTGCCTCGCTTGGCATTTTGCTTTTCCAGGAAGCAGATTTTGGCATTTGCAGAAGTGCAGCAGCACGACTCTTCCAGCCTGTTAGGGTTCCCAAGGGCCCTCGCTGAGCTAACTCCATATGCTCAGAATTGAGTTAGAGTCTCAAACTCATCAGCTTGGCTTCGGAATTATTAGCTCTGGAATTATAATATACTTCAACTTCTGTGTATTTTATTTTCCGGTTCCTGAACCATCCGGGCCCTGTTGTGCATATATGGTCTCTCTCTCACACACAAAAATAGAAATAATAGTCTTGGGACTTGGAAGCCGTTGCCATTAGCTTCCTTTTGCTCTCTCAGATGACATTGGAATGAAATGGCCCAGAACTCAATTCCTTAGTAAAAATTTCCCGAAGAAAGCCATTTCAGTGTAAGAGGCCCATTGTGTGGGAGCTGTCAGCCCTCTGTGACTTATCCACTTCCGAGAGACTCACAACATCAGTGCCTCAGACAAGGCAAGAATCCAAGGGCTTGCTAGATTAAGTGGTGTCAACAGCAGCACTGTTGTGCTGAGGTATGCCCAGCACGCAGGCCAAAGGTGGTGTGCAATCTATCTTTACGGACTGTCAACAGATCTTCTCTGTTCACACCTGTACATCAGGGGCACAGAAAGCGCAGGCCTGGGACAAAAGGTGACCCTCAAGCTCCCATCTCAAAGCAGTGGCACTTTCCCCAAAAATGCAAATTAAGACTTTTATCTAATTACCAGTAGGAAATGCTTGCTGTCCGAAAAAGGCTAGGCACTTCCTTTAGACACGGCAAAGGTTCCAGGAACTGATTCAACTGTAAATACCACCATTCAGTCCTGTGCATGGCTACAGCTATGCAAGAACATCCTGCTTAAACTAAGGCTGCTTTCTCTTTTGCTTCGCAAATTGCTCAGAGCAGTGCCAGAACAGACACCTAGTCCCAGGGCGCATGCAAAGTTCCAGCTGAAGTTTGAGCTTCTCAGTAACAGCACACAATCAGAGTAAACAGGGATATTTTTTTACCTGCCGGTTAAAAGCTTCCAAGGACAGGCTTGGGAAGAAAAGCCGCAATTGGGGCCACCGAGCTCCATGCAATCATAGACGGAGCTTCGGAGCCAGGCAGTCAATAGTCCTAGTTAACTCTGCATTACAGCAGGCCACCAGGGAATCGACTGAGAGGCCATCAACATGGGCTGATGCATCCCCTACCACTCTCTGGAAGCCATTTGGCTCCATTAAGTGGCGGGGGTGGACCACTCGAATCGGTCCTACCTCCCTGCAGAGGGCAAGGATCGCAGAGAAGTCTAGTTGTACCAGGAAGTGATCTGACTGGCACTTCTTTTGTTCCAATCGAACTTACCGTCTTTCCCACATTTTAAGACACCGTCTTATCACTTTTTTTCCTCAAAAAAACACTGGGTGGCTTATTTTCAGGGAATGTCTTACCGGTATTTTTATTACATCAGGAGCAGTGCCCCTCTTGCTCCCTGTCTCCCTGCGGGGCAGGACTCTTGACTGAAAGAAAATGACGGGCAACAGCCACCACCAAGCTCCATGAGAGGGAGTCTGAGGGAAGGGAGGTGTGTGCATCGCTGGCCCAGCCCTCTCTCCCTGGCCCTGGGATGTTCGTGAGGGAGGGAAGGAGCTCCTCCGAAGGGCTGCTCTCTCTCTCTCCCCTCACAGGTGGGGACTCACTTAATAGCAATCTGCTACACTGGAGCTTCTTAAATTTAAACCAGTACAGTATAATGGAATCTATCTGTGTGATGCAGTCGTAGCAGTAGCCTATACTAAAGCAAATAAGGATCTCTACCAGCCAGCCAACTGCCCAAGACTTAAGAGCGAAAGTTCCAACAATGTAGCACTTTGTAGCACTGATAGCAAAGAGGCTACCGGCTGAGATACTGTAGAAAACAAAGCAGCCAGCTGAGCAGCAATTAAGATGGTAAATGGTAGCAATTAAGTAGCAATTGAGCCAGCAGAAAGCGGGGTGAGATAATCTGCTGGTCCTAACAACCCGTCCGTGTTTCTCTTACCCACAAAATGTTAACTTTTGTGTAGGGTGTAGGGCAGTGTTTAGCAGCTCCTAAACAGCGAGAAGGGGAAAGTCCTTAATCCCCAAGGCAAGGACTGCGCCACCGGCAGCGATCCCGGTACCGGTACAAATCCTTAAAGGGGAAGCTCTACAGACAAGCAATGGAAAGAAAAAAGAATCCTCACTTTTTAAAAGGCTATTAAAAGGGGGAAAGGTGGGGGGAAGCGAGAGGTGGGCTGTGTGTGTGTGTGTGTGAGAGAGAGAGAGAGAGAGAGGCGGGGGGGGGGGGAGAGAGAGAGAGACGCGCACACAGAGTCTCTCCCTAAAGGGGAAGGCAGCGTCTTCAATCGCCCCTCTTTTTTCCCTCGTGCTTTCATCTTCTCCCCACCGCAAATGCCACTTTTCTCCTCTTCACCAAGCAAGCAGAGCTCACACAGCCTAGCTAAAAAAAAATATTTTGGAATCCTTTTACAGGTATTTTAAAAAATGCTTACAGAAACAGGAGGGGGAATCACGAGGCTGCAGGAACGGCTCTACGGTGCATTTTTACAAGCTTTTAAAAGAAATGCGTGTCTTTGGAGCGACAGTAAAATGGGGAGAGATTTTTATGGGGGAGAGTTGGCTGGCGGGAGGGGGGAAGGGTCTATCACTATGTCTTATTTTCGGGTTATGGCTTATATCGCGCAACTGCTTAGAAATCCTGCTATGTCTTATATTATGGCTACGTCTTAAAAAGGGGGAAACACGGTAAGTGTCAGATCACTATGGTAAACCCCAGATCGAAGGCATGTCCATGGCTGTGCGTAGGGCCAGATTTGTTCAGGGACAGGCCCATGGGGGCCATACTTTCAAGGAGTCCCGAGCAGCCCCTCGTAACGTGTCAGCATGGATGTTAAAATCATCCAGGACCACCAAACTAGGTGTCTCCATGAGAACATCTGGCACGGCCTGAAGCCGCTCGGGCAGGGAATGTTTGGTGTGACGGGTACTCCAAAAGGAATCTTGCACTGCCCCTATTGCCCACCTTCCAGAACACGCACTCAGAGAACTGTGTCTCCCCAATAGAACACCTGGTGAAAACAAAGGACTTTTTACAAATCACTGCACCCACACAACCTGCGTCGCTGGTGGTCAAACAGCAGCAGGAACAAGCCCAGGTCAATTCCTCCACCCACAATCAAGTCATGGATGGCAGTGGTCTTATGAATCATTGGCCTGCCATTGCATTGCTCTAGTAGTGCACCTGGAAGAAATGTTTTAGCCCTGTCCTCACCCTGTTGGACAAGGTTTCTACACCCTTGTGCAAATTAATTGAAACAAACAATGTAGTTTATTGTACAAAACTCACATATGCATGTACAAAACTCACATATACATACATTCGTAACGGATATGACCTCCACAATTTTTAAGCAGCATTTGAACACGGTTTGGCATGGAGTCTAGTAGTTTTGAACAGTCTCTGTTGATTTTTGGATCCCTGTACCGCCACTAGGGACCCAGGTGGCGCTGTGGGTTAAACCACAGAGCCTAGGTCTTGCTGATCAGAAGGTCAGCGGTTCGAATCCCTGTGACGGGGTGAGCTCCCGTTGCTCGGTCCCAGCTCCTGCCAACCTAGCAGTTCGAAAGCACGTCAAAATGCAAGTAGATAAATAGGAACCGCTACAGCGGGAAGGTAAACGGTGTTTCCGTGTGCTGCTCTGGTTCGCCAGAAGCGGCTTTGTCATGCTGGCCACATGACCTGGAAGCTATACGCCGGCTCCCTCGGCCAATAATGCGAGATGAGCGCACAACCCCCGAGTCGGTCACGACTGGACCTAATGGTCAGGGGTCCCTTTACCTTTTACCACACTTGAATCAGTGCCTGAATGAGCTTCTCCATAGTCATACAGTCTACAGCACAGAGGCGACTTTTGCATATAGCCCACAAATTCTCAATGGGATTCATGTCCGAGGAATTCCCTAGCCAATCAAGTACCTGTATTTGCTGCTCTGTCATGAATTTCTTCACCACGTTCAACAGGGCGCTAGGTCCTGCTGCAATAGGCCAGTACCATCAGGATACCTCTTTTCCAGCTCTGGAATAACTCTATTTTGTAGAACCTTAATATATTGTGGTGAGCACATCATTCCTTCTATTGGCTGCAGGCTTCTGACACCGTAATGATCAACTGACTTTTCGTGTTTGTTTTGAGTACAGGATTACAAGTAAGATAGAAAACATGCTTTGTTTCAGTTAATTTGCACAAGGGTGTACGTGCAGAGAATGGTTTTTACTTTTAAGTAGAGAAGCACTCAAAACCACAGCCAGAAAGTCAGCTCAGGAACCTGTACATAGGCAGGGTATAAATTGAATAAACAAAAGGGGTCCGTTTTACCATGCTGAGCCCACCTCATTTTTCCTGCTTACGTAGATTGAATCACATATGCAGCTTGTACTTGAGTTGGAGAGGTAGATCCTGTTTACAGAAACATACAGGCATGCACGCTTCAAGTCAAAAGCTGTAAATCATTCTGAGATAAACTATTTTGTAATGAAGCCTAATTTTCTGTATTTCCTTCGGTGTACCTCATCATGATAACTGCTCTTGCTCTTCATAACGCCAGCTGAAATTGGCATCCGACGCTTCCAGTTATCACCTTGTTGGGAGCCATATATTACTCAGCGAGTAATGAGTTTAGCAATCAGCTCAGCCAAACTGATAACAGACACTTCCCCCCCCCCTCTCTCTCTTTTCCCCCCTTCGAAGGACAAAAAGAGTTATTCCTGCCCTGTGTGTGAGAAATCTTTTACCGAAGACCGACTTATAAAATCGCACATAAAGACAAACCACCCAGGTAAGACAAGCCACATTAATGGTCTTAAATGTAGTGTAATAGTGCAGCCGTGCTCCAGACTAAGCAATAGATTTTAGCTGTGTTGTGTATGCTGGTTATCATGTGTGGAAAACAGCGGCCCAACCCTGTAGAGTCCTGATCCTACAGATGGTCCCTTAGTCTGAGCCACTCATGGCTATGAGTAGCAACAGCAGCAGCAAACTCCTGGCGCCGCACCTCACCTTGTTTGCCTTATTTTGAACTCTGCTTGGCCCTGGCTCTACACCCAATTGGCATGCTCTAGCCCAGGCACCCCCAAACTCGACCCTCCAGATGTTTTGGGGCTACAACTCCCATCATCCCTAGCCAACAGGACCGGTGGTCAGGGATGATGGGAATTGTAGTCCCAAAACATCTGGAGGGCCGAGTTTGGGGGTGCCTACTCTAGCCTTTGCCTTGCCTGCCTGGACCATTTCCCTTTGCTTCAGCAGCTGAAAACCACAAGTAGACCCCTGCTGAGGCCAGAGGCTTCATACTGCCTGCCAGTAACAGGAAGTGATATTGCCAACCCCGTTTCCCCTTTTAATTCTGAAGAGAGGCCTGACCACACAATCCGGATTTGGCCCATGAAGTTCTCAGCTCATTGCCCAAGAACCCTGGCAATGACCCTGCAGGGCTTTATATCATCTCCATTCGAGGTTTTTAAGCAGAGGTTGGGTGGCCATCTGTCATGGATGCTTTAGTTGAGATTCCTACATTGCAGGGGACTGGACTAGATGACTCTCGGGGTCCCTTCTAACTCTGCAATATACGCTCAGCATATGCATCTTTTTAAAAGGCATGCAATTAGCTTGACTATTACACACTATTGAGACTCAGCAAGATGGTCCCATCACTTCATTATTTCTAGTTGATTATAGCCTCACATCTGTATTCTCAGGCCTTTTGGCGTTGTTAATGACCTGCCTGCTTGGGTATTTCGAGCTCCTCTGGAAATCCCAGGTGAAACCTTAAGCAAATGTTATGTGCCTCTCAGAGAGCATTGAAGCTAATAAATGTTTGGTTAGCGAAGCTGCCCAGTTTGGTATTGGCCGCATGAGAGTGCTCCCTGCCAGAAAAACAAAAAAACCATTTCTGCAGCAATGGCGCAACCAGCCTTTAATTTGTCACAAAAATAGCAAGTCACCATGGGGGCAACTCAGCACACAAAAGCAATGGCTAGTCCTTGAAAAAGCTGTAAAATAATGAAGCAGTTTCCTTAAGACTGTACAACCCCACTGGAAGGCTGGTGCAGAGAGAGAGAGAAGAGAAAACAAGGAAAAGGAAGCCTACTGAAAGGACGTGGCAAGGAGCAATCTAAATACTATGTTTTCTAATTAATTGTCATGTGTTTCCTGAAGGCTGAAGCTCCCCCCATGTGCTTTTTCCTCCCCGCTCCCCTCTCTCCAGAGGTTTCCATGAACACCATCTCCGAGATTGTTGGCAGGAGAGTTCAGCTAAAAGGGCTGATAGGAAAGCGAGCCGCGAAATGCCCCTATTGCAATTTCTACTTCATGAAGAATGGATCAGACCTTCAGCGTCACATCTGGGCCCATCAAGGTAACTGCAGCATAGCTAGCACTTATCTGTTTAAAAATTGCAATCACTTCCTGACACGCCGATGCTCCGGTTATGGCCCAACTAGACACATGGAATGCCATCACACAATTTACTAGCAGCTGTTTCGGGTGAGGGGTCTTTGAGGTTAGGGACCATGTCATGCAGCTGCTGTTTCCCCCAGAAGGAAAGGTGGTAACTGGGGGGAAAGATTTTAATTCACAGCTGCTGCTCATCACGTTGCTGTTGTTGGCATCCGTCTGTCTCAAGAGACAATGGCGTGCTCCTTCGGAGATGAAGTCAAACGGCTGTGTTAGCAGTGCCCAAGTGACCTCCACGGGACGCAAGCCCTGG
This sequence comes from Zootoca vivipara, assembly GCF_963506605.1. NCBI lineage: Eukaryota > Metazoa > Chordata > Lepidosauria > Squamata > Lacertidae > Zootoca > Zootoca vivipara. The sequence continues at coordinate 9,011,383 of NC_083283.1, forward strand.
ACAGCATGTACAGAGCTCCTGGGCTGCCCAGAAGACAGGACACACACACACCACACACTCTCAGCCTCGCTGATGTGGCCCAAAGATAAGCAAAGCAATACGTTGGGCACGAGCTTGGCTGATTGCAGAGATACATACCGGTAATTTTGGCGCTTGTTACCAAGCTGATACATATGAGAATTTTCTAGGAAACTCAGGCTGCTTCCAGACAGGCTGTTCATAGAGCATCCATCCCGATTTGCTTGCAAGCAGATTACCGTATTTTTCCATGTAAAAGACAATATTTTTTCCCCTTAGAAGTGGCATCTGCCAGGACCAATTTAGTTAATGCTGTAATTAAACATCACTTGGAAGGATATTCCATCTGATTATTTTTTTTTTAAAAAAAAAGAAAAATAGGCTAGCACGGGCCCTGCTGGCATAGGGCTTCTACATTAATTCCCACTGCTAACTTTATTTATTGCATTTCTCATTTATAGCATCTTTGACATGATAAATGGCAAGCAGTATATTTCCACCTTGCCCCCCCCCCCTGTTGCTCTAGTACTCTGAAAACAGAGCTCTGGCATAAGTCAGCTTTTTGAAGTCTCCTGCTGCATCTTCTATTGGAGCTACAGCAAAGTCTATGTAAATCAGTTGTTTGTGACACATCTAGTTCAAATCTACCCGTTTTAGCGATTTTCTGCCTCAGCAGATAAGTCAAAAGTTATTCCGTAATTAATATTTCGGATCCCTTTTGTTTTTTAATTAATGAATCACAAGTTAGTCCAGCGAGTATTCCTGCCCGATAATATCCACGCACAAAAGGGTAAATTAAATTATTACTGTCATCTGTGCAAAGGCTGCTGTTTTCAAGCCTGGATATTCTCCAAGCTCCAGAAATTATTTTCACATAGAAAAGCAAGATGCTATGACCTAGCTGTGTTTACCCTTAGGCCTGGTCTAGAAGCCTCAGCTGGTACAAAAAAAGCTGCAGCAAGACTGTCGGTAGAGACAAACTACCACCAGGACGTAACTCCAGTGTTTAAGGCTTGCGCAGATTACCCCCTATCCAGTTTCAAGGTTATTGACTTCATTGAAGAAGGCCCTTAACTTGGGTCCATGATACCTTAAGGACCAGTGGCTGCCTCATATCCCTGCCAAATCACCCAAGATCGGGGGGTGGGTGGGTTAATAAAGCATTTTATAGCAAGTGCTGGCTCATTCATAGAGAGTGTCTCATTTTTATTATTTATTACCTGTACTTATTTATTAAATTTGTTAGTCACTTTACTTTGCCCAAGGCAACCCAGAGCAACTCACAACCAACTTCTTATTCATATTAACATACCTATGCACTGTCTAAACCCTACGTGATCTCTGGCGCTGTATTTAGAGCACACGCAACAATCCATTTGGTTTACATGGTTTTGAAATGACTGGGAGGAGTTTGTGTACTCGTTTCCAAGCTGAGTATAGAGCAGGCACCCCCAAACTGCGGCCCTCCAGATGTTTTGGCCTTGAACTCCCATGATTCCTAGCTAAGAAGACCCAGTGGTCAGGGATGATGGGAATTGTAGTCCAAAACATCTGGTGGGCCAAAGTCTGGGGATGTCTGGTATAGAGGCCTGGAGAGCCAGAGGGGTAGCATTGGGGGAGGGGGTGTGAGCCTGGGCACAGTTTTGCACCCCCACAGCAGGCTCCTTTATCAGAGCCAAGGCTCTGCGTGCAAAGGATCTGTGCCTTGGCAGTGGAACTTGTGCCTGGCCGCAGCTCCGCCACTGCCTCAGGCCTAACCCGGCAGCGGAGAGCAGGAGGAAAGTGGGTGACAGCTTCCCCGCTCCTCTCCTCCCCTGGAGTGTGTGGTGTACGGGAGGGCACCCTTTGCCCCCTCCGGGGCATGCCCCAAACGACCGCACCGGACAGCTTTGTTGCAAGGATTCTGCATACTAGTGGCCCTGTCTGCAGTTAGGGGCATATAGAATTCTCTCTCTCTACCCAACATGGCGTTTCAGGGGGCTGAAGCAGTCATAGAACATCACCTTCAAGTGGCCATTCCTCGTATCCCTGCGAAGTTTTTGACTGGTCATCTCCAGACAGCCCTTTCTTCATTTCTGTTCTCTTCTCTCTCTTTTTTTGCATAGGCATCAAGCCATTCAAATGCTCCCTGTGTGAATATGCCACTCGCAGCAAGAGCAACCTGAAGGCTCACATGAACCGCCACAGCACTGAGAAGACCCACCTGTGCGATATGTGCGGGAAGAAGTTCAAATCGAAAGGCACCCTGAAGAGCCACAAGCTCCTCCACACAGCCGATGGCAAGTATCTCCACCCAAAGCCCTTCTGCAATGGTTTGCATCATATTGCTCGTTTGAAATTGCAAGCTAGCAGCGACTCAGAGCAATGCAGTGCTAGCTGCATGGAGTTAGGATGGCTTGCGTGGAAAACCCTATGCCCAGGGGTGGGGGAGTTTTGCCCCACAAGGCTAATTAGGCCTGGCACGGGTTCAGATTTGGCCTGCCAGGTCATTTCCCCCAAGCCATGCCCACCTGCCCCACAGCTGGCGCGATATATAACATCAGGTGCGGGGCAAACAGAGTTGTGGCTGCTGATGCACAACTGGAAGTCTTAAAGGGCACTCCTGATTTCCCATTGGAAATGGAGAGGAAGTGTGCTGGGTTCAGCTGCACTGGGGTCATGGCACTGGGAACTCCACTGGGCTGAAGTTAACACTTATTAGCAGATAGGCAGCGACTCCAGGCCTGTTGGCTCATGCATCCAATCCCTGAAGAAGGCCGTAACTTCAAGGCTGCTTGTCAACTAATAGCTGCTGGCTTCAACCCTCAGCCGATCAGCAGGGCTTCAGAGCACTTCCCAAGACCCGAGTGGTGCTCTGAAGTCCCAACCAACATCATCTGATGCCAAGTGATTGACAAGGGAGTGGTAAGGGAGATAAAGACTTGTGCTATGCTACGCCACGCCACACAGAAGCCCTGTGCATGGAGTGAATCAATTGGCCCCTTGATATCACCACCTGCCCAATGACGCATCTAAAAAGGTCCCCCAAAACCAAGGTGTTAAGATTCCATCTGCTCACACACTGTTACCTCTCACTTTTGTTTCTTTTCCAACGCTTTGTAAGGATGCCTAAATTCAGGCAGCGTGTTTTGTACCAAGTTTTATTATATGCATGAAGAATAGTCAGAGTTGCATGATTAGACCAAAGATTCACCTAGCACTTTCTGTCTATCAACTGGCCAGCCACTTCCTGTTCCTGAGAGGCTGTTCCTGCAAACTCAGCAGTCCCCTGTCCAACATTTTTCTATTCCTTGCTTTTGCCAAGAATGGCACATCAGTACAGAATGCATCTCTGTCCGAGTTTTTTGCTGTTCACAGTAACTAATGAAGCACAGAGCATGACTTCTAAGTTCAATTAGACAGTGAACGTTCTAAACATCAAGCCTTTCCCCCCCACCGTGTTTTATGGGAACTGTCAACCTTATGCATAAGCTGCTCTGGAAATCCATCAACAACTTAGAATGTAGAGGAGAAAACTTGACATGTTAGTATAGATTTGCCTTTTCAACTTGCACTTTGGGGTTCCCTTTTAAGTTTTTGACAGCTGATGCTGAAAGGATTTCAAACAGCAATTCTCTGCCGTAGTAATAAAGGAGGAGCTGGAGTAAAACAGAGCTCTGGGCCGGTTTTAATATGCTCATATCATACTGAGAGTCTTCCACAGTTTGCAAACAGCTGAGAGTTGAAGAGAGAAGGGCTACCGATTTAGCATCTAAGAAGAGACACGGCAGATGCTTTAAATGCTGTAAACTGTTCTGCAGTCCAGACTTGTGTAGCATAAAGTCAAGCAAATAAATAAATGATGTGAAATGTTAAAAGGGGCATTCGGGAAGAGAATTGCTTGCAGCACTTACGACATACTCAGGTTTATTTAAAGTTTCCTTTTATGCCAGCAGGATTCAAAGGCTGTTACTCCCTTGTGTTTGTTTTTTGTCCTGCGAATCTAAGGTATCAATACGAATGTACATAAACCAGGAATTATACAGTTTTTTAAAGCCCCTGGCTTTACTTTTGAATATCTTGGGGTGAAGCTAGATGTGGTGTAGGGCATCTGTGGTCGAGATCTCCTATTGTCAATTTTAAAATGTTGTGAAGCTTAAAGAAGCCACAGAGAAGTGGTTATGAGAAAGGCGGAGATAACTTACTCCACAGCACCATTTGGGGAGGGTAGTTTAGATCAGGAAAATGTTGTGGGGGAAGGATTAAACACCTCCTATCACTGCTGCCCCAACTTGATTTGCCACCCATGAAAACCTACAAGACAACTGACTCATTGATGTTCCCCTGTCACATTTAATTAACCTTTTAGACTGTCCAAAGACCTTTGAAACTATGGACTTTAAGAGAGGCAAAATCATTCTGGTCTTGCCTTAGGTGGCGATTCTCCTTCAGGACACTTCATTCTCCCAAATTCATCCCCTGAAGGCAACTGACCAAACATGTATCAAGGAAGATGCGTAAACGGAAGCTCAACGTAATAATAAAACCGTATCATAAAAGACGGGCAAATCACAGCTTCAGAAACAAATAAAAGCAACATTATAGAAACAAATTCAGGAAGATCAGGGTTGAATCTTAAGGGTCAGGGAAATGATGTCTGAAGCAAAGGACAGTCGCTGCTTCATATCCGTTTTCCTCTGTTTAAATGGAGCAATGCATCTGTATCTGAATTGGTTGGTTTTCGGTTTCAGGGAAACAGTTCAAGTGCACAGTGTGCGATTATACTGCTGCACAAAAGCCACAGCTGCTGAGGCACATGGAACAGCATGCTTCGTTCAAGGTAAGGAGGTTGCTGGTGACTTGGCTGCATTAACCGCTGTGCCGCCAAGCAGTGTAACACATGGCAGCAGTTGAGATACTGCAGCAAACTATGTCCAAGGTTAGAGGGTCCCTGGATCGGCATGGGAAGCTGGAGCCAGAGAGATCCTTATAACTTCTATCTTCTCCCCCCTCCCATGGGCCAAGTTTGGCAAATGGGGTTGCCCACCTCCATATCACCTGGCATCACGATGGCATCCGGTGACCCACTTTTGCCTGCACAGGTTGCAGTCAAACCATACTGGCACAGGCATGTCTAGAACTGTGTGGGGTGCTTTAAAGCCCTGGTATTCAGCTGAATATTTCACCTGATTTGATAGATATCTCTTCTGTACACTTCTCTCCCCTGCCCCTTAGTCTTTAAAAGTTTTGTTTCACTTTCCCGCCTTTAAGCCTCAGGTCCCTGGGCTGAACTTCGACTCTCCTGTAGCTTTCAAAGCTGTGGCTCAAAACAACCTGTGCAACACTAACAAACCCCCCCAAAGGCTAAGCAGCTACATTCTAAATGATGATGGTTATGCATTTTATCATTGATTATTAGGATGTATTTTAACCCTCTTCAGGCATTCAAAAGAACACATCTTTTGTGATGTGTTAATGTATCCAGGATTGCATATTTATGCAATTTACTTTCTCCATGTTTCCATTTTTGGGATTCCTCTTTCCGTCAGATATTTACAGAAAGAGTTCCAGCTAGCTACAGTTACCATATAACATGATACCATCTGTATTTTATTGGTTTTGTGGATGTCAGTAAGGATAAGGTAATTATTTTCTTTTCAGTAATTCTGCCACTTGCTCTCAATATATTAGACCAATATGTTTCAGTGAATGAACATGTCCGCCTTAAACAGAAACATGCTGGCATTTCTTGTGTGCATCCCAGAATAGAAGATGATAAAACACGGGCATTTTGTATAGTTTCTAAGGCAGATATTCCATCTGGTCACCATTCTGGCATATGTTTAAAAGGGTGCAAACGAAGAACGCCAAGCCAGAAATTTCATGAACAAGGCGAATTCTGAAGTCATTTGAACCGATTATCAGCACCAAACTATTTAAGTGGCTGGGACGTAATGTACCGCAGTGGCTGATGCAAGGCTGAGAGTGGAGGATTGTGTTAGGCTGAGAAAGAGAGGCTTTTCGATGAAACAATAGAAAGTACGTTTCCGAGCACAATTCATAGTGTTGGTGCTAATCTTTAAAGCCCTAAATGGCCTCGGCCCAATATTCCTGAAGGAGAGTCTCCACCCCCATCATTCTGCTCCAGCTCCGAGGGCCTTCTGGTGGTTCCCTCATTGCAAGAAGTGAGGTTACAGGGAACCAGGCAGAGGGCCTTCTCGGTAGTGGCGCCTGCCCTGTGGAACGCCCTCCCATCAGATGTCAGGGAAATAAACAACTATCTGACTTTTAGAAAACATCTGAAAGCAGCCCTGTTTAGGGAAGTTTTTAATGTTTGATCTTTTATCATGTTTCTAATTACAGGTAGGTAGCCATGTTGGTCTGACGTAGTCGAAACAAAATTAAAAAATTCCTTCCAGCAGCACCTTAGAGACCAACTAAGTTTGTCATTGGTATAAGTTTTCGTGTGCTGGGAGCCGCCCAGAGTGGCTGGGGAAACCCAGCCAGATGGGTGGGGTATAAATAATAAATTATTATTATTTAGTAGTAGTAGTAGAGTAGTAGGCTGAATGATACACACATATAAATGGTACTAGCCCAGGCATCCCCAAACTGCGGCCCTCCAGATGTTTTGGCCTACAACTCCCATGATCCCTAGCTAACAGGGCCAGTGGTCAGGGAAGATGGGAATTGTAGTCCAAAACATCTGGAGGGCCAAAGTTTGGGGATGCCTGCACTAGCCTATCTAGGCCTGTCTCTCAAGCCCTTGAGACTCTTCCCCAAGCCACAGCCCTCGCTACCCTTGCTGCAGGTCGCCCTCAAGTGCTTTTGTCTGCTGCAATGGGTCCTTGGCCACATACACAGCATCCTTCTAAAAAGCAGCGTTGTACCAACCATGTCTTCCCCCAAAAGAATCCTGGGAACTGTAGTTTGACAGGGTTGCCAAGATTTGTTAAGAAACCCCTATTTCCCTTGCAGAGACACAACTTGCAGAGTTTCCCAGAAAGAACTGATTGTTAAGCCGCTCTTGCAGCTGTAGCTCTGGGAGGAAGTTTACAACCCTCAGCACCCTTAAACTACAGCTCCCAGAATTCCTTGCAGGGAAGGGAGCAATGACTGTTAAAGTGGTACGATAGAGATTTTAATTTAGCAGCTGTGGCTCTGTGGTAGTGCTTTTGTTTGTCTGGGTGGGTGTGTGGGTGGGTGTGTACACACATGCAGAAAGCTCCTACTTTAGTGTGAATGGAATATAGCCTACAGTTCAGAGAGTCAAATATTTTTCCCTGCCTATTTGGCATTTGCCCCCAGCAGTCATTGCACGGTGTAGGAAAAGGTTCCCAAGCCCTCTTTTTAAAATATGGCCTTGAGCTATCGCAAGTGATAAATTGAACAAAAGAGATTAAAATGTATGCGTGGACTTTGTAGTACCAAGCAGGTACTTAACAATCCCTCACTTTGTGCCGCGTGTGGTCTCTCCATGACCTTATATGCATTTCTGTATTTATTTATGTGTTTACTACATCTGTGTTCCTTTTCTCTTTTTACCAGCGTCCTCGACATCCTTAAAAATGCAATATTATAAATAATAAATGCATGCTTATATATTCTTTAAAAATTGCATGAAACCCTTCCTCTTAATTTTGGTTCAAGTATGATCGAGAATCCTACCCTTCAGAATGACAGTTGTTTTACATTTCTAGGCATAAATATCCTTCAATAGAATTTGGTGCAGTTTGAAGGATGTTCAGAGGGAAATAAATAACAAATGGTCAAATAGTACAGAAAGATAAGGAGGATCGATGGGTTCCTACAACAGTCATTAAAACAGCCTTACTGCCGGGAGTAAGGCTCATTAAACTCAGTTGGGATTTGCTTCAAACTTACCATACATAGTAAAGCAGGCACAGGCAAACTCAGCCCTCCAGGTGTTTTTGAGACTACAATTCCCATCCTCCCTGACCACTTGTCCTGTTAGCTGGGGATGATGGGAGTTGTAGTCCCAAAACATCTGGAGGGCCAAGTTTGCCTATGCCTGTAGCAAAGAAATGGAAGCAAAGTTATGCAGAGGCAAAACAGTTGATTTTTTTTAAGATTCTCTGATGGTGGCTGGGAGCACGGTGGCACGGCCTACTTAGGCTGTCCAGCTAGATAGAAAACAGAGACGCTTCCCATGAGGAAGATAGATTAAGGAAGATGGACTGGGCACCAGTTTTGTTAAATACTGTATTGATCATCTTGAGTGGAGGAAGCTTAGCCTGCTTAGAGCCTATTGCGAAACTGCATGTTGATTTTTGCCTTGGTGCCACCACTTGTGCTAAGTCTTCCTAATCCATTCTCTGCCTGTACATTTCTGAGCAGAGCTACTTGCACAACCCATACCATGGAAGACTCTGCCGTTTCTTCTTGGGCAGCCTGATCCAGCACATGCTGCCCTTACCTTCTCAAGGCTTGAGGCAGGGAGTCCGGACAAAAACAGTGCAGTGGTACCTCGACTTACGAATTTAATGCGTTCCGAATGCACATTCGTAAGTCAAAAATAAATAAATTGTAACTTGAATCCCATAGGAATGCATTGCGAGAAAAAATTCGTAAGTCGAAGCAACCCTATCTAAAAATTCGTAAGTCGAAAAAACCCTATCTAAAAATTTGTAAGTCGAAAAAACCCTATCTAAACCGCATCCAAGATGGCGGGCGGAGCTCCGTTCGTAAGTAGAAACATTCGTAAGTAGAGTTATTCATAAGTCGAGGTACCACTGTACCTACCTGTCAGGGTTTGTTGTGACTACTCTTGAGTAACGACCATCCACATGCTTGTCTTTCAGACGTTTTTATTGGTGCACATTATTTACAGTGTAACGGATTGCTCATTTCATGTCTACCCGCTCGAGTCAGATTCCTGCACTAAATTCTTCCGCGTTTTTGACCAGCATAAAAGCCTCAGAACTGAGAAGCGCCTCCCTTTCCTTCTCTTTCTCAGTTCCGGCGTCAGAGGTACTGGTCTTCTGTCTGCCCTACTCCTGTCCACTCTTTCCGCCTCTCTCTCTTCCTGCCTATGGAGCAGGGGCTCTCTAGTGCTGCCAGAGCCCTGGCACTCCTTCTCCGCTTCCTGACTCACCTCTTCAGACCACTCGCTCTCATGACTGCTTGGAGATGAGCTGCTTCTGATGAAGGGGGGGGGTTCTCTGTAATCCCTCCCCCCTACACTACCATTCCCCAACTGTTGGATGCATTACTGGTTAGTGCCTCTCCACAGGGATGCCCTCGGGTACTAAGGTCCCAGTTACAAAGGATGCACTTCACCTAAGTACTCACCAACCAGGGAAGGGTTGCAGACGCAGCAGCTTCCAAACAGAGGTCAGGTACAAAGAGTCAATCGAGTCACCAACCTAATCCAGAGATAAGGCCAGGAAACAGTAAAAGGTCAACATCACAGGGAGTTCAAGCAAGGCAACTTCTGCCACCAGGGACTAGAAGCCACAGAGCTGTGTTGTTTCTCGACAGTGGAAGACTTACAAGGGAGGTCTTATATACTCAGGCCTCCAAAAGCACATCCAAACCACAGCTGTTGCCAATGAAGGTGTATTGGGGGGGGCAGCACTTACTCACAAGTAGACTGCCAACACCGGGTCTTGTGAATGCATACTGAGCCATCGCTCTTTGGCCCTAAAAGTGTTTGGTGCCCGTGATATTGAGGGCTTAGGGGCTGCTTCACCTTCTCCTTGTGGTTCCAGAAGTTCACTATTGGGTATCAACCTGGAGGTCCCCTCAAGGGAATTCTCAGCATTGGATTCAAGGAGCCCTGCCAGCTCCTCAAGGTCCCCAACATTTAGGTCAAGGCTAGACATGCCAGTTACCTTGGTATCTCAAGGTTCTCCAAATGCTGGGTTTGCCTCCCAGTAACTTTGAAGGTAATTTGCACTGTAAAAGGTGTCTAAAGCTACCTTGAAAGCTTCTTACAGATAAACATCAAACAGATAAACAACTGCACATCTTTCCAAAGACATCTGGAGGCAGCCCTGTATCAGGAAGTTTTTAATATTTGACAGTTTTGCCGTGCTTTTATTATGCTGGAAGCCGCCCAGAGTGGCCAGAAGCAGCTCATAAGTAATATGTTGTTGTTGTTATCATTATGCCTGAATGAGGAGTTGGACCAGAACACCCCACATCCAAAACCAAAGCTGTATCACACTGTAACATTGCAAGTGGTTCTGTGAATTGTTTGTTGTTGCTAAGGCATCTAAGCTGGAATACAGAATCGGTCCAAAGATATTCTTTTTATGACCTTTAGACCATTTAAAGGTCAAAGTAGTTTTTATTGTTAAATAGCCAAGCAGGCAACTATGATATTTCAATAATAGGCAGTATTGTGACTGTAAGAAATAGCCTTTTGAAGATATTGATAGTTCCTTTCCACACACATTTTGCAGGATACACACTGAAAGACGGATTTTATTGGAGCAGTGTTCATATTTTTCAGTCTTTTAACCCTTTTGTGCGTGTGAAAACTCCACAGAGCCAACTATATTTTTCTGATAGGACTACTGAGTCCTGACCACATGCACAAGGAGCTGTTTCTGATGTGGCCTAGTAAAGAGAAGTGACTGGAACTCCTTCCTTACCCCAATTACCTTTCAGCCTCAATTCCCCATTGTTAAAATGGGAATATGAACAACTGCTTCTCAGCATTGTTGTGCACCCGAAACATGTTTCAGGAATGTTAATGCCTTGCTATGTTCAATATTCTAGTCAGGAAACCTATTTACATGGATTTATTTGAGGTCTCTAAAGGAAACTTTGTAGGACATCTGTACTGATTGATTTTTGTGAAGTGATTAATTTTTTACAAAGCGTACGATGCAATTCTAACAGGACTAGCTCTGGAGACTGAGTACCTCTGTTCGGATAGGGGAAAATAGTATTTCTGAGCTTTCATAGTTCCCAGACAATGATTTTTTTTTAGTGGAAACCAGTATACTGATCAGTAAATAGACCATATCACATTCTTCTCTTCACATTATCACTGACTTCTTCTCAGCATTGCTAGGAAAGTCACTTAAATAGTGCAGACCGAGTCTGGAGAAGAAAGTCTTGAGAACAAGAAACTGTACAAAAATAGTGTATAATTTGAGGAGACAGGAACAGAGAGGTCTCGTCTTCCTTACTTCAGGCCTTGTTTATCGCAGGGAGACATTCAACCAAACATACAGAGGAAATGGTCCACCAGCCAATTAGAGGACATGCTACCTCAGTGAAGATTGCTCTAGGGAGGGCCAGAGAAGATGCAACTGGAGCAGCCATGTTTGTTTGCTCATTTGCCTGTCCAAGTCACATGCAAAACAGGGATGGAGGGTGTTTGTCTTACATTTTTTCATCACGAGGGATGTGGATATAGGGAGCAGAAAGCCTGGATGCTGAGCAGATGCTCTGTCCTTGCGCCACACTCTTATTGTGCAGGAGGCTGAGGAATTCCACTGAATGTCCAGTTGGGGTAATTGCAATTTATATGTGCAGAGTTGTGCACAGCCTTTGCATGTCCCCTCTCCCCCATCAATTTCTTTTGCTAGTCATTTCTGAATGAGGCATCAGCTCTGTGTTCCTCCCGTCTGCCTGGAGAAGCATGTCACTAAATTAGTACAGGGCATTAATTTTAATGCAGTGTAATTTATTGAGTAGCTGGAAATTCTGCAGTTGTGGGTGGTTTTTTTTGTTTTTTTGTTTTGCAACTTCAGAGTGAGTGATGCTACCTTGCTTTGCCAATCCATCTTTTTATGGAGGAGACGAGGACTTAGCAGCCACGACACATAAATACTTCGCGGAGCTGTTTGGTGCCAATGAATTTCTGCCTTATTGTGAAACTTTGCAAGGTATAAAAATGTAATACAGTTGGAGATAAGGCATTGCTAAGACATTGGCTTGCATGTGTTGCTCTAGAAGCATTACCTAATGGAACAAAGTAGCTTGCTATTATACATATTGAGATAGATTTGAATCTTGCTGTTTCTTAAGCCAGAAGCGTAGGTCTTCTGTAAAGTTCTGAAGACAGGAAACAGATGCGGCTAATTCATTTCCTTTCTCCTTCTGCAGCCTTTCCGGTGTGCCCACTGCCATTATTCCTGCAACATATCTGGTTCTCTGAAGAGACATTACAACAGGAAGCATCCCGATGAAGAGTATGTTAATGCTGGCTCTGGAGAGCTTGCCGCCGAAGCCCTTCTCCAGCAAGGTGACCTGTCTTATTTTGAAACCGTCGCACAAAAATTGCTCCTTTGAATTAAGACACAATTAAATTTCTTTTGCAGAGAGTATGCTGCGGCAGGCATAGCTTTTGAGTGGTGGACAGTGATGGGATTTTGTCTTCCCAGGTGTGTGTGCTGGTGTGTTTGTGTGTGTGAGGCACTGTCATCACTTCCATGAAAGAAAAAACCTGTAGCAAACCTTGTGTACGAGTTGAAAATCCATATGAATGAAAGCTGGAGGGAAGCCAACATCCACTTGTGGATCGGCGCAGGTTTAAATTCCTACCGAACGAGTTCTTGGCTCTCTCTTAATGGGAATGATGCCAAAGGCACTTTGAAAGGAAGAAAGCTGTTGCTGTATTTGAGAAAAGGGTTGGTTTTTTTCCCTATTTTGAAAACTGGCTGTGCAGCTGTGATCAGAGTTGGACTCTCCAATCCTGAATGTATTTACCTGGGGTTGCATTCCGTTGTCTCCCTCCTTGTCCATCAGTTTCCAGCTCAGCAGAAGGCATCTGTTATTATAGAATGGGGGGAGGCCATTTTTGCTGATTCTCCCTTTCCTCTGCAGCTCTCCCCCCCCTTCACTAGCTCAAGAGAGGCAGGGGACATTTTGGAACAGTGCAGGGGACAGCAGGAGAAAGGGGAGATCTGCAAAAAATCAGCATGCACGCCCCCCTTCATCTCACAGAAGCATCCCATGGATTCAGTAGCTCTCTGTCCACAGACGGACATGGTCGAACACACCCCTTGGAACTCCTGTTGATTTCTGCAGAAACAGTTTCACAGGATGGCAGCTTAGATTTGATGAACTAATAAATAATAATAATAATAATAATAATAATAATAATAATAATAAAATTTATACCCTGCCCCCCCCAGCCAAGGGCGGCTAACAACGGATATAAAACAATTGATTAAAATACAGCTTAAAAACAAGATTAAATACAACATTCAAATGCAGCCTCATTTCAACAGAAACTGAAATCAAAAACTGGGGAGGAAAATGTCAAATCTTTACCAGGCCAATTATCCAGACTGGTCCTATGTGGGCCAGAAAAAAGCCAAGGAAGTCCCCAAATATGAGTTCCATCAGAAAGAAAGGAAAAAGGAAAGAGGATCTGATCTGCATCTGTTGGAGCAAGCAAGCCTAACATTCTGCTCATTGCTTCAGGATATTCTTCTCACTGTGGGGAATGGGAAGCCGACCTAGAGATGAGCCTTTGGCCCAATTCAGCAGGCCATCTTCTTACATTCTTAACCTAGCCAGTTCTCCTCTGCGTCACTTGTGAAACCGGCCTGTGGGTCAAATCCTGCTTGGTTAAACGCTTAGCGTTTCTCCCGCAAAGCATTCTTCTCTTGTACATGGCACCTGCATACATTTCTCAGTTCCACTGCAATCAGCTCAGCTCACTTCCAAATAACTAGCTGAGCATCAGAGTAGGTGCCTGAGCATTTTTCAACCCTTCCTGCTATATGAGGTTTTTTGTTGTTGTTTTGATATTCACTAGAGCCTGGGAAGATAAAAGAGGAAGCAGGGAGGGGGAGGAATTCGAGAGGAGTCTTTTCACTACTCCGGGCCCTATCTAATTAAAAGTGGGTTTTGCCGAACAACAAAATATCTGGATGCAATTGCAAGAGATGTGCACACTGCACTCTTAAGGGACATTTTGCTGCTGTGCAGTTGGAAATCTGATAGCCCAGTCCAGTAGCTTCTGAAGTATGAAACGTATTCAAGGATTCAGGACATTGAAAAGCATGTAACTCTACTGCAAGTGGGGAATTAAAAGGAAGCCAAAATTGATTGCCTTTTGCTGGGAGATGCTGAGCTGTTTGTAGAAGTTGACTCCCTTGTTTTATTTTTGATGGTTTCCAAGTGTTTATCCCCATATTGAATGACAAAATGCAGAACTTTCCCCCTCCTTAAAAAGCATCTTGCAGGGATTTCAAAATTCGCTTTTTAAAACAGTAGAATAGATGCCAGATTAACACAGCCGCTCTAGATAATGAATAAAACATCATTCTCCCAAGCGTGACATTTCTAAAAAGCATTTCCAAATTATTCTTTTCTTCTTTCATAGCTTTTTAAAAAAAAATGTCTGCAAAGAATTCACGTTTATCGGAAGTGCTAACCCATGTTCCAACAACACAGAAACAGTGACACAAGCCAAATGCATTCAGAATAAATGCTGTCTGCCCTCCCCCTTCCATTGTTGCAAATATGGGAACTGGAGGACAAAAGCAGGGGTTGGCAACCTAAGGCCCATGGGCCGGAAGCACTGCGCTAAACCAGCACGGCGTGGGGACTCTCTTCTGCGGCTCCAGAAATTGCTTCTGCACATGCCCAGATGCTGGAAATCATGCCTGCTCATGTCCGCGGTGCCAGAAATCGCTTCTGTGCATGCCCAGACGCCAAAAATTGCTTCTGTGCAGGCATGATTTTCGGCGTCTGGGCATTTGCAGGCATGATTTTTGGTGCTGCGGACATGCGCAGACGCGATTTTCGGTGTCGCACTGCGCTGGTCCGACCCACGGAGGATCTCCGCAGGAGTGATCCGGCCCATGCCCGGTAGGCCTTGCCAACCCCTGGACAAAAGCATCGCAATGAGTGCACCCAGATGTTAGTTTCTTTGAGTCCTCCAAACCGCAGTGAAGATAGAGATCTGCGGTACCTTAGAAACAAATGCATTTATTGCAGCATGGACTTTGAAGGGGGGCTGCACATCCATTCAAAAGCACGTGCATTGCATTAAAATGGCCCCAGATCCAGTTCCTGTTATCTCCGGCCTGAAATCTCGAGAGCTGCTGTCTGTCATTGTAGACAGTACTGAGCTAATGGACTGATGATCTGGCCTGGAATAAGACTGCTTCCTATCCCTGTTGGCATGTGAATCATCAGGTGCATGGGCAGCCATGTTTGTTTTCCCATGGACAAACGTATTTGTGCAACAGCAGCCAAGAATGCAAGTACAGTGGTGCCTCGCTAGACGAATGCCCTGCTAGACGAAAATTTCGCTTAACGAAAGGATTTTCTGATCAGAGGTTGCCTCACTATACGGCGAGGTTTTCTATGGCCACCGCTTCGTCTTGCGAAGCGTGGCCATAAAAACCTCTGATTAGAAAATCAGGGCATTCATCTAGTGAAAGGGGAACCAGCTGTAGCAAGGGAAGAAGGCAAAGGAAGATGAGCTGTCAGCGCCTGTCAGCTGATCTTCCTTTGCCTTCTGCCCGTGCTGCACCTGGTTCCCCTTTGTGTTCCGCTGTTCTCCGCCAGCAACCGGCAGAGACCAGAGGAACACAAAGAGGAACTAGCGGAGAAAGCAGCCCTTTTTCTTCCTTCCTTCCTCTCCCCCTGCCACCGACAGAAAGGACAGATCTGTGCACGATTTCGTTCCTCTCCCCCTGCCACCGACAGCTTCGTCCGATCCGCGCTGTGTCGGGCGGGGTGAGGGGAAAGCGGAGTCCTCTTCTCCCTCCCCCCGTCCAACTGAGCCGGCATTTGGTGGCAATGGCGCCTTCTCGGCGAAGGCAAGCGGGCGGGCTGTCTTCGGCTCAGGTACTGGCTTGGCGGCGGTGGGGGAAAGGCGCAGGATCGTTCCTTCACCTTTCCCCCACCTCGCCCGACAGAGCCGGATCCGACGAAGCTCAGTCCCCCGGAGCCCATAGGAACGCATTAATTGACTTTTAATGCATTCTTATGGGAAACGGTGCCTCGCTAGACGAATTTTTCGTAGGACAAATTGAGTCCTGGAACGAATTAATTTCGTCTAGCGAGGCACCACTGTATAGAAACAGGGCAAGCCGTACATTTGATGGAATGGGGAGGAGTTTCCACTTCATGAACCTTCACAACTTGGCATTAGGAAATGGGGTATCTGCACAGGAAGCCAGGAATGTATCTCTGCCTTCAGAATTCATGCTGGATTTACATTCCCCCCCCCCCATGATACACAAATGTTTATCTAGTAGCCAGATTAACTTGTTTTAGAAGCTAAAGAAAGGAAATGTCAGGAGCTGGAGGCAAGCGCAGGTCAGAAATCAAAAAGGGGGGGGGGCTCGGTGTTAGTGAAGTTAAGTCTGTCTTCAAGAAACCAAAACAGCACAGGCCTAGTGATCCCAGCAACCTCTCCCCAGTTGGTCTTGCTCCAAGAAGGCATTTGCACGGACTGAAGGCCTCCGCCTTCCCACCACTTCCTAAGTCTCCTCCTCTCCCAGGTATTTCCCAAGCAGTTGCGAATTGTGCCTGCGCACAACCTGCCTCTGCTCTGCCCTCCTCATTTCTCGGCGCATTCTAGGAGACCAGGGGAGAGGGAGCTGGTCTCGGCAGGAGGGGGAGGCTCCCTGGCTTCTTCAGCAACCTACCTCTCTGTCTCGCGCCTCCCTCCCCCCCTCCAGCCTCCACTTCTGCCTCTGAGTCTGAATTGCCCTCTGCCACAGCCTCTTCCTGCTCACCAAACCCTGTCACCTCTTCTGCTTACGGCCCTTCCTCCTCCCAGTCTGCTCCCTCTGACCACTCATCGCCATTCCACCACTGACTCCCCTGGCTCTGAATCTTTTTCCCCTGGGGGTTCCCTTGGAGGTTCCCCAGCTGGTAGCCCCCCCCCCCCTCCTCTGCATCCAGCCACTCCATGACAGGAGCCCACTATAATTGTAGATAAAATGAACTAACCACAGGGCCTGGGCATCCCAGCTATCTCTAAAATACCCTTCAGAGATAGCCAACCACATGGCCTCCCTGTCGCCAGAAAGAAGGTGCTGTGGCCAGAATATAGGCTGTAAACTTCAGCCAGATTTGCCCAGTGAAGCAAAGCTGTTTTGTTTTTTAAACGTGAGCTGCTCCATTCAGCAAAACCTATTAATTATTTTGATGCTTAAACTTTCCTGCATTTTTAAAAGACAAACTGTAAGGATCTGGAGCCGTAACCACTGATAAGGAAATAGCCCAGGGCATGCAGTTCCATGTAGTTCTAGCAAGAAAAGTGCTTAATGGAAGTATTTTCCAGTAAGTTCCCCTATGCTACTGTCCTGATGCTGTAGCTTAAACTCAAGGACCGTAAGACGCCAAAGGAGGTTCGCCGTGGGAAGCTGAAGATAGGAAGCCTTCTAAAATGAGCGTTTTCCCATACTATCAGTAGCACACAGATCCTCGGGGGTTTTCTGGCTGCTTGTTATCTGCGACTTCTTTTCATTTTGTGACCCCTTATTAATGCAATATAGAAACTAAATGTCACTTCCAAGCGACCAGTTAGTGCATTAATAATGTGTGTGTGTGTGTGTGTGTGTGTGTGTCCAGGGGGGTGGGGGGGTCAACAGTGGAATTGCTCCTTTGGCATTTCAGAAATATGAAATCCTCCAATATGATTTGACTACATGCACGGGTGTCAAAAGCAGATAAGGTATGTCATTCAGTGACCTTTCCCCCTCTCTGCATTGCCAAAGTATTTAATGAATTGGATGGAAATTAATTTTCTTTAGCTGTGATGTCAATTAGCTGTCGCACAGTTTTCTGCTACTGGCTCAACTGCATGCTTCCATTTGTTGTTCCTTAATTAAAGTCACAGTGACAAAGGTGCCCATTTTAATTAGCAGGGTGTTATTGTTACAGTAATTTTAATTTAAAAGAAATAGAGGAAGGTCTTGCGTCTAATTGAGTTTTTATTAAGAGGGTGATATGAAATGAATATTTCATTTCAGATTTGGTAACTGATGGTATCTTTCTCCTATCCTGTGCCAAAGGTACTTACTAGGGAGCTGTGTAGTGTTGCATATTAACACATTTCACAGAGAAGCTATTCCAGTTTTGCATAAAACCAAGCAGCCTGCATTGTCTAAAGCGGTTAAAAATAATAATAGGCAGGACTTAGGAAATCCTTGAAGACTAATAAATGTCAGCAAATGAACCTCACTTTAATGAGGTTTTATGAAATGAAATAGAGGAAATTACTCCATTCCGTCGCGTTGATGAAATCCCATCTCGAAAGAGTTTGGCTTGGAGAGGGAAAACATGTTGCATTTGGTGCAAAGATGTTTCTGCAACTGATAAACAATGTGCCAGTGGCAAATTCTCCAACACACCGCTGCGAGATTAGGGTAGCTTGCCACTGCACGAAAGCGTGTGGAGTTCGGATGTAGAGACACCATTTATGTATGCAGTAGTTATTTAGTTCACTCGTAGACCGCCCTTCATGCAATCAGGAGCACAGGAAAGATCACAAGACATGTACTGGCAGCTACCACATGGTGAGCCAATTTCACAGTGAGCCAGTGGATGTTTCACTGGTGTGATTATTAGCCCTTAGCAGTTGGGGACAGGATAGCAGAGAAACAGAAAAGGCTCTTATTTCTGATATCTCTTTTCAGTTTTGAGTCTTTTCCGGTATGTTTCTGTCCCCTTCACCCCATGCCCAACGCCCTACAAAACTGCTCTGGAACCGTTTCCCAGGTTTTTCACATTCATTGTTGATCATTGCTTGCTGCAAATGACCATTTCACCATGCCGTTCCAGTAAGATATCATAAGATTTTTGTGATTTATTGATTTATTTTTAAAAAAGGAGAGATACCTTAGAATAGGGATGAATGGATCAGTGGCCACTGCTGCATTTCTTTTTAAAATCTGCATAATAATCAAATGCACATTTCTAAATGTAATTAATCCCAAAATACACATCGTATGCACATTTCAAGAATATAGTAAACAAAAAACAAACAAAAAACTGCATTGCAAAATCAGAAAAAAGGAAAGCCTGAATGGTGACTGTGCCCCAAATCGCTGTAGGTTGGGACAAGTGGGTTAGGTGTGTCTGTATCAGAAATCACAAATAAGGAATTCCTCAAGCTTCCATAACTCAGGGCTATGGTTTGTTTTGCTGCTCAGTGCAAAGTAATATTTCCCACCATGCTGTGCATCCCCCCACCCTGAGGCTTCACAGCAAGATTTCAGGGCTTCTTCTGAATCAGGACAAAAAAATAAATAAAATCAAGGAGCAATTTTTTAAAAAAAATATGTTCAAATTGCCAGAGATTCTGAGCATGGAAATAGGAAATATATTAAAAACAAATTCTTAACTCTGTGTGTAGTAGATTCATTTTCCGTGTTTCTAGTTAAAAATTAACAAAACAATTTGCATGTGCGCACGCATGCAGAATTCACCTGAAATACTCTGCTGCCGGAAAACAAAAAACCAAAAGTATTTTCAGTATCAGTAGTGAAAACATAGTAGTTATATAAGTGACAATGTGTTGCTGTTTAAAGGTGCATAAATTTTGCTTTGTGCAAATCGGAAAGTAATCATCTATTAAACTTAATAAAGTTGCAACCTGGGAAACTTGATAAAGTGCTGATGTCTTACTGGCATGCATAAGCCTTAATTTATCAATGAGAGGCAAAGATTGTGCTGGTGGAGTTCATCATGTTCTCCCCCCCCCCTTTCTCCCCCTTTTCCTTCAGGTGGTATTAAGTGTCCAGTTTGCAACTTCGTGTATGGTACAAAGTGGGAATTCAACAGACACCTCAAGAACAAACATAGACTCAGATTGGTCGAGTATGATGGGGAGACAAAGTGGGAGGTAAAGTCAAGCTATGGCAGCTGGCCCTGAAATCTCGAGCTTCTCTAGAAGGGTCAAGGTGTGGGATGTAATTGGAATCAAATGAGAATATGATGACATAAACTGCCTTATGAGCTTAAAAAAATGCACTGCCTCTTGCGTAGGCATGCAGAGATGTATGCTATCTGGCAAAAGGCTCCTTTCCCCCCCATTGCCCTTTAAAGGTAAAGGTAAAGGACCCCTGACAGTTAAGTCCAATCGCAAATGACTCTGGGGTTGCGGCGCTGATCTCGCTTTACTGGCTGAGGGAACCAGTGTTTGTCCACAGACAGTTATTCCAGGTCATGTAGCCAGCATGACTAAACCGCTTCTGGCAAAACCAGAACAGCGCATGGAAACACCGTTTACCTTCCCGCCGGAGCGATACCTATTTATCTACTTGTACTTTGACGTGCTTTCGAACTGCTAGGTTGGCAGGAGCTGGGACTGAGCAACGGGAGCTCACCCCATCACGGGGATTCGAACCACCAACCTTCCGATCAGCAAGCCCTAGACTCAGTGGATAGGGCTGGTCCCTATCAACAGCAAGGCTTGCTGTTGGTTCTGAATTCAAATTTGCTGTCAGCTGCAAATTCCACTTTCGTTGGGGATCTTTGCAACCCTGGCTTGAATTCAAGCCGCAGCTGCAAAGGAGTGTGTTGTTCTGATTGTTGCTTTGAAATTGAATTGCCTGGTGTCATATGGCACCAGGTGATTGACAGGTGGGCACACACCCCTGCATGCCAAAAGTGGCCTGACCAGATGCAGTCTCTCTCCCCCCCCCCCGGGTTTTGGAGCCTCTAAAGTAGACCTATATGTTTTTACTGAGTGTCTTACTAGGATGGGGAAAGAAGCAAAAGGGAAAGTCAGAGAAATTTTCTGAGTCTGCAGAGGGTTGAAATTAACTGATTTTAATAATTTCCCAAAATCTCTATAGAGTGCTGAATTGAATTGGATTCAAATTAGGTTTATTGGATGGCCTTGAAGACAGGGTGGATTTGATTTAAATCAAACTGATTTAAATCAAACTGATTTAAATCACGATTTAAATCACTAGTCAGTAAGGCTTGATTTAAATCATAGTTGATTTAAATCATAAAGACTAATTCTTGCTGGTATAACTTTAATATGCAAGTAGATGAAGATTTTTAGAATAACAACTTTTCATATTAGTTTTTTTATCCCCAGTTTAATAGGTTAATCATTCATATTTGGACAACTTTACTGTTGTACTTAGGAAGGAGAAAAATAATCATTACCTTAATAATAACAATTTAAATAGATTTATTCAACTGAAACAATAACATTTCAGCAAATGTTATTTGCTTAAACAAACATCCATGTTTGTTAACTAATTTGGCTAAACAAAAACAATATATATATTTTTTAAGAAACTTAGACTGTCAGCCCAGCCTACACATGAAAAACTTAAATACTGTCCACTCCAAACAATCAGAAAAATATTGTTTCTATTCTATTCACTGAACTTCTTGAAACTTAGCACTGAAGGGGTTGCTTCTGTATTCATAGGTTTGTAGAACAATAGGATTAAGGTCTTTTTCTCAACTCTGTTCATGTTATAACATTTTTGCTGTGAAGAAGAGGCATGTGATCTCTGTTGAGTCAAATTCAGTTTTGAGAACTGCAAAAGTAAACCAAGCACCTGTGATAATATCTTGTAGGCAGAGAAACTGCCCAATAATCTTACAAAAACCTCTGGAAGAGCATGACATTGTGAATGGATTAATGGAATTTATTTACCCCCAAAATTAAACATATACAACCTTATACTACAAAATTAAAAAACTAATCTTTATTTCATGATGGAATAACCTTTGGATGGTAATATGTTTTCCTCAAAAAAAAAATCCAATTTAAATCAAAAAAATCGATTTAAATCAAAAAAATCCGATTTAAATCAAAAAAATCCGATTTTTTTGATTTTTTTAAAAAAATCATTGATTTTTATCCACCCTGCTTGAAGAAAGTGTTGTTTTTTAGCTGTGATGTGCAATCCTATGCATGTTTTCTCAGAAGTAAGTCCTACTGCCTTCCGTAGGACTTACCCCAGGAAAGCGTGCATTGGATCGCAGCCTTAGCTTCCCCGTTTGGAAAGTGGATATTTTATTCATCCCAAGCTACTGCAAAGGTAAATAAGATAAAGGTTTCAGAGTACGTAAGAAGTGTAAATTATGAATTAATGATAATTTGAAAATTAGTTCCAACTATCGGTGTGACTGTAAGAATCATGCATAAAAAAATTCCTTCCAGCAGCACCTTAGAGACCAACTAAGTTTGTCATTGGTATGAGCTTTTGTGTGCATGCACACTTCTTCAGATACATGTAAAATTCATGCATGTAATTTTCAGAATGAATGGACTTAATACGGTGCTTCCTCGATAGTTTTACTGCAATAGCTGTTTGGCATCTTTGTGATGTGCTTCTGCCAGTTAATTCCCTTTGATCACCGATCACTGGCTCTTTTTGCAGCCCAAAGGAGAAATTCCTGAAGAAACACAGTATCTCCATATCACGGAAGCCGAAGATATGCAAGGAACTCAGGCCGCAGTTGCTGCTCTACAGGACCTGCGATATACCTCGGAGAATGGTAAAACGTTATCTTTAAGGAGAAACAAGCATTTCGCAAAAGCAGTGTATAAATGCTGAGCATTCAAAACGAGTCCCCGTATATTAGCTCAGTAATCCTTGCATGGTAAGACAGTACGAGTTGCAAATGTAGAGTAACAACAAGAGAGAGTAGCTAACCTAGGGCCACCCAGAGAGATTCATGGTCAAGAGGGCATTTGAACTGGTACTTTCTGTTCCAGTATTACACCAGCATTACGTTGTCAACAAAAGTGGCTTCAATAGTGAGCGTATTGTTTTGTTTCATCAAAGTTGCCAAGTCCGGAGCAACTCTGGGAAAGAAACGCATATTGGCTGGAGCCTGCTGCCACCAACACAGCTTCTTCCCAAATCCTGCAAAGACTTGAAGCAACTGGGGACAGCACAGAGGCGGGTTGCTTCTGCTCTAACATTGAAAAGGAACTGGCAGAGCAGTCCGAACCGCACTAATGCCTGGTGAAGAGGGTGAGGTGGGGTTGGGGGGCAGGCAGAAGCCCGCTCCAGGCAATGTCAGCCTATAGCTGCCAGGTTTGGGCCCGATGCTGTCAGGTGACAGCAGTGCAGCCCGTTCAGTCGGATTTGATGACTTACTGAGGTCACCAAAGATAAATGGAACAAAAGATTTGGCACCTTGGAGGCTGACCAGTTTATTAGGGCGTAAGCTCTTATCACTCCAAAGCAAACTCAGTGCCACCAGCGGAGCTTGCTTCTAAGCATATGTCCAGACCAGTGGTGAGGGGAGAAGACAGGATTCTATATGGAACTAGGGAAGAATACGAAGAGGGATTTGAACGAGGGGTGAGCGGGGGAAGTTCTCGCTGCAATGGCATGGCGGGATGTGCAGCGGCGGAAACGTAAGCAAAAGGAGATGAGTTTGAACAGAAGCGAAGATTGGCAAGTTTGTGTTACTTTTGATGCCGGCCTGGTTCTCATATTGACATTCTCTCCGATTAGGGGGGCGACTTGACCCCACGGCTGTGAACTTCCTGCAACAAATCATAGAGCTGGGCTCGGAGCCCCACGATGCAGCTGCCGTCGCCTCTGTCGTTGCCATGGCCCCAGGAACTGTTACTGTCGTGAAGCAGGTCAAAACTCTTTCCTCTGTGTGTGTCTGTGTGTTTGTGTGTGTGCGCGCGCATTAGACAGAAGGAGTGATACCTTTGGCTATTTGTTGTATGCAAATAAATAGTTAATATTTCTAAGCTTCTGGAGACCACAGCTGTTTAGCCAGACAGCTCAATACTAGGCCGTCCTTGCAGCGCTACCTTGAACCACATTTGTTTCTGGATTCGGCATTACGGAATGTGTGAATTCTCTGCCCAAAACAGAATGTAATCAACTTCATTATTCCTGTATATAAAGTTGTGGGGAGAAAAAGGGCTGGTTTCGAAAGATGACGTCAAAATATTTATTGCGAGCCTATTATGCTAGTGCATTGCGCAACTAGCAGCTCATGTGAAAGAGACATCAGGCATGCAATTTTTTCCCAGGACGGTTCCAGCTCATGATGGGGGGGTGAAAGGTTGGAGGCATCGCTGATCTTGGAAACTTCTTCCCTTTCTCATTCGCTACATTCAAAGTCCTTGCATGTTGCAGGTGGGGGAAAGCTTGGAGCATCATTCTCCCCCACACATTTGGGCATTCTACGAATAGGAGTGATTTTGACACAGGGGCCGCACTCTCAAACTTGCAACCCCCCACAAGAATACTGAGGTGGTTGCAGTCTCATGAAACCATGTGCCATTTGCCTCCTGGCTTGCTTGGTTCAGAGTAGCTACATTTCTTCCAGAGATAGGTTCCCACATTGTGGCAAAAGTGGCTGTTTAAGTTGGCCTCTAGGCAAGAGAGTTGAGAAAACTGACCTGCATTCTATTCCACTTCTGAGTGTCATCCTGTAATGAGGTAGCAATCTGCAAGCTATTGGAGGCAGTGGGGTTGCAGAGGTTCTGCTGGGGACTTATTTGATCTGTAGGATTTTGTTGGAGTCGGGAAGAAAAAAAAATAGCTTTCTAATGGTAGTATGAGGCTTCCTTCTCACCCCTTTTTTATAATGAGGACTTTCATTATTCATAAATAACCTTAATATCGTGGTTTGCTCATAAAAACACATTTCAATAAAATTGTATGTTTTCAGATACTTGCATAAGGCATTGAGTCCTTTTTATATATTGTTAGCTTTTATTCTGTGTAGACACCCTGTGAGATAAATTCTTGTGTTAATTGCCGAATGATTTCCTTTGCAGCTTTTATTTTGAATCTTTGTGTTGGTGGCGTTATGCTAATCATTTTTTGTGTAAAAAAGTGGGGGGATAGAAGCATATGATAAAGCAAATATATTTATATATGCAGAAGATCAAGAGTGGGGGGAATCATATTCCAGTGAGTCCTTATCAAATGTTGAGAAGCTAGACTAGTATAAAGCTCAAGGATTGCTGAAAGGCCTGAGCCATAATCCTGTTGCACCTCAGAGCTATGGAGTAGTGTGATGCCCCCCCCCCAGCCCCTTTGGTTTCAGCAAAGCTAGGCCTACAGTCCAACTGCTGAGCAACAACTAGCATTGCTTCTGTGACAGATGAAAATGACTATACTCTAAATACTCTTGGCATGATCTTCCACCTATTCTCCCTCGCCTTTGGGGGTGCTCATTGTATATTGCTTGTGTTGGCTGGGGGCACCAGTTCCAGCAGCCACTGCAAGCAGCACGAGGCTCCCCTGTTCATGGAGATGGGGTGACTGGCCTACCTCACACTGTCAGCCTAGTAGTTCGAAAACACACCTGTGCAAGTAGATAAATGGGTACTACTGCGGCAGGAAGGTAAACGGCATTTCCATATGCTCTGGCACTCGTCATGGTGTCCCGTTGCGCCAGAAGCAGTTTAGTCATGCTGGCCACGTGACCCAGAAAAGTTGTTTGCGTACAAAGGCTGGCTCCCTCAGCCTGAAGCGAGATGAGTGCCGCACCCCATAGTCGAATTTAACCATCCAGGAGTCCTTTACCTTTTACATTTTAAGAACTGAGTAACAATGGTACAGGGTTTCAAGTGGGCCAGAACCATTTGCAAAAATTGCATGGCTGCTTCTGCTCCTTCCCACTCCTCACCTCTTCCTTGTAGTCTCCTTTCTATTCCACCGCGTCCCCCAGGGTGTCCCTGCTCAGGAGAAGTGATGACTTGGGGAATCGCTTTGGCAGCGCGAGAGAACCAAACTAGCTGAGGACTTGAACAATTCATTGGCTAGCCTTGCAGAATCTCAATTAAGTTGAGCGAAATAAATGCCCCAACTATTCTTTGTTGCTTGATCCTCGGCTTCCTGAAATACGTTGTTGAAACGTGAGCAGGTACATCTAGTAGTAAGGGGCTATGTGTAAGAAACCAAAGAAATGGTGTCCAGGTTCCACTATTAAATAACTTTCATAAATGTAACACAAAAGACAGGAGACTGCTTCATTCAGGTGTCATATTGTAAAATCATTCTTAACAATGCTTGATCTTGACATATTAGATACCCTAGAGACCAACTAAGTTTGTCATTGGTATGAGCTTTCATGTGCATGCACACAAAAGCTCATACCAATGACAAACTTAGTTGGTCTCTGAGGTGCTACTGGAACAATTTTTTTTATTTTTTATTTCGACTACGTCAGACCAACACGGCTACCTACCTGTAACTAAGATTGAAAGTTGTTGGCATTCATCTTTCTTGAGAGACAATGGAGTGTGACTCCAGGGGTGAAGTCAATCTACTGCATTTGCAACACCCAAGTGACCTCCCCCGGGGTGCAAGCCTCGGCAGTGTGTATGGAGGTCCCCCTCTCGACCTTGCTGATGTGGCTCAAAGGAAAGCAGAGCAAGACATTTGGCAGCAGCTTGGCTGCAGGAGTTGCTGGAAGAAGGCATACCAGGCGCCATCCAACCACCTTAGGGACTCCACTCCGGATTTGTGTAGGGTTTACTCCTTAGCCTTTTCTTCTCCTGAAGATATCCTGCAAAGCAGTGGAGTTTTAGGATCAGAGTTTTCCTTCTCCTAGACGGGCTACCTTCCCAGGTGGATGAGCCTCACGTGCCCCTCACTCCCCCCTAAAGCACATGCAGAAACTGCCCTTTTGAGGTTCTCTTTGGGCTCTGGGGTGGGACTGCTTGCAAGCCAGAAGGGATCTCCAGGGTGCTCCCCATTTCTGGGTACCACTTCCAGGTACCCGGCACCACATGTGCGCGTGGTCACACACAAATAGATTGGGCATAAAGCTCTTGCCAGGAAGCAAGGAGGATGCTTCAGGTAGCAATGGAAAAGAATGTAGGTGCTGCCAGAAGAAAAAAAATGGAAGGGCATCTCCTTTTGGCTTGGTAGCTGCTGTTATCTCATTGACTCCCTTATTAGAGGGATAAAGGGGAAAAAAGAGCATTTTGGGAGAGATGGCCCCCAGTGGATCAATCCAATAGGACCTAAGCAGAGGGCATGTAAATGCTGAGCTGACATGAAGTGTGCCAACCTGAGAAATACAGCAATTTGTCACGCTAAGAGGATTATAGATAGATGTCCACCAGAGAGAGAGAGAGAGAGAGAACGAACAAGGAGCGCCACAAGTGAAAGCAGTTAATCATTTTTCCTGGAATGACAAAACCAATGAAAAACATCTGGGTAAAGGCAGGTAGGGAGGCTGTTAACTTTCTTTATTGGCCATTTTCATTTCAGGAGAATATAAAATTGAATAAGCATTCCGTTTGTCGCCCTTGCGCCAAATGAGATTCTAGTTTCATTTCACTTTCGCGTCAGCGGCATTTTTATTTATCTTCCTCTCCTTGTTATTTATTTGCGCATCTCAGATGCATTTAAAATTATGTGCGGCTCTCAACGTAAACAAAGCCAATTTCGAATCCCATTCAGGCTACAATATACTTGCTTGCAGGTCTTGGTGAATGCTGGGCAGTGAGGCTTGTTGCCTTAGGAGTAATGTGTGTGGTGTTTGCAAACCTGTTTTGTGATACCACCTGGGAAACTAAACAGCCCCCCCCCCCGCCATCTGAAAAGACGTTGAAATTCCATCACCAGTGACAAATCTCTTTGGATCCAAACACAGCAGTGAAAGAGAGGTTTTGCGTACCTATTTCAATGGCCATATATGTTTTCATTTGGCTACCTGTCTAGATCCAGCAGTATAAATTGTTATATATGTGTAATCTGTGCAGTTCTTAATGCTTGCCTTAGA
Organism: Zootoca vivipara; assembly: GCF_963506605.1. NCBI lineage: Eukaryota > Metazoa > Chordata > Lepidosauria > Squamata > Lacertidae > Zootoca > Zootoca vivipara. The sequence goes on from NC_083283.1 coordinate 9,039,031, forward strand.
TAGCCCAATACCTTGGTAGGCAGCTGACAGACTCCGTGAAGCCCGCTGAGATCCTCTGATTGACCCATTGATCCTCTGGTTTTCTCCCCCTGCACACACACACACTTCTCTCCCAACTTTCCTTACAAGTGGTGCGCCAGGAAAACCTGCTGCCAGTTGCACCTTCTAGAGTTGCCACATTCTAGAGATGACACATTTGCCAACTTTTGACTATGGATCTCTATGACGACTCTCATTGTCACAGGATGTGCGTTGTGACTACTCTAGAGTAACGACTCTGTACGTTCTTGCCTTTTCATGCTTTTATTATGTGCAGTCTATTTACAGTGATAGAGCTATACAGGATACATCCTTCTAGTCCGAACCAGAACCCTGGAATGGCGCGCTCCGCGTTTTCTTCCAGCATAAGAGTCTGGGCACGCCAAATCGCCTTCCGCGTTTTCTCCTGCGTAATTCCGGAACCAGAGGGGAAAAGGGCCTCCTTTCCCTGTTTTCCTTCTCCCCCTTTTCCCCCTCGCTATCTTCCTCTCCCACGTGTAGCAGGGGCTCTCCTATGCTGCCAGAGCCCCGTCTCCTCCTTTCTCTTTCCTCACTTGACTCTTCCCCCTCCCCGCTGGCACTACTGCTGGTGGAGGAGCTGCTCCTCAGGATGGGAGGGGGCTCTCTGTACGTTTTGCCCCTTACACTCATCATGAAAAAGAGGATGTGTCCTGGAAAAAGAGGACACATGGCAATCCTATGGGTACATTCTGGTTATCTTTACTATCCTCACATGCTTGTTAATGTCTGCACTTCGTGTTAAAATACAGCTTAAAACAAAGGATGGTTTAGGGCCAACGAGTTCAGGCATGCTGCTCAGAAGTTCCTGAAGTTCCCCGCTGCCGCCATGCCAAAAAATAAGCCAGAGCGTGACTTGCTGTTCATTTGAACCCAAGCTCATGCTCATGCCAGTGTGGTGTAGTGGTTAAGAGTGGTAGACTTGTAATCTGGTGAACCGGGTTCGTGTCTCCGCTCCTCCACATGCAGCTGCTGGGTGAACTTGGGCTAGTCACACTTCTCTGAAGTCTCTCAGCCTCATTCACCTCACAGGGTGTTTGTTGTAGGGGAGGAAGGGAAAGGAGAATGTTAGCCACTTTGAGACTCCTTAGGGTAGTGATAAAGTGGGATATCAAATCCAAAACTCTTCTTCTCAGTCGGTAAAGCGTGAGACCCTTGTTCTCAGGGCCGTGGGTTCGAGCTCCACGTTGGGCAGAAGATTCCTGCAATGCAGGGAGTTGGACTAGATGGCAATTGTGATTCCTCCCAACCCTACAATTCTGTGGTTCTATTATTCCCCTTCCCACAAGCAGTAAGTGAAAAACAGGAACTCTGTTCCCCCTTTGTTTGGAGGCACAAGACTGGGTTGAGGCAGCACAACAAGCTAGTTTTATCCATGATGCATCAGGAAAGCAGCACCAACAGAATTCAACAACAACAACAGCAACAACAACAATAATGATGATGATGATGATGAAATGTAGTTGAGTGAGACTGCTAAGCTTGGCCCTGTCACAAAGCTTCTCCCAATGATCTTTATTTACTTGGGCTAGGTAAAGGGTCCAGTTGTGTCCGACTCTGGGGTTGCGACGCTCATCTCGCTCTATAGGCTGAGGGAGCCGGCGTTTGTCCGCAGACAGCTACCGGGTCATGTGGCCAGCATGACAAAGCTGCTTCTGGCGAACCAGAGCAGCGCACGGAAACGCCGTTTACCTTCCCGCCGGAGCAGTCCCTATTTATCTACTTGCACTTTGATGTGCTTTCAAACTGCTAGGTGGGCAGGAGCTGGGACCGAACAACAGGAGCTCACCCCGTTGCAGGGATTCGAACCGCCGACCTTTTGATCAGCAAGCCCTAGACTCTGTGGTTTTACCCACAGCGCCACCTTGGGCTACCGCGTGCCTTTCCTCTCCCCCCCCCCGGTGGTCCAGCTAGTTCCCAGTTCTGTGCTGCTTCACAGTCTTATTAGAAACAGGGGCTCCAAAGGGAGAGTAAAGGGTGGTTGTTTTCAATAGAGTGTCTTTGCCTGCATGGCTTACCGGTTGCCGCCTGTCACTGCGAGGTGTTGTGTCGGGCTTTTTCACTAGAGCTCCAACTCCTGTGTTGTCGTTGTCGTCTTTCCTCCTTCAGATGAAGTTAAACAGAAACGAAACCTGAATAAAAGATATTCATTCTCCAAACAAAAGAAGAAGCCAGCCTAAATCAATTAAATGGCGCAGCCAGCTTGGCATATACTGATCAATGTACACATAAAATGTCCTTCTGTTGAGCACAGCTGTGTCATATAACAAACCTTTTGGCACAATGCAATTGCATTTTTTTCTTTCCTCCAGAAAAATAATAATGATGATGGCTCCCTTTCTTTTTGTTTTACGCCTCCCCCATGCTCATGCTTCATTGCTATTACCATTATTATTTCAGAGAGCATACTTGCTGCAAATGAAGGGAGCCTTGGGCCATCTGATATTTCCATTGCTGTCCTGACGGGCATTAAGTGGATATAGTTTGCAGGTACTCTGCAAGTTGTATTTGGGGGAGAGTTGATCCCTTCCCGCAACGTTCTGTTTTAAAAAGACTGTGCATTGGCAATTGCAGATCTGTGAATGAAAATCCACAGTAAAGTGGGCTCAGATGTTCTGAGTTACTTGTTTTTAATCCAAAATCGTCAGTTGGGAGAAAATTGTCCCCCCCCTTTTTTTTTTACACCCAGGGAGTTTGTTTCGTGTTTGAACCTGTGTGCTGTAGATTAAATGTTCATTTTTGCTCCCCTTGGGAAAGTAGCCATTGTTCTGGGAGACCACCTCCATCTTGCCCCATGGAAGGAGGTGGACAGAGAAAGAGTTCCAACAGAAGAAATGGTGGTGACCAACCTCTGCATCAATTGCATGCTCTGCTCTCCCCCTACAGTGGCTCACAGCAAAGATAACCATTGCAAGGCCGACCATCTTAGCGCCCACCACTCTGAATAAATATTTGCTGGGACTGAAGGTGTCAGGTGTTGGGGTGTGATTATTAAAACACACTCCCTTCAGCATGAATGTCTTACTGGAATTGTACTTATTTCTCCAGATGATGCAGTAATGTGCTGGTGACCTTGTTTCAGATCCTTGCTCAGCCATGAACCTCATTAGGCTACTTTGGATCAGACATGTCCTCTCCTTCAGTCTTTCTTGGGGTCCTTCTGAGGATAATATGGCCCTTGGGTGGGTGGGATTAAAAATTGACAATAATGGTGACCAGTCCTTCTGGCAAGTGACCCATGGTGCTGGGCTAATCTACGCTGTTGCTCAGAGGCATCTCCTTTGTATGGAATTGCTTCTAGTCCATTGAGTGGTTATCAATGTGCTGATGTGCCTTTATTCCCCTTGTGGCACAGATTGGCTACCAACTGCTTAAACTCATGGGCTACAATTCAGCAAAGGGAAAGTGCATAAGGAAACCAAACTCCTCTGTCATCGCCTCGGCTCTGCTGTCCCCCTGCCAGTGATGAAACGCCTGTACATGCGGTGAAACCCTTAAGTTTTGGTTATGAATGCACATCCGTTAGGTCTTTCAGTAGTTCAGTATTCCTGCGACTTTTTGCATGCAAAGCAGGGCTCTACCACTGACCCACATCCCTTCCCTAGTGGGCCATTAGCTGTACGAGCTCATCTGTTATTTAACTGAAGCAAATACTGCAATCTCCTTTAGCACCAATAATTTATGAAATACGGGGCTGGGTCGTTTATTCGCACCTAGGTTTCCTTGCTCTCATTTTAGCAACATTTCAGCCCCGCCATCCAAAGAAACCCTTTGTAACCTTCTCCCGTTTTCTCGCAGGTGACGGAAGAGGAGCAGTCAGCCAACCACACGGTGATGATTCAGGAAACGTTGCAGCAAGCTTCCGTCGAGCTGGGCGAGCAGCACCATTTGGTGGTCTCCTCCGATGAGGTGGAAGGGATCGGGACGGTGACTGTCTACACCCAGGGGGGAGAGGCCTCTGAACTTATTGTGTATGTGCAAGACATGCAGCCTGTGGAGGAGCAGGTGGAGGAGCAGGAGCAGCCTGGACAGAAAATCTAGATAAAACTCCCAAGGGAGATCAGCCTTCTGGTACCGCCAAATTGCTACATGCTTTGTTTTCCAATGTATATTTAATGTTGGGCAAGAACAGAACCTCCCGCAGCTGCTACTCAATCATGTGTTTAGTCTTTGGCAGGTGGTGCTCGTGGTTGTTGACTGAACTGGTGGCTTCATCTTTTTGCCAGTAAATGTTTTGGTACATACTGAGCCATGCGCAGCTTCCTTTCACATGGCGCTACTCTCCCGCTCGTAAGGAATGCCTGAAGTCACAGCAAACAGGTCCATGCAGATGGATGGTCATGACCACTACCTTTTGGGATAAAAGATACTTTTCCTAGAGCAAAAGGTGAACCAAAAAAAAGAAGAAAAAATAGCAAGAGGAGGCAATGGCAGTGGACAGCACTTGATGAACGCTAAAATGCTTGCGTGTTATGCACTTTAAGAAGACTGTAGACCGAAAAGGACAATGTTAGCAACTGCCCAGAAAGTTCAAATTTTAAGACTTGCCAAGCAACAGGCCCTGCAGTGAAGCTATTCAGAAGAACAGGCTCCATTGGGTTGGGTTCACTCAACATGCAGAAAATGTGGTGGTGTCAATCAGAGCCAGCTGTTCTTCAGTGCTCCTTTTTAAACGGTTTTTTCTAAATGGTGTTCAGCATTTTAACCTCCCTAAAGAGAGCTTTCCTTGCTTTGTCACTGTGAATTGTTGAAGACCTGAGATCATTACCTGAAGAAATGTGTTCTCTTTTATCTATCTTTTAAACCAGGACTCTGTGCCGGTGAGCACCTCCCTGGCATGGCACGTTTTTATTTGGAAGGGATCTAATCTGATATGCAAGTGAAAAGCTCCCACCTCTAAGGGTCTTTCAGATGCCCAGTCCCTGCTGAAATGCAAGTGTTTTATGGTTGTGACATATTTTGGTCACGTATATTGGAGATATATAGTGGATTTCTTTCCTTTTTTCTATCTATCCGTGAAGCATTATTTCCTTGTCTCCCCTTTCCTTTTTTTGCAAGCAATAGCAATAACTTCAGAAATATATATTTTAAAAAAATCATAGCTCGGGCACAGTTTTTTAGATTAACACACTCGCTACAGGGTTATGTCTCACATAATATACAATGGATGCCATGTTGAAGCACTGAGAAGTAATACCAAGCCAAAAAAATCTGTGGAAGCCACAGTGATAGAATGATATTTTGGGATCCTATTTCTCCCATCCTGGCAAACGTTGAGCATTTTCTCCAAAAAAGGAGCACTAACTCTGCATCCTTGAGCTGCATCGAATCACTCTTCTGTATTGATTAGACACGGGTGATCTATGCAAGTCCTATTCTTTTTCTGTCTCCTTAAATAATAAAATAGATATCCGCTATGAGGAATCACCTAAAGTAGAGATGCAAGCATCTCTTGCTGTAAGGGCGGGCTCAAACACTCTGCTCTTGGTGGAGAAAAGGGTGTGCAATTTGGAGAAAGACTCCCATCATCCCTCGCCATAGACTCCACTGGCCAGAGCTAATGGAGTCTTAACAACTTCTAGATGACACCGTGTTGGCTACGCCAGTTTATCCACGTGGTTTTTTCCCCAGTAGGCCTTGGTGATTGGATTTAATTTGGCCCTATGTGTTCTGATCTCATGTCCCGTGGTCAGGTTGTGATTTGGACTGCATGGCATTGCATTCAGCAGAGAACTTATCCATTGGGCTCCACGGACAATGTCACATCTCATTGGGTATCTCACACCTGACATGTGAGAGTGACAATTCCTTGGGTTGCGTCAGAAAGTGGGCAGAGGAGGTATGGTGGACGCCGCCTCCCCAGCCTGATCCTTCCAGGGAAGAAGACCGTTCAGAATTACAACAGGGGTGTGAGGGAGGTCACAACTCAGAGGCAGATGAGGGGGAAAGCTGGGAAATAGGAGGAGGAGTAGGAAGCACCAGGATGGCGACAGCGGACAGACACAGTGTCTTTAGAAAGCATTCCAGACCCACCCACCCCCAGAACCTGGTGAGCATTGAAAGTAAGAGAGCAAAGAGCTCAAAGGCAAAGGGCACTTTTCAGCACCCGTAGTGATGACGCATGAGGAAGTGAGAGAGACGGAATGGATGGAGACTCAATGCCATTATTCCAAGAGGTTGCATTCCCAAGCCCCTCTCTGCAAATATTGAATAAAAAGCAGGTGGTAAGGACTTATCCTTGTCTTATCCGTTCCTGACAACCTGCTGTGGGGGTTGGGTCCTCTACCGCCTGACAGGTTGTGGGGTAGAGTGCAGGAACGGGCCGACTATACAGCAACTATATAGCTACTTGCCTTTTTTCACCAGTGTATCCTTTGTATTGTCATTCACACAAACTCTGTTTTGGGGTGTCATCCAGTATGCGAGAGTGAACTCTTTCTCTTCTTTCTTTTTTTTTTGGTAATCTCAAAGCCCCGTTCCTCAAATAAATATCAAACAAGGTGGAAATGTAAAATCCCCATCACTGTATTTATGTTTATTCAGCGCAATGTCCTAAACTGCATGTGGGGGGATATTAGCTTCTGTTGAACCTACACAATTCTGCTGTAAGTCCATCTGCTACATCTGCCTATGGCTCCATCCTTGGTTTTATGTCGCATCCCGCAAAGTAACGATGGTTTAAATGGCATGGCAATGGATGGACACAAAACAGACAACAAGATGTAAACGAGGAAGAAATGGATATGGAAGAAGAGATGATGTGGCAACAGGAGGAAGAGATGGACAATATGCATGTAACAGGAGTGGGAAACCTGATTATTGTTTTTAAGAAATTGTATTAAATTCAGATGGATTTGCAGTAATTTGGAAAAACCAATAGATAATAATTAATAAATAAATAATAAAGAAGACAATGGATGCATACCAAACAGAGAAATGACCTTTTAAAATCAGTTATCCTATCTCCAATAGGATGCTTTATACGAAGATACGTAATTGGACCCTGAGATGTAAAAGATTTCCCCCTGTTCCTGCACTTTTATGTTGTGAAATTCTGTATGTGCACACGACTTATTAAGGGTGTAAATGGCTATGTGATTCGTGAATCAGATACACAAACACTTCTAGGTTGGGAAATTGCCTTCCTATATTTCTGAACACGCTGAAATTCTACCCTTCACTAAAAGCTTGATATGTGAGCTCTAAGGAATTGTTCTTGTTAATATGTACAAAAATAGCCATGTTCGCGAGTGTAATGCTCAGATGGCTTGAATGACTGTAAATAAGGGAATTTGTCATTCTTAATCCTTGTGACCAAAATTCACCCAGAGTTAAGCATGGTTTCAGATGACTGAAACATGTCTAACAGATTGTGGTTCATGACTTCATCATGTGCATCTCATTTATTTTGGGGAGGGATTATCTTTTTTTATCTGAACTTCAAAAAAATATTAATAACGCAAGTCTATCGTGTTCTGTTCAGTGGGTTTAAATTAGACAAATTCAGCAAGTGTTCTTCCTGCCCCTAAAAACAAAAAAATTCCCAACCCAATAAATCTCCCCCCCCCCAAGTCTTGAGTTGGCTGAAGGGTGTTTCCTTGCAATTAGGCAGACCTGTGAAAGCCTTGATGTCAGAAGCATCTGTCCTTCGGGAACCAGCCCACTTGAGCTTAATAGGATCAGTATCTGTTTGGGGTCAAGAATTTCAAACTTTGGGAATATGGATCGCCACATAGACCGGTCCGGTGTGGCAACCCAGCGCACAGTAAAAGGGTTGATATGGCACTGCAAATGGGCATAAGTTGGCCATCCAATTGGGCTAGTACTAGTCAATTGCTTCAACCCTAATCATATGCTGGCCGGAATTCCATAAGGCACAAAGCCTGGAGGAAATGCAAACATTTTAGAAGACTTTCTGTGCCAGCTAATTATCTGGCTTTCCCATCACACTTGTTTAACCATTCAAAAAAAGACTACAGTGGTACCTCGGTTTAGGTACACAATTGGTTTTGGAAGTCTGTACTTAACCTGAAGCGTACTTAACCTGAAGCTAACTTTCCCATTGAAAGTAATGGAAAGTGGATTAATCTGTTCCAGACGGGTCCGCGGAGTACTTAAACTGAAAGTACTCAAACCGAAGCATACTTAAACCAAGGTATGACTGTACACTGTGTTGGGGTTTGAGTGTGATTTGGGGGAGATTCTTTCTTTTGAAGATTGGGTGGGTAACTATTTCTCGCTGTTCCAAATGCCAATTAGCTGATGGAAGCCTGGTTGAACTGAAGTGAATATTTGCAAGTACGTAAGGTAAGATGCTTGCCCCATCATTAATTGGAGGTAAATGGGGATTGTTCCTTATCATCTAGGCACGACCCAAAGAAAATGAATTTGTATTGTGGTTTCCAATTAAACTTCATTGTTCGTTTGCAAAGATTATTCTTTGCCGTAATCGGGGGGGAAAGAAGAGTAACAGCTGTGAAATGCATTTCTCTCTTTTTTCAAAACTTCAGCTACTCTGTCTACAGCCCATTTGCCATTAAAACTGCATTTGGAGCAGTGTCGTAAACGGTAGCAAGATTCACACTATTAGTAGAGAAACCTTTCTGAATCAATTAAGCAATTGCCTGTGTTAATATCTGGCTGCAGGGGTGGGATGCGAAAACTAATTTGCCATGCATCGCTTACAAATTTCCAAGTAAATTATTTTCAAATTGACTCTGCACTTCCACCGTCCATGACAGGTGTAATTTAAAAGAAAAATTCTAATATATCACTGTCATGCACACCTACCGCAATTTAAGGCTTGGCTTGTTTGGAGCCTGATAACAGTAGTTCTGCTTCCTGCCGATTGAGGATGGAAATTATTGTTGTTTTTTCCTGACTAAATGTGATGCATTTTACAAAAGGGAAGCCAAACAGCAAGTCTGTGCAAATGTTACCTTTATGACTGCTCTGAATGCAGTAATAACATTTGGCTTGGGTCCCCCCCCCCCTGTGTATGTTTTTGGCAAAGATTTCTTCTAGTCTTCATTCTCTTCTACTAATAACTTCCATCCTACCTTATTTGTGTGTTTAGTACGTCTGCCATGGTTTGATGCCAGAGCAGGCTATCTGTGTTAGACTGTTTTGGGAACAACCAACAAAAGGTTCTTCATAACCTCAGTGCAATCCCACATATAAGACTCCACACCCTCTTAAATAGATTAAGAGGGATTAACAGGCCCAGGATCATAGAATTGTAGAGTTGGAAGGAACCATGAGGGTCATCTTGTCCAACCCCCTGCAATGCAGGAACCTTTTTGCCCAACGTGGGGTTCAAACCCATAACCTTGAGATTAAGAGTTGTGCTCAACTGACTGATCGTCCATAGGCTTCACAAATGGCAATATAATGGCAAATGCAATTCATTGCAAAAGTGTGTAAAGTGATGCATGTTGAGGTCAAAAATATTAATTTCATGTACACCCTCGTGGGGTCTGGCTTGGAGATGATGGACCACGAGTGAGACCTTTGAGTCAGAGTAGTTAACTCGATGAAAATGTGTGGCAGCTGTAGAAAAACTTCCACACTAGAAATCATTAGGAAAGTAAAATGGCCAATGTCTTACTGCCCTTACCAAATCTACGGTGGGACCGCATTTGAAGTACTGTGTACCATTCTGGCTGCCTCACCTCTGAAAGGATGTTGTGGAGTCGGAAAAGGCTCAGAAAACAGTCACCAAAATGATCAAGGGAGTGGAACGACTCCCTTATGAAGAACAGTTGCAGCATTTGGTACTTTTTAGTTAAGAGAAAATGAGAATAAGAGGAGACATGATAACAGTTTATGAAATCATGCGTGTCATAGAGAAAGGGAATAGAAAAACGTTTCTTTCTCAACACCAGAACTCGTGGACATCCAAGGAAGCTGAACATTGGAAGATTTAGGGTGGATAAAAGAAATATGGGATGGAGGGATGAGTTATTTCCCAAATGTTGCATTTTTTATCTTCTTTTTCTGCGGTGCCATAAATTCTTCTCTAAGGCTGGAATGGATGAGCATGTATTGATCAAGGAAATGTGTTTTTATTTAGAAGAAAAGCAGCCTGATCATGCAAATGTAGATGACACCTTTATCAGCAAGGCAGAAAGGGGCAACCAAATAATCAATAGGCTGAGCCAAGTCCCTTGTGAAGAAAAGTCATAGCGTTTGGGACTTTCAGTTTACGAAAAAAGGCAAGTAAGGAAGAGAACACGTTATAGGTGCACAAAATGTGCGGTTCAAGGAAAGTGGGTAAAGAAGTTATTCTTCCTCTCCTACCAGCAGAGCCCAGGGCCATTCCGTGAAATTGAGTGGTGGGAGATTCTGAACACAGAAAAGGAAGCGTTTATTTTCATGGTGTTTGGTAACTTACAGAAGCTGCTGCCACAAGGTGTCACGATGGCCACCAACTTGAAGGGCTTCAAGAGAGTATTTGACACATTCACGGAAGAGGAGAAGGTTGTCAATGGTTGTTAGCAAAGATGCTCGTTTGGACTCTCCATGTGTGCCACTGAACACCATTAGTTCATGGGGTGCAACAATGAGAAGGGCCTTTTGTCTTCATATGTGAATTATGGGCTTCCTGGAAACATCATGGTTAGATAGCTGGCTACTGTTAGAAGAAGGATGAAGGCTCTAGAGGGGTATTTAGTCTAATCCAGAAGGGCTCTTGTTGGGCTGGTGTTTTGTGATGAGCTGAGACTCTGAATGCTAGTGGTGTCTAAAATGGTGTGGAGAAGGTGAATAAGAATGTGCTCTCTCCTAACCCTAGAAGACCCTGGAATCATCCAATAAAGAGGAAAAGTGTAGCTCAGTGATAAGAGCATCTCCTTTGCATACAGAAGGTCCCAGGTAGTACTTCTAGTAGTTCCTCTGCTTGAAACACTGGAGAGCTGCTATCAATTGGTGTATAGACAGTACTGAGCTTGATGAATCAATGGTCCAACTGAACATAAAGCAGCTTCCTTTGTAATGAATGAACCTGTGAATTTGGCTTACAAAGCCTGTGTCCTGGTGTCCTTTTGTAATGTCCTTCAAATTCTTCCATGAATCTATTTAGTCCTTTTTTTTCCAAAAAAAAAAAAAAGTTGCATCTTGGAAATTATTCCAATTTCTTTCCTTAACATTTTTTAATTTGCATACTCAGTTATTCTAAATTGCAACCCACATAAAAAGGACTGCATTATTTAGCTTAAATGTAATGCAATAAAATAAAATAAGGAGCGCTTCTTTCTTTCTTTTTAGAGCCATCTGCAACCAGTCTCTAAAGTCCGTAAGTCAATTTGTATCTAAGCTCCTGTGAGGCTGTGCTCTTCTTGAACCCAATAGATATAGCATCTGGATAGAGCATTTCATTTAAAGGCTTGGAAATGTACAAAGACTTTCTCGTTTCTGTACAGAAAAAAATAGGGCCGAGTGCAAACACTTACTAGCAGACAAGTGCTAAAATAAGACATGAAAGACTACTGGCATTTTGAAAGGAAATATTTGTCTTAATGCAAGTTTTTTTAAAAAAAATCTTCCAACTTTATTTTCTCTAAGCTGCATGTTAATTATTATGAAACAATGGCCATGGCTGGCTCATGCTGGAGCCAACCCAATAAAGTCTGTTTAATCCTTTTGCAAGCTTGCAGAAGTAATTACAGTCCCCTGTCCCTCTGCAGAAACGGCAACTTCTGCGAGGTTCATCTTGCCACACAGGAGGCCGGGTGACCTTTCTGCTTGCAAGCCCCCAGCGCAGAGAGCAACAATCTTCTTTGCTAGCCAACAGCAACCTTGGCGGCTTTAATCGACTGTTCATAACAGAATGTGAACTTTTGTCACCTGCCTCCGTCCACCTGGAGGAAGAGGGAAAGAAGGAGCAGCGAAATCTCTGTGGCTCTGAACATAATAAGCCGAGGCTTTAGTGAGGAAGCAAATGATTTTGAAATCCTCATGTGAGAATTAGGGGCTGCATGCTTCAAAGTATCGGTGTGTGCCATTTCTTTTTATCAACACCTAGAGAACCATCATTATATGGCACTTTATAGCATAACTGAAGGGAGAGAGGGGAATAAATTGTTTCAAATTACTGTTGATGTCGTATTTTAATACAATATTGATACCCCAAATCTTCCTGACACAGTGCATGTGGAAGCTGTTGAGGCATCACTCCTGACAATTGTAAATGGTCCATGGCTCACTTCCATAAAGCAAAATTAAAAAATTCCTTCAGTAGCACCTTAAAGACCAACTAAGTTTTTATTTTGGTATGAGCTTTCGTGTGCATGCACACTTCTTCATAAAGCAGCGTGCTCAACACTCAAGCCTGGTAGACTTTCATCTTGGCATTGGACATTAGCATCACATTCCCCCAAACCCTTTTGGAGAGGCAAGCCATTGCTGTAGGTACCTTGCCGATAACGCTTGTCCAGTTCAGCATCAATGGAGAGGTTGCTGGTTTTGGTGGAACTCAAATGGCAGGACAGAATTTTTTAAAAAAATGTTCTGTCCCAAGCTGTCACAGACTGGGCATAGGAGGGATGGTGGATACCGCCTCCCCAGCCTGACCCTTCCAGAGAAGACGACGACAGTTCAGAATTACAACAGGGGTTTGTGCGAGGTCACAGCTCAGAGGAAGATGAGGGGGAAAGTTGGGAAACAAGGGGGGGGAAGGAGGCAGAGCCGGAGCAGCTGGCTGACACGTTATCACTGGAAAGCATTCCAGACCCACCATCTCCCAGAACCCGGCAAGCCTTAAAAGTAGGAGAGCAAAGGGCTCGGAGATAGATGGCCCTAAGTGGCAGCCGTGTGTGTGAGAGAGAGAGGGAGAGAATGAGAATGAAGAAGTGGAAGAGAAGTGGGTTGCACACAGAACAACACCATTATTCCAAGAGGCTGCATTCGCAAGCCTCCCTCTATAAATATTGAATAAAAGCAAATGGGCAAATGGAAGGACTTTTCCTTGTCTTATCCATTCCTGGGGGTTGGTTCCTCTGCCGCCTGACACAAGCCCACATTCCCAGCATGTGTCTCAGCGACATCTACGCTGGCTTGGTCCCATCCACAGAATGGAAGATGGCAGGATCCCCCAAGGACATACTCTACAGCGAGCTGGCTCCTGGCACCAGGCCAGTTGGCAGACCAACTCTACGTTACGAAGACATTTTCAAACGTGACCTGCAGTGCCTGGAGACAGGCAGTCAAGTCGTGTGTCCATAGCAGTGACCAGAGGCCTCTGGGAAGAGTGCAGAGAGAAGAAATGCCATGGTGCCACTATAAGGTCCACAGCAGCCAACTGCATAAGCTTAAGCCATCCTACATCACACCAGTGACTCCGGCATTGTGTGTTTCATCTGGAAATGCAAGAACTGCAGAATCTCACACAGGAATATCCCACAGGGACAAAATTGTGCTGCAAACTTACAGTGCATTGGCAGAGAGAATTTTTTTCAGAGGTGGTCCCTTTCCAAAATGGTTATTTCAGGTAGGCTGCAAGAGGAGGAGGGGGGTGGGACACACAATGTGATAATGGAATCTCATTAACGCAAAGAGCCTTGTCTTGGGGATGGGGGGGGTGGAGAGAGAGCAGGGGGGGCACGGCGCCCATTTGTTATTGGAAGGTGGAAAGGATGACAGGTGGTGTCACACTTGTCACTGCAATCTCATCCTCTGAATGACAAAGAAAGGACAGCAAAATGTCTTGTGGGCAGATCGTCAAAGATACAGGCTGGGTGTCAGAGCCACCGCTGTCACTCAGGCAGAATAAATCGTGGTTGGCCATCCGTCGACACACAGGCACACAGCAGTGCGCTCTCTCTCCCTCCCTTGTCACTTCAACCCGCCATGAATTATTAAAAGAACAGCTGTAAAATAATATTTTTTTAAAAAAAACATAATGTCGCTGTGGCTTTCCCCCACAGATAGGAAATGCTTGCATGCTTCTTCAAGCCCAGATTGAATAACAAAGACAGCAGCAGTACATGGTTTCATTAACTTGAGGCATCAATTTAATGTTGTTGCTTTTTTATTTTTAATAAGATCTCAAATTCTGGGACGCGAAACGTAAAAATTAAACATACCGATATTCAGGAAAAGCCTGAATATGATCTGAATAAGATGGAGAGATATTGAAAAGCCATTAAATGTTAATTGCACATACGATCACCCTCCTACAGTGTGCTTTTTACTATGAAATTAAAATTAAAAATAATTATGGACAAATTTAACCTCCCCCTCCCCCCCAAAAAAACCTGGTACCCCAAATAGAAATGCAGCTGATTTTAGAGTGTTCTTAATTTTCTCACTAATTAGCAGCATCAGGTGTTCATAAGGTTGACACCTCAGAGGCAAAGCTGCCTACGAAGACTTCTAGAAAGCACCTGTGAAATATGTGTGTGATCAAAGAAACCATTGTCTTCTGTGGGTGGGCAGATTCATGTGAGGGGAAGTATTTTAGGAAAGCACCAGCAGAGATGTAAAACCCAGGACAGCAGCCATTTTTACTTCAGTTGTTAAGAGTGTTATTATCATTATGATAATTATTAATTACCTGTCCTACAAGCTGAGGTCCCAGGGTGGGTTGCAAGCGCAATGTTCGAAACACCCGAAAAGAATTTAGTTGCAGAAATAAGGTGGGTCCTGAAATGCACCTCAGGGGTCAAACACCAGGGCAAAGAGTCGTATCTTAAGCATTGTCAAAAGCTGTAGAATGAAGTTGCCAGATGCAACTCTGTGGGGAAGGAGGGGCTGCGGCAGAGAAGGCTCTCTTCCCCTGGGTCACCTCCATCCCAAGGGAGGTGGAACAACCAGTAGGACAAACATACTCCTTTGCCAATCTTATCTCCACCTAAACATTAGGAAGAACTTCCTGACAGTAAGAGCTGTTCGGCAGTGGAATTTGCTGCCAAGGAGTGTGGTGGAGTCTCCTTCTTTGGAGGTCTTTAAGAAGAGGCTTGACAGGCATATGTCAAGAATGCTTTGATGGTGTTTCCTGCTTGGCAGGGGGTTGGACTGGATGGCCCTTGTGGTCTCTTCCAACTCTATGATTCTATGATTCCCGAGGGGGTCTGTAGGGATGGAGAAGGTCTTTCAGGTAGAATCATAGAATTGTAGAGTTGGAAGGGGGACCCCAAGGGTCATCTGGTTCAATCCCCTGCAATGCAGGAATCTCAGCTAAAGCATTCACGGCAGATGGCCATCCAACCTCTGCTTCAAAACCTCCAAGGATGGAGAGTCGGCCACTTCCAGAGGGAGAGCGTTCCATTGTTCAGCAGCTCTTACTGCCAGGACATTCTTCCTGATGTTTAGTCGCAATCTCCTTTCTTGTAGCTTGAGGTCTGAGTCGTAAACACTCGGGTGAGCATCTTGAGTTTAGCCAGGAACAAACAGGCAGCCAACGCAGCTGCTTTTAACACAGGAGATATGTGAGATCTTAACGGAACCTGAGCCAGTAATCTGGCCAATGCATTTTGAACCAAGTGGAGTTTGCATGTCCTCTTCAAGGGAAGCCCCAAGCAGGGCACATTGCAGCAATCCAACCTGGAAGTTACCAGAACAAAGAGTACAGTGGCCGAGTCATTTCTGTCCAAAAGGGGGTTGTGGCTGGCAAACCGCCCAGAGCTTGAAAATGGCACTCCTTGCCACCCAAGTCCCCTGAGCCTCGAGTGACGGTGTTGAAACCAGGAGCACCCCCCAAGCTGTGGACCTGCTCTTACTGGGGTGGAGGTGCAACCCAAACAGAACTGTCTCTTTACTCACTTCCAGACATGAGAACCTGGGACGCATCACACCAAGATTCAGCTTCAGTTTATTGGTCAACATCTAACCTATCGCCACCTCCAAGCACATTGGCTAACACATCCGCTGCCTCTCTGGAGTCAGCTGAGACAGAGAGATGGAGTTGGAGGTCATCTGCATATTGATGACGCATCACTCCAAATCTCCCGAGGCTTCATAGAATCACAGAGTTGGAAGAGACCACAAGGGCCATCCAGTCCAACCCCCTGCCAAGCAGGAAACACCATCAAAGCATTCTTGACATATGCCTGTCAAGCCTCTGCTTAAAGACCTCCAAAGAAGGAGACTCCACCACACTTCTTGGCAGCAAATTCCACTGTCGAACAGCTCTTACTGTCAGGAAGTTCTTCCTAATGTTTAGGTGGAATCTTCTTTCTTGTAGTTTGAATCCATTGCTCCATGTCCGCTTCTTTGGAGCAGCAGAAAACAACCTTTCACCCTCCTCTATATGGTCAACATCTAACCTATCGCCACCTCCAAGCACATTGGCTAACACATCCTCTGCCTCTCTGGAGTCAGCTGGGACAGAGAGATGGGGGGGTAACATAGCGTGGGGGGCAATATGGAAACCTGCAGGACAACACCAGGCAACTCCCATGGGGCTGAACGCAAACTTTTCATGACTACTTTCTGGAAACTTCCCTGGAGGTAGGAGCAGAACCATTGAAGCTCAAGCCCCCCCCCAAAAAAAACTCCCAACTCCACGAGAAAGTTAAGACAGCCCAGATGTATAATGTACAATGTGTTAGATGTATGGATATATTAACATTCCACATCCCCATAAATAATGTTCAAGGAGCTCCTGAGTAAAAGAGCTGCCCGTTCCTCCGAGAGCTAGCAACCTTCTGTTTTCTACATGAATAGTCATCCGGCTGCCTTCCCTGCTTGACCCAGACTCTGATTATGATTTCTAGCAAGGGGCTAGTTTTCCATTATCTATCCGGGGCTACTGATCTAAGAGACAGACCAGAAATTCTTTTTGCTGCTGATTGATAAGCTTTAGAGTAGGCATCCCCAAACTTCGGCCCTCCAGATGTTTTGGACTACAATTCCCATCATCCCTGACCACTGGTCCTCTTAGCTAGGGATCATGGGAGTTGTAGGCCAAAACATCTGGAGGGCCGCAGTTTGGGGATGCCTGCTTTAGAGCATCTCCCCCTCCTGGTGCGCTGAGTGTACCAACAATTCAATACACCTGGAGAAACTTGGGTGTGAAGCTTTGCAAAGAAGGCATGCGAGGAAGATAGTTGAGCTGGTGTTGAAAGACTGTGTAGCAAGAGAGAGAGTTATGACTTCAGCGTTGAGTAAAAGGCCTGCCTCTCATGAGCACGTCTGCCCAAAGTAGAGAAGTCCAGCATGAGTTAGAAGGTAGCCACAACAGAGAGGCTTGCATTTCTCTCAAGACAGCTGGAAGCAGTCAGCTGTCAACTCCCTCCCTTCTTGACACTGAAAGGAATGTAGATAAGCCATTAGCAGAGGTTGGGGTGGAGAGAAGCCAACACTCTCAAGAAGCACAGGCAGGATCAGAAGGCAGGAGGGGGATCATTTCCTCACCGGAAGAGGAGGCAGTTAACCCCATGAGCCCCAGGAGTAGACGAATGGGAAAGGTATTAGGCAGAAAACAAAACCAGAAACGTAAGGGTCATAGCTTCAGGATATTCTGCAGAAGCTGGAAACATTCCTTAGCAGGGTCAACTGAATTGAAAGACACAGACACTCACTCGGCTAGAGCATCAGAGGCTAATTGTTTGTTTTCCAATAAATCTTCCAGCTAATTACGACTTGCATGCTGTGTTATCAAGATGGCAGTCTAGGCTCCAGACACTGCCCTGCGTTTCAGAAAACAAATGCTGCCCGCCAATACACCTGTGCAGAATATATCCTGCATGTCTTCTTTTTGGCGATCACTCGTAGCTGAGTAAGATTGTCTTCCATAAACACAGTTTTAACAATGAGTCCGTAAGTGACTGTGGAGGTTAATTCTGGATCCACACATCCTTCCAGAGTGAGAACATAGGTTTCCGGGCATGAGTTGATCACGGTGTGGATTTGCCAAGCGTGCCTTCCTCTTAGCACGTTTCTACCTTATGTCCTGAGTTTGAGTGTCTTCAAAGCCCATGACACCTTGGGTAAAGGCTGTTCTCCAGTTGGAGCACTCACAGGACAGTGTTTCCCAGCTGTCAGTGTTTATACTACATTTTTTAAAGATTTGCCTTGAGAGAGTCTTTAAACCTCTTTTGTTGACCACCAGCATCACGCTTTCCATTTTTAAGTCCGGAACAGAGTAGTTGCTTTGGAAGATGATAATCAGGCATGTGAACAACATGACCAGTCCAATGAAGTTGAAGTTGAAGAATCATTGCTTTGATGCTGGTGATCTTTGCTTCTTCCAGTACCCTGGCATTAGTTCGCCTGTCTTCCCAAGTGATTTGTAAAACTATGCACTGCATGAAAAAGTGATTTGTTTTATTTATTCTGAGCCTTCCAACATTCGGCTTCATTAGACAACCCAGAGTTTGAGTCTTAGAACAGGGGGGGGGGGCTTTTTCTATCCACTTTCTGCATACTATGCAGAATTTTATAAATTTCTATCAAGTTTCCTCTTACTTGCTTTTTGTCTAAATTAATTACTTTCCAAAGCTGCAACCTTTCCTCATAGAGGAGTTGAGCCACCCCATTGATCTTTTCAGTTTCTCATTTTTCCCCAATCCGTTCTCCATGTTTCCAGAGCAATTTGTGATTTATTTATATGTTTAGAAAAGATTTGTGAAAATGTTAGCATTTTAGTGCAAATTTCTCCCAATATATACATTTGGGGGGGTGTAATTCACTCTTGACATTTTTTTGCAAGCAATTTCCCCTAATATTTTTGTATATTATTTTCAGTAATATATGCATTTTTGTACACATTGGAGGACTGCATTTCAAAATTCAGAGAAATGTGCATTCTGAAGGATAGCTCTGTTTTAAACCACAGATTGGTTTGAGAAGTGCAAATCAGGTAGGTTCTCATTAAAATGCAAATATAATCTTATTTGTCACCCATCCCTACCCTCTTGCAGTCTGACCAGTGTGAAATAGGATGGAGTTATTGGTGGTTGGTTCTGGGCATTATCTGCCTCTATAAATGCATCTTAAGTCTGTATTATTTTTTTGTTTTTGTTTCTTGAGCTGGATCACACAGCTGCCTCACATTAAGCATGTGACCGGCTAAGATACCTTGATACTTCAAGGGGCCATAAATTTGATCTCTACATTTTAAAAGCACATGTCATGAATGAAAGATATATTTACAAGCTGATTGTAGAGAAATACCTATTTCAGAAGCCTCTGACTCCCCACAGCTGCCACGATCGATCAGGTAAATTGAAATGTGTCGTTTACATCACCCCCAATCAATAGAGGATTAGACCTCTCTCTAGTTCAGGGCTGAGAACAAAGAGAGCATAGAGGGGAAACCAGAAGTTCTAGCTCATTAATACTCCCTTAGATCAGCATAAGCTTCAGCAAAACAAGGAGGAACATGGGATGAACATTGATCATACACCTGTAAGATGGTGGATATCCTCAAAGGACTAGTAGGTCACAGCATATATGCTTGCCAGAATGCTGCGTCTTAGAAACAATTCAGTCCAGGGTCCTTAAACAAGACTAGTCCCCAAATATTTTGATGGATCATACAAATTAAAATAGCTTTTCTGCCTTGCCGTTTCATCACTTACAGCACTGCATAAAATAACCAAGAGCTGACTTGGAGATTCTTTCGATTCTCATTTTAATGATCATTGCTTCTTTACTTTCTCCCATTTGCAACTGTCTCCATGCCGTGGGCAGCCGGTGGTGATTTTAAAAAAGCTCAACTGCCACTATCCCTTGCAGTTAGGGATGGAGGAGGAATTTGATTCCATTCACTCTTGTTCGCCAGGAGAGGCTTTGTCATGCTGGCCACATGACGTGGAAGCTGTACGCCAACTCCCTCGGCCAATAACGCGAGATGAGCGCCGCAACCCCAGAGTCAGTCATGACTGGACCTTACGGTCAGGGGTCCCTTTACCTTTACCTTTTTTAAAAAAATTATATTTTCCAGTATGATACCCAAACTGAAAGAAATTCTCCAAAATGTGCACTTTTCTGAATTTTGCAATGCAAGTTCTCCGGCCCAGTAATGCATACAAAATATATTTGCTAGGCTAAAGACTATAAAACTATCAACTGCTTGTTAATTCTTATCTGTGTAGTTACCGAAGGGAGGGGGAGGACTCTCCATGCTTGACACTATGGCAGGGGGAGGAAAATGTAGCCATCAGGGTTCGTGGCTGCTGATAGCCCTTTTTCGTCCATGAATTTGTCCAGTCCCCTTTTAAAGCAATCCAAGTTGGCGGCCGTTGCTGCATCCATTCCATAGTTTGATTGTGTCCTGTGTATAAACACAGCTTAGCACATGGAAACAAAGGCTACCAGTGAGGCAATGATGTCAAAATAAATGTTAACGTTTGCCTGGTTTGGATGTTAAAATTTCACCTCGATGTCCAGTGAAAGTAGCTTCAAACTATGGGTGCATATACCACAAGGTTTTTGGTATTCAAAGCACGGGGGATCTCTCCCTAAAATCATTGACTGTGCATTTACTCTGAGTCCCCCCCCCAATCTTTTTATTTTTAAAAAAGAAAAACAGGTGTAACAAAATCTACTTCCTTCAAAGGGGAGATGTGGGGCTTAAATCAATAAAGGCTAATGAAATCCTTTGATGTCCACAGATGAAAAATATCCTATTCATCAAACTTATGAAAAGATTGACTTTTCAGAGCAGAGGATCAAAGCGGGGAAATGGGAATGGGAGGGGGGTCAGATGTTATCAGCACTCATCTTAAATTGGAGAAGATGGCATTGCGGCTTAGGAGGGAAACGCTGATGGGAAAATACACGTGGATTTAAATGATGTGTATAAAAGAAAGATTTGCTATATATAAGGCATGTTAGCTAGAAAAGAAGGAAGGAATACAAGATTTTGTCTACTCCAGAAAGACACTCTCACACCAGAAATGTAAGCATGCTGGAAAGGAGGCTTTGAGCTGTAGTAGCCTCAATCTTTTCTACTTGCTTATACATAGGATGAAGTGAACATTCAAAATGAGAGTTCACTGTTACCTGCCCCTTGCTGTTTTCCCCACAATTACACTTCAGCATGCCACAGACCTCCCCAATCCTGCCTGGAGTCATCATTTACTGTCTGTTCCCATGGCAGTTGTTCCAGTGAAGGGGCCACCACAGAAAAGGCTCTCTGTCAGACAAGATAGGCACTGCCTCTCCCACCCTTTTAACTCCTAGTCACACTTCTCTGAAGTCTCTCAACCTCACTCACCTCACAGAGTGGGAAGGGAAGGGGAAAAGGAGATTGTTAGCTGCTTTGAGACTCCTTAGGGTAGTGATAAAGTGAGATATCAAATCCAAACTCCTCCTCCTCCTCCTCCTCCTCCTCCTCCTCCTCCTCCTCCTCCTCCTCCTCTTCTCTGAGTTTGCCTAAAGCCATCCATGTCAGTGCCCCCTCTACTTTGCGGGATCAAATCCCATCGTTTTACCTCCCCGCTCCTTCCACCTTCTTCATTTCCTTCCTTGCACCAGTGCCTGTTCAAAATACTCTCTCTCTCCTTCTGGGAACTCAGTAGATATCCTTCACATTTCAAAAAAAAAAAAAATCGCTGGACTGTAATAGGAATCCTGCACACAGCCACAGTGTTCCAGGGGCTCTTCACCATTTAAAACAATTTTCTGCTAGAAAAGCTGCATAAATTTCAAAATCAATGCTGTCCTATTTGTTGCCCACGATATGTCAGCTGCCCACCTGGGGCTTTCCCATAGGGTAAGACTTTTGGGTATGCTTTGGAAGTTCCAAAAAAAGAAGAAGTGTGATTTAAAGAGCCCAGGAGAACATCTACCTGCTTTGGAAGCAAAAGACCAAGAATGTCCAAAGCCTTTAATGCCGACTTTGGTTTGACAATTGCAGCTGGCGCCAAACCTCCTCCCCCCCCCTCGCCCACCCCACACCCCTGTGACATTTTCATGCTTCTCTTAGCTATAGAGTGACCCTTCCATTTCACTGTAGAAAGCTCCCTCATACATCTATCTCCCCAACACCCACAAATAGCAGAGCAGGTGAGGGCATTTTTAAAAAATGGATTTTGCTGCCATGGTGGTGGCCATGAATTTGACTGCAGCTGCTTAACAGGAGACACGTCTTATGGGGATTGTTCCCAGGCATTGCCATAGCTGTTGCAGAGCCTGATGCAGCTTAGAGGTGCAACATTGCATTAATGATGATCCTTGCTGCAGCAGCGTAGCAACCTCCGCTGGGGCCTAGGGAAAATCAAAGTTGTTGAGCAACTCAAAGCTGCTGAGTTTTTTTTTTAGGGCGGCCGACTGCCGATTTCAGGGGTAGGAAGTGGCTCCGCCACTTATTGCCCCCCATGCTGGGAATAACTTCTTTAAAAAGACCAGAGATTTTCCTTTTGAGCAGAGATTTTCCTTTTGGAGATTTAAGTACATATATGTTGGTATGGGAATTGTGTGATGGGCCAATGGCCGTAATAAATATCAATCAATCAATTTCCTTTTGAGCATACTAGATAAGGATGTTCCAAAGCAATTGAGTGAAGTGCTCCTATACACAACAGCTGCAGCCAGAATCCTTGTGGCACAAGGATGGAAAGAACAGGAGGTTCCAAAAATTACGGATTGGCAAATTAAAATACAGCAATACGCAGAGATGGCCCAATTGACAAATAGTCTTCGAGGAAAATCAAAACAACAATTTAATGAAAAGTGAATGGGAAGGATGCAAGAAGTACGTTCAAAAATATTGTAACATACTAGCAACTATGCCAGGTTTTGAGTTGGGAAATGGGAAGAAAATGAGTTGGGAAAATTAAGGATGCAAAATGATGTGAGTGTAATAGATAAGCAATATGACAAAAAGAGTATTGATTTATGTACATTCGTGGTCAGAAGTATACTGCACAAGGAATTGGCAGGAAGTCTCCCCCCCCCTCAATTTCCCCTTCTTTGTTTTTTATTATTTTTATTTTATTATTATTATTATCTTGATCTTATTTAACAAATATTGTAATACATTAAGGGTTTATGTTATAGGTAGGAAGATACCTATAGATTCAATAAGAAATAGCAATTAATGAGAAATTAATATACATGAATGTTGTATATGTATTTTGGATTATGGAAAATGTAGATAAATGTTGTATTATATGAAAAATGAATTAAAATGTTGTTGTTTTTAAAAAATGAAGTGGCTCCGCCCCCTGCAGCGCCTGAAAGACCTGGAAGCCACCATGGCACAGTACAGATCCCCGTGGCTCCCTACAGAACCCCAAAGCGCACCCCCCTGGCTTGCTACCCTACTGGTTGGATAGATCTATCT